>NC_089490.1:131366401-131982754 GCF_036850765.1 Saccopteryx bilineata
CAGAGCGAGTGACACTTTGCTCAAGCCAGCAACCTTGGGCTTTAAGCCAGCAAACTTTGTGCTCAAGCCCGTGACCATGAGGTCATGCTATGAACAATGCTCAAGCCTGTGACCCCGCACTCAAGCTGGTGAGCCCGCACTTAAGCCGGCAACGTTGGGGTTTCAAACTTGGGTTCTCAGCATCCCAGATCAACACTCTATCCACTGTGCCACTGCCTGGTCAGGCTGAAATCCCCATTAAAGTCTCAATGTCGTTTTTAAAGAAATAGAACAAAACCCACCAGATTTGCATGGAATCATGAAAGACTTCAAATAGCCAAAGCAATCCTGAGAAAAAAAAACAAAGTCAGAGGTATTACAGTATCTGACCTCAGATTATATTACAGAGCCATGATAATCAAAACAACATGGTATTGGCACAAAAAAAAATGTTGACATACAGACCAATGGAATGGAATGGAGAGCTTAGAAATAGAACCACAGCCTGACCAAGTGGTGGCACAGTGGACAGAGTGGCAGCCTGGATCCCAGAGGACCCAGGTTCAAAACCCGAGGTCACCAGCTAGAGCAGGCTCACCAGCTTGAGCAACGAAGCATCACCCCCTGGTGGGTAGAGCATCACCCCTGGTGGGCGTGCCGGGTGGATCCCGGTCGGGTGCATGCGGGAGTCTGTCTGACTGTCTCTCCCCATTTCCAGCTTCAGGAAAAAAAAAAAAGAAGAAGAAGAATTGACAAAAGAGCCAAAACACAGAAAATAGAAAAAAGAAACTCTCTTCAATAAATGGTGCTGAAAAAAATTGGAAAGCCACATGCAAAAAGAATGAAAACTTACTACAGTTTGCCTTATGCCCAAAAATTAATTCAAAGTGGAGCAAAGACCTAAATATAAGATCTGAAACAATAAATTACATAGAAGAAAACATAGGTACTAAACTTATAGATCTTGGCCATAGAGACTGTTTATGAAATAAAAAGTTCACCCCAAAGATAAGGGAAGTAAAGGCAAAAATAAATGAATAAAACTACAGCTAGTGCTCAACTTACGACTATGATTGGTTCCAACAGACAGGTTTTAACACAATTTGGTCATAAGTTGAATAGGCTATATGTACAGTACTGTGAAATGATGTTATAAAAATCTTTAAGTCATATTTTATCATAATTTTCTTTCATTATTGTTATATATCACAATTTTCTTTGTTCATTTTATGCCATTTGTATTATCTCTACACCATTTTGTTTCTTATTTTTACATTCGTCAGGTTTAAGTAAAACACTGTATTACCAGTACAACTGGTTTAATATTTGCAAAGACAATTTCCTCTTGGTAGACATCTTGGGAGGGGTTTGATGAAAAATATCCAAGACACAAAACACAAATTGCTGTACCGAGTCTGGGATAACAGTTGAAATGGTGCACACGGAGATGGTAGTGCTGCCAGAAGCTGGTCCGCACTGTCGTACACCCAGCTGGGCAATGCTTGCGCTGCCAGACGAGGAGCAGTCGTGGCTAGCGATTGTGGTCGTAAAGTCAAATGGTCATAAGTTGCATAGGTCGTAAGTCGATCAATATTTGTATATTAAACTAAAAAGCTTCTGCACAGCAAATAATAATAATAATAATAACAACAACAAAACAAACAGGCAGCCAACCAAATGGGAGATGATATTTGCAAACAGCTCTAATAAGGGGCTAATATTCAAAATATATAAAGAACTAACAAAGCCCAACAACAAACAAGCAAACAATCCAATTAAAAATGGGGAGAGGACCTGAACAGACTCTTCTCCCATGAAGACATACAAACAACAAATAGATATATGAAAAAATGCTCATCGCCTGACCGGGCGGTGGTGCGGTGGATAGAGCGTCAGACTGGAATGCGGAGGACCCAGGTTCAAGACCCTGAGGTCGCCAGCCTGAGTGCAGGCTCATCTGGTTTGAGCAAGGCTCACCAGCTTGAGCCCAAGGCCACTGGCTCGAGCAAAGGGTCACTCAGTCTGCTGTAGCCCCACAGTCAAGGCACATATGAGAAAGCAATCAACGAACAACTAAGGTACTGCAACGAAGAATTGATACTTTTCATCTCTCTCCCTTCCTGTCTGTCCCTCTTTCTGACTCTCAATGTCACTAAATAAATAAATAAATAAATAAATAAAATTAAAATGCTTTAAAAAAATGCACTTCTTTGCTAGCTATCAGAGAAGTGTGAATCAAAACTATAATGCAAAAAAAAACAAAACAACAACCTATAATGAGGGCCCTGGCCAGTGGCTCAGTAGATAGAGTGTCGGCCCAGCGTGTGACTGTCCTGAATTTGATTCCCAATCAGGACACACAGGAGAAGTAACCATCTGCTATGCCCCTACTCCCTCCCCCACCCCCACCCCCCGGCCACTCTCTCTTTCCCTCCTGCAGACTGTGGCTTGATTGGCTTGAGTGTGGCCCCAAGCACTGGGAATAGCTCCACTGGTCTGAGCATCAGCCTCAGACACTGAGTATAGCTCGGTTGATGTTCAGTTGAGCATCAGGCCCAGATGTGGTTGTCGGGCGGATCCTGGTCTGGGTGCACATGGGAGTCTGTCTCACTATCTCTCCTCCTCTCACTTAAAAGCAAACAAACAAACAAAAAACTACAATGAGATACCAACTCACACCTGTTAAACTGGCTGCTATCAACAAAACAGATAAGAACAAGTGCTGGAGTGGTTTTGGACAAAAAAGGAACTCTCATTCACTTCTGGTGAGAATGTACACTGGTACAGCCATTATGGAAGAAAGTATGACAGTTACTCAACAAAATTAAGAATAGAGCTACCACATGACCCAGCAATCCCTCTTCTGCATATCTACCCAAAAAAATAAAAACACTGGTAATGCAAAGACACATGCACCTCCCATGTTCATTGCAGCATTATTCACTGTGGCCGACATGGAAACAATCAAAGCATCCCTCTACAGAGGATTGAATAAAGAAGATGTGGTGCATATATATAATGGAATACTACTCAGCCATAAGAAATGATGGCATATTGCCATTTATGACAACATGGATGGACCTTGAGAACATTATATTAAGTGAAATAAGTAAATCAGAAAAAGCTAAGAACTGTATGATTTCACACTTAGGTAGGATATAAAAATGAGGCTCATGGACATAGACAAAAGTGAAGTGGTTACCAGAGGGAATGGCATTGAAGGGAGAGGAACAAAGAGGGACAAATATACAGTGATGAAAAATGATTTGGGGTTTTTTTTTTATTAAGATTTTACTTATTGATGTTAAGGGAGGGGAGCAAGAAGTATCAACTCATACCGTATTTCCCCGAAAATAAGACAGTGTCTTATATTAATTTTTGTTCCTAAAGACATGCTAGGTCTTATTTTCAGGGGATGTCTTATTTTTCCATGAACAGGAATTCACATTTATTGTTGAACAAAAAAATCAGCATTTATTAATATACTATAGTCATGTCATCACAAATATCAGCATAACCAGCCAAACTCTGAATTCCATCAAAAATTTCTTGTGACTCTGTTTCTATGTACAACAATCTACCCTGTTTCCCCGAAAATAAGACAGTGTCTTATATTAATTTTTGCTCCTAAAGACGCACTAAGTCTTATTTTCAGGCGAGATCTTATATCTCTAAGCTTGAAAAAAATTGCACTAGGTCTTATTTTGGGGGATGTTTTATTTTCAGGGGAACAAGGTAGTTGTTTCACTTTAGTTGTTCATTGCTTGCTTGTTGTATGAGCCTTGACCAGGCAAGCCCAAGGTTTCAAACCAGAGACCTCAGCATTCCAGATCAACGCTCTATCCACTGTACCACCACAAACCAGGCTGATAGAAAATTATTTGACTTTGGGTGATGGGCACACAACGCAATGAATGGTTAAAATGCTATAAGAAATGTTTACCTGAAATCTATGTTTTCTTATGGACCAATGTCACTTCATTAAATTTAATTTCTAAATTAAATAAATAAATAACTATCTCCCAGTCCTTGCTGGGGATCTCTGTGTGTCCAAACATGACTTAAACACTTAGTCTGGAAGGTTGCAACTCTGCCTCAGTCTTTACTTTTTGCTTTCACTGAGCCTCAAAGCCAACCAGCAGTGAGAACCCAGGAGCTTCTTAGATCTTTACTGGACATACACACAACCCTACACATGCCTGTGGCCTTCCAGATTCCCAGGAATTTGTTGGAACTTTTCAAAGATCCTAAGGACATCTCATTTCTTAATTTTTCCTTTTGCTTAGGCTATACTTTGCCCCAACTGTTGTTCATTGCCTCAAGAAGCCGTGATGTTAAATCATTTGACAGGCCCTGGCTGGTTAGCTCAGTTGGTTAGAGTGTTGTTCCAATATACCAAGGTTGTGGGTTTGATCCTAGTCAAGGCCCACACAAGAATAAATAAGTGAAACGACAAATCAATATTTCTCTCTCTCTCTCTCTCTCTTTCTCAAGTCAATAAATAATTTTAAATTGAGGTCTCTCTCTTTCTTCCTCTCTCTCTCTCTCTCTCTAAAATCAATCAATAAAAAAATTAATAAAACATTAAACAAATGCCCCCTGGGGTAAGGCTTTTAACATGGGGCATCTTTCAGTGATGTCACCAGCAGACAAGCCTTCCAAAGGAGATCTTCCAGGGAAGCACTAGACAAGTCAAATAATGACTCTTCCTTGGAAATGAGGTGTTGTAAGAGTTCCCATTCTGTTCTCTTCTCTCCAGTACCAGGAATATAGGCTGGTGATTTTTAAGGCTTCTTATGGGTTGGAGAGTGAGAAATGGGACTACAGTAAGCTAAAATGTACTGAGATTCAGCCATTTTTCTTGAATAATGCTTCCTGAATTACTATAAGCTTTTGGCTGATTTCCACACTTCTAAAAATGTTGATTCTGTAATTTTGCAGGTTGGTTTTGTTTTTTTTTTCATTGCTTTTTTGGAAGGGCAAATTTTATTTTGCCTTTTTTTTTTTTTGACAGAGACAGAAAGAGAGTCAGAGAGAGGGATGGACAGACAGGAAGGGAGAGGGATGAGAAATATCAATTCTTCATTGCAGCTCCTTAGCTGTTCATTGATTGCTTTCTCACATGTGCCTTGACTGGGGGGCTATAGCAGAACGAGGGACCCCTTGCTGAAGCCAGTAACCCCCATGCTCAAGCTGGTGAGCCTGCACTCAAGCCAGATGAGCCCATACTCAAGCCAGCAACCTCGGGGTTTCAAACCTGGGTCTTCCATGTCCCAGTTGGATGCTCTATCCACAGCGCCACCACCTGGTCAGGCTTAAATTGACTTTAATTTGACCAGTGGAAGCCTTTCACGTTGGCATCTGTGGCCTTTTATCAGATTTTTGCTGATTGGTCTTCTTTCCTATTGGTTTGCAACCTTGGTAATTTCCAGGGTGACATCTGAAACTGGCCCCCATACACAGAGGGTCAGGAGAAACCAAAGAAAAATGCAGACCACTTCAGATTGGTAGGTGGCAAGTTTAAGATATGAGGAAACTTACTTACAAGGTTTGTCTTGGGTAACCACAGATGAGTACATCTCTGCCCCCCCTTCACCAGAATCTTAAAAGTTCATGAAGCCTTAACTGGGTTTAGTTGAGTAAACTGTCCTGATGGTCTCACCAACACATTGCTCTCCCCAGGCTGCATCCTTGAAAATGGCTCCCACTGTGCAAAAAGTGGACATCCATTCTAAGGACAGAGGAAGGGTGAGGAGTCTAGGTTCAACTCACAGGTTGGCTGGCAGTCACATCTTCTCAATGACCTCCTTCTAAATGTTCTAGGCTTTCCCTGCCCTAACTGTGGAATCAGCCATTTTTCCAAAAAGCCATAGTTGCTTTTAAGTGTAGCATGTAATTCAGAAACCAAGACCTGGGTGTTCAGTGTTTTATTCTTATTTGAGTATTTCTGATCCCAGAAGCTCTTAGAAAATAAATGAAAACACATACACATACACACACACTTAAATATTTTTAAAACCATGAGTTTACACCAACACTTCCAATTAAATACAACAGGGTTCACTGTAATTTTCTCTCCACTCATCTTTGTAACATCCACCTCTGCTGGAGAAAAACCTGGTTCCCATTATCCTGAATGTATCTATTTATCACATCAATTCTCTATGTATATAACCAATCTTCTTTTCCATCACCATCCCTTACCCTGTGTGGATACCACCTCACTGTGCATGGAAACTGACCCTTCCCACCAGGCAGACAGATCTCCATGCTGTTGTCCTTCTTACCTCACCTGGGCTCTCACATCCCATAATAGACCATCTCCTCATATGGATACTCTCCTCACCAGGTCTGGACTCTAACACTCTAATGGACCACCATTTTGAACACTTATTTCCTCTGTTCCCTTGTAACCAAAAAATGCAAATGTAGGTTCCACTGCCTACTGCAACAGAAGTCAAAATCGTGATACTGGTGCTGGTGCAAAACAGAAGAGATTTATTCAGGTGACACAATCTGGAAGAATGGTGAACTCCCGTCTCAAAGACCATCTCCCCTTCCTGTTCAAACCCACTGTTCTTATAGGGATAGGGAGGAAAGGGCCTTTTTTTTCTTCCCAATTATTTTGCTAGCTTTCTGCACACTCAGGTACAGTCCATTCACGTTTCTAGATTTTGGCACCCTCGGGTACTGTCCATTCATGGGTGGGTTTTTTCCACTCAGTTAAATTAAACACATTTAATGAGTGCCAACTGTTTGTTAGGAATATTGTGATGAATGAGACAGATAAGTTCTGCTCGTGTGTAATTTACATTCTAATGCAGGGTAGACAGAAAATAAGCAAATTAAAACATTGAGAAAAATACCACATAGTGATAAATGCTATGCAGAAAATTAAAATAAAATGATGGATTAAATTAAATTTAAATTAAAATAAAGTGCCTGACCAGGTGGTGACACAGTGGGTATAGCATCAACCTGGGATGCTAAGGACCCAGGTATGAAACCCCAAGGTCACCAGCTTGAGTGCAGTCTCATCTGGCTTGAACGCGGGCTCACCGGCTCGAGTGCAGGGTCGCTGGATTGAGCATGGGAACATAGACGTGACCATGTGGTCTCTGGCTTGAGCCCAAGGTCACTGGCTTGAAGCACAAGGTCACTGACTTGAGCCCACAGTCACTGGTTTGAGCAAAGGGTTACTGGCTCAGCTGGAGTCCTCTGGTCAAGGCACATATGAGAAAGCAATCAATGGTCTATGGCCATACCAACCTAAGTGTACCTGATTTCACCTGATCTTGGAAGCTAAGCAGGGTTGGACCTGGTTAGTACTTGGATGGAAGACAGCAATCAATGAACAACTAAAGTGCCACAACTACAAATTGATGCTTCTCATCTCTCTCCCTTCCTGTCTGTTTCTGTCTGTCTCTCTTGCACCCATTTAAAAAAAAAAAAAGGAAAAGAAAAGAAAATGAAGTGACTTTAGCCTTTGGACTTGGTGGACAGAGAAAGCCTCTCTTTGTGATCTTTACATTGAAATGTTAAGAAGGATTTGACCATGTAATGATCAACTGTAATGGTCAGTCAGCGTCGACCAGGTTGGAAACCCTGAAGTTCCCTGGTTTAAGCACAGACTCACCAGCTTGAGCATGTGGTCTCTGGCTTGAGCATGGGATCGTCAACATGATCTCACGGTCACTGGTTTAAGCAAGGGGTGACTGCCTTGGTTGGAGCCCCCCAAACCCAAGTCAAGACACATATGAAAAGCAATCAACAAACAACCAAAGACAAAGTGTTGCAACTATAAGTTGATGCTTCTCATCTCTCTCCATTCCTGTCTCTCTCCCTCTCTCTCCCTCTTTCAAAAAATAAAAAGAAATTAAAGCCCTCCAAACACAGGAAATAGCAAATTAAAAGGCCCTCTTGTAAGATAGTGTGACACATTGAAGGGGAGGAATGGAGGCTGGTGGGACTGGTATACCATGGGTGAGGGGTAAGCAGTATGAGATGAGGGTTGAGGAACAGGTTTGTAAATCAGAGTGAGGACCACATATTAGAAAGCAATCAATGAACAACTAAGTTGCTACAATGAAGAATTGATGCTTCTCATCTCTCTCCCTTTCTGTTTATCTCTCTCTTTTACTAAAAAAAAAAACCCTGGACCCTTACAATCTTACAAGGGTAAATGGATGTAGGTCTCATCTTCTGTAGTTTCTTCCTGCTGTCAAGGGGGGTGTAGCCTTACCTAACCTTAGGTCCAGAGATTCTTGCTATCTACTAAAGAAAGAAGGGGGTCAAGAATGGAGGGAACCCTTTATACAAGGGAGAAGCATTGCTCTGGAAGATGCACTGCTGAACCAGTCAAGCTGGTAGACTGCTTTATATCTCAAGAGGCAGTGTTGGTGATGGGCTTCCAAAGTGAGACCTATTGTGTAGACAAGCAATCAAGTATTTAGTGAGGGGGCGCCTAGTAGTGCAAGAATTGTAGTTAAATCAGAAACCGGGAAGTTTCTCCATCATCTAATCCTGAGCAGGGTTTTGGGTAGCACACCCAACAACGGTATAAACTTGCCAAGGAAGTTCCTGTCTGGGAAATGTGGACAAAGACATTATCAGTCCAAGCAGGGGCATAAAGTATAAAAAAAAACAATAATAGCCTAACCTGTGGTGGATAGAGAGTCAACCTGGAACGCTGAGGTTGCCGGTTCAAAACTTGGGCTTGCCCAGTCAAGGCCCATATGACAAGCAACAAGCAAGCAATGAACACTAAAGTGAAGCAACTATACTTCCTGCTTCCCCCTCCATAAAATCAATAAATAAAATATTTTTTAAAAAAATAATAAAATACAATGTAACATTGCACTTAGCTTTGGGAGGCACTATTCCTTTTCAAAAGAGGAATTTTAAATCTCTTTCATGTCCTGGCTGGGTTGCTCAGTGGCTAGAATGTTGCCCTGACACACTGATGTCACAGATTCAATCCCCAGTCAGGGCACACATGAAAAGCAACCAATGAGTACGCAACTAAGTAGAACAAGTTGATGATTTTCTCTCTGTGTTTCTCTCTTCCCTTCTATCCCTTCATCTCTCTGTGTGTGTGTCTCTCTCTCTCAAATGAGAAAATTAAAAAATTCAAATTAAAGAATAATAATAAATCTCTCTCAGGACTGCAAGTCTAGCTTTCCCTTGCAACATGAACAGCAATAGCAAGATCTAAGTTCTCCTCAGGTAGCACCTGTTTAATCCATGTGTGGTGAATCCAAGGCTTGATTCCCATGAGCTTTAGGGAAGAGTGTTTGTCAACAGGACATCCATTGCTTGGCTAACTGCTGCTCAGGACCTTGAGTCTTCCAGGTCTTTAGTAAGACCAAGTCTCCTGACTGGAACAAGTGTAAGGGCTCATCAGACAAGTAGACAGACCTGCAATGAGCAAATTTCTGCAAAGTAGTTAGTGTTTGCCCTAATGTTGTACATATTGCTTGATTTTTTATTAATGTTCTACACAGTGTGTCCATAAAGTCATGGTGCTTTTGACCATGACCAGTCACAGGAAAGCAACAAAAGACGATAGAAATGTGAAATCTGCACCATATAAAAGGAAAACTCTCCCAGTTTCATACCTATTCAGTGCAGTTCGATGTGGGCTCACTCACAGATTTTTTAGAGCTCCTTAGGTAGCTATCCTGTATAGCCTCTACAGACTCGTCACTGACAGATGGCCTACCAGAATGGGGTTTCTCCACCAAACTGCCGGTTTCCTTCAACTGCTTATCCCACCGAGTAATGTTATTCCTATGTGGTGGCGCTTCGTTATAAACACACCAATATTCACGTTGCACTTTGGTCACGGATTCGAATTTAGCGAGCCACAGAACACACTGAACTTTCCTTTGTACTGTCCACATCTCGACTGGCATGGCCGTGGGCTGCTCCACTGTATACAGGGTGTTACGTCATCATCTACGCATGCCCACATGCTGCCACATCATCCTACAGAAACTAGGAGGGTTTTCCTTTTATTTGGTGCAGATTTCACATTTCTATAGTCTTTTGTTGCTTTCCTGTGACCGGTCAAAAGAGCACCATGACTTCACGGACACACTGTAAATCTAAATGGGATGTTTCTAAAACAGAAACTTGGAAGGATTTCCCAAAACTATTTCAAAAGGGCTTAATTTAAGCACACTTCAGGGCACTACTGTAATCTGGAGCAAGGCAATGGGGAGTGAGTTCCTGGTCCCATTGCAAATGTGTTTCCTGGCATATTTTCACCAGGGTCGTCTTCATTGTGTGGTTCATTTTCTCCAAGATTGGGGTCTCCAAGATGCATTGACTATGTAGTGTTTCTCCTATGTCCTGGCAGATGTCAGAAGTGAACGGCCTTCCATTGTTGCTTTGAATGCTGTAAGGAAGTCCAAACCTAGAGATTATTCCTTGGAGTAGAAGTTTTGCTACCTCAGGGGGCACTCTAGAGGTTGAAGGAACACCTTTTTTTGTAATTTCCCATTCACTCCAGTAACTGACACCACAGCTGAGCTTTTCTCAGTCAGTTTTGTATTTAGTACTGAGTATGTAGTTCCCTTATCTACAAAGAAGATAATTGTTCCCCTCTGTCAATTGTACCTGCGGCTTCTGTGGGGAAATAGTAATACATCAGGAGGTGTCTAGGGGAGCTCCTGGGCCTCCTCATTCATCATCAGAGTCATCATTCCTTTATCAAGGATTTTGTTTTTTTAAGATTTTGCTAGTCTAGTTTTCCACATACTCAGGCACTGTCCACTCATGTTTCGAGCTTTTAGCATACTTGGTGTAAGGACCTCCCCTGCAGCCATCCTGGTCAATGGAGGAGACTCCCTGGGACTCCCTAACTGTCTAAAGTAACACCCTAACAGTCTCTAGCCACACAAGCCCACTCACACCCAGTGTCTGCTTGCCCCCTACTGTGGATCTGCCATTGTTCATGGCTCATTTTATCTCGGAAATCCAAGTGATCAAGGCTTCCTTGCATTCATCACTCTTAGCTGGCCCAGATGTAAAGCATGAATTTTCTTCTGGGTTCTTCTAATAGCCACCATGGAAGTGAGGGTCTTTGGGGTCCTTCTAAATTCTATCCAGAAGCAGAAATCCTGCCAGCATTCCATGAGCATTTCTTTTATGCTAAAAGCATTTTGGACATTATTCCAGTTAATCCCCTTAACACAGCTACTAATGTCCTCATTGTACCTATGAGCAAACAGGCTCAAAGATTACTTTACTTCCCATGGTCCATCAGCTTTTAAATACTAGAGCTGGGTTCAAACCATGAAAGCACTGTGTTTTCCATTCAGCGTTGTACCCCCAACTCAAATCAGCTTTAAAAAGGACTGGCACATGCCTGACCAGGTGGTGGCACAGTGGATAGAGTGTCAGACTGGAATGCGGAAGACCCAGGTTCAAGACCCTGAGGTCGCCAGTTTGAGCGCGGGCTCATCTGGTTTGAGCAAAGCTCACCAGCTTGGACCCAAGGTTGCTGGCTCGAATAAGGGGTTACTCCGTCTGCTGAAGGCCCACAGTCAAGGCACATATGAGAAAGTAATCAATGAACAACTAAGGTGTTGCAACGAAAAACTGATGATTGATGCTTCTCATCTCTGTTCCTGTCTGTCTGTCCCTATCTATCCCTCTCTCTGACTTTCTCTGTCTCTGTAAAAAATAAAAATAAAAAAAATAAAATAAATAAAAATAAAGGACTGGCACTGAAGGTGGGAGGGAGTTGTAGTAATTCCTCTAACACGTGGTAAGTCCAAGGCAAAGAGAAGAGGGCCCAAATTCAGGCTTAAAATTTGTGTATCTGTCTCTACCACAATGCAACATTCTAGATCAACAGCTAACAAACATTTTTCTGAAAAAAGCCAGATAGCAAATATTTTTTGGCCTGTGGGCCCTACACTTTCCACCACAACTGCTCAACTCTGCCACTATGACATGAAAACACCACGGATGGTGTATCGGTGAATAAGCAGGGCTGTGTTTCACTAAATTACAACTGACCCTTGAACAACACAAGCTTGACTGCATGGGTCCAGTTATACATGGATTTTTTTTCAATAAATACTTATACTGTTTTCGATCTGCAGTTGGTAGTCTACAGGTAGAGGATTGACTCTAAGCATTGATCTATGCCATTTTATATAAGGGATTCGAGTATCTTCAGATTTTAGTATCCACAAAAAATCTTGGAACCAACCCCCACAGATATCTAGGGAAGACTTAAGTTTTGTAGGAGTCAAAAGTTATATGTGGATTTTGACTGAACAGGAGGTCTGTGCCCCTCACCCCTGTATTGTTCAACATTTTTATTTTAATATTTTATTGGTTGATTTTTAGAGAGAGAGAAAGGGAAAGAGAGAGGAAGAAACATCAATTTGTTGTTCCATTTATTTATTCACTCATTGGCTGATTCTTATATGTGGCCTGACCGGGGATTGAACCCACAATCTTGGCCTGTCAGTACAACACTAACCAATTGAGCTACCTAGCCAGGGCCAAAGGTCAACTGTTTTTATAAAAAGAGCCAGGGGCTGGCCGTTCACAGAGAGAAGACTGAATCTATTTTCTTCACTGTTATATCCCCAGTGTAAAGAACACTGCCTGCAACAGATATATGAAAAGATGCTCATCTTCTTTAGTTATTAGAGAAATGCAAATCAAAACGGCAATGAGATACCACCTCACACCTGTTCGATTAGCTATTATTAACAAGACAGGTAATAGTAAATGTTGGAGAGGCTGTGGAGAAAAAGGAACCCTCATACACTGTTGGTGGGAATGTAAAGTAGTACAACCATTATGGAAGAAAGTATGGTGGTTCCTCAAAAAACTGAAAATAGAACTACCTTATGACCCAGCAATCCCTCTACTGGGTATATACCCCCAAAACTCAGAAACATTGATACGTAAAGACACATGCAGCCCCATGTTCATTGCAGCATTGTTCACAGTGGCCAGGACATGGAAACAACCAAAAAACCCGTCAATAGACGACTGGATAAAGAAGATGTGGCACATATACACTATGGAATACTACTCAGCCATAAGAAATGATGACATCGGATCATTTACAGCAAAATGGTGGGATCTTGATAACATTATACGAAGTGAAATAAGTAAATCAGAAAAAACCAGGAACTGCATTATTCCATACGTAGGTGGGACATAAAAGTGAAACTAAGAGACATTGATAAGAGTGTGGTGGTTATGGGGGGAGGGGGGGAAAGGGAGAGGGAAAGGGGGAGGGGGAGGGGCACAAAGAAAACTAGATAGAAGGTGAAAGAGGACAATCTGACTTAGGGTGATGGTTATGCAACATAATTGAAAGACAAGATAACCTGGACTTGTTGATCTTTGAATATATGTAACCTGATTGATTTTTGTCGCCCCATTAAAAAAATAAAATTATAATTAAAAAAAAAAAAAAAAGAACACTGCCTGGCACTCCATCAGTGTTTAAATGAATGACTAAAAGAATTATTGTTGCTTGTATGTTCTTAGTGCGAAAGAAGTGACAGAATGAATGGTCAGACAGAGTGGGAGATCCACTCGGGAATCTTTTACAGGTCTTTTGGAGGAGTTTCTGTTCCTCAAAGAAGGGGGAGAGAAACAACTTTTATTGAGCATCTGTTTGTGCTAAGGACCTGTTCTTTCTCATGACAACCCGTGAGGTGGTTTTATGTGACAGACTAAATATTCATGACCTCCCAGAATCCCTATACTGAATCTCCAATGTTATGGAGTTTGGAGGTGGGGCATTTTGGAAGTGACTGGGACATGAGTAAGATGAGTGCCCTTATAAAAGAGACCCCAGAGAGCTCTACTGCTCTTCATCCTGTGAGGACACAGCAAAGAGATCACTCTCTATGAATCAGGATGTACATAGATTCTCGGCCCTGGCCAGCTGGCTCAGCAATAGAGCATTGCCTAGCTTGTAGAAGTCCCAGGTTCAATTCCCGGTCAAGGCACATAGGAGAAGTGGCCATCTGCTTTTCCACCATTCCTCCCCTCACTTCTCTCCTCTCTCTCCCTCCTACAGCCATGGCTCGAATGGTTCAAGCAAGTTGGCCCCACCTGCTGAGGATGGCTCCATGGCCTTGCCTCAGGCCCTGAAATAGCTCAGTTGCCAAGCAACAGAGCAGTAGCCTCATAAGGGCAGAGCATCATCCTGTAGGGGGTTTGCCAGGTGGATACTTGTTGGGGCACATGAGGGGAGCCTGTCTCTCTGCCTCCCCATCTCACCACCTCTCACTTAATTAAAAAAAAAAAAGGAAGTAGATTCTCACCACATGTGGAATTAGCCAGTGCCTTAACCTTGGATTTGCAGCCCCAGAACTGTGAAAACTAAATGTTGGTTGTTTAAGCCACCCAGTCTCTGGTGTTTTTATAGCAGCCTGAATGGACTAAGACAGTCTGTGTCATCCTTTCACATGGAGGGAAACTGAGGCTCAGAGAGTTGAAGAGATGTGCTTACAGCTGCATGGTTTGAGGCACAGCTGGTGTCTAAAGCCAAGTCTGTCTGATTTGTCATACTCTTTGTGCCAGGTGAACTTTCTGAGGAGGTGGCGGCTTTTCCATCTCCAGAGACACATCAACAGAACTGGAGCATCAACCCCTCAGGAAAGCCAAAGATGATGATACTCTCTCTTGGGAGGTCTATTTCTACAGCGTTCATTATTAATCCTTCCACCTAGACTTCATACCTTGTGATTAGATCCCAGGCTACCAATCCAGTTTTTCTTCCGGCAGCCTTTGAGTCCTGCTGAAAACTTTCACTTCCTCTAGGAAGTCACATACATACTCTTTCATTTCCTGATATTTGCATGTGCTAATTGCACTAACGGGAAACACTCCTTCCTCCACCCCATTCCATCTCAGCCTCAACACTCATCTTTCAGAATGTAACCTTTTCCCTAGAATGTAACCTTTTCCCTAGAATGTAACCTCTTCCCTAGAATGTAAGCTCCTTTTGGAAGCTCTTGGGTGTTTCCCTATATCACCAAGCAATTTCACAATTCTCAGCCATCACTGACTGGATGCCCTTCAAATTTAAGTCAATTCTGACATTATTAGCCTGGACATAGTATCAGAGCTGTTAAAAACAACAGAGTGAATTTTAAAGATTTTACTGGCTTTATTCAACAATCCACGAATCAGCTAGCATCCAAACCTAGTAGTCAGAAAGGGGCTCTGAAGAGCTATATAAGGCAAGAGATTTTAGAGGCAGAAGGGAACAGAAACAAGGAAGTTGTACAAGGCAAAAAGGTGGGTTGGTATTGCAAAGTTACTTTCCCGGTAGGGAATGGTTAGTGCTGATCAGGCAATTCCTGGTTAACATTCCATTTCTGTAATCTGTCATTAATTTAAGTCTCAGTTTGGTGACATAGGATTTAGCATAAGTGACTCCATTTTGTGTATTTTGTGTCTTGTTTTTAACAGATTTCACAGATTAAGGGCTCAGTCCACAAGACTGTCCTCAACTTCAGACACCAATTGCAAGTCCAGGCTACCCATATTTCTGATGGACTGGCTATAAATCAGGGGTTCTAATGACACCCTCCTCAGTCCAATAATATCCTAGAACAACTCACAAAACTCAAGGAAACATTAACTAAACTTACGTATAGTGGTTTATTATAAAGGAGATGATAAAGTATACAGATGAAGAGGTTTAGAGGACAAGGTCCAGAGGGTACCAAGCACAAGAGCTCTGTACCCATGGAAAGGGGGTGCACCACCCTCCTGCACATGGATGCTCACCAACCAGCTTATCAACTTATTGTACAAGAGTTGGTTTTTTTTACTGTTGGTGTTGTTTTTAGTAAGCGAGAGAGAGAGAGACAAAGAGGGATAGACAGGGACAGACAGGCAGGAAGGAAGAGAGATATCAATTCTTCGTTGCAGAAGAATCCTTAGTTGTTCATTGATTAGTTTTTCATATGTTGTTGTAGTGAAACCAGTGAGAGTATACAGACGTTCTCCACACCAAAGTTCAAATTTAAAGGAGTCTTAATCAAAGCCAGCAACTGCTGGGAGACCTAAGTCATTCAAATCATGCAGCCCTGAACACAGTTTGAAGTCAGCTTTTAAAGACAAAATTACACACTGATTGAGGAATAGGGAGGAGGGGAAGCATTGCAGTAAAACAAAGCAATGAAACAACCTCTTTTTTTTCTTTTTCTTTTTCTTTTTCTTTTCTGAAGCTGGAAACGGGGAGAGACAGTCAGACAGACTCCCGCTTGCACCCGACCGGGATCCACCCAGCACGCCCACCAGGGGCAATGCTCTCTCTGCCCACCGGGGGCAATGCTCTGCCCCTCCGGGGCGTCGCTCTGCCGCGACCAGAGCCACTCTAGCACCTGGGCAGAGGCCAAGGAGCCATCCCCAGCGCCCGGGCCATCTTTGCTCCAATGGAGCCTCGGCTGCGGGAGGGGAAGAGAGAGACAGAGAGGAAGGAGGGGGGGAGTGGAGAAGCAAATGGGCGCTTCTCCTATGTGCCCTGGCCGGGAATCAAACCCGGGTCCCCCGCACGCCAGGCCGACGCTCTACCGCTGAGCCAACCGGCCAGGGCCAGAAACAAGCTCTTTTACAGTATTTATCTAAGAGATTAATTCAGGGAGAAACATTCTGGGAACATCTGCAACCTTGTGGAACTATCCTAAGACCACAGCATGGGAAACCAGACTCAAGGCCAGGGGTAGGGAGTCTTAGAAAAAGAGTAAGTTCTGCTGAAAGTCTCTTTGTTTTAGAGAAAGTAAGTTCTGCTAAAAGTTACTTATGCTAAGAGCCCTTCCTTTTTTTCCAGCAGAGCAAGTGACCTCTTGCTCAAGCCAGTGACCTTGGGTTCAAGCCAGCGACCTTTGGGCTTAAGCCAGAGACCATGGGATCATGTCTATGACCCCACACTCAAGCCAGCAACCCTGTGCTCAAGCTGGTGAGCCTTGCACTCAAGTCAGCAACCTTAGGGTTTCAAACTTGGGTCGTCTGCATCCTAGTCCAATGCTCTATCCACTGCACCACCGCCTGGTCAGGCTGTCCAAGAGTTTCTACAGAGCTTTATCTCCAATCCTCTAATCACTTAACCATCCTGAGGCTATAAAAGAGCCCTTGTGTAAGTCATCTCGTTAGCATAAACTCTGGTGTGAGCAAAAGAACTCCTTATGAATAACAAAAGACACTCATACTGTTCAAGTAATTATAAAGGTAGTTAGGAGCTCTGTGCCAGAAACTGGGCACAAAGATCAAATAATGCAGTGTTTCCCAACGTGGGGCCCACGCCCCACAGGGGGGCAATTCAATAGTTAAAGGGGGCAATTTGAAATGGACTCGACACGACTTTAACTCTTTCGCCCCGGGCCATTTAAATGCAATGCTAGATATCGGTGCCAAATTTAACAAAAAATGCAATTCTTAAATAATTACGGTAAATAATTATTAAGTATAATTTCGGTTGACGAGACCAAAATATCAACTGGGTGATTGGCGTCGTCAAGTAAACTTCGTCTTGGGTTCACCGTGGAGCGTGCCGTCTGCCATGGGGAACCCCGGACGTTTTAAAAACTCGCTAAACAACGCAGTTATTCTCACCTAATTGGCCCATCGCAACTTCTGTAGTGTTTCACATCATTCAATTGGTGTTAATTTGAAATAAGTGTCAGTCAAAACTGTTGTAAAAGCTCGTTGATTTAATAAATATACATATATATTGTATAGATATAATTGGTAAGTATTTGATTTTATTTTTATCAATATTAAACTCTTTATTAAGTACTTCTTGCATCGGGGCTAGAAAGTACTAATATTTTATAAATATTATTGGGGCTATAATAGTGCATGCACGACAATTTTAATTTTAGAAGCATAACTTTCCAGAAAATTTTGTCAAGTGGAAAAAATATAGATACCTTTTTATTTGCGGTGGTAGTGTAGTAAATGTGTTATATACATTTAAATAAATATGAATTTTTAGTATACGTTTACTCTGTCACATTGAATATATTTTAACACATATTTTAATATTAGTTTTTAATTGATCTTATTTTTATTATAGCCCATAGTAAAATGAGTGGTGCAAGCAAGAAAAAAATTCGTCAATATTCGAAGGAATATTTAAAATTTGGGTTCATACCCGCTGTTCATGATGAGCGGATTCCTTTTTGTCTTTTATGCCAGCAATGCTTGACCAATGAATCAATGAAACGAGGTCGTCTTGAGGTGCATTTGAAGGCGAAACATAGTGCTCATATTAATTCAGATTTGAGTTACTTTAAAACTTTAAAGAAAAATTTTGAAAAAAGAACAACATTAAAGTCTCTATTTACTGCTCATACTTCAACTAATAATCGTGTTCTTGAGGCTAGTTATCAAATTTCTTTATTCATCGCTAAAACTGGAGAAAATCACACTATAGGAGAGAATTTAATAAAACCATCAATATCAGCATTTCTTAAAACGGTTCTTGAAAAAGATGACAAAGATGTAAAAGCTATGCCACTCAGTAACAATTCTGTTAGCAGAAGAATAGACAAAATGAGTGAGGATATTGAAAAACAACTTATTGAAAAGCTGAAAACAAGAAAATTCTCCTTGCAAATGGATGAATCAACTTTGAGAGACAGTGAGGCAGTATTGATAACTTACATAAGATATATTGATAAAGGACATTTTGCTGAAGAAATGTTGTTCTGTAAAAGATTAGAAAGCACCACTACCTCCAAAGATATATATAATAAGCTAAAAAACTACTTAGATGTCAATGATATACCAATGAAAAATATAACATCTTGTGCTGCAATGATATACCAATGAAAAATATAACATCTTGTGCTCCCAATATGATGGGCAAGAAAAATGGCTGCTTAAAATTGATGAAAGATGCAAATCCAGAAATGATTCTTGTACATTGTGTTATTCATAGGGAAAACTTGGTAGCTAAAAACATCTCGCCTGTTTTGAATGAAGCATTACAAAGAGTAGTAAAGTGTGTTAATGCTATTAAAGCTAGTGCCAAATGTGAGCGTCTTTTCAAGCTATTTTGTGAAGAACAAAATGAAGACCATGTGAGACTTTTACTTCATACTGAAGTAAGATGGCTATCTAAAGGAAACTTTGAAAAGATTTATGGAACTGTTTGATACTCTTAGTGATTTTTTAAGCGACAAACCTGAAATGAAGTATCTGTTAACAATAGATGGTAAAGCATTTGTGAGTTATTTAGCCGATATCTGAAAAACTAAATATATTAAATAAGCAACTTCAAGGAACAAATAAAACTCTTGTCGATGCAAAAGCAAAGATATTTGGTTTCATTACCAATATTGAGTTATGTCAGAAACATATTAACCACAAAAACTTTAAACAGTTTCATTGGCTCCAAAAATGTGAAGTAACTGATACCGCTTTACTTGTTATTGTCAATCATTTGAATATTCTATCGGCTGATTTAAAAGAAAGATTTTCTGATTTAAAACAAATTGATTTCCCAACATGGATAATGCAGCCAATGTTAGTGGATTTGTCTGATATATCAAATATGCAGTATCAAGAAGAACTCGCAGAATTGCAAAATGATGAGTCAGTTAAAGCTTTATTTAATATCAAAGGAGCGATGGCATGGCTTTGTGAGGAAACAGAAATCAAATACCCAAATTCAACCAAATGTGCAAGAAAACTATTGCTACCGTTTCCATCTTCATTTTTAGCTGAATGTGGATTTAGTGTTGTAAATGATTTACTGGTAAAAAAAAAAAAAAGAAATCGGCTGGATATAACACAACGTGGAGACTTGAGACTAAAGCTAACCAAATTGGAACCTAATATAAAATCTCTGTGCAGCAAGCATCAAGCGCAAGGATCACACTAAATTAAAATAATAAATTAATATAGAAAAATCTGTATTAAAATTATTTGGAATTTAAATTTCTGTTTTTCATTATATGTTGTGAAATTTTACTTACTGTGTTTTGTTAACAATTTCATAGTGATTTCTTCCTAGAACCTATCATTTATGTTTATTAAGTGAACAAATCAATTTTTTAATGTTAAAAATTATGTATGTTACATAGGGGGGACATAAAAATTTTAGAAAGGTTAAGGTGGGGCATGGCACAAAAAAGGTTGAAACACTGAAATAATGTATATTTCTTATTACGTCACAGAAGTTATTCTAGATTCCCTCCACACTGGGTCAGCAGCTCTTCTGGGCTCTCCTAACCCCTTCTGCACATGCTATGTAGAAACCCTCATGCTCTACATCTGTCCCCCCTCTAGCCTGTGAGTTCTGCATGGGGAGACTGAGTTCAACAAATAGCTAGTGAACAAATGAAGTGAGTGAGAAAATGTTGGCTTATTCTACTTTTCAATTTTAACTTCTACATCACACACAATCACATCTTTTAATGATCACTTCCTCTAAGAAGCCTTCTTCCCTATCCACTTGGAGCTTCTGATTTGGTTTTCTCCAAAGGTGTACCCCAGGCAGACCCCACTTACCTTCCTAGTTCTTAGACAAGCACCACCTGCTGCTTTAGAGACTTGTCTTTCTTTCCTTCCTTGAAATGTGGACCAGTTGGGCTGGCTTCTCAGAAATCTGTCCATAACAGAGTTATTCCAGAACCTCAGCTAACATCTACAGACCAGAAGGAGATGCGGGTGAGCCGTGGGCAGAAATCAAAAAAGAGGCCACCTATTGGGTTTCTCTCCAGGGGCTTGAGGTGGCTTCAACACAAGTTTACAGAATCAATGCCATACTGCCCTGCCGCCTTCCCTTTGCACTGGCCAGACCCTCTACCTGGCATGCCATTCGTCCTCCATCTCTCTGACATTTTACATGTTCTTGAGAATGATATCATAATCCTCCAGATTTGTGTGTGTTTTTTTCACCTTGAGTGCCTTGGGGAAAGGGGGATGCCCAGATTTCTGCTCCATAGTAATTGGCTCCTGGGCCAGATATTGTTTCAGCCCCAACAGTTCCATTCCTGGTGTTGCAGATGAACTGTGCCTCATGTCTTAGAACAAGGACTTACTTGGGAGACATCATTTAATACAGGAACATAGGTATGTTTCTCTCATCTTTGGGAAAAGAATATCCTCAGTCTTTCAGGTGTCACCAAATGTCTCAGAAAGGGGTTGTCCTCATCCCTACCATCATCTCCTCCTTTTCCCCCTCTTTTGGATGCTCTGCCTCCTACCACTCTCCAAAAAATTACCAATGTGCTCAGTAGGTTAGAGCATCGTCTTTTTTTTTTTCAATTTTTATTTATTTTTTATTTATTCAATTTTTTAGAGAGGAGAGGGAGAGAGAGAGAGAGAGAGGAGAGACAGAGAGAGAGAAGGGAGAGGAGCTGGAAGCATCAACTCCCATATGTGCCTTGACCAGGCAAGCCCAGGGTTTTGAACCGACGACCTCAGCATTTCCAGGTCGACGCTTTATCCACTGGGCCACCACAGGTCAGGCTAGAGCATCGTCTTGATGAGCCAAGGTTGCGGGTCCAATTCCAGGTCAGGGCACACACAAGAGTCAATCAGTGAATACATAAATAAGTGAAACAAGTTTATCTCTTTCTCTCTGCCTTCCTTTGTCTCTCTAAAAAATCAATAAATAAACATTTTAAATGTCCAATGACAGTATCTACCTTTGCCCTAAGAAAACCAACAGACCCATTTCATCTTGGTACTACCAATAATAGGAGTGGCCACTTCCTCCTCCCAGCTTGAGCCCCACTTTCATCTAGAACTCCTCCAACCTTCAAGGCTACTCCTGCTCCACCTCTTCCATCTTCCACAGGCTCTTCTTCTGCCTGACAGCTAACATCATGATTCTTTTTCTTTTTTGTGTGTGTATTTTTCTGAAGTTGGAAACGGGGAGGCAGTCAGACAGACTCCCACATGCACCCCACCGGGATCCACCCGGCATGCCCACCAGGAGGCGATGCTCTGCCCATCTGGGGCGTCGCTCTGTTGCAACCAGAGCCATTCTAGAACCTTAGGCAGAGGCCACAGAGCCATCCTCAGTGCCCGGGCTAACTCTGCTCCAATGGAGCTTTGGCTGTGGGAGGGGAAGAGAGAGACAGAGAGGAAGGAGAGGAGGAGGGGTGGAGAAGCAGATGGGCGCTTCTCTGTGTGCCCTGGCTGGGAATCGAACCCAGGACTCCTGCATGCCAGGCCGACGCTCTACCGCTGAGCCAATCGGCCAGGGCCTAACATCATGATTCTTAAAAAAGAAAAACAAAGTTGGAGGACTCACACTTTCCCATTTCAAGTTTAATACAAAGCTTACAAAGCTACATTAAGTAAAACTCTGTGTTTTGGGCATAAGAATAGACATTTAACCAATGGAATAGAATTGAGAGTCCAGAAATAAACCCATACATCTATTGCCAGTTGATTTTGGACAGTGGTGCCAAGTCCATTCAATGGGGGGGAGATAGTGTCTAAGACATGCTGGACCCTGGCTGCATAGCTCAGTTGGTTGGAGTATCTTCTTGCTGCCCCAAGGATGTGGGTTTGATTTCTGGTCAGGACATATACAGGTACCAACCAGTGAATGCATGGATGAGTGAAACAACAAATTGATTATTCTCCTTCTTCCTCTCTCTGTCACCCCCTTTCTCTCTTGTTCTCTCAAAAATTAATTAATTAATAACAAATGGCATTGGGACAACTGAATTTCCACATGCAAAGAAAATGAAACTGGACCCCTACCACATACAAGAATTAACTGAATATGGATAAACAACCTAAATATAAGAACTAAAGCCATTAAATTCATAGAAGAAAGCATTTGGGTAAATCATTATGACAACTCACTTGGCAATAGATTTTAGATAAGGAATCAAAAACACAGCCTAAAAATTTTTTTAATAAATTAATTGGACTTCATCAAAATGCAAAAGCTTTGTGCATGAAAGGATATTATCAAAAAGGTGAAAAGAAAGCCTACTAAATAGGAGAAAATAGGCCCTGGCCGGTTGGCTCAGCGGTAGAGCGTCGGCCTGGCATGCGGGGGACCCGGGTTTGATTCCCGGCCAGGGCACATGGGAGAAGCGCCCATTTGCTTCTCCACCCCTCCCTCCCTCCTTCCTCTCTGTCTCTCTCTTCCCCTCCCGCAGCCGAGGCTCCATTGGAGCAGGGATGGCCCGGGCACTGGGGATGGCTCCTTGGCCTCTGCCCCAGGCTCTAGAGTGGCTCTGGTCGCCGCAGAGCAACACCCCGGAGGGGCAGAGCATCGCCCCCTGGTGGGAAGAGCGTTGCCCCTGGTGGGCGTGCCGGGTGGATCCCGGTCGAGCGCATGCGGGAGTCTGTCTGACTGTCTCTCCCCATTTCCAGCTTCAGAAAAAAATACAAAAAAAAAAAAAAGGAGAAAATATTTGAAATTAAATATTTGATAAGGATTTAGAACCTAGAATAGAAAAAGAACTCCTGCAACTCAACAACAACTCCACTCAACTCAAAAAGACATACAACTCAGTTTAAAAATGGGCATAAGGCCTAACCAGGCAGTGGTGCAGTGGATAGAGTATCAGACTGGGATGCAGAGGACCCAGGTTCAAAACCCCAAGGTCGCCAGCTTGAGCACGGGGTCGCTGACTTGAGTGTGGGATCATAAACATGATGTCATGGTCGCTGGCTTGAGCCCAAAGGTCGCTGGTTTGAAGCCCAAGGTCGCTAGCTTGAACCCAAGGTCACTGGCTTGAGCAAGGGGTCACTTGCTCTGCTGTAGCCCCTCCCATCAAGGCGCAAGTGAGAAAGCAATCAGTGAACAACTAAGGTGCCCTAACGAAGAATTGATGCTTCTCATCTCTCTCCCTTCCTGTCTGTCTGTCCCTATCTGCCCCTCTCTCAGTCTCTCTCTCTGTCACACACACAAAAAAATGGGCATAAGACTTGAATAGACATTTCTCCAAAGATAATCTATGAGTGTCCGATAAGTATATGAAAAGAGGCTCAACATTACCAGTCATTAGGTAAATGCACATCAAAATCAAATGTGGTAATACTTCCACACCTTCTAGGATAGCTGTAATTTTTAAAAATGAACAAGTATTGGTGAGGATGTGGAGAAATGAGAATTCTCATACATTGCTAGTTGGAACGTAAAATGGTACAGCTACTGTAGACTATAGTGTGATATTTTCTCAAAAAGCTAGACAACAAATTACTATATGATCCAGCAGCTCCACTCCTAGGTGTAGATCAAAAGAATTGAAAGCAGGTACTCAAACAGTACTTGTGTGCTCATGTTCACAGCAGGATTATTTACAACAGCCAAAAGATTGAAAAACCTAAGTGTGGCCCTGGCCAGTTGGCTCAGTGGTAGGGCGTCGGCCTGGCGTGTGGAAGTCCTGGGTTCGATTCCCGGCCAGGGCACACAGGAGAAGCGCCCATCTGCTTCTCCACCCCTCCCCCTCTCCTTCCTCTCTGTCTCTCTCTTCCCCTCCCACAGCCAAGGCTCCATTGGAGCAGAGATGGCCCGGACGCTGGGGATGGCTCCATGGCCTCTACCTCAGGCGCTAGAGTGGCTCTGGTCATAACAGAGCGACACCCCGGATGGGCAGAGCATCGCCTCCTGGTGGGCGTGCTGGGTGGATCCCGGTCGGGCACATGCGGGAGTCTGTCTGACTGCCTCCCCGTTTCCAGCTTCAGAAAAATATAAAAAAATAAAAAATAAAAATAAAAGAAAAACCTAAGTGCCCATTGACAGATTAGTGAATAAAAAAACAAACACCTGACCGGTGGTGTCGCAGAGGATGGAGCATTGACATGGAACACTGGGGTTGCTGGTTTGACACCCTGGCCTTGCCCAGTCAAGTCACATAAAACAAGAATGCAACGAACAGCTAAAGTGAAGCAACTATGAGTTGATAATTCTTGCTCCCCCAACCCCATCTCTCTTCTCTCTGTAAAATCAATAAATAAAATTTTTTTTAAAAAAAAGGAACAAACACACACAATAGAATATCATTCAGCCATAAAAAGGAATGAATTTTTGATATTAGCAACAACATGGGTGAACCATGAGCACATTGTGCTCAGTGAAATAAGCCAGACACAATCAGACAAATATTATGTGATTCCACTTATATGAGTATCTAGAATAGGCAAATTCAGAGACAGAAGTAGAATGGAGTGATGTCAGAGCAATGGCAGACTGAGAAATCACCTGGATCACTCACCTTGAAATGTTACAATTTGAACAGCTGTAACTCAGCAAAGGAACCTGAGCTGGGTGCACAGGGACATCTGCATTGAAACATCTAATGGTGGGGTGAGGGGGAGATAAAGACACAGCCCCAATACTCAACACTAGCAGTGGGGCTCCTAAGAGGGGAGAAATCCAGTGTGTCTGGGTTTCCTCCTGCCAGAAGTGGAGAGATTGGAGGGCCATGCTCAGGAGTTAAAAACCAGGGTTGAGTACAGGGACAGGGCAGAAACTGAAACACTGCTGGTGCTCCCAGGATCTGCCCACAGCCCACACTTGGGACAAACAAAGGGAAACACAAGCTGCTGTGACCCCTCCAGCCTCCTAGATATTGCCCCCCTCTGCCCATAACATTGGGGTGCAGAGAACTAACTCTGCAGAACTGTTCCCCCTGAAGAATAGGGGTACTCTCTGTTTAGTACCCGGTCTGTTGGGAAACAGGGAATAAGGTTCAGCACCAAACTTAGATCACCATTACCAGGAGGGAAGAGCAAAGAAGGCAGAAAAGCCCTCTTAGCTCACCCTGCCCCCATCAGGGCTGCAGCATCACAGCAGGAGTCAGCCAGAGGATGCATAGACCTAAAAACCTATAACCCAGCACCACCTATTGGAAAATAATAGAAAACCCTCTTGTAAATAAAGAAATAATAAAGAAAGAACAACTCACACATGCCAGCTAGGCAGAAAAGGAATCCATCGAATACAATGAATAACCAAAAAAAGGCACAGTTCAGAAAAGAAATGAAAAATCTCCAGAAAGCAATTTCAATCACATGGAAACTTGAAATATAAACAACAGAGAATTCAAAATTGAAGTTCTGAAAATACTCGAGATGTGAGAAATCACTGATAGGCAATTTAATGCACTCAGATAAATTAATGAACAAAATGAGTACTTCACCAAAGAGGTTAAAACTTCAGAAAAGAACCAAATAGAAATTTTGGAGATAACTCAATATACAAACTGAAATATGAACTAACAAGTATAACTAATAGAACTGGCCAGATAGAGGATAGAATCGGTGACATGAATACAGGCAACTAGAGATGATACAGAGAAAAGAAGAGACTCGAAAATTTTTAAAAATTATAGAGTTCTACAAGAATTGTCTGACACCATCAGAAAGAGCAATATAAGAATAATGGGACCCTGACTGGATAGCTTGGTTGGTTGGAGAATCATGCTGAAGCACAGAGGTTGTCGGTTCGATCCCTGGTCAGGGCACATGCAGGAGCAGATCAATGTTCCTGTCTCTCTTTCTCCTTTCCTCTCTCTAAAATCAATAAAATAAACATTTTTTTAAATTTAAAAAAAAAAGAAAAGAATAATTGGGGGCCCTAGCTGGTTGGCTCGTCAGTAGAGTATCAGCCCAGCATGTGGAAGTTCCGGGTTCAATTCCTGGTCAGGGCACACAGAAGTAACCATCTGCTTCTTTCTCTCTCCCTCTCCCTCTCTCTCCCTCTTCTCCTCCCACAGCTAATGGCTCAATTTGTTTGAGCATTGGTCCTGGGTGCTAAGGATAGCTCTTTGGTCTGAGTATGGGCTCCAGGTACTGAGGATAGCTGAGTTGATTTGAGCATCAGCCCCAGATGAGGGTTGTTAGGTGGATCTTGGTCGGGGTGCATGTGGGAATCTGTCTCTCTATCTCCCCACCTCTCACTTAATTAATTTAAAATTTTTTAAAAGCCAAAGCTGCAATGCCTTTTAAGATCTAGCATCAGACTAGCCCAGCATCAGCTGAGTCATTGCGTTGGTAAGAACAAGTGAGAAAGCCAACTCAGACTTAAGTGATGGGGAAACAACCTCCATCTTTTCATAGGAGAGCCACAAATATTATCATCTTATTTGCTCTCTATGAGACAAGTATGAGTTCTAACTCACATTAATCAATATTCACAAGTGAATTTTGAGTCCAAAGTTTAACCGAGAAAAAATTTTTGATTGTGCTAAAATGTGTTAATGGCTAAACACTGAGAGGAAAAAAGAAGTCTTTTAACTGCCCTGGCTGAGTAGCTCAGTTGGTTAGAGTGTTGTCCTGACATGCCAAGGTTGTAGGTTCAATCCCCAGTCAGGGCACATACAAGGAGCAACCAGTGAGTGCATAAATAAGTGGAACAACAAATCAGTGTTTCTCTCTCTTTCTCTCTCACTCCCTTCCTCTCTCTCTCAAATCAATAAATAAAACTTTTTTTTGTTTTTGTTTTTTAATTAAATATGCAAAACTTGACTCTGAAGAAATGACAACCACAAAAAATTCAGTGATAGAACTGACAGTTGGTAAAAAGTGGACAAAGAGTCTCACTGATGAATCAAATGTTTACTGCAAATACATGAGAAAAAAAATGTGCCTGATAAAAATGATTTTAGTGAAGTAAAAATGAACTTTGAGAAAATTTTGGGAATCGTTTAACCACACTGAATAGAAAAGTGATCCAGGAATCTAATTAGCTAAATGCAGTTTATGATTCAAAAGTCCTTCCCAACAAAAATTTGTTGGATTTTTTTTCTCACTGTGCTTATAAAACTGGAATCAAAGCGTCCCCAGAATAAAACCATCTGTTGTGTGAAAATGGTAGTATAAGAATGAAAGGGTCAAACATCCTGTGCACTTTCCTGCACAGGATATTTTTGTTTGATTTTATTATTTGACTTTATTCTCCAGACACCAGATAGTCCTATCTCCCAAAGTCCCAGAAACAAACTGGTTATGACCTCTTTCTGGAGGACTCTGGATCCCGCCCAGGCTTATACCTCCGCAGTTCCCTCTGTCTCCCACATCCTGGCTACCAGTCCAAGTTTTTCTGTTCCTCCAAAGTTGTGGCTCACACCAAACTGTTCTTCACTGACAGGAAACATCTAGAAATAAGGGCAGCCTGACCAGGCGGTGGCGCAAAGGATAGAGTGTAGGACTGGGATGAAGAGGACCCAGGTTCAAGACCCCGAGCTCGCCAGCTTGAGCACGGGCTCATCTGGTTTGAACAAAAGCTCACCAGCTTGGACCCAAGGTCACTGGCTCGAGCAAGGGGCTACTGGGTCTGCTGAAGGCCCACGGTCAAGGCACATATGAGAAAGTAATCAATAAACAACTACGGTGTCGCAATGAAAAACTGATGATTGATGCTTCTCATTTCTCTCCGTTCCTGTCTGTCTCTCTCTCTCTGTGTCCCTGTAAAAAAAAAAAGAAAAGAAAAGAAAAGAAATAAGGGCAATTCCTGAGACTTTGACCGGTATGATGGCTCCTCAGTCCTCCACACTCAGGGATTGTCCCTTGCTGGTTCCTTGGCCATCGCCACATCCTCATGTCACCCTTGCCCTCCTTACTCAAGACTCTGCGTCCCATCTCCAATCATGACCACAGGGATCTGTGACACCCCCCTGGCCCATCCAGAAATCAGGGGACAATGTTCATAAATTCATTTCAGCTTTAACTCACCAAATCCAAGTCATCTTATAACTTTGTCAGGACTACAGAATGCCCAGCATATAAACTGACTTTTTTTTTTTTTTGACAGGAAGTAGGATTTATTAGTGTGCATAAGGTGGGGCAGCGCCAAAGACTCTTATAAGTACAGGGCCTGACATTTGTCCAGAGGACCATGATTAGTGATGTACTTGACCCGAGAGCTATCTAGGACAAGCTGCTTTTCAGCCACTATGTCTTCAAACTAATCTGCTTTAAACTTAGTAAAGCCCCACTTCCTAGAGATGTGGATCTTCTGGCGGCAGGGGAACTTGTACTTGGCTCTGTGTAGGGCCTCCATCACATGTTCCTTGCTCTGTAGCATGGCAAGGATGGTCATAATGACTTGGCCAGTGTGGACCCTGGCCACTGTGCCCTGGGGCTTTCCAAAGACACCCCTCATACCTATCTGGAGCCTGTCAGCACCAGCACAGGGCAACATCTTGTTGATGTGGATGACATGGGAGGGGTGGAGCCACACTGGAATGTGAAAGCCATCTTTGCCACAGCCTTTCACCATGTGCTTGTTGGCACAAATACAGGCAGTTTCCAGGGCTTCAGAGGAGTTGCTTATATTCATCTGACACCACGTGGCCACAGAGTGGGAACTTGTCCACTTTTGCCTTCTTCCACCCCACATCAAAGATGTGAATCGTGGCATCAGGGACACCTTAGCAGAAGCGAGACTTTAGGACCAGCTTGTTCTTACAATACCGGTAAAAGCGGGTGGGGCGGAGGCCCATGATCTTCAATGGCACCCCGAAGAGAAAGGGTAAGCTGACTTTTAAAGGAGGGATAGCCTGTGGCGGTATAATTCGGTTAGTTAGAGCATTGTCCCAAAGTGCAGATGTTGCCAGTTTGATACCTGCTCAGAGCACATACAGGAACAGATGTTCCTGTCTCTCTCCTCTCCCTTCTTCTCTCTAAAATCAATAAGCATTTTTAAAAATAAATAAATAAAGGAGGGAGGTAAAGATCTGTTCTTTCAAAAGAAATAAGAAAGAGAGCCTGACCAGGTGGGGGTGCAGTGGACACAGCATCGGACTGGGACGCGGAGGATCCAGGTTCGAAACCCTGAGGTCACAGGCTTGAGCGCAGGCTCACCAGCTTGAGCAAGGGGTTGCTGGCTTTAGCATAGGATCATAGACATGACCCCATGGTTGCTGGCTTGAGCCCAAAGGTCACTGGCTTGAGACCAAGGTTGCTGGTTTGAGCAAGGGGTCAGTCATTCTGCTGTAGCCCCCTGGTCAAGGCACATATTATTTTTACCACCTGAATTTTTAGAAATGTTTTGGGCTTTTCTTAACAGTTCCAGAATTTTCATAGATAACAACATAGACAGTAAGAGAGGGAGACAGAAAAGACATACAGAGGCAGAGGGAGAGTAGAGACAATAGCAGAGAGAGTGTAGATAGGGACAAAATGTAGATAGGACACAGTGTAGAAAGGCAGAGAAAGATGAACAGAGACAGGGAGCAAAGATTGTCAATCATTGCTCCCCAAACTAGACAGAACTCCCTACTATTTAGAAGGTTGAGATCTAGAAGGTCCTGGAACGTTCCACTCTGAATCTCAGCCCTTCTGTACCTAATTTTTTATCCCCATTCTGAATTTATAATGTCACCTCTTGTGACAGGGTCCTTCCTTGTCCCACAGGGCCCATTTTTGCTAAGTCATTCCCACTGTCAAGTGACTGGCCCTACATAGCCTCCTCAGCTTGAGTGACCCCCCCCCCTTCCTTTCCTTGTTAAAGAGTCTTGGGCCCACCATTCATTTAATCATTCATTAAACATTATAAGCAGTTCCCATGTATCAGGCCCTTGCTGAACAATGATGGGGACCAGGCGAGACCTGATTTAGGGCCTGTATGTTCCCTTAACCCCGGAGCCATCAGTCTGGGGAGGGAGGGGAATAGGAGGGCGGTATAGGCAGTGATAACACAGCTTGATCAGAGCTTTAATGGGGGAACATAAGGCAGTGTGAGCCTCATACAAGATACTTACCCGGCCAAAATAGATTAGGGCAGGGGACCGGGCTGAGTCATCGGTGAGATGCCCCACGCCCACCCTCAACAGCCTCGCTCTCAGCATAAAGCCAGGATCAAAGAAAATGTGTTCCATCACCTCTCCTTCACCCTTTAGGGATTTCTGGCAACGCCCCTCCTCAGACCCAACCCATTAGCCTCTCCCTTATCTGGCCCCGCCCCATCGCAGTTTAGGTCACTCTTTCTAAGCCTCTCCCCTATATCATTCAATCTAGGTTTCAAGCGCCACCGCCGGCAGACTAACCGCACACCTATCTCACCATTTGTCACAGAGTGTTACTTCACCGTCCTCCTTCAGTTGTCTTTATAGAGTCCCAGCAGCTACCGTGGCTTGGTTTGAGGAGCAGATGATAATTTCCAGCTCAGGAAGTCTCGTTATTGGGCAAAAAGCCCGGCTCCGGGCGGGGCTTAGTGCCAAATACTTGGCTGCCTCAGTCTGGGATCTCAGTCTTCCCCAGGATCACACCCCTTTGTTCTCTCTATTGGCCCTGTCAGATGTTAATCAACAAAGTTCCACATTTCTATAGGCAAAAGTCTACGTCCTTCACTGCTTCCCTAATTTCAATTCGCCTCTTTCCTCAGAGGTGGCAACCTTTTTGGCCGTAGCCAGGGCCTGTCTCACAAAGTAGCCACAGATTGGCCAAACATCCCGTCACTCTTGATAAGTGGGCGGAGCCAGGGTTACTAGGGGCGGTGAATTGGCTGATTGGGCCTCGGAGGTGGGGCAGCGGCTCCTGTCAGCCGGTAAAATGGCAGCGGCGGAGCCCGCGGCGGCAGCGGTTCCCGGGGGCGGCTGAGGGGGTCGAGCCGGGGCTGCGGGTCTAGCGGCGCGTCGGCGATCAGGCGATGCGGCCCGGGACGGCGAGGCTTGGCACAGCGATGGCGGCGTGCTCGGCGCAGGTAGGGAGGCGGCGTGGGCCGGGCCTCCCGGGCGCCTTCTCAGGCCGGGGGCTCCGCGCTGCGGCCCTCGGGGGCCGGGCAAGACCAGGAGTCCGGCCGCCTCGCCCCGGAACCCGCGGTGCGAGCCCTCTACACTCCCAGCACCGACCCTTGCGATCAGCCTCAGGCCGCTTCCTCTGCCTATCCTTTTTCCCGACTTTTCATGGCCCTTGCGCAGACCCTTCTGGTCCCCCACCTCACCTCCCCCCTCCCCCAGTTCTCCTCAGGCCCGTGACCCCAGCCAAACCTCCTTACTGACCCTTCAGGCCTCCCCCAGCCCCCGCCTGAGACCTGCCCCCCGCGTTCCCGGACGCCACCCCACTCCTGATCTCTCAGGATCTCTCCCATCTGCAGACCCCTTGCGACCCAGTCCCTCGTCTCACTTCCCATCTTGTCTCTGGGCCGATACCTGCCCCCGGCCCCAAGGATGCCAGCCTCAGAGCCCTCCCTGCCCCTCCCTTCCGACCCCGGGACCCCCGCCTAGCCTCTGTAAATCAGGATTCCTGTCCACAGGCCTACCTTAGCCTGCTGGCTCATCTCCCACCTCCCAGCACTCCTGAAAATCACCCCAGGGGTTCTCCCAGCCCACTCCAGTAGCTCCACACACACCCCTGATTCTGACTCATTTTGATCCGTGCTTCCTGCAAGTCTACCCTCACCTCCTGCTCAGCGCTATCCCCAAATTGTTCTGAGCGCTCTCCACACCAGAGACACATCTCTGACTACACGCACATATTCACCTGAGAACCAACAGTTCTCACATGGAGAAACCCATGAACTAGTTCCCCCCCGCCAAAAAAAAGAAAAAAACCACATACTGACAGGCATTCTGTCACCCAAAACAGTCATTCAGGAGCCGCTGATGTGCACACACAATCAGACACTTGGACCCTTGACATATACAGAGAAACTCAGGACCTCCAACACAGCCCAGGCAATTGGGATTACACACACACACACACACACACACACACACACACTCATTCTCACACAGGGCTCCTCAACACCCCTTCTTGGACCTTTCCTACCCAGGCCCTCCTGGAGTCCCCAGTGCTCCCGCTCTGGCAGAGACTCGAAGGTGCAAGCTCACTGCCCTGCTCCAGGCAGCCAGTCTGCCCAGCTATACCAATCTCCCTGGGCTGGCACCCCTACCCTGGGACCCTGGAGGTGGTAGGGTGACCTAGAATCTCCCAGCACCCCTGTAGACACCTGCTGCAGACCTGTTTTCCTTCTTCCATCTCTCCCCAGTTTGCCCTTCTTCCAAGGGAAGGACACTCTCCCACTCCAAAGTCCCCCTGAAAGGACCCCTGCCTGCCCCCCTGACTTATGCAACCCCCTCGTGGGGCAGGGAAATTTAGATTGCCCCTGGCCCTGGCCCTGGTCCTGAAGTCAGGCCAGACTGGTAGAAGCAGCATGCCCACCCCATCACGCCCACTGGCCTCAGATGGCAGGGCCATTGCTGCTGCCCTGGGACAGCCCCTGACAATCCATGTGAGTTCTTTCATCCACAACCAGTATGTTATACCAAAGTGAAACAGCTTCCTCCTCTCCTGGCATTTGGGACCCCATGGGGGTTAGGTTCAGGCCTGCCAGAAGCAGACCACTCTTTTTAAGGAATATTTTCAGAAGAGGAAATATGGGCTGGTTTCTCCCTCAGCTGGTCTGTGATAGAGCTAAAGGACTCATATCCACATGTCTTTTTGGGTTGCTTTGGCTCTTCCTGCCCATCCTGCCACCCCATCACCCTTGCCCTTGGGTCCATCCTGTGGGTCCTCCTTAGTTTCTGCAGCTGACTACTGGTGGTTTGGAAGGAACTGCAATTGGCTTGTCCCTGGCGCAGGAATGAAATGAGACAGAGAGGAGAGCAGATTATAGAACTGGCAAGCTGGCATGGCCAGACTGCAGGGAGTAAGGAGAAGCCCTGAGTCTCTACATGTGGATTCCAGATCCATCCAGACCCAGCACTGCTGGTCTGGGCTCCTTTGAGCCACATAAACATTCCTAGAAAATCCCAGGTAAACAGGACCAGGAGTTTTTGTGGGATATTGATATTCACCAGTGGATTCTGGATGGCCTGGGAAAAAAGCACATCTTGGCTCAGGGCATCAACTTCTCTATCTGGAAAAGGGGGAGATAAATTCTTAAACCAGTAGTTTGTACTGCAGGGGAGCCAGTGAGGTTAGGATGTCGCTTTGAATGTCCCCTGGGCACTGTGTGGAAGAAGTCAATGGAGTCCAGGAAGGCCATCGCCCATCTATAGGTGCTAGCAGAATCACTAGCCACCCTGGTCCCCTGGTTGTAATTAGTTGATGCCTCACAGGATGATGACCATCTCTTCGTAGCCAAGCTACCTTGCAGGAGGAAGCTGGCTTAAATCAGGGCTGAGAGATGGTCTTTTGTGTTGGGAGACAGAGAACAATAGGGGGCCTGCTTCCTAGAAGTGTCTACCACCCACATGGATCTCTGACACTGAGTAGGGAGAGTTTTGTTCTGCCCACTTGCTGAAGGGAGAAAGTGAATGAAAAGACTGCTGAAGGTCATAAGGCACACAGGAAAGAAACCCCACAACCTCCCCGGGTTGGACCTTGTGTGGGGGCAGTGGAAGCAGGAGGCTCCCCAGAAGAGACTGAACTCCTTAGTAAAACATGAGAAGGCTCCCGGGGAGGGCCTGTGGGCAATATCAATGCACTTTTACCCTAGGCTGGGGTACAGGTCTGTATATGTATGTGCTTTGATGGGTGCAGGGGCCACAGGGGAACATGATCCAACTTCCTCATGCAGATTATAAATGCTGATTGTTCTGGGGGAAGCCCTGTACTGGGATCTGAAGGAATGTCAAAAGTGATCCCTGCTCTGCATCTAAAGACCCTCTCTGTATCATGAGACAAGAGCTAGAACCAATAGAGCACTCTGATCAGGCCTATGCCACATGCGAGGCCCTGTCCAAACACCATTTATATAGTATCTCATTTAATCCTCCAGACAATCTGGAGAAGCTGGGATTCTGGCATCATGCCTTTACCATCACATCCTGCTGCTTCCAGTGTGGAAGCATGAGACAGAATTATGTATGGCGTGCTGTAGCAGGAGCACAGGAAAGGGCCCTGTGCATTTCTGGGGTGTTAGAGAAGGTGGAGCAGGGATGATGTATGGAGCATTCCAGGCAGCCAGAGCACTTGGACAGAGGCCCAGGAAGCAGGAGCAAGTGTGATGCATTCAGAGAAGCATGCCTTGTTCAATGGGCCTCATCCTACAAGCCTTCATGTTTTAAAGGCAGTCCACGGGGCACACACCATGGACACTCCCTGGTCACAGCAATCCATACTTGGAAGAAATTGGAGAGGCAGCAAACCCCACCCCCTGGCCCCTGGGAAAATCTGAAGTACATATGCTCTAGAAGCCAAATGGAGACAGTGGAAGGAAGGAGGTTAATTAGGAAAAATAACCCACCAAAACCAGGAAAAGATTGACCCCTTCCAAGGAGACTTTCAAGACCCTATTGGCATGACTCACTACACTTTTCTTCCACTTTTCTGAGCACCAGATGTGTTCGTGGGACTGCTTCTTTGGTATCTTTCTCCCATACCAGCCTGTGAGTCCCATGAGGACAGGGCATGTGCCAGCTCACAGCTGAGTCCCAGACGAGTGTAGGGCATGTAGCAAATGCTCAGTAAATTCTTGGTTGGTTTTAGAAGCTGACAGCCCTCTCTACTCACTCACTTTTGAGAAAGACCTAGAGATTTTCCTCAGAAAGAGTTCCATCCGTCAGCCCTGGAGAGCCTCCAAAGAAAGGTCAGACCCATCTCACCCCTGCCCCAACCCAGAAAGCCTTGGCAGTAGGAACAACATCATCTTGGCCTTGAAGAGCCAAGAACCTTTGCAAGATGGTGCCTCTTTTATTCACCTGTCCCTGGAAGACTTATGAGGACTACATTATTTTCTTTGTCATTCTCAGGGACACTAGATATAAAGAAATGAGAGACTTGCTAGGAATGAACTTGTTTTGATGGCAGAAAGTAAGCTGGTAGCCCTGGCCAGTTGGCTCAGCAGTAGAGAGTTGGCCTGGCATGTGGAAGTCCCGGGTTTGATTCCTGGCCAGGGCACACAGGAGAAGTGCCCATCTGCTTCTCCACCCTTCCCCCTCTCCTTTCTCTCTGTCTCTCTCTTCCCCTCCCACAGCCAAGGCTCCATTGGAGCATAGTTGGCCCAGGTGCTGAGGATGGCTCCATGGCCTCCGCCTTAGGCGCTGGAATGGCTCCGGTTGCTACGGATTGGCAGCCCAGATGAGTAGACCATTGCTCCCTGGTGGGCATGCCTGGTGGATCCTGGTTGGGCGCATACGGGAGTCTGTTTCTCTGCCTCCCTACTTCTCACTTCAGAAAAATACAAAATAATAAGAATAATAAATAATAATAAAAAAGAAAGTAAGCTGGTGATGATACAGGATAGCAAACATTTTTAATTTTTTTTTATGTCAGAAGGGAGTCTACAGGTTGTAATGGTCCGCCCTTCAGATTTTTTTTTTTTAATTTTTTATTTTTTTGTATTTTTCTGAAGCTGGAAACGGGGAGAGACAGTCAGACAGACTCCCGCATGCGCCCAACCGGGATCCACCAGGCACGCCCACCAGAAGGCGACACTCTGCCCACCAGGGGGCAATGCTCTGCCCCTCCGGGGCGTCACTCTGTTGCGACCAGAGCCACTCTAGCGCCTGGGTCAGTGGCCAAGGAGCCATCCCCAGCGCCCGGGCCATCTTTGCTCCAATGGAGCTTCGGCTGCAGGAGGGGAAGAGAGAGACAGAGAGGAAGGAGAGAGGAAGGGGTGGAGAAGCAGATGGGCGCTTCTCCTGTGTGCCCTGGCCGGGAGTCGAACCCGGGACCTCTGCACGCCAGGCCGATGCTCTACCACTGAGCCAACTGGCCAGGGCCCGCCCTTCAGATTTTAGCCTGAAGGTAATTCCTGCTACCACAGTTAGCATCAATAATGATGATTATAGTATTACTGAGTTTAATGTTTAAACAAGGTCACCACATAAGGGTTGGGCCTACTGACGAGGGGAGGTTTGTTTGTTGATTCCACAAAGATTGGGTACCTGATGGCATACTAGATACTGGGATCCAGTAGTGGGCTGGACAACCCCTGCCCCCATGGAACTGTCTTCCCAAAACGGAATAAATATTATGGGCCAGCTACTGTTCCAATCACTTGAGAGGTTTTTTTTGTTTTGTTTTGTTTTTTTTCTTTTTTTTTTTTGCATTTTTCTGAAGCTGGAAACAGGGAGAGACAGTCAGACAGACTCCCGCATGCGCCCGACCGGGATCCACCCGGCACTCCCACCATGGGGCGACGCTCTGCCCACCAGGGGGCGATGCTCTGCCCATCCTGGGCGTCGCCATGTTGCGACCATCCTGGGGGTCGCCATGTTGCGACCAGAGCCACTCTAGCGCCTGGGGCAGAGGCCACAGAGCCATCCCCAGCGCCCGGGCCATCTTTGCTCCAATGGAGCCTTGGCTGCGGGAGGGGAAGAGAGAGACAGAGAGGAAAGCGCGGCGGAGGGGTGGAGAAGCAAATGGGCGCTTCTCCTATGTGCCCTGGCCGGGAATCGAACCCGGGTCCTCCGCACGCTAGGCCGACGCTCTACCGCTGAGCCAACCGGCCAGGACTTCACTTGAGAGGTTTTCACTTAGTTATTCTAACCAAAACCTGTGAGATAGATGCTATCATTAGATCTGTTTCCAGAAGAAGAAATGGAGGCAAAGTGCATCATACCCAAGATCACAGGTAGAAAGTGGTAGAGGAAGGATTTGAAACCAGGTTGCTGGCTCTGAAGTCCTCATGGGAAGCCAGGAGATCTGGGATCAGTTAACCACACACACAGCCATGATACATGGATCTGGAAACATTCAGAGTAATATGGAGGAGCAGCTAGAACCTGGGGACTAGAAGAAGGCAGGCAGTGACCTCTGCATTTCAGCTGCTGTCATTGTTACCCAAGGGGCAGCTGGCCCATCCATTGCCTACTTCTTGGCCAAGGAAAAGGACCGATGATACCAAAACATTTTCCCCAGACTTGAAGTCCAATAGGACCATGGTGGTGTGCTGGGCAAATGGGGTCAGCTGGCATCTTCAGATTCAGAAATGATTCTGTGTCCCCATAATCATTACAGGTAAGGGATCAGAAGCCAGGGGGAGGGGAAGACAGCCAAAATTGAAAGAAACTTGGGGCCTTTATTTCTACCTCTGAAAATGCCAAGCTCTGAAAGATGGCACATATACACTCACTTGCTCTCCCTGTTGAAAAATAATGACTGCTATTTACTGAGTGCCCACTATACTCGGGACTTCACGGATATTTCTAGAGTAAGAGAATGCAAAGAGAGCAGCAGCACAGCAGACCAAGGTAGGGAAAAATCTCAGGAGTCAGAAATCCAAGTCTGAATTTTTCTTTCCCTGAGGACCCTTTGAGTGACCTTCTGTTCAAGGTGACAACTTTCCTGTTAGAGCTGTCCTTTAATTTTTTGTCTGCACTGATATAGAATCGCTTGTTTTATCTTTAAAATGACTATTTTTTTAGAACAGTTTTAGGTATGTGGAAAAATTGAGAAGATAGTACAGAGTTCCTGCAGGTGCCACACCCAGTTCCCCTATTAGTAACATCCTGGGTTAGCCTGGTATCTTTGTTATAATTAATGGACCAACATTGATACATTATCATTAACTACAGCCCATACATTATTAAGATATTCTTAGTTTTCTCCTGATATCCTTTTTCTGTTCCAAGACCCGATACTGAATCCCACATGATATTTCATCATCGCATCTGCTTAGGCTCCTCTTAGCTAAAACAGTTTCTCAGACTTTCCTTGTCTTTGATGACCCTGACAGTTTTGAGAAGGACTGATCAGGAATTTTCTAAAATATCCCCTGATCTGGCTTGTCACTTGTTTTTCTCATAGTTAGACTGCAGTAATGTATTTTGGGGAGAGATCCACAGGGGTGAAAAGCCCTTCTCATATCATATCAAGGGCAGGTGATACTGTTGATGTTGACCTTGACCACCTAGCTGAGCAGCACAGAAATTTTTGTCTTCATTTATTGAGCGCCTAACTAAATGCCAGATGCTGCATTATTGGCTTGGAATAGAAAATTAAGAACTCAGGATGTTCCTGATCCAGTAGGGCGGGCAGGCATATATAGAAGTAATTGCTATAGAGTATGTCTTGGGCTGGGGTGTAGGGCTTAAATTAAGTATTTTCAGGGAAAGAGAAGAGAGCCAGGGCACTAGAGGCAGGGTGTCGACAAGGAAGATTTCACAGAAGAAAACTCAAACTGAGTCTTGGAAAATGCCTTTCCAGTCAGAGGAAACAGCATGTGCAAAGACAGGCAGGAAGAAGGAGGTGTTCGTGGCAGGCTGAGTGTGGAAGGACGGGAGGCAGGAGGCAGGAGGCAGGTCTGTGTGCACCATGCAAATAGGTGTGGGCTCCACATCACAGTAGGGAGTGGCTAAACGGTTTGGAACAAGCACTAGGAGGGTAGTATCAGGCCTTGCCCGAGCCAGTGGATGGCAGCATGGATCAAGGTAGGCCCACCTGCAGCACATGGAGGGGCTGGCTTTAGTCAAGAGAGTTGATTGGAAAAACTTCTCCACACTGGGGGGGGGGGGGGGACAGGAGGATTTTTCTGAAATGCAAGCCCAGTCAGGTTACTGCCTTGGCCCACAAGGCCTTGTGTGGTTCTGGACCCAGCAGAACTGCCCAGTCATTTCTGGAGTTGCACTTACCTCTCCCCACTGCTTCTGCATCGAGTTCCTCTGCTAGCCCACCACATCCCTTACCTTCTCTTAACTGAGGTGTTATTCACATAACATAAAATTCACTCTTTTAAAGTGAAAAGTTCAGTGGATCTTAGTATAGTCACGAAGTGTGCAGCAGCCACACTGCCTGATTTCAGCACACTCCATCACCCCAAACAGAAACCCATAAGCATCCTCTCCCCCTGTGCATCCCACCCCCAGGCCTCAGTTCCCAGCAACCACTTACTGACTTTCTGCCTCTGGACACTTACCTATTCTGCACGCTTCATATAAGTGGAGTCACGTCACTGGTGGTCTTTGGTATCTGGCTTCTTTCAGTCTGCACCATGTTTTAGAGGGTCCTCCATGTTGCAGCACATCAGAATTCCCTTCCTTTTAATAGCTGAATAATATTTCATTATATGGGTGGACCACATTTTGTATATCCATTCATTCATTGGTGGACACTTGGGTTGTTTCCACTTGTTGGCTATTGTGAATAATGCTTTTATGAACAGTCACATACAAGTTTCCATGTGGGTGTGTGTCTTGTTCTCTTGGGTAGACACCTAGGGGTAGAATTCCTGAGTCATGTGGTAACTCTTGTTGAACTTTTTGAGGAACTGCCAAACTGTTTTCCATCTACCATATCTTTTATTCCAAGCGTTTGTCTCCATCTGTAGTAGAAAATTTGGATGACTGTTTCTTAGTCTCTTCCCCTGTATACTCTGAGTAGGTAGGGGCTATGTCTCTTTGCCCACCAGCCTTCAGCCCTCAGCATAGTACCTAACACCTGGTAGGCATCCAGTAAATATTGGTGGGTGTGGAGATAAGTTAAATTCCTCAAATATTTTTCAACTCAAGTTGTACCAGGTTCAGTGGGGAGCACTGTAGTAGCAGGGAGCCAAACAGTGATGATCCCTACCCTGGCCAGGGGTCTGATGGAGATGTTCAGGGGTCAGTTGGTGACCTTGGATGGTGCTCAGGAAAAAGGAAAAGCTAGAAACAAGTGTCGTAAATCACTGACATATATTCATTCATGTAAGTCATGGGAGTGAAATCACCAAGGGCATGAAGGCGCAAGGGCCAAGGCAAAGCCTACAGAAGAACAGGTACCATATGGGAGGCTGAGAAGCCCTAGGAGAGAAGCAGGAGACCCAGGAGCCCAGCCTCTTGAAAACTATGTGGGAGAGGACTTCAAGAAGGAGGAGTCATGACTGACAGCAGCTAAACACTCCTGAGAGGGAGGAGGTGGGGGATGTCTGGCATCTGGACTTTTCTGCCCCCATACTCCTTGCCCCAGCTTATCAACAGAGTCTCTTCCCACCCTTCTTTCTTGGTTCAGTTTCCTAAGCCAAGGGCCACCCTATGAGGTGAGGTGGATAGTGGTGCCAGCAAGAGAGGGTTAGGTGGCTCACTGCCTAATTTGCAGGAACCAGGATCACCCTTCAGGTAGCGGGGGTAGAGCAGAGGCAAAGAACATTGAAATTGGGGACATTCAGTGGCTAGGACCTCAGATTAGAGGGAGCCTGTGTGTGGGTTGTAGAGGCATGGCCCCTTGGCCCTAGAGGGATCCTGCCTTGTCTCTGCATCTCTGTGCCCATCCAGCAAGGGTGGAATGGCTACATGCCCTGTGCAGTTGTGTTCTCTTCACCTCATTCCACTCCATTTTCCATGGCGAGAACAGCAACTGGCCTTCAGTGCCACGGAAGGAATGGTTGAGCCAGTAAGAGTTATGGCACTCTTCAGAGGGAGGCAGGGCTGCCCATAAAGTTAGGACAGCAGCAAGCCAGTGTCCATCCCAATCTAGTCAGTTCCAAAGGTAGGAAGGTCTTGTCGAGTGCAGGAAGTACGCATGTGCATGTGCATGCAAGACTATGTATGGGGCCTGACCAGGCGGTGGTGCAGTGGATAGAGCATCAACCTGGGACTCTGAAGACCCAGGATCAAAACCCCAAGGTCACTGGCTTGAGCGCAGGCTCATCCAGCTTGAGCATCAGATCACCAGAAGCGTGAGCATGGAATCATAGACATGACCTCATGGTCGCTGGCTTGAGCCCAAAGGTCCCTGGCTTGAAACCCAAGATCACTGGCTTTAGCAAGGGGTCACTGGCTCAGCTGAAGCCCCCCAGTGAAAGCACATATGAGAAAGTAATCAATGAACAACTAAGGTGCTGCAACTACGAGTTGATGCTTCTAATCCCTCTCCCTTCCCTTCTCTCTCACTTTCTCTCTCTCTCATGCACACACACGCTAAAAGAAAAAAAGAGTGTGCGTGGGTGTGTATGGATGTGAGATAGCATGTGTTTGTGAATGTGAATACATATGAGTATGTGTCTGCCTGTGTATCTGAGTATATGAGTTGTGTATGAGTGTGAGAGTGTGTATGAGTGTTATCTGCCTGTATGAGTGTGTGTGTGTGTGTGTGTGCGTGCACGCGCGCATTCAGGAGATGACTTCCAGTGCAAAGCAGTGTTTAGAGAGTCTGGGGATGAGTCAAGACAAAGTTCCTGAAGGATCAGAAGTTTCTGCCTTTCAGACTGCAAATTTCAGCCTTGTGCATTGAGTCAATTTTATTTCCTGAATGAAAGACACATTACTATATGGTGAATTGCTGAACACACTCTACTTGTGGATGGCTCCTGGTTTTGTTTCATTTTTTTAATCAGAAACTCAGACCTGAACCATTCTCTTGGGCTCTTTAGGGAAAAGGATGGGCCAACTTGCTCTGAGGTTTGGGACACCTGGGCTCAGCAAGGAGAGGAGGTTCTTCTAGGTCATGACCCTGGCCATATGTGGTCTGTTTCTCTGAGGTCCCCACTGCTCCCCAAATTCAGTTGTACTTCTGAGGCTCTGATCTACACCTCCACCAACTCCTCCCCATCTCCTGGCTCTGAAGCTGGGAAACTCATGCTGCCTTCCCAGCCTCTCCTCACCCAGAGATCCTTCCAGGTCAGCACTTCCTGTCCACAGACTTAACTCTGCAGGAGGCCCTGGAGCAGCCCCACTGTCCCTATATCAGGCATAATTAACTCCTGGCTAGGTGGTGCACTCAGCTTGATCATTGGAGCAGGTGGTCCCCAGCCAGCCAGGCAATGGGAGCTACAGGCCTTCTGGTTCTGACAGCAGCCGCCACCTAGAGTTTGTACCACTCATTGAAAGCCAGACCCTCAGTACTCAAGAGACTTGAGGAGACCTCAGGAGCCAGAGATAGAAACAGTGGCCTTTGGGAGTCACAGAGTAGGTGAGGGACGGTTCTGGGCCCCCCATGAGATGAAAGAAGAATGGCACTCCCCAACCCCCGCCCCATAACAGGGCAGCATGAGGAAAGGAGGCCAGAATCAAGCTCGTGGCCAGGGTGAAGTCCAGCTAACCTATGGGCCCTTGGGTGTTGGCTGGGGACTAAGCTCTGACTTCAGGAAAGTGCCCAGTGACCTGAGGTGACCAGGCAGGTGTGGAGTCTGCTTCTATCCTGTAACTATCCCCCTGCTGCCTAGGGGACCAGTTCTTTCCTCTCCAGAGACCAGGCAAGGGCCCCTATGCAGGATGAGCTGTCAGAGTCAGGTCAGGTGGGACGCAAGAGCACATAGTGGACTCCCGGTACAGAGCATGAAGGGAAATGGGTGGGCGTGAAGTAGCTGCCCATAGTGGTGGTGGGGAAGCAGGATTTTCTTACTGCCCCCATGACCCTGGGGACCCCGATCTTCTTAGATCCTTTGCACTAACCTGGGCTCACCATAACTGAGCATGACGGAGTAGAAGGAACACCATCCCCAGCTCCTAGCGGCTTGACCCATACAACCTCCTACAAGGTGATACCAGCCCACTGCAGGTGTCCGTACCAGGCGTAGCAGAACCCTAGAGCCCTGGTTCCCAGCTAGCCCTCAGCCCTGGCCCCAGGATGCATAGTAAAGGCTGATATTTATGGCATGATCACTATCAGGCACTGTTCTCACAGGTCATGTGCCGGTAGCATGCTCAGTTCTCACAGTCACCCTCTGAGGTCTTTAGAGACTCAGAAGTCAAGTAACTGGTCCAAGGCCAGACAGCTGGTTGAGGGGGTGCCATACTTTAGGCACAGGTCTCTCTGAGTCTAGAACCTTAGCTGTGGCCTTGGTGCTGAGCTGCCTCTCATGGAACTGGCAGAAGGCGAGAGGCCATTGTCCCTGGACCCCCCCCCCCCAGGATGTGGGGCCAGACCATCCTCAGAAAGAATAGGAGAGATGACCTGACACCTGCCTGGTACCCAGCAGGCCAAGATCAAGATACCCATCAGAGCCTGCAGCTCTCACTCTGTGTCCACGAGGGCACAGATTTCCAGCACTTTGATGCGTCCCTGGCTTCCCAGCCCAAGGGGAGTAGACTCCTCTGCCAATTGGCAGTACCAGATAATTAACAATAAAGAATAATTGTTTCTGGCTGTGCCAGCAGCCCACTTTGGTTGATGAGACAGGGAAGGTCAGATGCTAAGGCAGGCTTTTTAGGGCAGGCCACAGCAGGGGATAGAGGCCAAGGCTGTCATGAAGGGCTGCTAAAGCAGGCTCCTGCACCTCAAGGTCCCAGCAGGAGTCCTGAGTGATGGACGCCTTGGCTTCAGGCTCTGCTGAAGACTCAGGAATGTGGAGCCTTGGCCATCACACCCATGGACAGCAGGACAGCTGGGTCTTGCCATGGTCCTGCTGTCTCTGTCCAGGCATCTAGAGTAGAAGGTGCTGGTGCGCTGTCATCTGGACTGGGATGTGTGGGGATGAGAGGTGCACTGAGTGGACAGACCAGAAGTGGGAGCCCAGAGTGAGGAAATATCCATAGGTGAGCAGCAGGCTCAGCTGGCCCAGAGCTGGCAAGATGAGGTGGACACCCAACTCAATACTGACCATGTGTGCCTTCGGCCCCCAGACAGAGTTGTGACCTGGCTCCACTTGCAGCTGATGAGCCTGCACACCATGGCAAGCCCCACTCTGAGCCCCGACTCCTCATCCCAGGAGGCCCTGTCAGCCCCCACCTGCTCCCCCACCTCTGACTCTGAGAACCTCAGCCCCGATGAGCTGGAGCTGCTGGCCAAACTCGAAGAGCAGAACCGGTGAGTTGAGGCCTTGGGGGGATGCAGGGCACAACATGGGTCCCAAACAGGAGTTCTTGTGACCCCTCACACTCATATCTGAGTCTAGTCCTGGGCAAAGTAATAGCCCCCACCAGAGGCAATGTCATTCTCCTAACCCTGAGTGAACAGAGTTTCCCATTCAGATGAGGAGACCAAGTTTTCTAGAGGCAGAGTGAACTGTGACCCTGGCCGTGTTTCTCAAGCTGTTGTTGGACAGGAGAGTAAAAGCTCTGACTCTGAGTCAGGCCTTCCCACCTTTTTCCTCTGGCCCTCTCCTTGTTTTAAAATGGAGGTTTATTCCCAAAACACTAATTTCAAAGACTATATATACTTCTATGTTCATTGCAGCATTATTTACTATAGCCAAGATATAGAAGCAACCCAAGTATTCATCAATAGACAAGTGGATAAAAAAGCTGGGGTACATTTTCACAATGGAATACTCTGCAGGAGCTCCAGTGGCACAATTGATTAGTGCATAGTACTTATATAATAGTGCATAGCGGAATACCCTGCAGACATAAAAAAGAAGGAAATCTTATCATTTGTGACAGCATGAATGGACCTAAAGGGTATTATACTAAGTGAAATAAGTCAGAAAAAGACAAATAACATGATTTCATTTATATGTAGAATCTAAAGAACAATATAACCAAAAAAACAGAAACAGCCTGACCAGGCGGTGGCGCAGTGGATAGAGCGTCGGACTGGGATGCAGAGGACTCAGGTTCGAAACCCCGAGGTCGCCAGTTTGAACCCGGGCTCATCTGGTTTGAGCAAGGCTCACCAGCTTGGACCCAAGATCGCTCGGTCTGCTGTAGCCCCCTGGTCAAGGCACATATGAGAAAGCAATCACTGAGAAACTAAGGTGCCGCAACAAAAAATTGATGCTTCTCATCTCTCTCCTTTCCAGTCTGTTCCTCTCTCTCTGTCTCTGTCACACACACACACATAAAACAGAAACAGATTCGTAGATACAGAGAACAGACTGAGGGTTGGTTGCCAGAAGGGAGGTGAAGGAATTGAGAAGCACAGACTGGTAGTTACAAAATAGTCAGAGGGATGTAAAGTACAGCATAGGGAATATAGTCAACAATATTGAAATAACTATGTGTGGTTCCAGGTGGGTACCGGAAATATTTGAGGGAACGCTTTATAAAGTATATGATTGCCTAATCACTATGCTGTACACCAAAATTAATACAAAATAATATTGAATGTAAACTAATTGAAACAAATTTTTAATAAAATTTTTAAAAGGAAGTCATATTGGTGCTTAGCAGGCAAGTACTCCTTGAAGCCATTTAAATCTGCTCTGGCTTTCCTCCTTTGGCCTGTAAGAACTTTTAATTTTCCAGAGAGTTGTAAAAGACTAAGGATTATATTCACGAGTATGTATGTTTGTGAAGTGAAAAGTGACTAAAAATAGCAACATTTTCTCAGTGTATGCTCAGTGAACCTTTCTAGTTGGAACAGAGACAACTAAAACTACTTTCAGATCAAATTTTGAGCTTTAAGTGAACCTGTTATATGACTTCTCCTTTTTCATAAACAATTTCTTGCCTGACCAGATGGTGGCGCAGTGCATAGAGCGTTGGACTGGGACGTGGAGGACCCAGGTTCGAGACCCTGAGGTCACCAGCTTGAGCGCAGGCTCATCTGGTTTGAGCAAGGCTCACCAGCTTGGACCCAAGGTCGCTGGCTCGAGCAAGGGGTCACTCGGTCGCTGTAGCCCTCTCTCTGTCCCTCTCTCTGACTCTCTCTGTCTCTGCCACAAAAAAATAAATAAATAAATAAATAAATAAATAAATAAATAAATAAATAAATAATTCTTATAGCAAGATAAGTTTGGCCTGACCAGATGGTGGTGCAGTGGATAGGGCGTCAGCCTGGGACACTGAGGACCCAGGTTCAAAACCCCAAGGTCGCTGGCTTGAACACAGGCTCATCCAGCTTGAACACAGGGTCACTGGCTTAAGGAAGGGGTCACTGGCTCAGCTGGAGCCCCCAGTGGAGGCAATCAATGAACAATTAAGGTGCCGCACCGAAGAATTGATGCTTCTCATCTCTTTCCCTTCCTCTCTGTTTGTCCCTATCTGTCCCCCTCTCTCTCTTGCTAAAATATATATATGAGTTTGTAATAAAAATTATTAACTTAATTATGATTAGAATTCTGATCAGTTATGTTTTCTTATTTTCAAAACACCCCTTTTTTTCCAGAAGTATAGTTTTGAATTAATTTTTTTTTTCAAATGTTAAAAAAGAAAATAAAATGTAGGTTTATTATTATCATTCAGCTATGGCAAGGCCAACAGTTCAGGAGAGGTCTGCCATTGAGAACAGAGTTTATTGCTCACGGTCCCCTAGAAGCAGACCACAGCAGGCAGGGCCACTCAGGGAGGCAGCAGGGTCAGTCAGGAGGCAGAAGGAGTCAGAGGGAAGTGTGGGCAAATACCTCTGCTGTGGCTTCCGAGAGAAAGAATGGGCAAGGCGGGGTAAGCAGGCCTGGTTGGCTAGTTTAAATAATTTCTGCATGCTCTAGGTTATAGGGGTGGCCTGTGTTGATCAGGACAGAGAGAGAGTGGCTCTGAGTGTGAGAATCTGATAATGGAGAGGTGGTGAGTTTGTGGGTTCTGGATTTGTTGATTTGCATGAAAGACACACTGGCAGGTGAGTCCTTAACTATCTCTAGGAATTTTCTAAGCCTCCAGAGTCAGCCAGGACCCAGCAGCCAAAGCATCAGAAACCCATGTTTGATACAGCTTCTCGCTAGCTGGGTGCCCCCAGACAACAGCTCACCCTTTCTGCGCCTCATCTATAAAACATGAGTCTTAACAAAACCTGCCCTTCAGGGGTAGTAGTAAGACTCAGTGAGCTAATCCACATACTTCTTAGCCCAGTGCTAGGCACATAATGGGGCAGACAAATGGCAGCCTCCACAGGGACCGATGGAGGTGGCCCACAGCTCATGGAGGTTAGGGCTCTGGCCAAGGTCATTTTGCAAGGTACCACACAGCAAGAACAACTTAGACCCAAGCCCTGGTGGTCCCTGAAATCCCCAGGAAGAGGGGCCACTCTCCTCAGCAGCCACCTTTCCCCAGGGAGTCACTGAAGCCCAGGGGCCGGGGAAGGAGATGCCTGCAGTTCAGACCTGCCTCTACGGGCCCTCCCTGCCTAGGCTCCTGGAAGCCGACTCTAAGTCCATGCGCTCCATGAATGGCTCCCGGCGAAACAGCGGCTCCTCACTGGTGTCCAGCTCCTCAGCTTCCTCCAACCTGAGCCACCTAGAGGAGGACACATGGATCCTGTGGGGCCGAATCGCCAATGAGTGGGAGGAGTGGCGACGCAGAAAGGAGAAGCTACTTAAGGTGGCAGGGACGGTGGAAGTGGGTGGGCGGCTGGGGGGCCCACAGGGGCAGATATCAAGCTGCCCAGCCTGGTCACTTGGCCAGCAAGCAGCAGCACCAGGGCTCCAGCATGGGCAAAGGGACATAAATGGAGATATATAGGCACTGTCAGAGGCCCTTGCCAGGGTAGGGAGAGGGAAGAGAGTATGGGTGGGGCCAGCCAGGTAAGTAGCTGTCACACTGACATCTCAAGCACCCACTTGTTTCCTGCCCCACTGTGTTCTGTGACAGACTGGGTAGCACATTAAGCAGTGTGGACTATGTCTGCAGTGCAAAGGCTCGGCCAAGCTATGGGCCACTGCATGGCAGGGGCAAGCCCTGTCTCGGGTCTCGGGGACTGGACCAGGTAGCCATGGGGAGGCTACACTGGCAAAGTGTCCAGCCTGGCCTCTTGCTGCCCACCCTGTCCCCAGGAGCTAATCCACAAGGGCATCCCACACCACTTCCGGGCCATTGTGTGGCAGCTCCTTTGCAGTGCCACGAACATACCAGTTAAGAACCAGTACTCAGAGCTTCTCAAGATGTCCTCACCGTGTGAGAAACTGATCCGCAGGGACATCGCCCGCACCTACCCAGAGCATGAGTTCTTCAAGGGCCAAGACAGCCTGGGCCAGGAGGTCCTCTTCAATGTCATGAAGGTGAGGCCCTCCACCCCACATGAAGGAGCACCATCCACATTGGCCTCTGTCACTGAGCCTAGGGGACCCTGCCCTGACACTCACACTCCCTTGCAGGCATACTCTCTGGTGGACCGGGAGGTGGGCTACTGCCAGGGCAGCGCCTTCATCGTGGGCCTGCTCCTCATGCAGGTAGGTGGCCCTGGGGCCAGGTTTATGGCAGGGACCAGCCCACCAAGGCTCTGCTATCAGGAGGTGGACAAAAGCAGAACGTAACCCTGCATCCAATGTTGTATGGTCAGAGCCTCTCCATTCATTCACCTCTGACAGTCCCCAGGCCAAGCCCCCAGTGGGTAAGCACAGAGGGACTGAAGCCTGTTCTGTCCACTGACTGTCCAGAGGCTGGAAGGACAGGCCGCCCCACTCAGTCAGCTCCCAGGGTTAGACAGATAACTCCAGCAGGGGGTTAACTTGGCTGGTGTGGCATTTATGGGGTTAGGGGTCTTGTCCAGAGAAGCCAGCAGGCTTAGGAAGGGGTGTACAAAGATGCTGCAAGTGGACCAGAAGCTGTCCCAGCCATGGGCTCTGGAAGTAGCCAGACCCTGGGCTCAAGTTCCAGCTCCACTGCTTCCTGCCAGGTGGCCTCTAGCAGGTGACTTCATCCTCAGGTTTCCTGTCAGTAAGCAGAGGTTTTATTGTAAGAGTCCACACAGTCCACATTCAAGAAATGGAAATAGAACAGAAACAGGCCAAGCACAGGACTCCAGGGCCATGAGAAGAGCAGTGAGTGCCCCCCGCCCACACTCACCTGCCCCCTGGTCACCTGCCCATCCCCCAGATGCCTGAGGAGGAGGCCTTCTGCGTGTTCGTGCGGCTGATGCAGGAGTACCGCCTTCGGGAGCTCTTCAAACCCAGCATGGCCGAGCTGGGGCTCTGCATCTACCAGTTTGAGTATATGCTCCAGGTGAGCAGGGCCAGAGTGGCCCAGCACCACCCATTCCCCTCAGCTGTGGCCCCTAACCTAGGCTGACCCAGTGAATCCCTGACTGAAAATTCCCAGCCTGAGAAATCGTGTCCGGACAGCCAAGCTCCAAAAGGGACCCTATCCCCAAGGGGCCATGTAGCACTGCCGCCAAGCACACTTGGGGACAAGGCAGGCCAGGCCATCTTTGGTAGGAGCTCCTGAGAGCTCAGGGCTCCCAGAGCCTGAGGACAGAGGGATCAGTCTGGCTCTTGCCAGGCACACCCACAGGTTCCATCTCTGTCTGCTCCCAGGGTGGTAGGAGAAGGGAAAGTGCTGTCTGCCTGCCTTTGATGATTGCAGGGGAGCTACAGACCCTTCTTTCTGTAAATCACAGCGCTGGCAGACAGCACTGAGTGGGCACGCACGCAAGCAAAGAACACACACACACACCTCGGCCTGTCACAGGTGGGGCTGTGACACTCTACACAGTAGTTGGGGGTGGAAAGGACAGGAGGTGAGCTCTGGGATGAGTCTGATCATGAAAGCCCCACCCTTCAGGTCTGGAGGATTGGGAGGTGCTGCTGTTCAAAGGCATCTAGTGGTACCAACAAGCAGGGGCCCGGCCTGCAGAGACCCTGCTCAGGCCAGATAGCTGAGAGTTCCCACAGCAAAGCAGCTGAGGAGCACCAGGGAACCCCTGAATCTGCAAAGAAGCCCAGGGCAGGTTGGTTGGGGGAGACACCAGAGTCCCTTCTTAAGTGAAGGACCTAGGGGGTCCTAACACTTTCTCCAGTCTGTCTCCCCAGTTTCTGTTGCTTTTTAGCAGTCTGCAGTTCAGGCCAATCAGACTGGCATCCCCGAAGCATTGCTGGGTACAGAGCATCGTGAGGGGCTGTGGGGAGACACAGTAACAGGCAAGTCACAGAATACAAGCTGAGCTGCAGTGGGCTTGTTCCACACCCCACCTCTCACTTCCTGGGTGATCATGAGGACTTGTGTAAACCGACCACAAGCCTCAGAAGTTCTCTGTCAGGCTGGTTGTGAGGCTCCTATGAGCTGAGAGGAAAGTAGGTGGACCAGTTCCTGCCCCGTGTGCACACCCAACACCCATGAGCTGCTGCTACGCCTGCCACCCTGTCTGAGTCCCCACTTCATGCAACTCAAGAGTTCTGGGGTGCTTCAGCCTCACCCAAACACAGAGTTAAGGGTGCATAGGGGAAGGGAGTCAAGGGTAGATAGGGAACTCTTCCTGGAGGCAGGGCACCGAGACCCAGCACTTCCAGATAGAGGAAGCCAGTGGGCACAGACAGCTGTGCCTGGTGCTGCCCTCAGTGCCAGGCCTCCTTTCCCAACTCCCCAGGAACAGCTCCCGGACCTGAACACCCACTTCCGCTCCCAGAGCTTCCACACGTCCATGTACGCCTCATCCTGGTTCCTCACACTCTTCCTGACCACCTTCCCACTGCCCATCGCCACTCGTGTCTTCGACATTTTCATGTATGAGGTCAGAAACCCTTGAGCGCCTTCCTCTCCCAAAGGCCCCACACTGGGAATAAATCCCAGGCGGGCACGGGTAGGGGCCAGGGCTTGGGAAGGGGTTGGAGAGCGCCCTGGGAGACAGGACTAGAGGGGTGCTGTCACCACTGCCTTTGCAGGGCCTGGAGATCGTGTTCCGGGTGGGACTCGCCTTGCTGCAAGTGAACCAGGTGGAGCTGATGCAGTTGGACATGGAGGGCATGTCCCAGGTGGGCCAGGGGGCTCAGAAAAGAATGGGATTGCCCACCCCAACAGGGACACTTGGGCAAGTAAAGCCTTCTGTGAGGGGGAGGGCCTGGAGGGCCTGAGCAGCCTTGTCCTTTCCTATCCCCTGTGAACCCTGAGGCCTCCCTGGAGGACCAGGGTAAGCTCCGCTGGACACAGTCCAAGGCTAGCAGCCATGCTGTGAGGGAAGAGAAAGGCCCAGGCCCTGGCTCTGGAAGGTCCCACTACCTCTATTCTGTCCCCAGCTTTGTGTCCTCCAAAGCCTTTGTGGCAAATAGTTAAACTAACCAAACCATAAGGCCTTGGATGCGGTTTTTGACTCCAACAACTGGGCCAAGCAAGGGCACAGGAGGGAGTGAGGGGTCTAGGCAGTATCAGTAGCCTGCCTAGCCTAGCTTCCCTGCCTGTTGGAGAAGAGGCTGGCCTGCTTCTCACCACCATGTCATCACCATGCAAGCCCCTGCCCCCTCCCAGCATCCTCCAGCTGGGATTTGGGGGAAGAATACACAATGGCCATGGTTGTGTCTACAAACAGGAGTGTTCATTGTCTGCAGCTGCCAGAGGGGGCCAGCTGGGCTGGGGAGCAGGAGCCAGTGGCCTCAACCAATAGCAAGCTGTATCCACTGCTAGCTCACACTTAACCCTTTGTTGAGGCCTAGGGTCCCAGGCAAGCAGGCAGACCACTGAGGGGCCTTCCGTCCAGGCTGCTCCTGGCTACCCTAATTCTACAATTCTTCAGTCTCCTCTTACTGCCTTGGGGTGTGCATGCCTCCTCCTTCCTCCGTGACAGTGCCCTGCAGTCGGACCCTGCCTCAAACCCGGGCCTTCGCCCTCAGGAGCTCCCACAGCCTGCTTTCCCCCTGCACACTGAGGTCCTGGCTGAGGTGGCTTCTCCCCAAATGCTTCTCACATTCACTCCCCAACGGGGCGCCCACACCAGGCGGGCTAGGCACTGCACTGGGTCCATGGTGACACCCCAGGCAGACCTGCTCCCGCCCTCCTTCCCGGAGCACCCAGGCTCTCTTCAGGGCAGCATGCAGAAGGGCTCAAGTACTTCCCTTTATTCCCCCCACCCCAGTCAGTGACCACCTGTGTCTCCACAGTACTTCCAGAAGGTGATCCCCCATCAGTTTGACAGCTGCCCAGACAAGCTGATCCTCAAGGCTTACCAGGTCAAGTACAACCCTAAGAAGATGAAGAGGTCAGTACCCAGTAGCCAGGGTGCTGGTGGAAAAGGGATTCCTGAGGGTAGGATGGTGACCACGTCAACCTTCTCCTCTGCAGGCTTGAGAAGGAGTACGCAGCCATGAAAAGTAAGGAGATGGAGGAGCAGATCGAGATCAAAGTGAGTCCCTAGGGAAGGGGACAGGGAAACAGGGGAGGCCCTTGGGAGTATCCCTCCCAACACTAGAGGAGGGTGGCCACTAGGGGGCAGCCCTGCCCAGAAAACGAGTCACAATAGACTGTCCTTAGTCTCTGAGGGGTTGTCCCTCAGCCAGCTGCCCCTTGCCTCCCGACTGCACCAGTGTGTAGCGAGGACACACTTGGCACTAGGGACACAGCGGTGGACAAGGTGGATCTGCTTCTGTGAGGTTCCCATTGCAGTGGGGAAACAGTCAATGAACGAGTAAGTATAGAGTATGAACTCTAGAAAGTACCCTGGAAAAAACATGCAAGGGAGATTGCTGCAAGTCCAGGGAACCGAGTTCTAAGGCCCGAGCAGCAGAGGGTGTGAGGGGCTGGGAAACATCAGGAAGGTTGTCCTCTTGGTGGGAGCCCCGAGGTCAGGGCAAGAGGAGAGCCCTGAGGCAGGTGAAGGCCAAATGCCAGGGAAGGTAGGCCAGGGTACCACACTCACCTATGAGCCCTGGCTCTCCTGGTGCCTAGCCAGCCAGCCCTACTGGGTTTGGGGGTACAATTCTGTCATCAACTACAATATGTGGGTTTCTCCCTCATACCAGCAAGCAGTTCTCCAACACCAGCTGGGTGTCCTACAGTTCAGTTCAGTTCTGACACCACCTACCTGGAGACAGTGTCTGCCCCCACAGGGTAAGGGCACTGTCCCCCAGGACTGCCCTTCCCTCAGCAGCCAGGACTCAAGTCCAGGTTATCATCTATGCTCCTGACCATCTGGCTACAGATCAAACATTCCTGTGAATCCCCCTCAGGTTCGATTAATGTGCTAGAGCAGTCACAGTATTCAGAGAAATGTTACTTATCAGATTATGGCTTGTTGTAAAGGCTATAATTCAGGAACAGACAGAGAGAAGAGATGTGTAGGGCTGTATGGCCAGAGTGTGCAGAGCTCTCGTGCCCTGTCCATGTGCTCCACCCTCACAGCACCTCCAACCATTCACCAACCTGGAAACTCTGAACCCCATCCTGTGTGGCTTCATTCCACAGGCACAACTGATTTACACTGGCCATCAGCAGTTGATTCAACTTCCAGTCCTCTGCACTCCCCAGAGATTTGGGGACTGGACTGAAAGTCCCAACCCTCTGACACATGGTTGAGTCCCCTGGTAACCAGCCCTCATCCTTAGGTGACCAAGGGGCTTTCCAAAAGTCACTTCATTAATGTAACAAAAGACACCTTTATCTCTCTCCTTACTTAGGAAATTCCCAGGGTTTGAAAGCTCTGTGCCAGAACTGGATGGAAGACCAACCATATAGTTCTTACTAAAAATCACAAGGGGTTTCCTGAATGCAGACTCTCTGAACCCAGTTTTCTCACCCTCTGGTTCTCTTTGCTTTCATCCCTCCACACATGATTTTAGTTATTCATTCAACAAACGTTAATTGAGCACTTGCTTTGTGCCCATCACAGCAGAAATTGAGAACCCCTCAGTCCAGTAGGGGTGGGAACACAGTCATAAACACAAACCCCAACAGCCTGGCTCTGTCCTCTGTCTACAGACTGGCAGAATCCCACAGTGGCTGGGACTGGAACCCCACAGACCAGGATTCAAATGTCAGTTCTACCACAGACCAGCTGTGTGACCCAGGAAGGTGAATTCACCTCTCTGATACCTCTCAGTGTCCCCTTCTACAAAATGAGAATGACACTGGCTATGTGGTTCCAATTATTATCACCACCACCACTGTCATAATCATCCCCACATCTAGAAAGCAGAGGCAGAACCTAGATTAGAATCCAGGTCACTTGCTGCCCATACCTGAGGGGGAAAGAGGGCGTCTTTGTTATGTCCCTTTTTGTAGGATTTCCAGAAATAGTTTTGTGTCCTGAATTTTTTAAGCATCCCTGTTTCTCAGGAATGGCAACCTGACTGATGCACTCATCCAAACGTGTATGTGTGTATGTGTGTTTGTGTGTGTTAACTCATACACAGACAAGGGTCTGTTCCTGTTTGGTGACTATGAGGGCCCAGAAATGGGTAGGTACACAACAGACCCTCAGACCACATGCCTAGCCTGGAAATTTCCCATGAAATGACTCTGAGCACCCCGCACATCTTAAAGGATACAGGCAGGTGCCTTCTCCTTTGGCCCTGCCCTTTGCTCTTTTACCTTTAGCCTGTTTTGAAATGTACCTGGATTTGTTTTAATCAGGTATGGTAATAAGGTGACTGACATAGAGACAACTTCCTTTGAAAAAAGGGTGGGTTTTTTTTGGTTTTTTGGGGGGGGATTTACAGAGACAGAGAGAGGGATAGATAGGGACAGACCGTCAGGAACGGAGAGAGATGAGAAGCATCAATCATCAGGTTTTCGTTGCGACACCTTAGTTTAGCAGTTCTCAACCTGTGGGTCGCAACCCCGGCGGGGGTCGAACGACCAAAACACAGGGGTCGCCTAAAGCCATCGGAAAATACATATTTATTATACAATACATTTTTAAATAAAATATGTATTTCCGATGGCTTTAGGCGACCCCTGTGTTTTGGTCATTCAACCCCCGCTGGGGTCGTGACCCACAGGTTGAGAACCACTGCCTTAGTTGTTCATTGATTGCTTTCTCATATGCACCTTGACCATGGGCCTTCAGCAGACCGAGTAACCCCTTGCTCAAACCAGCGACCTTGGGTCTAGGCTAGTGAGCCTTGCTCAATCCAGATGAACCCACGCTCAAGCTGGCGACCTCAGGGTCTCGAACCTGGGTCCTCCACATCCCAGTCCAACACTCTATCCACTGTGCCACCGCCTGGTCAGGCAAAAGAAGAGTTTTATTAGTTACCAAAAGATGGGGCACACTATGGCACACAGGGCCAGGTGGGGAAGCACCAGGGTCAGTCAGAAGGCAGAGGGAATGAGGGGGAAAGCAGGGACCAGAGCTTTATTGTGGTTTTCAAGCAAAGGAATGGGCAAAGCAGGGTAGGCAAGTTTGAGAGAGTTTAGGGTTGGTTAGTTTGAATAATTTCATGGGCTATAAGAGTGGTCTCTAGTTGTCCTGTGACAATTTAGGACAGGGAAAACATTGGCTTGATATGTGAGTGTTAGATAAGAAAATTGTGGCCCTGGCCAGATAGCTCAGTTGGTTAGAGTGTCATCCTGATGCTCAGAGGTTACCAGTTTAATCCCTGGTCAGGGCACATACAGAAACAGATCTATTTCTATCTCTCTATCTCTCTCTCTGTTCCCCCTTCCTCTTCTTCTAAAATCAATCAATCAATTTTTTTTTTAAGTTGGAAGGGGTGGGTTAGAGGGGGTGTGGATTATCTGGTTTACCTTGGCAGGCAGGTTGTTTGCTATCTGTAGGAATCAGCTAGTCCTGGGAGGGGCAGAATCCAGGATTAGCAAGATCTCAGGATGTCAAAGCATCAAAAATACAAAAAAAATAATAATAATAATTAAAAGTGTGACTAGCACATAGCCCTGCATAGTTCTTGTTCTCTCTCATTCTCCCTTTGGAGAGAGTAAGCAGGAGAGAGGTAAGCTGTTGGTAGGACACATCCAGATCCTCCAAGGATGGCTTTGCTGACACCGTGGAGGCGTCAGGGAAACCCACAGGTCATGTGTCAGAACTCTGGATTCCAGATCACTGTGAGGGACAGAGACCTGTGCTTGAAACAGCTTGGGAGACTTGGGCAAGACACTGCCCTACTCTGACTCAGTTTCCCCACCTATGACAGGAGTCAATGGCCATCAATCAAATCTGCCATCTCTGACAGTTTGCTTCCTACATTTGTTCTGGATGTTTCTGTCACCTTTTTCTCCTCGGAAGAAACTAGGAATGTTCTGTGTGATCCACAGGGAGGCAGGACCCTCACTAATCTGCTGATAGAAATGGTTTATGTACCTACTTCTTGATGGGTAGAGACTAAATAAAAGGTACTTCCCAAAAGGCTATAGGGAACCCCAAACCATAAATATCTAACCAGACTCCACCAGTGCAGGACGGATGGCAAGAGCAAAGGAAACGGCCTCCCCCTAGCTGGGGGGAGGTGATGACCAGCTGGCTGTCAGTGGGTCACAGAGATGCAGTTGCTAAGCCAAAGGAAGCATGTGTGTTCAGCCAAGACCTGTTCCCCTGGACTCAAATCTGAGAGAAGTTTGTCTACTGAGAATTAAACCCGGTAGCTAAAGGCAAAGCAGGGAGGAGTGGGGGCTGTCTGATAGCAGCTTCCCCAAAAATGCAGAAGCCTTTGCCCTGTGGGAAGTGGACAGGCCCAAGCATAGGATAGAACTCGATTCCCAAGGACGGTGTGTGTGTGCAGACAACCTATCCCTCACACAGTGTGAATCCAGGAATGCACGCACATTTTTAGTGAACCAAGACTTGCTGGTATACAACATAATTAACAGTTTAAATGCTATAGAAATGTTTACCTGAAACATAACGTACCCTTAATGATCAGTGTCACCCTGTTAAAGTTAATTTTCTGAATAAAAATTTCAAAGAAATAAAAAGTTAAAAATCTAATGGGCCATTGTGAATAGGAATTGGCCCTGTTTTCTGGGATCACTGATCCAGAATGTAAGCCGCTGGCTCTGTCCAGCCCCTTGAGGGACAGACCTCTGTACAGAAGTGGGAGGCAGGATCTGATATGCTCTCCACTCTCCCCGCATAGAGGCTTCGAACAGAGAACCGGCTCCTGAAACAGCGGATTGAGACCCTGGAGAAGGTGAGAGGTGTGGCCACCAGCCTATGGCACCAAAGCTTCCAGGCCCAAGCAGGACCCAGCATCCAGGGAGCCAACCAGCCCCCTGCCCCAGGCCCCGGCCCCACCCTGACCCTCACTGAGATCTGAGCTGCCATATAATCTGGGCCACATGGAAACTTAGCTGGGGGCTGGGGGTTAAGTTATAACCCAGTCAACTGCAAGCACCACAACCCATTTCTTTCTGGTGCCCTCTGGGGCTGTCTGGGTGGGGAGAAGTAGGTAAAACTGCTACTTTAACTAAGGTACCTGGAACTGGACAAGGCACCCCACCCCTGAAATTGGAAGCCCTGCACTCAGAAGGAAGGAGATGGGAGTGGTGGGTAGAGGGTAGAGTAGATAGAGGGCAGCCTTCCCACCAGCTCCATGGTGGGATGCCACAATCTTGACCCTGGCCCCAAATTTGTTTTTTAAAGGTGGAAGTAGAGGTGGGGGCCCCACTTCCTGCTCCACCCTCATGTTCACTTGGCCTTCCACTGACCACAGGTTGTACATAAGATTTTATTGCCCTTGCCCCAGAGCCCCCATTCTTGTTCAGCCTCCAAATACAAGTTGCTGAGTTTCCTCCGTTGGCCCCAGCCTGGCCGGCACTAGAGGGGGCAGCCATGGGCACCCCGTCTCCCCACTCAGCTCACACACAGACCCCTCTCCTGGAAGGAGCTGGCTCTGGCTTTGGTGTTCCCCTGGGTCCTCTCCTGCTAGATCTCTGGTTCTTGGGTTTCACTCCTGTCCCCTGCTTCTAGAGATAGTCCACTGCATTAGTGACAAGTGGTTCTTGTCTGTCTCTCCCCTTCTCCTGTCCCCATGCCCTCCGCTCTGCCTCCTCCCCCTGTTGCTGGGAACCCCCTCGCCGGGTAGGAGAGCGCTGCTCTGGCTGATAGGTTAATCCAGGTACTGTAGCTTTTCATCTCACTTTCCCATTCCCTTCCTAGTCCCTACACATGACAGCCAACAACCTCCTCTTGCCTGGTTGCTGCCATCCCAAGGGTGAGGGGGGCAGGCCTGGCACCATGCATGGAGGTGGCTGGGGACTGCTTTACAGGGAGAGAGAGGTGTCTATCTAGAAGACAGGCTGTGCATGTACAAACATGGCAACTGAGGGTGTGTCTGTGGGTGTATATACATGCACAGGGACACAAAGCTTCTGCCAGGGGACACAGGTGGGGACCCAGGAGAGCTCAGGGACCCTGAGGGTGCATCAGCAACAGGTCTTCGTGTGTGCACATGCTGAGCCTCCCCCACACATCCACACACACCACCCCTTCTGATCCTTCACGCTCCTCTCTGCTTCCACCTGCAAGGCTTGCCATCTTCTTTCACTCACCTGCTTCTGCTCTGCATCATCTTGAATGGCTTTATCTGGAAGCTTCTCCCTTTCACATGGTGGCTCCAAGCCTGGAATGGAGGGGACTCACATTGGGTGGGGTGAGAGGATGAGTCTGGGGGGTGGATCTTAGCCCCTGGCAGGTGAAGCCCCCAGCTTCCAGAACCAGGGAAGGCCAGGGTAGAGGCGCATTCCACCTCCCAAGCCTGCCCGGGAAACCAGCCCTCAGCTGCCCCACCCTCACCAGCAGAGCCTGACCTCTGGTGTGCCATTGTCCCTGTATAAGGAGTTACTTCTCTCCTCTGGACAGAGGCCGAGAGCCAGAAGCCTGGAGGGGACAGAGCTATCAGCAGCCCCAACCTGGGCCCCACATTGGAGGTAGATGTCTTCCTCCAGGCTCACTTTGGTGTCCTGTACCTGCCTACCTCTCATCCTTTTCCCAAGGCCCCATGGGGCACCTCATCCCAGATTGAGTGAAGGAGGCCTTGCCCCTTTCCCACACTGCCTCTGCCCTCTTTAGGCCTCCCTCTGACGTGGGCCTGAAGCAGGGCCTGGGTTGTGAGCAGAGGGTTATTCACCACCCCTTCATTCCCCCTGTCCTCAATGAACTCAGGGACAGGTGACACGGGCACAGGAGGCTGAGGAAAACTACGTCATCAAGCGGGAGCTGGCGGTGGTGCGGCAGCAGTGCAGCTCAGCGACAGAGGACCTGCAGAAGGCACAGAGCACCATCCGGCAGCTGCAGGAGCAGCAGGTACTGAGCGCCCACCTGGCTGCTGGCTGGGCTCACAAGCAACTGGCGGGGGATCAGCCCTCCAGTTCCTAACTGAGGGGTTAGGGAGAGCACCCACCCAGAGCCAAGTGCATGCTCTCCCCAAGCCTCAGCTGAGGAGGAATCCTGCAGTTTCCATGTTCTACCACCCACTAGGGCACTTGGCCTTCTGCCTTCTCTCCACTTCTGGTCTCAGCATAGGAACCAGGCTATCCCTGTAGGCCCTCTTCCTGGCACAGGCATGCAACCTCGACTGGTCCTATGAATCCTTAGTATCTACCCAAGGTCTTCAGGGTAGATTGCCCTCAGAGGAGAGTTTGGTCTATGCCTATCACTCTGAGCTGGTGGAGGGGGGGGCAATGCAAGTCTGTTGTGAGGTCTTGAACTCAGTGGCAGGAGGGCTCACGGGCTAGAGCACTGTACAGAGTCTGAAACTCTCAGAGGTGGCTTTTAGAGCCTTCCTTCAGCTCTATCAACAGGCTTCCCTCCTTATCTGATGACCTGCAACCCCTGACCTCAGAGTGCATGTGTGCACACATGACCTGGAGGGGCAGGAAAGGATGCTTTAGGCTCCCTGGTCCTCTGCAGTCCAGGTCTGATGCCAGCAGAGCCAGGCAGCAAGATGGAGTCCTGATCTGGAGAAACAGATGCCAAACAAACAGTGGATGGAGAGAAGGAAGGGTGGTTCCCTGGGAGGCCCCTTCACCCAGGCCTGGAGACCTTGGCTTCAGCCTTAGTTTAAGAATTCAAGTTGATTCTTTGCTCCTGGAAGAGGAACATGGAGTTCACCATTTCTCGCCTATATCCACCTCCTACCCCTCACCTGCCAGTGCTGTAGCCCCCAACTTGCTCTGAAGCAAAAGGGCCAATGGGGAAACCAGGGCTAGACTCATCCCACCACTAGCATGATGCCCTCTTTCAGGCCAGAGAGACTCTTTTTTAACTCCTTTAAGGGGTGCAGAAACGGGTGAGACAGGTAGTGCCTAGATGCGGGCCCTTGAGCACCATCTCTGGGGGAGACCCTTGGAGAAGGTGCCGCCTAGCAGGGCTCAGGGTGAGGCCTGAAGCCCATCTGGGCCAAGGGAGGGCTAATGGCACCCATGGATCTCAAAGACTCAAAATGGTCGAGAGCAGCAAGCAGGCCTGGGTATCACATGCAGAGGCCAGTGGGGAAGGGGGACTGGGGGTGGGAGGGTTTGGCAGGCAATCTCCCAAGAATGCCCTGCCAGGCCTCCAGGACAGTGAAGTGGGGATCCATCTGGCCCCAGGGGCTTTCCTCACCCACCAGCCAGGTCTTTTTCTTTTTCTTTTTCTTTTTCTTTTTCTTTTTTAAGTGAAAGGAGGGGAGATAGAAAGACAGACTCCCGCATGTTCCCCACTCAGCATCCACCAAGCAGCCCCCATCTGGGGCCAATGCTCTGCCCATCTGGGTCTGCTGGCAACTGAGCTATTTTTGGCATCTGAGGCGGAGGTCCACAGAACTGTCCTCAGCACCCTGGCTGCTGCGCTCCAATCAACCCAGCCACGGCTGTGGGAGAGGGACAGAGAGAAAGAGAGAGATAGAGAAGGGGCAGGGGCGAAGCAGATGGTCACCTCTCCTGTGTGCCCTCACGGGGAATTGAACCCACGACTTCCACGTACCAGGTGGATGCTCTACCACTGAGCTAACCGGCCAGGGCCTAGCCAGTATTCTTTATTGGGCCCAGGCAGCCCTGTCTGAGAAGCCTCAGCACTGAATAAGAAAGTGCCTCAGCAAACTCTTCCCATTCTTTCCTGCTTTGAAATGGGAGGAGAAAAGAGGGAAGTAGTGAAAGAGGGGCAGGAGTGCCTTAGCCCTGAGCCCTGCCCTGCCCACCCCCACCATGTGGCTAGGCCGCAGACCACAGAGCAGGTAGTGCACCTTGGTGAGCCCGTCCTCCACCTCCACCTCAGCAACCCTGGGAACCAGCCCTTAGCATCCCTCAGGGTACCCTGAAGCCATAAAAGGTCACCTTCAGAAGGTTCCTTCAGTGTGGCTTTGCCAGGAAGGAGGCTAGGCCTGACCATCAGGGTCCCCATGATGGGGTTTCCTCCGACGAGGGCAGACGGCACAGGAAGAGGATCAAGGGTTTCTTCTCACCCTCTTTTCTACCACAGCCTGAGCCCCCTCCCAGCCCAGAGGCTCTGGGGAGTAGGGGGCAAGTCTTGGGCTCACAGCCAGCTGACAGGAAGGCTGTCCACCCTCCAACTGCAGCCTAAGGCCTGATGCAGCCCTCCTCCTGCCCCCAGGATAACCCTCGCCTCACCGAGGACTTTGTGGCCCACCTGGAGACTGAGCTGGAACAGTCCCGGCTGCGGGAGACGGAGACACTGGTGGCCCTGCGGGAGATGCAGGACAAGGTTCTGGACATGGAGAAGGTGCAGCTGGGCTGGCCGGTGCTGAGGGGGCTCTGGGGAAGGGGGTGGAGTGCTACATGCACTTGAGGTACATGACCAGGCCCGAGCCTAGGAGAAGGGCCTGCCAGGGGGACCGGGGCAGAGTGTCCTGGAATCCTATCTCCTACCCCAACATCCCCTGAGGAACCCAAGACTGCCTCCCCCATGGTCTCCATAGGAGAGTCAGAGCAGATGGGAAGCCACTCACCCATAAAACCCTCTCAAGTCCTAGAGGCACACACACACACACACACACACACACACACACACCAGGGCACACCCACCTCACGCACCAGGTACGGTGCCAGCAGTGTAGTGGCTTTCATGGACTTCCTGGACGGCCTGTCTCACCTTGCATACCCCCACCCGCACCTGGGACCTGGATTCCAGGAGGAAGGGAGTGGGAGAAGGCCTAGGCCCAGCAGGGCTACTTACCATGCCCACAACTCCATGGAGACATCACCCAGGGGCAACTAGGGGCCACCCTGTCCTGCCTGCAGCCCTCCCAGGTGTTGCTTCTATAGCTTCTCAGTCCCCATCAGCCAGCTCAGAGCTGGGCTTCCATCCACCTCCCTGCACATTTGAGGGAAATGTGAATTCAGTAGATCCTGCCTCTGTCCCAACTCCCAGTGATGCCCGAGGGTAGCAAACTGGATTTTGTTCCAAGAGTCCAGAACACAAATCTCTCAGCCCTGTGCCCTTGGGAGGCCAGAACAGGGCCTAGGCTGACCCTCAGTGGGTTCCTTGGAAGAAGGCCTGTCTGGGAGGGAGGCAGAGTACAAGGTGCTGAAGTCCAGTCTTCTCAGCTCCTGCTCAGGCAGGTCCTGGCTCTGGTCAAGAGCCCTGCAGGGGTAGATCTCAGATTCCCAGGTGGGTAAGCACCTGTCTTCATCCATCCTGCCTGATGTCTTCAGCAATAACATTTATAGAGGCCCCACACTTTACAGGGTTGGCTTAGGGCAGCTGCTGTTCTTAGAGCCATTTTATAGGTGAGGATCTGTAGCTGGGGCCACAAAGGTGGATCTGCTTGCCACAGGCTGGTCTACCTTCCCAATATATCCTGGGTCCAGGGTGCACCCTCTCCCAGCCGGGCTGCCCAAGGTGGAGCCCTGAAGAAACGAAGGGTGGCATCTTGGCCTAAAGGAAGAAGTGCTTGGCTGCCAGGTCCCCTAGGCTCTGACCACTCCTGTCCCTTTCAGAGGAACAGTTCACTGCCTGATGAGAACAACGTGGCCCAGCTACAAGAGGAGCTAAAGGCACTCAAGGTGCGGGAGGGCCAAGCAGTGGCCTCCGCCAGGGAGCTGAAGCTGCAGCTGCAGGAGCTCTCGGACACCTGGCAGGTGAGGACCTGGCCAGAGGTCAGAAAGCAGCCCTGCAATGAAGTTGGTCACCCTCTGGGCCTAGGCGGTCTTGGAGCCCCTGAGCTAACCACAGGGCTCTCTTGGCAGGCCCACCTGTCCCGTGGGGGCCGCTGGAAGGAGTCCCCACGGAAGCTGGTACTGGGCGAGCTGCAGGATGAGCTGATGAGCGTGCGTCTGCGTGAAGCCCAGGCTCTGGCAGACAGCCGTGAGCTTCGGCAGCGCGTGGTAGAACTCGAGACGCAGGTGGGCTGCAGCAAGCCTCTCAGGGAGGGACTTGGTGTCCACGCGTAGGCTCCTTGGCTAGGCTGTGACCCCCGCCTGTATGTTCTCCCTCCCCCAGGACCACATCCACCGCAACCTTCTGAACCGCGTGGAGGTGGAACGTGCGGCGTTGCAAGAGAAGCTGCAGTACTTGGCTGCGCAGAACAAGGGGCTGCAGACGCAGCTGAGCGAAAGCCGCCGCAAGCAGGCAGAGGCCGAGTGCAAGGTGCCGCCCTACTGGATCCCGCCTTCCCACCCCCACCCGTGCCTGCCTCGGCCTTGACCCACCCTCTCCCCACTGCCCTCAGAGCAAGGAGGAGGTGATGGCCGTGCGCCTGCGAGAGGCGGACAGCATGGCAGCGGTGGCTGAGATGCGGCAACGCATCGCCGAGCTGGAGATCCAGGTAAGTGACCAGGCAGGGCTGGGCGCAGAATCTGGGACAGGATGCTGCCTGACTGTGCCCTGGCTCACCTGCAGAGGGAGGAGGGCCGCATCCAGGGCCAGCTGAACCACTCCGACTCTTCGCAGTACATCCGTGAGCTCAAGGACCAAATCGAGGAGCTGAAGGCTGAGGTAAGCGCAAGAGGGGCCTAAGAGCCCTGTGTGTCGTGAGCTGGTGGGCAACCTTGAGTCAGTGCCTGGGGTGCAGGAGAAGAGGGTGTCCAGCAGCATGTGGGGCCACACTCCAACATTCCGGCATTCTGGTCCTGCCCCAGGTGCGGCTGCTGAAGGGCCCGCCGCCCTTCAAGGACCCATTGGCCTTCGATGGGCTAGGTCTGGTGCGGCACCTGGATGAAGACTCACTTCCGTCGTCAGACGAGGAGCTGCTGGGCGTTGGAGTGGGTGCAGCACTGCAGGATGCACTCTACCCGCTGTCCCCCCACAACGCACGCTTCTTCCGTCATCTGAAGCAGCCGGACAAGGACAGCGAGGGCAGCTCAGACAGCGATGCTGACGAGCTGGCCACACCCTATAGTCAGGGCCTGGACAACTGAGGCCCTATGCTTAAGCCCAGAGCCGGTGGGTGGGAGTTAGCAGGCGCCTCCTGGGGTCTCCAGGGCTACACTTAACAAACTTCACGCCCACCCCAAGGGTCGGGGCAGGGTGCAGAGGGTAGAGCCCAGTGCCTGAGGATCTTCAGGGTACCTGTCAAACCCACCCTCTCCAGCACTGCTTAACCATCTTGATCCATATCCCTCTGAGCCCAGTTACCTGGAGGGTCTGCTCCTTTTAACAGCAAGGGCACAAGAGGACACAGCGGTCCTAGGACTGGATAGCAGAAAGCTCACTCCTCCCACCAGGTCTCCTTCTGGGAGAAGGGTGGCCCTGCTGGGAAGGGCCCAGGAGCTGGAAGAAGCCTGAGGAAGAAGGGGCCACTCTGGGCTGGACTTAACACTCCAGGATGCCCCTGGGGATCCTTGGCTGCCAGGGACAGATGGCCAAGCTGGGCTTTCCTGCCTGATGCAGGCCTCTTGGCCCCTGAAACAGAAACCAAAGTCCCCCTACTGTGTGCAGGGCCACATGTGTTGTGTATGGCCAGCAGGAACCAGGCCAGGGCAGTGTCTGTCCCTGCTTCTCAGGGGGCCAGAGCAGCTATGAAGAAGTCATGAAACCCCTGTACCCAATCTTCCTATGTGAGATACCCCCATCACCCCATCTTGGTCAGTGATGGAGGGCCTCCCTCACCCAGGCTAGCCTCCTCTCCAGGGGGTCTCCAACCTCCCCTTCCCTGACTCCCTAGCCCCACCCTCCTACCAGGGCCAGGCCCCAGGGTAGGAGGCTGCCCAGAGAAGTTTTGTCCCCATGCCTCCCTTCTCATGGTGGTCCCATGGTCTGCAAAAAGTCAGAGCCAAGAATGGTGCCAAAGTCCAACAATGCCCCCCAGACCTCACCCCCCCAGAGCCCTCAGGGCTGATGCTCTCTGGGTTCCTAGAGCCTTTAGCAGCCTCACAAAGCAGTCTCTTTGGCACCTCCTAGAGTGGGGATCATGCTTCAGCGCCCCTTCCCAGTTGCCCACTTCTCAGTGTTACAAAGCCTGGGACCCAGGTGGGCATCACAGGGCTCTCCCTTACTGCCCACCACCGTTTTGCACACTGCCTGTTCACATGTCACCCAGGGGGGGATAGAAAATAAAGTGTATTTACACAATCATGGACAAGGGACACTGAGTGGGGCAGGCCTGGGAGTGCAGGAACTACAAATAGCCTCAGGGCCCCAGCTCCTTGTCCAGAAAAGCTGTAGGGAAAGGAGCAGGCTGTCCTTGTCCTTGGGAGCCTTCCAGAGAGGTAGAGGTCATAGAAGGCCAGCAGGGGGCCAAAGAGGTGCCCAGGTTGGCGTGCAGCATGATGAAGTAAAAAACGTTTGCTGGTTCAGTGTGAGCAAATGTGTGAGGCTTGAGAGAGGTGGTTAGTATGAAGGGAACAGGTCATAGAGGATTTTGGATGTCAGGCTCACAGATGGACCCTGATAGTCTGGCATTTTCAGAAGTGTGGCTCTGGAGATGGCAAGGATAAGCTGTAATTTCTCTCCTTGGCAATTCAGCTTGGGCCTTTCCTGGGAGATGTGTAGCAATTTGGGGTCTCAGAATCTGGTTGTGTTCATTGAACACACATTTTCTGAAGCCCTCTGGATGCTCTGCCCTGTGCCTGGTTCTAAGAGATCTCCAGGATAGTGGAGGTGACAGACACCAGTATGGGGGTAGGGACTGAGCCTTTATCCTGATGTGACAAGTGCCCAGTAGATGAATAAGCAAGGAGATCAGGGAAGGTTTCCTGGAGACCTGACACCAGCATGTAGGCCAAGACATGGCAGGGACCAGCAGGAAGCACATAATAAGAATAAACAGGAGGGGCCAGACCAGGAATGGGTTTCTCCAGTCAGAAGCAGGGTTTGTACTTTGAACCAAGGGCACTGGGGAGCCATGGAGGGCTCAGGTAAGGGGAACACCCTTAGATGTACCACAGTGTTGGGGTTCTGTTGAGGCCAGGGCAAAGGTCAAATTGAGCCAGGCAGTGGGGAGAGAATGGGGGCTTCCCTCAAGGAAGGGAGCCTGCTGAGCAGCAGGGCAGGATGCCGGTTATACACCAGGAAAGTCAGTTCCACATGTTGTCCCATCACACAACAGCCCCTGTGAGTCCATGTGAGTTGCATCATACAGAATTAACAGAGACCCTGACTCTCTCTCTCTTGCTTCCACAAGGTAATTCCATCCCAGTGGCTCCCTAGGATGGAGTTGGACCCCAGGGAGAGCTGTCTGAGATTCTACTCTGCTCCCTCTTGGGGCTGGCCTTGAGGCCCTGCTGCCCAGTAGGTCAGGAGCCAGCCCCCACTTTTGGGTTTGTCTCACATTCTGGGAAGAAGGACCCAGGGTCCTTCCCAGGACTCAGCTAGAAAGGGTACCTCTGGTTTGCCACTGAACTCAAGTGTGAGTGAGGGAGCATGCTGTGTGGTCCCACATACACACAATGTCTCCCAGGCTTATTTTTCCTCAGACCCTAGGTTGGGAGGCTGCCATGTCCAGGGTGGGGACAGGCAGGACTGGTTGATCTGTATCTGACAAACCTATCTACAGAGTGGACTATGAGGATTGGGTCTAGGGGCAGAAACAGGACTGAGGGCCCAAAACAAAGTCCCACTCTGTCCTTTTACCTGCCTTGATGGTTGTCCCTGCCAGGCATCATTCTTGAGGTAAAGGGCCTTTCCTTAGGGAGGAAAGACCTAGGCCTAGGGGTGTTTCTTGAAGAAGCACTTGGGAAGAAGGGCTTGGCTGGGGCTTGAAGAGCCCAGAGTCAGGGTGACCGGGCTCTGGGAGAAAGGGCAAGGAATTATGATCAGGGAGACATTGGTTGACACTGGTGAAGACCCCTGACTGTGGGGCACAGGCAAAGATGCCTGGCTGGAGGGGTTTGGGGAGAATACCCTAAGTTGGGAGGAAAGGTGAGGCCCATCGATTGGGAGCCATAAAGGGGTATGGTGAAGACACCTAGAAAGGATGGGACAATGAAGACACCCTGGTCTCCCACCCAGCCTTGGGAGAGGCTGCTCCTTCCCTACAGTGTCCTCCCATCCTGTCCCAGGAGGGCCCTACTCCCTATACTAAGTCCTTTAAAGGAAGCCCCTGCACAGCGCAGGCCTTCCCTGTGCCTCAGCCACTTCGGTAAGCAGAGAGCAGCACCCCCTCGGTGTGGAGGTCCAAGAGGGAACAGAGAGGCCAGAGGTTTCAGGCCACCCCTCTCTCCATCCAGCACATCCGGACATGCAAGGTAAAAGGGTGCACACTGGGAGTAGTAGCCCTTGGACTCCCAGCGAGTTCCTCCCGTGCCTTCCTCTCCCCAGGAGTGCTGACTCCCCTGGCCTACTGTGGGGAGAGCTTGAGTCCTTTGTTCTTTTTTTTTTTTTTTTTTTTTTATTAATTTTTAGAGAGAGAGGAGAGAGAGAGAGAGAGAGAAGGGGAGGGAGGAGCAGGAAGCATCAACTCCCATATGTGCCTTGACCGGGCAAGCCCAAGGTTTCGAACCGGCAACCTCAGTGTTCCAGGTCGATGCTTTATCCCACTGCGCCACCACAGGTCAGGCGAGTCCTTTGTTCTTGCTGGCCATGCACTAGCTCATCCACTTGGTGGCGCAACCGCACCAGGGTTCCTCCTGCACCCAAAGTTTTCACAGGAAGAAACAAACATTCATACACGTGGGAGGGAGTGTAGCACTAAGTGACCACGCTCGGTACCCCCAGGTTCCACCGCAAGCCTGGCTCCCACGACAACAGGAAAGGCTCACAGGCTGCAGTGCCCCGGCTTTATTGCAAACTCGGGCTGTGCGCGGTAGACAATACACTAGACAAGGGATGGGGCCTAGGCTCAGGGACCGTATGGGAGTCGAGGTGAGCATGTCCTAGAAGACCAAAGGGGTGAAGCTCAAAATTCTAAGGCTCTAGGGAGCTGAGACCAATCCACGGAGATCTGGACTCCAGAAAAAGGGATCTAAGACAAAGGCATAACTGGAGGAGGGGCGGGTGCTAAAGCAGGGGTGAAGTGTGACAGGAGGAGCTAGGGTCTGGCTCAGTGGAAGGTCTCCACCTCCACCACAGTCCAGTCACCCTGCGGGGAAGCCACGTCGTCCGGGGAGAAGCTGGTGACCGAGGTGATGCTGGCGCGGGACTCGTCCAGGGGAGACAACAGTTCGGCCCAGCGACCCAATTCAGCATCACTGAGAGCAGTCCGGGCGCCCCCCGCTCCACCGCCACTCCCAGAGCTACCCCGGCCACTGCCGCTGTCTCCAGCGGCACCTTCGGCCGCCGCTAACAGCAGAGTCCGGCTCAGCAGGTGCTGCACGACGCTTGCTTGCAGAGCCCCCAGCGGCAACTCGCCCAGACGCTCAGGCTTCACGCCGAGCGAGGCCGCCCCCGTCCCGGTTCCAGCCGCCGCTTTCCCACTACCCGCGCTGGGCCCGGACCCGGAATCCAGAGCTCCTTCGGCAGAGGTCGCCGACTCGGGCCTTTCAGCCTCGTAGATTGTGCACAGGCCATCAGCAGAGGGAGGCCAAGGAAGGGGCACTACTGTAACGAGAAACACCAAGCTAGGCAGAGGGAGCCGGAAGCCCCGCCCTAAACCCAACTGCCCCGCCTTATACCCCGCCCACCTGAGTTCTCGTTGTCTCGCCCCTCCCACAGCTCCATGGGTTCCAGAGGGCTGCTTACCAGGGGTGCCGCGGACCGACAGCGGCGGAGCGGGACCTCGGCTCCAGATGGCCGGGTGGCAAGCGGCAAGCTCCGCGTCGGGGGCCGGGGAGGCTGCGGCGCCACCCTCGGGCCCGCTATCGTAGCCGCGAAGCTCCTCCGGTGTGCTTGTGGCGCTGCTGCTATGGCCCGCCAGGTCCGGACCGCTGAGCGTACTGGACGGGCTGCGCGACGGCGGTGGCGGCGGGGCCGAGGCCAGCGCCAGGCTCAGCCGTGGACCCGGGAGCGGGACATCGGGACCCGGGGTTGGGGGACGGCATGGGGCCTGAAGAGAGGGTGAGGCAGGGGGTGTGGTGGAGGATTGCAGAGGGGGCAAGGCCAGAGGTTGGGTTTGCACAGGAGCCATAGCCAGGAAAGAAGGAATGGACTGCAAAGGAGACATGGTCAGAGAGGAAGTGGCCTGCAGAGGTGGTGAGCCCAGAGAAAGTGAGACCTGTGGAGGGGGCAGGGTTGGAGAAGAGGGAGTGGCCTGAAGAGAAAGTGTGGCCAGAGAAAATGGACTTTGTGGAGGGGGCGTGGCCAGGGGAGTAGGAGGGGCTTGCAGAGCTGGTGCGGCCCCAAAATGGGGCTGTAAAGAGGGCAGGGCCAGGGAGGGTGTGGCCTGAAGACAGGGCGAGGCCAGGGGTGGGGTCTGCGGTGGAGGCGTGGCCATGGGAGGAGGAGCCTGCGAGGGGGATGTGGCTAGACAAGGGTCCTGCGTGGGAGGTATGGCCAGTGTATTCGGCTCCGCCTGGAGAGGGTGCGGAGACAGAGGACTGGCCAGTGCAGGGGGCGTGGTCAGAGCAGAAAAGTCCTGCAGTGAGTCTTTGGCTATGGGAGAGGGTAAGTTTCGCAGAGACCTTGCTTGAGAAAGAGAGACTTGTAGAGGGGGCGTGGCTGGTGGCAGAGGAGCCGACAAAGGAGTCGGAAGAGGGGGTAAAGGCAAAGAAACCTGGGTGGGGGACGTACCCTGAAGAGGGGATGAGCCTGAAGAAGAAAGTGGAACCAGAAAAGTGGCCGTAGGAGAGGAGGGTGCCTCCCCAGAGGATGTACCCAGGTGTGTGAATGGAGCTTGCAAAGGGCTTGTGGCTGGCGGAGAGGGGTGGGTCCACGGAGCGACTGGAGCAGAGGGAGGTGGGACTAGAGCAAAGGGCGTGGCCCAAGGACTGGAGGCCTGGGAAGAAGGCGTGGTCAATGGAGAGGTAAGGGGTAGGTCCCGCAGAGGAGTGGCTGTGATCTGGTTAGGCGGTGGCAGTTGTGCGGTCTGACAGGGTGGAGACGATACGGCCAGAGGAGAAAGGCTCTGCAGGATGGCTGCGCCCTTCCTTGGGGTTGAGGCCTGCGAAGGGCGCAGAGCCTGCAGCCCTTTCGACTTGGCCTGCGACGGCTGCCCCAGAGCTCGAGGTGTTCCACCCAGCAAGGTCTGGGAACGGGCTGGGGAGGACAAAGGGGTGGTGCTGGAGCCCAGGGGGCGGGAGACTGGCCTCTGGAGGCCCCCGCAGGAGCTAGGTCGACTCCTGGCAGCAGAGCTCGTCTCCGTGGTGCTGCGCTCCGGGGCACTGCTCACTGATTTCCTTAGGGTTTCGGTCAGGGGTCGGGACCGAGCATTTGGAGCTGCCCGGGGGAGTCCCACCTCAGCGCCTGCACCCCGAGACCGACGGGAGATGGCGGAGGAAGGGGCGCCTGGGGTAGGCCCGGAAGAATCTAGGAACAAAGCAGAAGGCCAAAGGGTCACTTCCAGGTTGGTCCCCCTCACTGCCCAAGATCCCCTCTCCTCTCCAGATCACGTACCTCTCCGTGCTCCCGCACCCAGGGCACTCCTAGGGGGTTCTGGAATTTTTCCTCTGTCCATAGGTTCCTCAGCTGGGGGCTGGAGCCCTTTCTTCCCAAGAGGACCTAGCCTGGGCAGGGAGGGAAGGACGTGCTCAGGGCAGAGCCCCCCACTCCGCCCCGTTCCTTGTTTGACCTCCAAAGTTCACATGTCCACATTTTCTCATCTCATTTAATAGGGCATATAGGCTGTCGGCTGTCTTTCACCCAATTTGCACCTAGTGATCTGCAAGTGTACCCACCCCCCAATTCATGTGTAAAATGATTCCAGAGAGTGACACCAACCCTTGCCTTGGGGACAAGGGTGGGTGTGTTACCTGGTGGTCCCGCTGGCACGTCCAGGGCTGGAGGTAGAGCCTGGTCCAGGGGTCTTGGCAGGGGTCAGCTCCCCTCTCCCGCTTGTTGGTGCCCTGGAGGCTGGAGAGAGAAGGCTAAGTCAAAGCGGTGCCCGAGAAAGCACGGGGGTCTGGTACCTCAGAAGGTAAGGGGGACAGGCGGATGGGGTCGGAGTCGGGGAAAGAAGCTGGGATACCTGTCCTCCCGGGGCCTGTCCTAGGGCTCCGCGTAGGTCCCACCTGAGGAACAGCTTCCGGGAGAGCAGCTGCCTGGATGCCCCCTTCTCGCTCACTCACGGGTCCTCGCCCCGCACCTCCTGCTGCTCCCAGAACTCGGAGGGCCGTGGGAATTCCTGGGGGAGGGGGTCGAGGAGACGTTGGTGTCCTGGGGGTTTTCCGAAGTCCCGGAGAGCGAGAAGCCGTCATCCGCACAGCGGCCCCTGCCCTGGGTTTGTTCCTCTTGTCCATCCCGTACCTGATGAGGAGACAGACCGGTCAGCGTCCCTGGTCTTGGACTGTTATGCAGCCTGCAGGGACCTGAGTTCTGGCACCTCGCCGCCCCTTCCCCAGCGTCGCTACTCATGAGCGCTCAAACCTCGGCTTCGATCTACGATCTACTCCCTTCCATCCAACCACCTACTCACCAGCCCAGCTGCTCAAGTTATCCCCAAGTCCCGCCCTCAACACCCTCTTCCAGGCCCTGCCTGCCCCAGCCCACCCCCCTTGTCCTATCTCTGCTCCCTTCCAAGACCCGAAATCCACGCCCTTTCCTCCCCCCGTCCTCCTCCCCCCAGGGAGTCAAACCGCGAGCTTCTGAAACGGGACTGTTACAGGCACCAGATGGGGAATGGGGACGGGAGCGGACCCCTAGGTGTCCCCTCGCCAGCCTCGAGGGAAGCCAGCACCTGCCGGGAGAAGAAGCGGCCCTGGCTAAACGCTCACCCGCTCAGGGAGACAAAGACCGCGTCCGGAGCGCTTCCTCCCTGGCCCAGCCTTCCCGAATCCACGCCGCCCAGTCCACCTGCTAGCACCGGGCTCACCACCGGCTCGAGTCTTCCACCGCTCCACACAGGGTCGCCTGGGGTGGGGCTGTGTGGCAGCTCTGTGGCTGCCGCACGCAGCCAGCAGGCGAGGGGAGGGGGCTGCGGGCGGTGGCGCAAGGAGCCAGGCCCGCCCCTCCACGGGCGGGCTAGGAAGACTGGAGGCGCAGGCGCTGGATCCAGACTAGGGAGGCGACGGGAGCGCTCAGGGGGTAGTAGAGAGGTGTGCGCTAGAGGGAGGGGCGGCTACTCCGCGGCTGCGCCTGAGTACTTGTGACCTAACCCGAAGGGACTGGGGTGGAGGGTGGGGGGGATCCCTTGAGGTTACCAATCTGCCCCCCCCCACACACACACACACATGGCCCTGGCAACCAGGGGGCGGGTCCATCGCCCCTCCTGCCCCATCGACCAATCGTTCTCCCTGCTTTCTGTCCTGGCCTTAGCGACCAAAGAGGCCCTGGAAGAGGCATCCGCCCCTCTTAGACCAAAGGCTTTCCCAGACCCCAGAAAACCCTACCTGGTGGTGGAAGGATTAATGGGTGAATGTAGCCCTGGGAATTTAGGGGCAAACCCCGAATTTGGAGGAAGAGAGGAAGAAGATCAAGAGGGAGAGAGAAACTGAGTATGGTGAGAGGTGACCCAGCCTTCTGCAAAGCTAGATACCTCCCTCCTCCACATGAAGGGGCAAGGTGAGGTCTGTAAAGGCTTCCTGGCAGAGCCAGGCTTTGAGAGGCCAAGGTTTTCGGAGGTGTTAAAACTGGTGCATGAAGGAACCAAGAAGCTCCTGTCCAAGGTTTCCCAGTCCAGCCGGTGGGAGTGGAATGTGTCATTCTTTTTTTCTTTTTCTCTCTCTCTTTTTTTTTTTTTTTGGTATTTTTCTGAAGTTGGAAACGGGGAGGCAGTCAGACAGACTCCCACATGCGCCTGACCAGGATCCACCCGGCATGCCCACCAGGGGGCGATGCTCTGTTGCAACCAGAGGCATTCTAGCGCCTGAGGCAGAGGCCATAGAGCCATCCTCAACGCCGGGTCAACTTTGCTCCAATGGAGCCCTGGCTGCGGGAGGGGAAGAGAGAGACAGAGAGGAAGGAGAGGGGGAGGGGTGGAGAAGCAGATAGGCGCTTCTCCTGTGTGCCCTGGCCAGGAAGCAAACCTGGGACTCCTGCATGCCAGGCCGACGCTCTACCACTGAGCCAACCGGCCAGGGCCGACGTGTCATTCTGATAACTTCACTGACCAGTGCAGGGATCTCAGTGGATGAACGTGATAGGGGACTGTGGCATGGAGAGCATGGGAGGAAGATGGCCATCCTCAGATGTCCTGTGCTGTCCTACTGAGGCCAGGTGCCTTCCCACACTTCTATGTTCCCCATGTATATACTGTATATACTGTGCTTTCTGCCCCATGCCTGTCTGTCCAAACACTTAGCCAGCTACCCCATCCCAAGGAACCAGCTCCCTCTGCCCCCCTGCCTTTCCCCATCACATGCACACACAAGCAACAGGAGAAGCTCATCCTTGCCTGGAGTTCAGGAGGCTTCCAAGCATAGAACCACTTGGCACCTATACGAAACTATCATGGGGGTGGAGGGAATGAGGATGAACTTAACTAGGTGTATGCAAGCCATGAAAGTCGGGTTTTTTGTTTGTTTGGTTGGTTTGTTTGTTTTTAAAACTCAGATCAGTTGAATTCCACATTGAAGAAAGTTGGGTTTTTTATTTTTTGTAATACAAGAGCCTGTATAAACTTAGATTGCAGAGACACCCACCTCGAGGGTGGCCATCTCCAATAAACACATTGCCAGCCACACAAGTACATGCAGAGTAAGGGCCAGGCTGCCTCCCTGGTGGAGGCTCCTTTGTTGTAGAGACATTGGTTAACTGTTTGGGCCATTTCTTTTTCTTTCCATGCTTTAAAATCATTAATGTAGAGTGAGGCCTTGCCCTGGCAGGATAGCTTGGTTGCTTAGAGTATGGTCCCAAAATATAGAGGTTGTCGGTTCAATCTCCAATCAGGGTACATACAGAAACAGATTGATGTTCTGTCTCTCTCCCTTCCTGTCTCTTTAAAATCAATTAAAAAGAAAAAAAAAGAGTGAGTTGTTGAAATCTTAGGCCTCTACCCCAATTAAAGAACCCCAGGCCACTTTCACTTTCTCATTCACTCTCTCTCTCCCCCTCTTACCCTACCCTCCCTCACCCATAACCTCACTGTATGGCCCCCGGTGTGCTATATAGTTTCCAGGTCCTGCAAAGCATCTTGCAATCACAATAAAACCTCCAGGGCTGTTCCAGTCACAACACTGGTTAATAATAGGCTGAGACTGTCCCAAACACTCAGATGTGGCTGGTAGCAGGGGTTTGCATTTTCTCACTTAAGGAGTTGTGTTCGCAGTTGAGGTTCAGGGAATGGAAGAAAGAGAGAGAGAGGCCAAGGTCAGAACTGAATACCCTGCTTTGGCCAGTGCAAGGCAATCTTCAGAACCCATTCTTTCAATGAACTATTCCTTCAGCTTGAGAGAAGTGCTCCTCACAGCCCCCCAAGGCACTGCTCTCTGGATCAGATTAGTCTAGGCCTCAACTTATCCCCAGGTTGACTAAGAATCCCCTGTGTGAGTCCCTTCTGGCATGACAGCATCCTGGTTCCCCTGCCTGCCTGCTCACCCATTCACCAGCAGTACTCTCCTCAGTCACATCTGTCTGCCCAGAGACCTGCCCTGCTCTCTTCTATGGCACAAAGGTCCCTGCAAAGCTAAACTAAACCCATCCTGCATTGCTTTCTTTCCTTTTTAATTTTTACTTATTGATTTTTAGACAGAGAGAAGGAGGAAAAGAGAAAGAAAAAACATCAACTTGTTGTTTTACTTTACACATTCATTGGTTGATTCTCAAATGTACCCTGAGGATCAACCCCATAAACTGGGTGCATTGGAATGATGTGCCGATCTACCAAGCTACTTGGCCAGGGCCCACCTGCATTTCACTGAGGTCTGGACTCAACCCCTCCTACAAATAAGAACATTTCTCAAATCTGGCCTATCCACAAGGGTATGGATTACACAAACCAAACATACCGTGCAATCCCTATAATGGAATACTCCTCAGCAATGAAAAGCAAACTACTAAGACATTCAAACAGGAACAAATCTCAGGAACACTGTGCTGAAAATCAATGAACAACTAAAGTAAAGCAACTACGAGCTGAAGCTTCTCTTCCTTACTTTCTCTCTCCCTCTCTCTCTAAAATAAATAAATAAATATAATCTTTAAAGAGATGACATCTCATCAGTTTACAAAAAATTGCCTGACCTGTGGTGGAGCAGTGAACAAAATGTCGACTGGAATGCTGAGGTCACTGGTTTGAAACCCAAGGCTTGCCCGGGTTAAGGCACATACGAGAAGCAACTACTACGAGTTGATGCTTCCCACTCATCCCCCATTGTCTCCCTCTCTCAAATCAATAAATAAAATCTCATTTTAAAAAAGAAAAACCGCCTGACCAGGCGATGGCGCAGTGGATAGAGCGTCGGACTGGGATGCAGAAGACCCAGGTTCGAGACCCCGAGGTCGCCAGCTTGAGTGCGGGCTCATCTGGTTTGAGGAAAAGCCCACCAGCTTGAACCCAGGGTCGCTGGCTCCAGCAAGGGTTTACTCGGTCTGCTGAAGGCCCGTGGTCAAGGCACATATGAGAAAGCAATCAATGAACAACTAAGGTGTTGCAACGTGCAATGAAAAACTAATGATTGATGCTTCTCATCTCTCTCCGTTCCTGTCTGTCCCTGTCTATCCCTCTCTCTGACTCACTCTCTGTCTCTGTAAAAAAAAATAAAAAAGAAAAAAAAGAAAAACCTTCCAATAAATAAAAGAAGCCCACACACATACAGCCTTCACTGTATGATTCCATTTATAGAACATTCTGGAAAATGCAAGCTAATCTATTGTGACAGAAAGCAAAACCATGACTGCTGGGAGAAGATAGGGAAAGAAGACTGTTGGATCACCCATTGTAGCCACTCTCAGATTCTTGACCCTCAGGAACTGTGAGACAATGCATGCTTGTTTTAAGCTACTAGGTTTGGGGATAATTTGTTATGCAGCAATAGCTAACTACCTCAGGTTCACAAAACCTTAGAAGATAGGGTATTAAATATAAGTGTTGGTGAAAATGTGGAGAAATGGCAAAACTTGTGTACTATTGGTGGGAAAGTAAAATGGTGCAGCTGTTATGAAAGACAGTATGGAGCCTGACCAGGCAGTGGCGCAGTGGATAGAGCATCTGACTGGGATGCGGAAAGACCCAGGTTCGAGACCCCGAGGTCGCCAGTTTGAGTGCAGGCTCATCTAGTTTGAGCAAAAGCTCACCAGCTTGGACCCAAGGTCGCTGGCTCGAGCAAGGGGTCACTAGGTCTGCTGAAGGCCCATGGTCAAGGCACATAGAAAAGGCAATCAATGAACAACTAGGGTGTCGCAATGAAAGGCTGATGATTGATGCTTCTCATCTCTCTCTGTTCCTGTCTGTCCCTATCTATCCCTTTCTCTGACTCTCTCTGTCTCTGTAAAAAAAAAAAAAAAAGACAGTATGGAGAGTCCTCAAAATATTAAGCAGAGAGCTTGGCCAGTGGTGGCGCTGTGGATAGAGCACTGACCTAAAATACTGAGGTCCCAGGTTGGAAACCCTGAGTTCACTGGCTTGAGCACAGACTCATCAGGCTTGAGCAGGCTCACCAGCTTGAGAACATGGTTGCCAGCTTGAACATGGGATCATAGACATGATCCTATGCTCACTGGCTTGAGCCCAAAGGTCTCTTGCTTGAGAATGAGCTCCCTGGTCAAGGCATGTATGAGCAAACAATGAACTAGAGTGACACAATTATGAGGATTGATGCTTCTCATCTCTCTCCCTTTCTCTCTCTCTCTCTCTCTCTCTGTCTCTCTCTCAAAAAAATAAATAAACAATTACCACATGATCCAGCAATTCCACCCAAAATTGAAAGCAGGGACTTCAAGAGATATTTACACACTGTATCCACAGCAGCATTATCCACACTGGCCAAAAGATGGAAGCAACCCAAGTGTCCATCGATGGATGAATGAATAAACAAAATGTGGTCCACCCATACAATGGAAAATTATTCAGCCTTAAAAAGAAAAGAAATTGCCTGACCAGGTGGTGGTGCAGTGGATAGACTGTCAGACTGGGATGCAGAGGACCCAGGTTTGAGACCCTGAGGTCTCCAGCTTGAGCGTGGGCTTATCTGGTTTGAGCAAGGGGTCACTGGCTCGACTGGAGCCCCGCCCCCCAGTCAAGGCACATATGAGAAAGCATTCAATGAACAGCCAAGGTGCTGCAGTGAAGAATTGATGCTTCTCATTTCTCCTCCTTCCTCTCTGTCCCTATCTGTTCCTCTCTCTGACTCTATCTCTGTCAAAAAAAAAAAAAAAAAAAAAAAAAAAAGGAGCCTGACCAGGCGGTGGCTCAGTGAATAGAGCATTGGACTGGGATGCAGAGGACCCAGGTTCGAGGCAACGAGGTCACCAGCTTGAGCGTGAGCTCATCTGGTTTGAGCAAAAAAAAAAAAAAAAAAGGCCACTAGCTTGAACCCAAGGTTGCTGGCTCCAGCAAGTGGTTACTTGGTCTGCTGAAGGCCTGCAGTCAAGGCACATATGAGAAAACAATCAATGAACAACTAAGGTGTTGCAACGTGCAATGAAAAACTAATGATTGATGCTTCTCATCTCCGTTCCTGTCTGTCTGTCCCTGTCTAACCCTCTCTCTGACTCTCTGACTCACTCTCTGTCTCTGTAAAAAAAAAAAAAAAAAAAGAATTGTCTCAAAAAAATAAAAAAGAATTTCCTTTTTTTTTTTTTTAATTTATTTTTTACAGAGACAGAGAGTGAGTCAGAGTCCAATGCTCTATCCACTGAGCCACCGCCTGGTCAGGCTCCTTTTTTATTTTATTTTTATTTTTTTGACAGAGATAGAGTCAGAGAGAGGAACAGATAGGGACAGACAGACAGGAAGGAGGAGAAATGAGAAGCATCAGTTCTTCACTGCAGGACCTTGGCTGTTCATTGATTGCTTTCTCATATGTGCCTTGACTGGGGGGTGGGGCTCCAGTCGAGCCAGTGACCCCTTGCTCAAACCAGATAAGCCCACGCTCAAGCTGGAGACCTCAGGGTCTCAAACCTGGGTCCTTTGCATCCCAGTCTGACACTCTATCCATTGCCCCACCGCCTGGTCAGGCTTTTTTTTTTTTTTTAAATAAGATTTTATTTATTCTTTTTGGAGGAGAGGGAAAGATAAGGGGGAGGAACAGGAAGCATCAACTCCCACAATTGCCTTGACCAGGCAAGCTCAGGGACCTGAACCGGCAACCTCAGTGTTCCAGGTCGTCGCTCCATCCACTGCGCCACCACAAGTCAGGTAAGGAAGGAAATTCTGACACAGGCTATGATATGGATAAAACTTGAAGATATTATGCTGATTGAAATAAACCAGTCACAAAAGGACAAACACTGTGTGATTCCACTTATATGAGGTTCCCTAAGGCGTCAAATCCAGAGTCAGAAAGTAGGTGGTGGGTGCCAGAGCCTGGGAAGGGGATAGAGAATTAGTGTTTAATGGGGACAGCGTTTCAGTTTGGGATGATGAAAAAGTTCTAGAAATGGATGGTGAGGAGGGTTGCAGAACACTGTGAACGTACTTAAAACCACTGAACTAGACACTTAAAAATGGTTAGGATGATAAGTTCTGTTATAGATACTTTACTACAATTTTTTTAAAGCTGGTTATTATTGATGTGGGAAAACTCACCCGTTCCCAGTGGTAACATAATGTGAACAGCCTTTTTGGAGAACAACTGGAAAGCATTGTGGGGATGTGTGTTCTATGGCCCAGTCATTCCACTCAGCATTTTGCTGCAGGTGCCTGAGAGCCCCTCCATATCACTTGAGCACCCACAGCTCCCACATGGAGGGAAGGTCAAAACTACCAGGGAGTTAATGCCCTTCCATCCCTCTTCTCCAGAGCGGCCTTCAGCCAAGACAAGCAGGACCTGGTACATCAGCACTTCAACTCCTAACTGGGAGGTGCCTTCCACCATCTCCCAGACTTCACCAGAAGAAGGGAGCCCCAGCTGCCCTCAGTGGCAACCTGCTCATTTATCCTCATTGATGTAACCTTATTAAGGCTTAATGGCTTTGCTCCCTTCCCAGTTTCACTTACCCACTGTCCCACCATTAATACTTACTGGGAACACCTCTCAAACAAACTATTTGCATCCAATTCTTTGTCTTATGGTCTGCAACTATACTACTCACAAAAATTAGGGGGTATTTTATAGCTTCATATTCATTTTGAAATAGCCCTTAATTTTTGTGAGCAGTATAGAAGAACCTGAATTAAAATAACAGCTCAATTATCTACCCATCCATCATTAACTCAGTGTCCACCACTGTGTGCCTGGCACCATTTCAAGTGCTGAGGACACAAAGGGAGCAGAAGAAACCCCTGGCTGGGGCTAATGGGGCTTCTAGCCATGTGACCTTCAGACTCTTGCAGAAGTGTGCTAAGCTGGATGTTCATTCCAGAACAAAGCTGGAAACAAATGCTGGGGCATGGATATCAAGGAGCTTCTCTGGAGGCAGGAAGAGGTCACTGAAGGAGAGGAAGAAAGTACTGTCTCAGATGGCTCCACAGAGGGAACCCAGGACTTAACAGAGGTGGATGCATCCCATTGCAGGGTTTCACAGAGGAACTCAAGCTTTAGGGAGTCCCAATCTCCAAGATCAGGGTCTCAGGAGGCCACCTGTAACCTAGTAAACTCTGGGTTTTTTTGTCCCAGTGGAGGAAGGGTCTCACTCTCCCATTCTGATCTATATAGATCCTCTACCTTGTTTTGTAGACAAAGCAGATCAAGGTTCAGCTGCCTATACCACCAGGCTAAACTGGGCAATTGGCTAGTCTAAGACCCAGCCCAGGCCTCCCTGGGTGGGAAGAAAGGGTGGGCATGGGGACACAGAGTCATCCTTTCTAGAAGTCGCCTCCCAGACTGGACTCTAGCTCCAGCTCCCAGAGCTCTCCTACCCCTGCACCCATCCACGGATTATCCACGGACCTGGGAGCAGCTTGCTCCTGGTCTCAACCTCAAGGGTGGGCAGGGTGAGACAGGCAAGCACCCTCACTCTGCTTCACTTTCCTGACTCAGTGGTCAGAAGAGGAAGGGGAAAACTCCCTTCCTCTCCCCTGGACCTTGGTTACCAGTTCTTTGGTTGGGCCACAAAGGCAGGGGGCTGCACCTTGGAGTAGCCTAAGAGGAGGCCCTTTCCATTGTCTGACCCTATCTATACAGCTTGGCTCCAAGGAGAGCACCCCCACAGGTGTGTAATGCCTCTGACCCTCTGCAGTATTCACCTGGCCAGGGCCCGCCGGGTGGCACTGAGCCCAGAGTTCAAACCCTTGCTCCTACGGCCAGCCCCTGGACCACCTCGGGTAGAGCAGGATTATGGTCTCCCTTCTCCGTGATCCCGGGCACCAGGAGTCAGGGGCCACTTGAGAGCGCTTGGAGGGAGGCAGAGCTGAGACGTCAGATGGGCGGGGCCGGGCGGCTCCTGGTTACTGTCCCGCCCGCCCTGATTCACCCAGCCTGGCCGGGAAACTAACTCTGCGAGAGCAGGAACCCAGGAATTGGGCCCAGTTCTTCCCTGAGCGGTGAGTAGGTGGCTCTCCCTGCGGCTGAGAACTAGGTTGCCGGTTGGGAGGTCGAGCCCTGGGGAGGACTGCCCGAAATACCGCTGACACTGTGGCCTGAGCCCTTCGCCACCAGCACACCTGAGCTGGGGAAGGGGTGGGGGCAGAAGGAGGGTAGGCCCTGGTCAGGCCAAGGGCACAAGGCAGGAAGCCTGGCAGGCCTGGCCTTGGACAGAGTGAAGATCAACATGCTAGGAGCAACCCAGAGGGTCTTCATCATGTTCTCCTCTCCTTGGCTGCTGAGACAACAGCACAACTTATCTCTGTGAGCCCCTCAATGCTCCAGAACCACCTAGGGTCTTCACCAGGCTCCTCCCTTGGGAACTCCTGAACCTTAAGATTCCCCAGACCCTCAAGTCCTGGCACGGCAGCTTGGAAAAATACTAGGTGGGAATTCCCAGGCAGGAGGCCCCTGTTCAAGATCTGCTGGTAAGGGCCACATTCCCCAACCCAGGCCTCAGTTTCTCCTGTGTCTAAAAGTCAAAGGTTGGACCCTGTGCCTTCCAAGGCTTGGTCCAGGGCTGACAACTGAGGCTGTGTCTTTGTCTTCCTTGACTCCTTAGCATGGACTGTGGGTGAGGACAGGGGCTAGAGCAGGAGTACCCACCACCGCCATGGTTTTGGAGGCAATCTGGGGGCTTGGGAGGGCCTGAGAGAAGAGAAGCAAAGATCAGGTGAGGATGGGTGGAGCTAAGGCTGGGTAGAGGACATGTACCTGGTCCTATGCTGAGATTCCCTCTGCAGCCTGGCATGCAGAGCAGCCATCCCCCCATCTCACCCACACACTCCCCTACTGAGGTTCTTTTGGTAAAGATGCTGGCCTTTGTGAGAGGTTTTCTCTCAAAATGGAACAGAGTGGATGCAGTCAGACAGATGGGACTTGGAGAGTGTGCCTCAAATACCATTTGTAGCTTTAAAAACTTAAGCAAGTTCTTTCTCTCCCTTTAAGTCTGGGAAAAGGGTTCCATCACCCATACTCACCAAGGCTTTGAAAGCACCTGGTGGCTGTAGTTACGTGTGTGGCCCCCATTGTGTTTTTGAGGGTCCTCCCCTACCCTGAAGTACTTTTCTTTGGACACTCCCACTAGCCCTGCTCAGACAAAGAAGGGCCAGCATTGTGTCTGTGGAAGTTTAATGGCAGGTTCGGACAACCAAGTTTGAGTCATGGAGACATAATGATAACCTCTCATGTCTGCCTCTGATGGTGTTGTGCATACACCTTGTTCCATGGGAACCACTGGGCCATATGCTGGGGATCTTAGGGGTCTGTGCCTTTTTGCCTTCGATTGTGGACCCCAGAAGTGAGCCTGCACCTTTGGGAGATGGATCCTGAATTGTGGCAGACTCAGGTAGGAAGTTAGTCCCTGACTGCCTGTGGCACTTCTGCTGTAGCCCCCGGAGTAGCTGTTAAGTACCTGAGCAATGTCCCCTGCAGGGACAGGAAGCCAGGGCAGGGGAACAGTGGGTAGCTGCAACTGGAAAAGGGATGTGGTATTTCCCTGATCCTGGGTCTCTCCCTCAGCTCAGAGTGTGTGCACTTATGCCCATATACACCAATGTATACACTTCAGGATGCCCCCAGGTGACCCTTTTGGTGCAATGTGCTTTCAGCCACGAGAGGCTGTTAAGATGCCCTGGATGTGTTTCTACAAGATCCCCTGGTGGCTGAGACTAATATACACTGGAGCATTTTTACATGGCTTTTTGTTTAGGACAGTATAAAACTGAGTATGAGGGATCTTTTGTTCTCTGGGTACCTATTTGCCTGTGCCTGGTGTTGGGTGAATCAGAGCCTGACTCAGGGGACCCAGAAATCTGGGAGTGAACAGGCATATACCCATCCCCATTCAGAGAGCCTCTGATGGGATTTAGTGGGTGGGATCTGCATCCTCCGTTCCTGCTCACTCCCATGAAGTTCTCATCCCCAGGCTTTCAAGGGATGAGGGGACAAAAAGGGAGGATGCCTCCTCTTTTGCCCAGCCTGTACCTAGTGAGGCTATCAGGATGAGGACAGCAGGCTCCTGGAATCCTTTGGGAGAAAATGAGGGCTGTCTATTGGGGAACATGGATACTGGGAAGAGTGGCTGGCCTAGGAGCCCCCTGGCCCCCTCAGAGACAGTAAGGGCCTTAGCTGCCTTCCTCTCCTTCTACCTCCAGCTTCGGGGAGAGAAGAGTCCCAGCATTTGGCCTTTGTGTGACCATCTGTATCTGGAATAATGATACCTTAGTCTAAAACGGAACCCAGGGACAGGCAGTGTGCTAGCTGCCCAGGAGCCTGGCAGCCCAAGCCTGTCTCAGTTTGAGGTGTCATGCTAGCTTTCTCCCCAAGTTCTTTATTTTCTGATCCTCTGCCATAGCCTCACCTGTCCTAGCATGCCCCCTCACCTGTGCCTTCCTTTTAAAGCCCAGGTGTGTTTTCTGTCTCAGATTCTGAGCATTAGCCCCTCTAGAAACCCAGGTGTCCTAGCCACACACAGCCCCAGGGCTGACCAGCCTTCAGTTCTGCCACTCCCTGTCACTGGGGCCTGTAACTAGAACCAAGCTCCAGCCGGCTTTTCCGGTTGGAGTTTGGAGGTGGTGCCCCAAGCTCCCCCTAAGGAGGTGGTAGGGCCCACGCCCCGGAAGTCCTGAGCTTTGGGCTATCCTCTGGTCCAGTAGTGGAGAGCAGGGCCAGACACCCTGGCACACAGTATCTGGAATCAAGAGAGCAGCAGAGGGAGTTTTTTCTGGCTCAGTGTTAAGATACCCTGGTTCTGAAAGGACACACGGGCTAGCTGGAGGACAGCAGCCCTTTGGACAAGCGCCTCCTGAACTCTGAGAGGGCAGGCAGGTTCAGATTGGGGCAGAGGTGCCAAGGACCAGAAGTGGTGAAGACGGTAGTTGCTTGGTTCCAGGAAGAAGGTGAGGTCTGGGGGAGTGGGAAGGGGACACACAGCTCCTCAGTTCTGCCAGGTTTGGGCAGGGCAGGGCCGCTGGAGCAGAGGCTCGTGTCTGGTTCCTCAGGGTCCTCACCCCGAGGCACCTTTGCTGAGGTCTCTGCATCCATGTTTCCTCCTCTCTCATAGGCAAGATGATTCCGGTGGCCGAGTTCAAGCAGTTCTCAGAGCAGCAGCCTGCCTTCAAGTTGCTCAAACCCTGGTGGGATGTGCTGGCTGAATACCTCACAGTGGCTATGCTCATGATTGGGGTCTTCGGCTGCACCCTCCAGGTAAGGGGGAGGGCAGGGCGGGCCTGAATGAAGGGTAGGAGAGGTGAAGTCTATAGAGGGCGGTGCTTTGGAGGGCGTGGTCTGGAGGAGCTGGGCCTCGGGAAGTCTTCTTCTGAGGCAAGGAGCAGATCAGAGGCCCTAACACCAGCAGACTAATTCTGCTGCCTTTCCATTCCCTCCATCACTGGCAGCAGCACTGAGCATAGTTATGGAAGTCCATACTTTTATAACACTTCTCCCCCTAGAACCTAGAAAGAACTGCAATTACCTTATTAGTTTGCTAGGGCTGTCATAACAAAGTATCACAAACTGGGTAGCTTAAACAAAAATTTATGTCTTACAGTTCTGGAGACTAAAAGTCTGAAATCAAAGTGTCGATAGGGTTGGTTCCTTCCCAGGGCTGTCAGGGAAAATATGTCCCATGCCTCTCTCCTAGATTCTGGTGGTCTCAAGCATTCCTTGGTTTATAGATGACAATCTCCCTATCTCTTCATAGCAACTTCCCTCTATGTGTGTGTATGTGTCCAGATTCCCCTCTCCTCTTTCACTTTTTGAGAGAGAGAGGGAGAGAGACAGGATAGGAAGGGAGACAGATAAGAAGCATCACCTCATGGTTGCGGCACTTTAGTTATTCATTGATTGCTTCTCATATGTGCCTTGACCAGGGGGGCTCCAGCTGAACCACTGACCCCTTGTTCAAGCCAGCGACCACAGGATCACCACAGGATCACATCAATGTGACCCCAGGCTCAAGATCAAGAGCCAGCTCTCAGGCTGAATGAGCCCCAGCTCAAGCTGCTGACTGAGTTTTTGTTTTTTTGTTTTTTTCTGACCGAGTTTTGAACCTAGGACCTCAGCATCCCAGGTCAATGCTCTATCGACTGCACCACCACATCAGGCAGATTCCCCCCCCCCCCCTTTTTTTTTTTTACAGAGACAGAGAGAGAGTCAGAGAGAAGGATAGACAGGGACAGACAGACAGGAACGGAGAGAGATGAGAAGCATCAGTCATCAGTTTTTCGTTGCGACACCTTAGTTGTTCATTGATTGCTTTCTCATATGTGCCTTGACCGTGAGCTTTTAGCAGACCGAGTAACTCCTTGCTCAGGCCAGCGACCTTGGGTCCAAGCTGGTGAGTTTTTGCTCAAACCAGATGAACCTGCGCTCAAGTTGGTGACCTCGGGGTCTCGAACCTGGGTCCTTCTGCATCCCAGTCCGACGCTCTATGCACTGTGCCACTGCCTGGTCAGGCAGATTTTTCCCTTTTTTAAAGGATACAGTCAAAAGTGTTGACTTGGAGCCCTGGCCATATAGCTCAGTTGGTTATAGCATCATCTGGAAGCATAGAAGCTGCTGGTTCAAACCCCAATCAGGGCACATACAGGAACAGATTGATGTTCCCGTTCTCTCTCCCCCTTCCTCTATCGCTCAAATCAATAATAAAAAAAAAAATAATGTTAAAAAAACCCCAAAAGGTACTGACCTAGAATGCTGAGGTCGCCAGTTCAAAACCCTGGTATTTCCTGGTTAAGGCACATAGGAGAAGCAACTACAGTAACTATGAAGCAACTAGGAATTGATACTTCCTGCTCCCCACCCCTCTCTCTTTTCTTTGTAAAAATGAATAAATAAAATCTTTAAAAGGATACAGTAGCCCTGGCCGGTTGGCTCAGCGGTAGAGCGTCGGCCTAGCGTGTGGAGGACCCGGGTTCGATTCCTGGCCAGGGCACACAGGAGAAGCGCCCATTTGCTTCTCCTCCCCTCCCGCAGCCAAGGCTCTATTGGAGCAAAGATGGCCCGGGCGCTGGGGATGGCTCTGTGGCCTCTGCCTCAGGCAGTAGAGTGGCTCTGGCCCCAACATGGCGACGCCCAGGATGGGCAGAGCATCGCCCCCTGGTGGGCAGAGCGTCGCCCCATGGTGGGCATGCCCGGTGGATCCCGGTCGGGCGCATGCGGGAGTCTGTCTGACTGTCTCTCCCTGTTTCCAGCTTCAGAAAAATGAAAAAAAAAACAAAACAAAAAACAAGGATACAGTCATATTGGTTTAGAGCCCACCCTAATGACCTCATCTTAACTTGACTCCATCTGGTCTGGAAAAACTATTTCCAAACACTGCCACATTCACAGATACTGGAGGTTAGGACTTTAGCATCTTTTGTGGGAACACAATTCAACCTAACTCTTTTTTCAGACAAAGACCGATGCTCAGGTTCAGTGACGTTTTCCCAAGCTGCACCTGGCTGGGGACAGTTGGGGATCAAGGCTTCTCACTTCAGCCTAATTCTCTCCCTATTTCCCAGTTCCCTCACCCTCTTTCACTCTCTTCCCTACCTACAGGTGACACAGGACAAGATCATCTGTCTGCCCAGTCACGCACCCCAGGAGAATTCATCTGAGGCCCCGTGTCAGCAGCTCCTGCTGCAGGGGGTCCTTGAGCAGGTGGAGGGTCTCCAGGAAGTGAGCGGCCTCAGAAACAACCTGGACCTGCAGCAGTACAACTTCATCAACCAGCTCTGCTATGAGCAGGCCCTCCACTGGTACCCCAAGTACTTCCCCTACCTGGTTGTCATCCACACGCTCATCTTCATGGTCTGCACCAGCTTCTGGTTCAAGTTCCCTGGCACCAGCTCCAAGATTGAACACTTCACCTCCATCCTGGGCAAGTGTTTCGACTCACCATGGACCACCCGGGCTCTGTCTGAGGTCTCAGGGGATAACCGTAAGGGCCATACAGCTGGACGGGCAGCGACGACTCTGGCAGCTGAGGTAGGGCCAGGAAAGGTGGGGGAGGGTGAGAAAGAGAAGGTGATGACAGAGCCTGAGAAGGTGGTGACTGAACCACCGGCTGTCACCCTGTTGGACAAGAAGGAGGGTGAGCAGGCTAAAGCCCTATTTGAGAAGGTCAAGAAGTTCCGCATGCATGTGGAAGAGGGGGACATTTTATACGTCATGTACATCAGGCAGACGGTGCTCAAAGTCTGCATGTTCTTTGCCATCCTGGTCTACAACCTTGTCTATGTGGAGAAGATAAGCTTTGTGGTGGCCTGCACAGTGGAGACTTCAAGGTTCACAGGTTATGCCAGCTTCTGCTGCAACCACACAAAGGCTCACCTCTTCTCCAAGCTGGCTTTCTGCTACATCTCCTTCGTGTGTGTCTACGGGATCACCTGTCTCTATACACTCTATTGGCTCTTCCACCGGCCCCTCAAGGAGTACTCCTTCCGTTATGTGCGGGAGGAGACTGGCATGGGTGACATCCCTGATGTCAAGAATGATTTTGCTTTCATGCTGCACCTCATTGACCAATACGACCCGCTCTACTCCAAGCGCTTTGCTGTCTTCCTCTCTGAGGTCAGCGAGAGCCGCCTGAAGCAGCTCAGCCTCAACCACGAGTGGACATCTGAGAAACTTCGGCAGAAGCTGCAGCGCAATGCCCAGGGCCGGCTGGAGCTGGCGCTCTGCATGCTCCCAGGGCTGCCTGACACAGTCTTTGAGCTCCGGGAGGTGGAGGCACTCAGGCTGGAGGCCATCTGTGATGTTACCTTCCCCCAAGGTCTGTCACAGCTGGTGCACCTGCAGGAACTCAGCCTGCTCCATTCGCCTGCCAGGCTGCCCTTCTCCTTGCAAGTCTTCCTGCGGGACCGCCTAAAGGTCATCTGCATCAAGTGTGAGGAGCTCCGCGAGGTGCCTCTCTGGGTGTTTGGGCTGCGTGGGCTGGAGGAGCTGCACCTCGAGGGGCTCTTTCCCCCAGAGCTGGCTCAGATGGCCACCCTTGAGAGCCTCCGGGAGCTGAAGCAGCTCAAAGTGCTGTCTCTTCGGAGTAATGCTGGCAAGGTTCCAGCCAGTGTGACTGATGTGGCCAGTCACCTGCAGCGGCTTAGCCTGAACAACGATGGGGCCCGCCTGCTGGCCCTTAACAGCCTCAAGAAACTGGCAGTGCTGCGGGAGCTGGAGCTGGTGGCCTGCGGGCTGGAGCGCATCCCCCATGCGATCTTTAGCCTGGGTGCACTGCAGGAACTTGACCTCAAGGACAACCACCTGCGGTCCATCGAGGAGATCCTCAGTTTCCAGCACTGCCGCAAGCTGGTCACGCTCAGGCTATGGCACAACCAGATTGCCTACGTCCCTGAGCACGTGCGTAAGCTGCGGGTCCTCGAGCAGCTCTACCTCAGCCACAACAATCTGAAGGCCCTGCCCACCCAGCTGGGCATGTGCTCTTGCCTCCGCCTGCTGGACGTCACTCACAATGGGCTGCACTCCCTGCCACCTGAGCTGGGTCTCCTCCAGAACCTGCAGCACCTGGCTGTCTCCTACAATACCCTGGAGGCCCTGCCCGATGAGCTCTTCTTCTGCCGTAAGCTTCGGACATTGCTCCTGGGCTACAACCACTTGAGTCAGCTGTCACCCCAGGTGGGGGCCCTCAGGGCCCTCAGCCGCCTGGAACTCAAGGGCAACAGGTTAGAAGCACTGCCAGAGGAACTAAGCAACTGTAGAGGGCTCAAGAAAGTGGGGCTTCTGGTGGAGGACACCCTTTATGAAAGCCTGCCAGCAGAGGTTCGGGAGAAAATGGAGGAAGAGTGAAGCCAGGAAGGGACAGGTTGAGGTCGAGGCTTTCCAGATGATTCTGTCCCCAAATCTCTACCATTGTCTTCAAGGGAGGTGGCCAAGTGGGCCCAGCCCAGGAGAAGAGGAGCAGACATGTCAGCCTGTGGGGCCCAGGCAAGATCCTGGGACTGGTTTATCTGGGGAGATGGGAGGCTGTGGATTTAGGGTGGAATGGTGTGGAGGGATTAACTCAGTCATAGAATTCTTAGACCAAAACCACACCTTTGTCTTTGGCTGGCTGGCCTGCCTCCAGCCCTGGGCCAGAACTGCTGCCCTCCTGCTGAACATTCTAGCCAATCAGTGCCACTAAAAGGGGTAGGGCCTGACCAGGCGGTGGCGCAGTGGATAGAGCTTCGGACTGGGATGCGGAGGACCCAGGTTCGAGACCCTGACATCTCCAGCTTGAGCGTGGGTTCATCTGACTTGAGCAAAAAGCTCAACGGCTTGGACCCAAGGTTGCTGGCTCAAGCAAGGGGTTACTCAGTCTGCTGTAGCCCCACAGTCAAGGCACATATGAGAAAGCAATCAATGAACAACTAAAGTGTTGCAACGAAAAACTGATGATTGATGCTTCTCATCTCTCTCCGTTCCTGTCTGTCTGTCCCTATCTATCCCTCTCTCTGACTCTCTCTCTCTGTCCTTGTAAAAAATAAAACAAAAAATTAAAAAAAGAGGTAGGGACAGATCCCAACAGGATTTCAATCCTCTCTCACCCCCAACAAAACATCTCACGTCTGGAATTCTGTCCCAAGAAGGGGACACAGACACAAGAGACCAGCACACACTGCCCCCCACTTGACAATAATCCCTTATATATAAATTGATTGCTATGGACATGTGAATTCAGAAACAAGGTTCTATAATCTGGCTATGCATCAAAATCGACATTCCCAAAAAACATCCCTGGCCCCAACCCTGAAAGCCGGGCTAAGGAGCTTTGGCTGGAGGCCAGGAACTTGCCTGTATATAAGCATTTCAGATAATTCTGATGCATATGGTCCTAGACTTGTATGTTGGTGTATGGCCAGGGGCCACCATTGTGGCCATTCACATGCAGGTTCTTATTGAATTAGGGCAGATGGTAAAGAAACAATGGAGCCAAGAACTGGTGGGTCATTACCTTTAATCCTAGCTCCTATCTGGAAAGCTAGTAAATACACACAGCAGGAAAACATTTCCCTTTCCATTCAGGGCTTCCAAAGCCACTGACTCATCCAAGTTTTCCTAGAATCAAAGGCCCCACCAGCCTTATTCACCGCTGTTCCCTATCTCTCCTTCTCTCTGCACAAACTGGCTTCCCCTTAAGCACTCTGCCATCTTGGCTGCCTCTCCTCTGCAATGCTGATGGCAGGAACCGAGCAAGAGAGCCCCCGGTCTGCTTTATTTTATAGTGTAGAAAATTAAAGCCTTTAAGCCAATATACAAAGGAAGTCTCTGATACAAAGCCACTTATCTGAGGCATAAATGGGATTTCTCATTAGAGTGCACCACCTCCCATCATGCAACAGTCAAGGGTGCGGGGAAAAGATCTCCTAGTTTTGAGATCTTAGTATCAGAAGGATGTTGAAAAGATCTTAGTATTAAAAGGGTAGGAAAAGCTTAGTCTTAAAACTAAGCTGTAGGCTATAAGGACTTTGCCAGCTTACAGCCTGTCTCCCATACCCAATGCAAACTATAAGTGAGCAAACAAATACATCATATTTACAAACTTATTTGACCAACAGTTGGGAAATGGTGACCTACAAAGGAGATAATTTGGTTATCAGAGCAGGGATTCTGAAGCCTTTTTAGGTCCCCAGTGTAAGGTCAGTGGGCAATGGGGAAGGTCACGTGAAGAACCAGGCCCGGGAACTTTTGCTGGAACCGCCCACACCCATGTGCACCAAAAGAAACTTCCTAGGAGTCATTTGGAAAAGAGCGACCATCTGTCAGCCAGTGAGATTTCGCCACGTCATATCATTTCTGCCTTCACCCTGCTGACCCTATAAATTACCCCCAAATGGGAAAATCCATGTGACTTCTCTGGCTCCTGGCCCCCGGACCAGAGAACCTCGTCGGGCAGGATGCGCTGTACTGAATAAAGCTTTTGCTATTCCACACTTCGTGGCTAGGCCCTTCCTTCTTCCTCGGCGGGGAAAAATACCTCACACCCAGACCCTTTGAGAACCTGATGAAAGTCGGGTACCTCCTTCCTCAGGAAAATGGCTTGTATACACCTTCATGCAGAATTCTGCAAACAATTCCAGGCAGTCAACAAATTCCCCCAGCTCCCCGAGGGTTATTCATGTATGTCCTAAGGACTGCAGACTACAAATTAACAACAGTTGGTGTGGAGGGTATTATTTTTTTTAAAATAAACAATACTATCAGGACTACCATTCTGAACTCCTGTGTCCACCCAGCGTTGTGTACCAGGCCAATTATAGGCAAGTGGCCACACCTGTCACAAAGATGAGTCTGTCTTGGAGACCTTGGTCATCAGGAGAAATTAGTTGACATGTCCTGTCTAGACATTTTTTTTTCTGGAGAACCCCTTTTCTTATATCTTTCCCATTATCTTTCCAATTCCATACTTTTGTGCCTGGTAAGAGTTGTCACAGATGGGTTGCCTTGGCTGGACCAGGAGCCTGCAGAGCACTTGACACAGCCTGCCTGACTCTGACCTCCTGGGCTTGGCCACCTCCAAGATGTCTGTAAAATGCAGTTCTCCTGCTGGCACCTAAGAACAGAGGCAAGCTGCTCTCCAGGGACCCAGGATTTCAGATGGGGACATTTTCCCAGCATCCTTCAGACCTTTTTTTTTTTTTTTTTTTTTTTTTTTTTTAGAGATAGAGAATCAGAGAGGGACAGATAGGGACAGACAGACAGGAAGGGAGAGAGATGAGAAGCATCAATTCTTTGTTGCGGTATCTTAGTTGTTCATTGATTTTCTCACATGTGCCTTGACTAGGGGGCTACAGCAGAGTGAGTGACCCTTTGCTTAAGCCAGCAACCTTGGGCTTCAAGCCAGGGACCTTTGAGCTCATGTCTACATATCCCACGCTCAAGCCAGCAACCTTGCACTCAAGCTGGTGAGCTGGTGCACAAGCCAGCGACTTCAGGGTTTTGAGCCTGGGTCCTCCACGTCCCAGTGGGACACTTTACCCACTGCAGCACCTGGTCAGCCCCCCCCCCCCCCCCGCTTTTTTTCTACGTGAGAGGAGGGGAGGTAGACAGACTCCTGCATGCACCCAGACAGAGATCCACCTGGCAACCCCCATCTGGGGCCGAAATTCGGACCAACTGAGCTATCCGCAGCACCCTGGAACCAATCCATCCACTGGCTGCCAGAGAGGAACAGAGAAGGGAGAGAGGGAGTGGGAGAGAAGCAGATGGTTGCTTCTCCTCTGTGCCCTGACTGGGAATCGAACCCAGGACGTCAATACAACTGCTGACACTACCTGCCAGGGCCCCTTCAGACCAGTTACAAGAATATTTAGACTTCAGGCAGTGAAACATAACCCCAGGGCCAGTCTTCTGCATTGTCCAGGTGCTGGGGGGACAGAAGAGGAAAAAGTCTTAAAACGTTCAAGCCAGTCTGACTTAGAACTCTAACCTTGGCTTTGGCCCCATCGCCGAGGTCAGCGGTCCCGCCGCTGGGTTTCTCCAGACAGTGGTCTACCCCACCTCTACCCCTGCCCTTGGCCAACTCTGAGCTTGTTGAAATGGGACTCCCCACGGGTGCTTAATTATGATGTAGAGGCAGCAATTAAGCATAACGGGGATCCTAATGAAGCACGCCCAAAGCGAGCAAGCGTTCTTAGAAGGCGTCTGCTCCAGAAAAGGTCCAGCCAGGAATGCCGTATAGACTGAAAACACAACTGTAGCGAACTCGGCCAGCGACTAAGGAAAAAACCAGCAGAAGCGCAGCACACGCCTCCAGCGAAACCTTGTTTCCCCTTCTGTAGGCTTGGGTGCCGCTTTCCCCGCCCACCACTATCTGCAGATAGGGAAACGTGGTTTCCACACCGCGCGGCTCACCAAGGCGCTCAGGAATTCGCGCAAGAGCATTTCGGCGGGAGGTTTGCACAGTGCCAGCCGCGAGCTCTAGGTGGCGTCATCCCTCTAGCTGGGAAGAGACACGCACGCGCGGAGGTTCGCACGAGAAACGGGCGGGTGTACACCGCGGGCATGCGCCAGCGGGGCGAGACGGCGGCTCGACAGGGTCATTCCGGCGCAGGCGCAGTGCGGTGTTTGTCTGCCGGGCTGACGGGTGGCCGGGCGGTACGCGGCGGAGGCGGCGGCGGCGGGGAAGATGGCGGCGTCCTCCCTGGAGCAGAAGCTGTCCCGCCTGGAAGCAAAGCTGAAGCAGGAGAACCGCGAGGCCCGTCGGAGGATCGACCTCAACCTGGACATCAGCCCCCAGCGGCCCAGGCCCAGTAAGCACGACGGCGTGGGGGAGGGGGCGGGCGGGGCGGGGCGTGCTGTGCGGGCGGCCCCGCCCCGCCCCTAGGCTCCGCCCCCACTTCCGGGGCGCTCTTGCTGCTTCTTACCGCCACCCCTCAGCTGTTGGCCCGCGTGGATAGGGTCACGGTGACCCTGGGGCCGTGGGACTAGCGGGCTCACGGCGGCCCTCCCCGGCCTGAGAGGCTAGTTACGCCGCTCCAGATGAGGACCCCCCCCATCTGATGACCCACCCTATCGCCGTGATTTGCGGACCCTCTGTCACCTACTGTGAGCCGTGCATCCCCTTCTCCACGCGACCGTGACTACATCCAGGTTCCCTGCAAACACGCACACATCCGTTTTGGCCAGATGGTTCCACTCCCGCCATCACACTGACTGTCAAGAGGCCCCTATCCCCTCTCCGCTCCTGGATCCTTGTCATCCAGGTTCAAGAGATGGTCCACTCACACTCACACCTGGCCTGGGGACACCTGAGGCCAGTACAGTGATATCTAGCATCCCAGCACTTACACATCTCTCCTTTGATTCCACCATCTCAGTGCCTACCTTCTGGGCATCTTGTCATCTGGAGTCACGAGTTGTCCCCCTGCCCTGGTGGGATAAAGGGTCCTGCTGATACACCAAAGTTGTGGGTTCTGTCCCTGGTCAGGGCACAGTCAGAAATAGATTGATGTTTCAACCTCCCACCCTTTCTCTCTCTTCCTCTCTAAGATCATTTTGAAAAAAAATAAATAAAGGACAAATTAAAAAAAAAAAGTCCTCCCCAACACTCCTACTCCCACCTGTCCTGGGGTCAGTGTGACCACATTTAGTCCCCTGTTATGTCCCCCAGAACCCCCTCCTCAAATCCTCTCAGTTGGAGGGCCTGTGATTCCCCCCACCAGGGACCTGACATACAGCACTCTATAATGCTTTCTGTGTCTTTGTTGCCTTCTTTAATATTCTCTCTGATAAGACCCTTGTAGCTTGTAGCTCCTTTGGGGTCATCCTGATGAGGTGGGAGGTTGTGGGGGAAGACACCCTATATCTGGGTATTCTAACTACCTTCTACTCATCCAGCCTGACCGTCACAGCCTGACACCCACCCAGTCCATGTGTAGGGTCTACTCCACAGCCCTCCTTCCCTGAGGACAGTCTCTTGGAGGCCCAGGGAAAGCCTCAAGGCAGTGATGCTGGCATTGGACACTCCCTAGGACGGGAAGCCCAGCTGGGACTGGAGGGTCCCTGCTGGGCTCTGCAGTGCCACCTTCCCCTCGCCCCCAGTGTGAACAAGACAGGGCTGGGTTTAGGGCCCCAGGTGCATTATGGGGATGGTTATCCTAGGTGTAGAGTGAGGCATGGAGAGGCCCAAGATGGGCAGGTCCTTGAGGATCCCCACACTAGGCATCTGTGTCTGTGTCAGCTCCATCCCATCCTTCCATTCCTCCCATCTGTTGGTTTCTACCCATCTCTGCAGTTTGGTGCCTCGCGCCTCCCCTTCCTCTTCGTTATGATTTGATTTCTTTTCTTTTTGACAAATCAGTTATTTCTGTGTGATTTACTGTGGTGTTGTTTTTTTTTCTTTCTTCTCCCCATCCAGTTATTGTGATCACTCTAAGCCCTGCTCCTGCCCCGTCCCAACGAGCAGGTACCAACCTTTTTATCATCGCTGCTTGGACATCTGCACCATTGACCTAACCGCTGCCCCAGCTGCAGAATCCCATCTCCCTGTCCCCCATGCTGTGTGTGTGTGTGTGTGTTTACATGTATGTCTGTGTGCGCACACACACATACACATCTCAGACTCTCACTCTTTCTGCCCTTCATGAGATCCATATCAGGCCCACCTTGCCTCTTCCTCTTGTGTTTTCTCCCCTCCCCGCCCCTTCCTTTCGGATGCAGGTTTGAACTCCCTGGAAGAGGAACTGGGCTCCCTCACTGACCGGAAGTTTGTCACTTGTGAGGAGGTCACATGTTTATGTGCATGTGTGTGTATAAGTGACAAGGAGAGAAAGTGGGACCAGTGGGTCAGCTGTGCCTGTGGATCCACTTCAGCAGTTCAAGAACATGTATTGGCCCATGTGCTGTGCCTGTTCTAGGCTCCAGGGACATAGCTGTGAACCACACAGACCAAGTCCTTCTCTTTGTGCAGCTTATGCCCCAGTAGTGGTGGGGTGGGGATATGAACAGTGAGTGAATCCTGGTCAGGGAGAGCTGAGAAGGCTATGAGCCTTGGAGAAAAAGCAGAGTAGAACAGGGTTGAGGGTTCTGCAGCAGGGCGGTCAGGTCAAGCTTCTGGAGAAGGTAGGATTTGAGCAAAGTCTCATGGGAGGTTGAGGGAGCTAGTGAATGGAGGTAGAGGAATGGCCCTTCCAAGGCCTGAGTGCAGTGAGTCTGGGAATGGATGTGTGCAGAACTGTCCTGTGCAAGGGTGTGTGTAAGAGAGACCAGGCTAGGGGTCTGGTCCTGTTGGTCCTTGTGGGTAAGTGGGACTAGGTTGTGCAATTGTATGTGTATGGCCTCGTGTGTGTGTATCATGGTGTTGGGGGCTCTGTGTTGTATTATCTACTTGTCTGCATGTGTGTAGGGGTTTGTTTCCTCTGTGTGTGCGCTGACAGTCTGGTACATCTGTGTCTCCTGATGGCCGCATTCCCCATATCCTCTTTTGTTCTCCCTCATTCATTCACTCACATCTCTCTTTCTTTGTTTCTCTATCTGCCTCTCTCTCTCATTCATCTTCATACTCTCTTTCTGTTCTCCTGACCTGCCATATTCTCTATCTCATCCCCTCAGTGCTCAGTGACCACTCTGGGACTTAGTATATCACCCCCCCCCTCCAGCCACTGAAATCCTACTGCGCTTTATTTTGTGGGGCTGGCAGAAACCTCTGTCTTTCGCAGCCCTTTCCAAGGTCCTGGGGCAGCTCTCAAAGGCTTAATGGCTTGTGTCAGGGAGAGGATCCATGGGAGACAATAAAAAGTGTGGAGAAGGTAGGGATGTGGTCCTCACGCCAGAAAGCTGACAGCACAGGGCAGAAAAGGGGTCCAGATACCTTTCTGGGGATGAGAAGCTGGCACTGTCTCAAGAGAGTACAGATGCAGGGGAAGCACAAGGAGAAGTTGTTGAGCCAGAGAGGGAGGGCTTAAACATTGCTTCAAGCCATGGCAGAGCAGAGGTGTAGGAATGTTACAAAGCCAGGTTGGGGTGAGGGGGATGAAACATGGGAGTCGAGGATGCTGGGCTTAACTGTGTCCCTGGGGTCCCCAGAGCTCTTTCTTTACTCCCTTCTAGAACTGCAGGCCATGGTCATATACCTTCCCCCCCTCACACTGGCTAGGATCAGGGTCCTGAGCCAATAGGACAAGGAAAGTGCCAGCAACTAAAGCATACCCATTGGTCACTGGGCCCACAATACCAGGTGCTCACAGAACTCTGGGAGGAAAAGGTGGGCTGTGGTAGGAGGTGCGGGGAGAGAGGAGGGGCATGAGCTGGGAGCAGTCCCCAGGCCTGCTCTCCATGGGAAGGTGAACCAGGGAGGGTGCTTGTAGCCAGTGCCCTCCCCACCCAAGGACCCTTTTCTGAAATGCCAGGACCTTTCGGCTGTAAGGGTTCAATGAAGGATTGTCTGCCTCCTCTAGCAGTTACAACGGCCGCTACTCCTCCACCCTGATTCCAGCCCAGCCAAGGGAGGCTCCCAGCCCCTCAGTGAACCAGCTAACCTGTTTGGGCCTCTCTCTGGCCTGTCTCTGCAGCACAGCCAATCTTGGGCAGCTGGGCCTCAGTGTTGGCTCTTGTCTGTCTGTATCCTGCCCTCCTGTTCCCTAACTTTACCTGTCCTGTGCTTTCTCCTACTTGCCTGCTGCCTGCCTGCCTGCCTGCCTGCTTGCCTGCAGCATGCTCAAGCCATCTGCATGCAGGCTGCTGGAAAGAACCAAACTTCTGCCTGGCCCAGCACCCCTTCCAGTTGCTGCCAGTCCTGAAGGGCTGCACCAGCTGGAACCCCTCATCACCAGGACATAGGCCCATCCTGGGGTCCTACCCTCACCTCTGTCCCTGCAGGCCTAGCTGGGAGGCTCACAGATGAACCTACTGGCCAGAGGGTGGCCCTCCCTGACTCTGAAACAGAACTTGGGGCAGGGGAAGCCTGGGTCCCTCACCCAGTCTCCCCAGGGTGGTCTGCCTCACTTGTGTAGGCAGCTGGGTTCATTGCAGCCATAGGACCAGAGTCCAGGCAATTCTTCACATGGTCCCAAGCATGTGGCCCTGGGCCTGCTTCCTGGGCATAGGTGGGGGGAAAGGGACACACCAAGGAAGCTACCTGGCTGAGGGACGCCATCAGGCTCCAGGCCTTACTTCTCTGTCAGCATAGACTTGGAGACGAGCCCTGTGTTTCTGGGGACTAGCATTCCCAGCCAGCCCATTTTATCCCCTTCCAGGCAGGGGGATGGGAGAGGTACCCTAAGTGGTTTCAAGGGTGAGAACCCTAGCTTCTCTTCCCCAGCAGGGCAGGAGGCTGTGCTAGCCTGTCTGAGGGTGCCCGGGAGGGGAAGATCAAGGTCCCTAGCTCCCCAGAGTGCCAGCACCTGGGTTTATCTGGGTGTTAATCCCCTTTATGCCCCTTGCTCTCACCCCCCTAGCCCTGCAGCTCCCACTGGCCAATGATGGCGGCAGCCGCTCACCGACCTCTGAAAGCTCCCCACAGCAGCCCACACCCCCGGCCCGGCCCCGCCACATGCTGGGGCTCGCTTCCACCTTGTTTACACCTCGAAGCATGGAGAGGTGAGCCTTTGGAGCAGGGCCAGCTGGCCTGTGGGAGGTCAGTGTGGGGAGGGTTGCTGGGGTGGCCCTAGGGAGGAGATGGTGAAATCTTTGGGAACCCCTGGGTATTGGGAGTTAGGGTGGCCTCAGGTTGGTCAAGACCCCCCTCCACCCACTCCCTGTTCCTGTAGTATCGAGATTGACCAGAAGCTGCAGGAGATCATGAAGCAGACAGGCTACTTGACAATTGGGGGCCAGGTACTACCCTTCCCCCAGCCCCCAGGGGGTGGGCAGGACATAGTGGGGCTAGGTCTGTGTGGTGGGACAGAGGTTGGGTAGACCCCCTAGCCCTGACTCTCCTCACCAGCGCTACCAGGCAGAAATCAACGACCTAGAAAATTTGGGGGAGATGGGAAGTGGCACCTGTGGCCAGGTATGGAAGATGCGCTTTCGGAAGACAGGCCACATCATTGCTGTCAAGGTGAGCCACGACCCTGCCCAGATGCACCCCATGCCTCTCAGCTCTGGTGCTAAGGCTCTCCTTCACTACCCCTGTTATCCCGTGCAGCAAATGCGACGCTCGGGGAATAAGGAAGAGAATAAACGGATCCTCATGGACCTGGATGTGGTACTCAAGAGCCACGACTGCCCGTACATCGTGCAGTGCTTTGGCACCTTCATCACCAATGTGAGCCTGACTGCCCAGCCCCACCTGCTCACTTCCTTGAGTCTCCCTTGCCGCTCTCTGAGCGTGCCCCCAAACCCCAGTCCTCCTCTCCTGATTGGGGTGGGCAGGAGGGTATGGCCACTCCCAAGGCATTCCTGCTGCCTCTGCAGACAGATGTCTTCATTGCTATGGAGCTCATGGGCACTTGTGCCGAGAAACTGAAGAAACGGATGCAGGGTCCCATCCCTGAGTGGATCCTGGGCAAGATGACAGTAGCGGTGAGTGGCCAGGCAGGGGCTGGGTGGGCAGGGGCCCCTTCCCCCACCCCCGGTTACAGTGCCTCCCCTTTCCTTCCAGATCGTGAAGGCGCTCTACTACCTGAAGGAGAAGCATGGCGTGATCCACCGGGACGTCAAGCCCTCCAACATCCTGTTGGACGAGCGGGGCCAGATCAAGCTCTGTGACTTTGGCATTAGTGGCCGTCTTGTCGACTCCAAAGCCAAAACACGGAGCGCTGGCTGTGCTGCCTACATGGCAGTAAGTGGGGACTGGGCAACATGGGCAGTGTACCCACCCCAGCCACAGGGGTCCATTTTTCCCTTACCATGTCTACTTTGCCCCTCCTCTTCCCCTACAGCCTGAGCGCATTGACCCCCCAGATCCTACCAAGCCAGACTATGACATCCGAGCTGACGTGTGGAGCCTAGGCATCTCCCTGGTGAGTTGGGGCCCTTCTGGGAGGACAGCAGGAGAGGCAGGAGCCTGTCCTCAGCCACTTCAGCCTCCCATCTCTCCCTAGGTGGAGCTGGCGACAGGACAGTTTCCCTATAAGAACTGTAAGACAGACTTCGAGGTTCTCACCAAGGTCCTACAGGAAGAGCCCCCACTCCTGCCCAGCCACATGGGCTTCTCGGGGGACTTTCAGTCCTTTGTCAAAGACTGGTGAGGAGCCCCTACCAAGGCCCTTTGCTAGGGAAGATGGGCAGGTCAAGGTAGCCCGGGAGGTTTGAAGCAGGAGAGAGGGAAAGCCCCCCCCCCCTTATGGGGATGGGACCAGACTGGACTCGGGGCAGGGGCTGCAGGCAAGAGCTGGAGCCCTGGGAGCCATGACTTGGGTTTGGACCTGGCCTGAGGGGACAGCTGGCCCCAGGGCATTGAGCTGGGTGCTCTGGAGCTTTATCTCAGGAAGTTGTAAACAAGTGGAGGGCAGAGGGTTCTGAGCATCCTACACCAACAAGCAGAATTATGCAGGCATATTGGATTCTCCCGCGGGGGAACTCTTCCTACTGGTACCTCACGACATGATTCAGGCCCCCAGCCCAGGTGGGTGCAAGCCCCTGCGTTCCCTACGCTGGCTCAGGGCCAGGAGGATGCAATAGCTCCTTCCCACAGTTTTTGCAGTCCCCTGGCTCAGTAGGTCAAACAGCTGACCCCCTTTCTAGGCTCTCATTTCCCTTTTTTCCCCTTTCTCCAGCCTTACTAAAGATCACAGGAAGAGACCAAAGTATAATAAGCTACTTGTGAGTACCTGGGGCCCCTCCCCACCTTATCCCAGCCTCACTCCCCACCACCCACTCATCTGGACACTCAGGGCCTAGGTGAGACCAGCAGAGAAGCTGCCCTTGTCCTAAGTTCTTCCCTCGGATCCTGCAGGAACACAGCTTCATCAAGCGCTACGAGACTCTGGAGGTAGATGTGGCATCTTGGTTCAAGGATGTCATGGCAAAGACCGAATCACCGAGGACTAGTGGAGTCCTAAGCCAATACCACCTGCCCTTCTTCAGGTAGCTGCGTGGCAGCAGCCAGCCCTACTGGGGGGTGGGGGGGGCCAGGGACATGACCACAGGCCCCCTCTTCCCTACCCAGCTACCCAGCTGCCCTCCAGGGGACACTTGGGAACTGGACAGCCGCCAAGGGCTGAGGACAGAAAATAGGGGATGCCAACCCAACCCTGACTCCCTACCCAGCAGCCATGGAGAGATGGGCCCACCAGGCCCTGGCCCTTCCAGTCATGGGGTCAGCCGCTGTATAAGTCCCCCAACAGACACTGTGAACGGAAGACGGCAGGCGTGGAGCAGACCTGCTATTTATTCAGTCGTAACCTCGGGGCTGGGGTGGCCACCTGGGGCCAGGAGAGAGTCACCGTCCTGCACCTCCCGCACTCACCCCATGCTGTTCCTTCAGCCTTCTGTGGTACACATGTTCCCTGTCTCCTCTCCTTCTGTCACCTCAATGCCTCTCTGGTTTTCCATCTCCCTTCCTGCCTCTGACTCTCTCCTAGCCCACGCCCTGCCACCTACAACAGGACCTCTTGGTCGACCTCTTGGTCCTCTTAGGTCTGTGGCAAGCACTGAGTCCCTTGGCTGGCATCCTCATCCCAGGAAGGCAGGCTGGACATTGTGACTACAGCTGACCCAGGCTGCAGGCTCTCTCTCTCTCTCTTTGATCTCAGGGGGTCCTTTTTGGAGTTTATTGTATTTTATTGTACTTGTTGGGGTATTTGGCGGATGGGGGAAGAAGAGATTGTTTTCATGGGGTTTGTTGGTACCTTCAGAAACTATTACCAAAGTCATGTTTAGCTGCTTGTGGTGTAGCCCTTGACCTCCCATGGGCACTGGAGGGCTAGGTGGAAGGGCCTAGGCTACATGCCTTGTCAGCCTGTCCTGGAGAGACTAGTCCCAAAGGTGGGTGCTGAGGGCGGGGGCTCCTCCCTTGGGGCTGGAGACTGACTGGCCTCTGCTTGAGGCGAGTTGAGGACCTCAGGCCGTACAGAGGGAGCTCATGGGGCTGTGGCCACAGAGGGTGGCCTTCAGGGAAGGGGGGTCTGGGGTATGGTCGGAGGCAGCAAATGCTGGTATGGCAGGGAGGAGGGAGTGAATGACAGGAGTGGGGGCCTCCAGGCCAAGGCCCAGGGAGGCAGGGAGTGAGGGTGCAGGGAATGGATGTGGGGGTTTGAGGATGTATAACAGGGACAGGAGGGGCAGGCCAAGGGCTGGGTGTGTGAACGCAATCAGTCCCCAGCCCACCTTGAGGCTGTGCCATGGGGCCTTCCTCCCCCCCCAGCCCTCTGCAGCAGTCAGAGCAGGAGGGGGGTGTGTTTCCTTTTTTGTTGGTGATGCATGCAAATCAGTGGACAAAAAGAAAACACACAAACACACAAAACAACCAACACCAAAGGTGAAGAACCTCCCTGGATGTAGCTGGAGCAATATAGATTCAGCATAGGTATCACTGTAACTTCTCTATCCTATTGACTAGTTACTCTTAACATAGTCAAACAAAAGGCCGCATGTTTAAAAAGTACTCCTTGTCTTCTCTCTGCCTAGTCAGGAGAGGGGGTATACCGCCACCTCTCTTGCCTAAATCCCCTTTGTAAGGGGAGGGGGCAGGGTGGGGAGCCAACAGGCCTAGCTCCATCCTTGGGGGTCCCAGCCACAGGGGCTCTTGCCTGTAACCGGAAGGTTGAGTGGCTGGTTCCAGGGCCAGCAAAAGCCAGAGGCTGGCTGCCCAGGCTTATTTTTATTTAACTTAATTTTGTTCCATGTATATCTGCCTGCCCCTCCCCTTCAGTGTTAAGTGGGAGCCCTGAGGAGCCTCTCCTCTCCCCTGTCTCTCCCGTCTCCTCCCTCTGTCTTCCGTCACCAGCCATTCTTCTGGACCAGGCAGAGGATTGAACTGGCAGGCAGGAGCCTGGGGTGACCTGGCCCAGCCCATGACCCCTTCTCAGGCTGCCAGTATTGCCCCTTTCCTTTTTAAAATGAGACACCCTTGTTTGTAAATCCTTAGAAGCTTGAGAATAAAACCCCTCCCTTTTCTTCCACTGAGTCTGTGGTATAACCTGAGACTTGGCAGGATGTGGCATGAGATTTGGGAAGGCTCTGTAAGCCCTGATGTTGGGGTTGGAGGTGCTGCTGTTCTGGTGGATGAAGTCTGCATCAAAAGGAAAACTGAGGCAGGTTTGGGACTGGTTGGTTGTGTTTGTAGTGATTTGCCCAATATCTAACAGGCAATGTGGAGGGACACCCAACTCCCGGTAGCCACAGGTCCTTCTGGAGAGGAGCTTTTAATCCCTGGCAGGCCTTGGGTAAGGGCTTCTGTGTCAGCCTCTCAGCCTGCTGCCCCCACTCTTTACCACCCAGCGTGGCTGCTCAGCCAAGGACAGGGTCACCTGCCTACCTGCTGGACTGGGCTGGTGTTTCTGTCCCTGCCCCCTGCATATTACCACAGCCAGTCCGCCATGCTGGTTACCGTGCTCTTGCTGTTGGCCCTGCTTGCAGGGATCTCCGCCATGCCCAGTGGGCCACCTGGTATGTAGGCTGGGAGACATGCCTTCGTGCTTGCATTCCTGTGCCACCATTTCTCAGGGAACTGGTGGGTGGGCACTGGGATCTACTACTGTCTCCCATTTTCAGGTTCTCTGGGATCCCCAACTTCAAAATCCCCAGCAGTCATGATAATGCCAAGGACTGTGGGAGGGGAGTGATCTGTGCAAATATTTTGAGAGAGTGTGGGGGGGCATCCTGAATGAAAGACAAGGACTTAGCTATCTCTTAAAAGTACACATCTGTGTGTCCATGTATGCACTGCATGTGCATGCCCTCAGATGAAAAGACCCCTGGTTTGGGCTCCCTGGTACCTCCATCCTTTATTGCAATTTCCCTCAACCCCAGAGTGAGGTACTTGTACAGACAGAAATGCCTCAGAGCCTGGTGATCTGGCTGGGCTTGGGCTGTAGGAAAGCAGCCTCTCTCCCCCTGTTGATGGTACCAGTCTCTCTCCGTAGAAAAGAACAGGTGGCGACAGCTGCAGCCCCAAGCTAGACCTGCTGAGCCCCTGGGCCCCTCACCCGCTCCTTAGCCTGGAACTCATTCGTTCACTGTGGGGGAGGAAATCAAGGTCCAGGAAAGGAAGCTCCTTCCCAAGAGAGCACAGCTTTGCGCCTGGCTTCAGCTGCTAGGCTGTGATGTCCTAGAGGTCTCCAGGGAAGACATAACTGCTGTCCCAACGGCGGTGAACGAGGCGAGGCAAGGAGCCAAGCATGAAAGTGAATCCATCGCATCCATTTTTCCAAAAGAGGCTAGGAGATTGGGTCTTTTGCTCGAGGGCCTAACGGGAAGCGTGTCCTTCCTTTATGCCACCTTTTCCCCTCTGCCAGCGCCTCCATTCCCAGCAGTGCCTGGGTCGTGGCTGCGCCGACCCGTTTTCAGTCTAGAGTTGTCCGATGCAGAAGATACTTTCCAGCACCGAGCAGGGCCACTTGAGGTCCCGGCGGACAGCCGTGTGTTTGTGCAGGTGCGCGCGCAGGGGCCGGGGGCAGGCAGGTGTGGGTACTGGATCCTGACCACGACACTCCACCCTTTACCCACCACCCCTGTCCAGGCGGCCCTGGCCCGTCCCTCCCCTCGCTGGGGTCTGACCCTGCACCACTGTTGGGTGACACCGTCCTCGCGTCCGGCCCCAGGGCCTACCCTGACGCTGCTGCGTAAGGGCTGCCCCGCCGATTCCTCGGTCGCCTTTTCGCCGCCACGCCCTGGGGCTGCCCGCTTCAGCTTCCGTTTGCGCCCAGTCTTCAATGCCTCTGTGCAGTTCTTGCACTGCCAGCTGAGCCGCTGCCGCCGCCTCCGGGGAGCCCACCGGACTCTTGCGCCTCTGACGTTGCTGCCCCTGTTGCCGGTGCGTGGGCACAGGGCAGGGAGTATGGGCTTCTGGGGCCAGTGGGGAGGGGGGGCTACGTGGGAGCACCTCTGGTATCTGAAGGAGCCCCTCGGGGTTTGCGGATCTTGGGATCGGCGTGCTTTGGAGCCTGGGGAACAGGTCTCTCGGAGCTGGAGGTAGGCACTAGGTCTCTCTCAGGCTGGGAGCTGGGTGCTTGAGGGACACGAGGGGCTCTGCCCAAGGGTTCCTCAGGGGACAGGCTGTAGGCACTGAATTCCCTGATGGACAGGTCACTGGGATTCCCTTGGGCAGAGGTCTGAAGTCTCTCTAGGGCAGGGTAGTTGGATAAAGAAAGCTAATAAAGAGCCAAGTCTCTGAGTATATAATGCTGGGCTTCACAGAAGTTTGGTTGCTCATAGAGCCAGGTCATGTGAACTTGAGGGACTGAAATTTGGAGTCTTGAGGAACTGGGTGTCTGGCTGTGTCTGTGTTTTAAGATTATAAATATTGATTTTACAGAGAGAAGAGGGGGAGGAACGAGAAGTATCAACTCATAGTTGCTTCGCTTTTTAATCCTTCATTGATCGTTTGTCCTACACTCCTTGACAGGGCAAGCCCAGTGTTTCAAACTGGTGACTTCAGCGTTCCAGGTCCATGCTGAATCCACCACGCCAGTACAGGCCAGCCTGGTTGTTTGTATATCTTATGCGCTGGGCTCAGGATCCCCGAGGGCTGGGATTTCCAGGAATGATGGAACTTTTGGTTGCAAAGAGTGCTGGACACTTAGATCTCTTGAGAAGCCTGGATCCCAGTCTATATTCCTGGACCCTCACGTCCCCGCTCCCCCCCCCCCTAGTGTCTGCCTCAGGATGAGGCGTGCCTGGGTTCCAGCAGTGGCAGCAGCGAGAGTTTGGGTGCCAACGACCCCCACCTGCACACGCTGATGCAGCCCATCGTGGTCACGGTGCCACGGCCGCCCCCCAGTGAGCGCGCAGCCCTCCTCTGTGGGGATCCCTGGGGCTGAGAACTGGGGTGGGAAGGACCTCTGCCTCAGCGTTGCCTCCCCACAGGGCCACCCAAGGGCGTCCCCGGCAGAGCCTTACGCCCGGTGCCCCCTGCGCCAGCCAAGGCGGCCCTGGAGCCCGCACCAATGGTGGCTCTGGTGGTTGCCATCTTCCTGCTAGGCGCTGCGCTGGCCGTGGGGCTCGGCCTCGCATGCGCACACTCAGGTACCAACTTCAGCACGTCCCAACCTTTACTCAGCCCCACACCCCCAGCCTATTCCCACGCTTTGGCACCCGGGTTGCCACAGTCCCAACTGGTGGGGCCTCAGCATCCTTAGACCTGCCTTCGTTTCACCCGCAGCAGCCCACAGGGGGCGCCCCTGCACCCGGTCAGCGCTCTGCAGCCCCTACTGCTCCTCAGCCTGCCTCTCCCCTCCAGCACCCCCACCTCCCGGCCCACCCACGAGAGCCTCGCCTAGCGACTCCCAGCCCAGAAGACCCCAGTGAGGCAAGTAAGTGTGCCTGCGTATGTAGGTGTAAAGTGGGTCTCTAGGAGAGCTGGAGGAGGAAAGTGATGATGACTCTTGATGGCGCTTTCTCTGTGCCAGGCAGCGTTCTTTTTTAAAAAATATTTTATTTATTGATTTTTTTAGAGAGAGAGGAGAGGAGTGAGAGAGAGACAGAAAGAGAGAGAAGGGGGAGGAGCAGGAAGCATCAACTCCCATATGTGCCTTGATCAGGCAAGCCCAAGGTTTCGAACCGGCGACCTCAGTGTTCCAGGTCGACGCTTTATCCCACTGCGCCACCACAGGTCAGGCCAGGCACCGTTCTAAATGTTAACTAAATCCTCCTAAAAAACTTCAGGTTAGATACTGTTATAACTCCTATTTTAGATATGAGAAAAAGAGGCAGCTCTAAAGTTACTCATCAAGGTTACAAAACTTGGAGCTGAGAGCTATGTGGGTCACTCGTGGACTGTGGGCTCTGTGTCGAACAGCACTAGGCAAGAATTCAGGATTCAGATCTAGCATCCTCAAGCCCGCGCAGTGATTGAGGAAGCCAGTGATCAGCTGAGAAAGACGTAGCCTGCGTATTGTCCTTTCCCTAGTGTAGAGTAGGTCGCCCCTTCTAGGGATGGCGCACCCCCAGCAGGGTCCAAAGACGCACCTACCAGAAGTGCATCAGAGTTGCCAGTCTGGACCGGCTACCGTCGACCTTGGACCCCATGGAAACATGGCCTCTACACCGTGCCCTCCTCACTCCTCCTCCCACTTGGACTCAAAATAAACCTGTGGTCTGACCTGCTGAGTTCTGAAGTATACTTGTGCGCAGGGCCAGGGGTGGGTGACAGGAAGTGGAAGCAGGACTTCGGAACTGGGAGGATTCTCGGCTGGAAGAGATCCAGACTGGAGAGGTGAGGCTTCAGGTTAGGGGTCATACACTACCTATATGCTTAAGTATGGATAGGGATTAGGGGAGACCGAAGGGCGTTTTGTCCTAAATGGAAAGGGGCACCCAATCCCACCAGATTTTTTTTTTTTTTTTTTTTTACAGAGACAGAGAGAGGGATAGATAGGGACAGACTGACAGGAACGGAGAGAGATGAGAAGCATTAACCATCAGTTTTTCATTGCGACACCTTAGTTGTTCATTGATTGCTTTCTCATATGTTCCTTGACCGTGGGGCTACCACAGACTGAGTAACCCCTTGCTCGAGCCAGCGACCTTGGGCTCAAGCTGGTGAGCTTTGCTCAAACCAGATGAGCCTGGGCTCAAGCTGGCGACCTCGGGGTCTTGAACCGCATCCCAGTCTGATACTCTATCCACTGTGCCACAGTTTTTTTTTTTTTTTTTTTTTTAACCCGCTTTCTTCCACCCCAGCACCGGACCAGTAGACTCTTGCCATCTTCCCAAATCCAGGCCTTTTCCGCTATCCGGTACCACCTCCCGGACCCCGCCCTCGCTAGGGCCTCGAACTCTGGCCTCTGCTCCACTCTTCTCTCCGTCTAGTCCAGAGTTCAAATCCCCCATTTCCGAGCTCCTCCCTCCCCTGAGCATTGACAAGAGCTTGCTCCGTTTTACAGACTGGACGACCCCAGAGCCCAGCCTCTTCGCTTAGGACTGGGCAGCTGCCTAGGACCCATCCCTCTTCAAGAAGCGAAGCACACTGTAGGAGTTTCACAAGACTTAGTCCAGAAATGGAGAAAAGGCACGAGATCTAAGATCTGAGCTCCAGGATACAAATGAGATAAAATGCGGACAGTGGCGGGGGGGAGGGTGTCACGTTCCTTCGCACCAGATCGGATGCCGGCCTCCATGATTTCCCACACGCAGTTCTATCTAGCAACGCAGAGTCACGCCCCCGCCCGCTTTCCCTTCCGCGCGGTGCTTTGTGGCCCCAGCGGCTCCCGTAACCCCGCCCCCCAACGAGGCTCGAGCGTCAACTCCGCCTTCCTCGGCATGAAGCCCCCACAACGGCAGCGAGCGTCCCCGGCGCGCTTTCTGGGCGAAGTAACTGGCACCGCAGTCTGGAGCGCCCGGGAGAAGCGGCAGCTGCTCCGACTACTGCAGACGTGGCGGGGCCAGCTGGAGCCGGACGCTGCCGAGTTGGCCAGCGCGCTGCCGGGCCGGAGCGAGGCCGAGGTCAGGGGTCCCGGCAAAGGAGCGAAGCTGGGGAAGGACCTGAAATGTGTCCCGGGGCGCGGGCGTGGTGGGGCGCGAGGCGGGCGGCGGGGCGAGCTTGACTGGAAGGATGGGTGGGCGTGCTGGGGCAGAAGTGAGGCCGAGGGGCGGGGCGGAGGCGGGACGAATGGGACCGAGTGGCAGCCCCGACGGGGCGGACCCGGCGGTTGGCTCAGCGGGACTAGGTGGGAATGAGATTGAAATAAGAATCAGGAAGTGGGGCGGAATGGACGAAGTGGGGAGGTGAAAAGGGTAGTGCTTAGAATGGGGGAGGGTCCTGGCTGCGGGCAGGAGCCAGACGGACCTGAACTTTAATTTTTATTATTAGGTCACACCTGGCCCGTAGTCCCACACCCTGGGCAGCGTCGATGTGACAGTTAACTGCGGGCTAGCAGGAGGCAAAGAGCAGTGGCTGGCTCTTGGAGCAGTCAGTGGTCTTTGGCTTCTCTCCTTCAGCCCTGGGTTTGTGAAAGGCCTATTCAGTCTTCTCCTTTCTCTTCCTCAGATTCGAGATTTCCTCCAGCAGCTCAAGGGCCGTGTTGCCCGGGAAGCCATTCAGAGGGTGCATCCAGGTGGTCCAAAGGGTCAAAGGCACCTGGAAGCACAGACTCCAGCTCCTATCGAGGTGAGTGAGGCAGGACAGAACCACCCAGAGCCAGCCCCTGGAAGAAAGGGTGGTGGGAGTTGAAAGAATAACCTGGGCAAGGGATCCTCATGGAGGGTAGCTCTTAGACTCTTTAGGGTTGATCTCTAGGCTGACCTTGCACTTTCTGGTTGCCCCACCCAGGTATGGATGGATCTTGCTGAGACAATAACAGGCCCCCTGGAAGGAGCTCTGACTGTGGCTTTCTCACAGGTACAGCAGCTATCCCTTAGGCAAGCTAGGCATGTCCCTGGGAACAGGGTCATACATAAATCGAAATAAGGCCTGACCAGGCGGTGGCGCAGTGGATAGAGTGTTGGACTGGGATGCGGAAGACCCAGGTTGGAGACCCTGAGGTCGCCGGCTTGAGCGCAGGCTCATCTGACTTGAGCCCAAGGTCGCTGGCTCGAGCAAGGGGTTACTCGGTCTGCTGAAGGCTCATGGTCAAGGCACATACGAGAAAGCAATGAACAACTAAGGTGTCGCAGCGAAAAACTGATGATTGATGCTTTTCTCATCTTTCTCCATTCCTGTCTGTCTGTCCCTATCTATCCCTCTCTCTGACTCTCTCTGTCCCTGTAAAAAAAAAAAAAAAAAAAAATTAAATAAGGTGTATCTGCACCTGGGCTCTTTCTATTGCCATCTCTGCAATTCTAGCCAGTCACTGGACAGTGAGCCTCAGTATTCCCTTTCTGAGGCCGTCTCCTGTATGTGGCACCGTCCTTGGGTGAGCAGGTGGAGGTGGGGACCTCAGCACAGTTTGAAGGGCAGGAGAGTGACAGAAGGCAGGACTACTATTTTTTTTTTTTTGGTATTTTTCCAAAGTGAGAAGCAGGGAGGCGGCAGACTCCCGCATGCACCCAACCGGGATCCACTTGGCATGCCCAGTAAGGGGTGATGCTCTTCCTGTCTGGGGCATTGCTCCACTGCAACTGGAGCCATTCTAGCGCCTGAGGTGGAGGCTATGGAGCCATCCTAAGTGCCTGGGCTAACTTTGCTCCCATGAAGCCTTGGCTGCAGGAGGGGAAGAGAGAGATAAAGAGAAAGGAGAAGGGGAGGGGTGGAGAAGCAGATGGGCACTTCTCCTGTGTGCCCTGGCCGGGAATCAAACTCGGGACTTCCAAACGCCAGGCTGATGCTCTACTGCTGAGCCAACCGGCCAAGGTCAAGGACTTCTGTTTTTCTCTTCCTGATTTCTCTGCCTGCCAGGTGCTCACCATTGGGGCGGTGGAGCCCATCAGCCTCCTGTACTCCAAGCCCTCCAAGCCCACTCAGGCCTGTGGAAAACTACTGTCATTCAACACCCCTAGTGGGCAGGAGAATGAGAGCCCTAAGGCTCCTGGCCCCACCGCTGAGGCACTTTCTGAATTCCTGGCTGGCCCCTCTGCTGAGGGAGACCTTGAAGTGGACTTTGAAAAGATCTACAAGTATCTGTCATCTATCTCCCACAGCTGCCTTGGCCCTGAGCTTTCCCCAGCTGGTGAGAAGAATGGGGGTGGGGTTAGGGGTGGGGTCCCAGGTGGCAAGCCCTGCCCTCCTCTTACCCTTCCTCTCCATCCATCCCCAGAGTCAGCTGTGGTCCTTGACCTGCTCATGGCACTTCCTGAGGAACTGCCTCACCTTCCCTGTGTGGCCCTGGTTGAGCATATGATGGATACATACCAACACCTGATGGCCCCCCAGTCTGACCCCAGCAGTGAGAGCCTGTGTCCAGGGGCTGAACATTGTGGTACTGGCTCTAGGGAGCAAGAGGAAGCCAACCAGGCCACCCTCCAGGCTCCTGAGAATGCCAGGCCCAGCAAACCGAGATCTACCTGTCAAGCAGCTGGGATCTGCCCCTTGAACCCATTCCTGGTGCCCCTGGAGCTTCTGGGCCAGGTGGCCACCCCTACAAAGTGAGGGGCCCAGCAGGCAGAGGACACACCAGACATCCATGAGCCCCTGTCCTCAATTCTGTGTGGGTTGGCACTGGGTATTCATGAGGATCTGGTCGTGGTAAAAGTCCTTGACTCTGTGTGCAGTACCAAGTGGCCTTTGAGACACTGTACAGTAGGGGTCTCAGAAGTGAAGCCCAGTTGTACAGCAGTTCAGCCACAGAACTGAGGTGGGTCAGCCAAATGTAAATGGCTGGGCTATGGCCACCATCAGATATTTCCCTCACAATTGCTCCTCCTCCCTTCCTGTATTCTATGGCCTGTGTCCTATAACTGAATAAAGTTGTAAGTCTGCTTCACATTTTTTCTGTGACTTAAAGGTGGCATTGTTGGCTCAAACTGCAGAAAGAGAGATCTCAGAGGTCGGAGAGGCAGAGCTTAAGAGTCCTGGGAATGGAAGGGGGCGTGCCAGGGAGGAAGGTGTGGTCACCAAAGGCTACCACTGCCAGGTCTGCTCCAAAGCGGCTTGGAGTGACTTAAGTTGGCTATGAGGAGGTTATTGCATGGAGGGTCAAGGCAAGCCTGAGCCTGGCAGGTGTCAGGGAAGGGTTTTCTGAGCGGGTGATTTTACACCATACAGATGGAGAGGTGATACGGTGTGGAACCACTTTTGTCTGCAAGTTTCCTTAGTCAAGTCTTGATATCATTCTGGTTTCCCAACCGGCCAGCAAGGAACCAAAGCTCAAGGCTGTGGGGGGCCCAAGGTTTAAGGGTGGGCTGTCCCTGTTTCAGTTTAGAGAGGGCTACCGATGTAGCCTTGGGGAAGCTAGAGAAGAAAGAGGAGCAGAATTGGGTAGAGGAGGGAGCTAGAGTCCCAGCTGCTGTCAAAACCCCCAAATTCCTGGAGATGCTATTGGGTCTCCACGCAAAGGGACCACCCCCCTCCACCAGCCTCCAAGGGTGTGGGTTCAAGGGCACGTTGGGGAGGGTGATAGGACCCAGGTGTCCTCCCCCAAAATGTCATTCCTCCAGGCCTAACTAGCCCTCTGAGAACTAGTAAATTTTCCATTCTAAAAATCTGTGCATTCACTCAGCCTTCCTTTTATAGAAACCCTCACTTCTCCCCTAAACCTTGGGCCCCCCACAGGCTGTCATCTCTTGTTGGCCTGTGTCTGTGTAGGAATTTACTAGACCTTTCCCATGGACATTGCACACGGCTCCCCCAGGGCACACAAAGTATCTCCCAGGCAGGCGTGGAGTGCAGCCATGGCCCCACTCACCAGGCCCATGGGTTCCCAAGTGCACCCAATGATGGTGGGAAGGAGGGACCAGAGTCAGAGGACGTTGGGGTTGAAGATGTGGTCATAGCAGCAGGAGGCTGTGACAGTTCTTGGAGTCCACCTCCAGGGCTGGCTGCGGGTGCCCCATCACAACACCCCATTCAGCTAAGTCCAACCCACAGCCCCCAGTTTCCCCAGGTCAAGGGAAAGAGGAAGGTGTCTGCTACGCCTTGAGCTGTGGGGATTGAGGTGGTAATACATCTCATACCAAAGTATGGGTCTGGGTGTCTCCACAGCACTAGGCAAGAAGGTGCTGACTCATCTCAATGCTTGGCTCAAGTAAGTGCTTAATAATAGCTTTTATTTATTATAACTGTCAACTGAAAGGCAGGAAGGAGTGAGAAGGCACGGGGAGGGTATGGGGGTGAGGGTGCGTAGCAGGTGGGATCAGGGGGACGTGGTAGGATTGCCAGTGACCGGGCTGCGGAGGTGGTAATTGAGGGAGGGGAGCGCTAATCTGGAGTGAGGCCTGGGCTGGGGGCACGAATAAGCCTGCCTGCGCTTTTCCCCCACAGAAAGCGCCACACATCCCGGACACAAGCAGCCATTGTTGCTCCTCCGACTCGGTCTCCGGGAGGCTGAGTTGGGCATATTGGTATATAGTATCCACCCAGTGGGTCCAGGAGGGGACCTCAGGAGAGGTTCAATACTCAGGAGATGGAGTAGTGATGGTGGCCTGACGACACGGGAGGGAGGAGACAAAGGAATCCCTGCACAAAATACTCATGCTGGCGACAGGACAATAGCAGAGCCACCTACACCCTAGGGCGTTGGCGGGTTTTGGGGCAAGGACAGGGCGAAATAAAGGCACGAAGTGGGGCTCGGGCTTGCCCAGGAGGGATGATGGGAAAGGCCTGAACGGATGGGAGGGGTCTGGGAGGGAGAGGCTGGATTTCTCACGCCCTCCCTCTTGGGCTAGGCTCTGGGACGGGATCCTAAGCGCGGTCCAGGACGACAGCACCTCTGTCGGTTCGGCTCCGGGACAGCGACCCGACGGAGGGCCAACCGAGAGTGCTGAGGCTCAGACCAGCGCGTAGTCGAATTGGCCACGCTCGAGCGCCTCCTTGTGGTCAGTCCAGGACGAGGCGGGCATGCGGCTGTAGGGGTCGAGTAGGATGCGCACGCAGCGCACCATCAGCAGCACCAACACCACGAGCAGGCAGAGCACGAAGGCAAAGACCGTGTGCTGCTCGGCGTCCAGGCCTGCAGCTGCCGGGGGCCCCGTCGATGGCAGCATCGGCTCGGGGGTCGGTGCCCAGGTCGTGCTCATGGCTCACATCGCAGCGCGCTCTGCGGACACGCGCCCCGGGGCGCGGAGATGAAGCTGTGCCTTCCCACGTCTCCCTCCTTCCCATCCTTGCTGTCCCTCATCTCCGATCTCCGGACAACGCCCATACCCTGCCCGTCAACACGCCGCCACCACCAAGTTGGGACTCTACTCTGCGCAGGTGAGAGCAGGGAGACGGAGCCCTGACCCGGCCGGTCAGCACACAACAGGTGCGACCACACGGCTCGTGGGCGCGGCAGGGTTCAGCCCCGTCCCCCACCCTCTGTCTTTGTTCTTGGCATCCCAGAGACCCCTCCCCCCATCACCCCCGCCGTTCCCCTCACCCTGGCCTTGACCACAACGGGGACTGAGTGCCCGTCAGCAGATCTCTCCTCCGGAACCCGCGTTGGCTCTGCTCTCGGACTCCCTCGGAGGGGGGTGACGGCAGCAGCGTGGCCCGGACTCGGCCCACCCTACCCGCCCCTGGAGCAGCAGAAACCGAGGCGGGCGCGGCGCGAGCTAGCCGCGGCTGTTTCCATAGCGACGGGGGCGTGGCTGTTCAGGGGTGGTGGTGGAGGATGCGCAGGGAGCAGCGCAGCAGTCACCCCGCCCCAGCCTCGGGATCACCACGCTCAGGCACAGCCGGGCCTCAGGTACCCAGGATCCCAACCCCTAATGCCTCCATCCAGATCTTAGCCCATGCACTCATATTCTCCACGACAGACCCTTCGCCCAGACTCCTTGTTTGGGAAACCTCAGTGCCCCACCCCTCCAGCACCACTCACGAGTGCACAAGCTCCCCCAGCCCTAAGGACTCCAACCCCAGAGACCCAGACCAAGTCACGAAAACGTCCCTAACCTCCTCCCTTCCAGAGGGGTGCAGGGTCTTAATCAGACAAGTTGCCTCTTTGGGCCCACAGTTCCTTCAGCAACCTTGACTGCCAAGCTGCTCAGCCACCCCAGTGACAGACATCTGGGACTGCCCAAGTTGCTCTCCCGCACTCTGGTATTTTATTATCACTTCCAAATCTCAGGAATACATACAGGATAATAAGGGCACTATTATTTTTTTTTAATGTAGCTAAAATAACCTGGCTGATGGGGCCAGTGGGGGGACCCACTACCCCCATGCCCAGAGGCGTTCCTGAGCCAGGGCCTCTTGGCACTGTCAGACCTTCCTACCAGCAGCCCCTGAACAGCAGGATGGCTTTCCACAGTCCCTGGCCCTTCTCTGTCCAGCTGGTTCTGCAACCACCCTGGTGGAGAGTGGACCAGAGCCAAGTCTTGTCCCTAGACATCTGTTGCCACAAGTGGACATCAGTCCCACACCGTGCAGCTGCCCTGTGATGATACAACCGGGAACCCCAGGTGTGGCTGCTGAGATCAGAGGACCTGCTCTGTGCTGGAAGCAGATATGTCCAGGAGCCGCCAGGCTGCGTAGGGGTTGAGCTCATCCTGGTCCCGGCACAGTGCCCATACATACAGCATGCGCAGCACCTTGTCCTGCAGGAGTGGGGATGGAGATGGGGATTGGGAAGGGGATGGGCCCAGGGGTAGAGAGCAGCAAAGCAGGGTGAGGCTGCCAGGTCAGGACATGGAAGATGCTGGGAAGGACCAGGGAAGGGTGTGGGGCTGTGAGCCTAGGTCTGGGGTCTAGAGCAGAGGCTAGGACCGAGCCTAAAACTCAGGACTTGATAAAACTGGACTGGTCAGTAACCCTCTGACCTCCACCAGGACTAATATGGGCCCTGGGACTTCTCAAGGTGCCACCCTGCTGTCCCTTCCCAGTCACAGAACCCCCTAGCTCTGAACTGCCATCCATCTGCTCCTGGGCTAGCCGCCTGCCTTGTCCAGTCCCCTCCCTCACTCACCGGGTCGCCCTCAACCACCTCGCCTTTGGGGTTCTTAATCACCATCACCAACTGGGCGTGGAAGGTGACGATCAGCACAGGACCCTGCTCCATCATCTTGCCCATGGCCAGCTGTGGAGGGAGCCAATGGGGCAAGTGGGCCTCACTGCATAGTCCCCTACCACTTTCCTACTCCTCCTTGCCATGGAGACCTCTGCATCCTGGAATAGTGCCTTGACATCTCGACTCATTACCCTGGAAAGACTGAGGAGCCACCACAATCAGCACCCCATGGCTGTCATTTCCTGTTGGCCTGTGTCTGTGTAGGAATTTACCAGGAGACCTTTCCCATGGGCAAGTCCAAGCCTGTCACTGTGAGATGGAGTCTGAACTGTGAGAACCTGTGTGGGCTCCCAACATCCTAGCAGCCTCTTGGTCCCCAGACTGGGCCATGCAGGGGTATAAGGACCTCACAGAGTTGGGCACCTGGCATATAGGTAGGGGAGGCAAGCTGGTGCTGGCATGCCTTCGGCCCAGAATAGGGAGGGAATTGGGGTGATTGTGCAAGACAGACTGTCTGCAGCATGCACAGTCCTGACAAAGACCCTGCCCTTTCCAGTGAAGGTAGAGCCATATCACCACCTTGGGAGACTGTTGGGGCCCTGAGGTCTGGGCTGCAGCACTCCCTGTGCCTCCCACTTGCCTAAGATTATTATTCCAACCACAGGACTACGAAAACCTTTCACTGTGAGGGTCTCTTGAGGTCATTTAATCAAAGTACCCATCTGTGTTGGAACTCCTCCAGGGATGGGAAACTCACTCATGCTGATCAGTACACCTTCCCAACCCCAGGATCCACCCAGCTCACCCGGGAAGAGGCACTTACATCAACATTGTCAATGTCCAAGATGCGGGAGTGGAACTGGAGGCCCAGTGCTTTGGCCTGCTGGATCGGGTGGGCCAACTGGCTGTAGGTCTGCAACAAGAGACCAACACGCCCATCTGACGTCCACCCAAGTCCAAGCCACACCAAGGCACTGTGCCACAGGAGGGCTGGTACACCCTCCAAAGGCTGCCCACCCTGGGCCGGTGCCAGTGACCTGGGACACTTTCCCTGCAGGCAGCTCACCAGTAGTTTCCTGACTTCAGCTCTTGCACCTTCCAGAAATGGCACCAGTGCCTGGGTGTGACACCAGGGTCGGCAGATGCCAGGAGCACGGGTCCAAGCACAGAGTCTGCTGCAACCCATTTGCTGGCCTAAGTCACATAGTTCCTCATAATAAGGACAGTGTATGAGGACTACCAAATGAAAAGGGCATTAATCAGTGAAGTAGGTAACTCTCCAGAAAGCTACTTGAAATGCACACACTCATAGGGTAAAGTTGAGGCCTCAGTGGCTGACCTTAAATGGTCTCACATTTACCTCACTCCAAGTCTTGGCCTGAAATCAAACATTTCTTCTATGATTTGCCCTCACCCCTGGGTGGCCCTGACACTAACTGCCTCGTTCTTACTAACTAATCAGACCCTCCTACGTAGCTGACCACTGCAGAACGCCTGTTCTTCCTATGGGGACAGTGGCACCCCAAATAACCCTCTTAATTCCCTTGTGCCTGTTCCCAGGTCCTTAGAAACACATGCAGCCTCAGATCACAATAGGCAACCATGATGGAAGACATTGCAGACATTCCAACAGCATCTACTTTTGTGGAAATAACTATTTAACTGAGAAAAAACAAACATGCCCATCCTACTTCTTGTGAGGTTTCTTAAAGATGACATTTAAAATCGGCTCTGTGAGCCTGACCAGTTGGTGGCACAGTGGATACAGCATCGAACTGGGATGCATGGGATGCAGAAGACCCAAGTTCAAAACCCCAAGGTCACCGGTTTGAGCACAGGCTCATCTGGCTTGAGTGTGGGGTCACTGGCTTGAGCATATGGGATCATACACATAACCCCATGGTTTCTGGCTTGAGACCAAAGGTCGCTGGCTTGAACAAGGGGTCACTTGCTCTGCTGTAGCCCCCTGGTCAAAGCACATATGAGAAAGCAAAGAATGAAAAACTAAGGTGCCACAATGAAGAACTGATGCTTCTCATCTCTCTCCCTTCCTTTCTGTCTGTTCCTATCTGTCCCTCTCTCTGTCTCTGTCACAAAAAACAGCTCTGTGATTCCAGGGGCACTAGAAGCTCTCTGGCAAAGAGATCTGCCATGTCCTAATGGTCTGAAAGTGAAAAAACAAAAACAACAACAGAAATTAGTCACCAGAGGCCCTGGCAGGTTAGTTCAGTTGGTTAGAACGTTGTCTCAAAACAAGGTTGTGGGTTCCATCCCGGTCAGGACACACAAAGGAAGCAACCAATGAATGCATGACTGACTGGAACAACAAATGCTTCCCTTCCCTGTACCCTCTTTCTTCCTCTCTCTAAAAATCAATCAATAATAAAAAACAAACAGGCCCTGACAGGTTGGCTCATGTGAAAGTCCAGGGTTCAATTCCCAGCCAGGGCACACAGGAGAAGCGCCCATCTGCTTCTCCACCCCTCCCCCTCTCCTTCCTCTCTGTCTCTCTCTTCCTCTCCCACAGCCAAGGCTCCATTGGAGCAAAGTTGGCCCGGGCGCTGGGGATGGCTCCATGGCCTCCATCTCAGGCACTAGAATGGCTCTGGTTGCAATGGAGCAGAGCCCTACATGGGCTGAGCTTCGCCCCCTGGTGGACATGTCGGGTGTATCCAGGTCAGGCACATGCGGGTGTCTGTCTGCCTGCCTCCCTGCTTCTCACTTCAGAAAAATACAAAAAAGAAGAATTAGTCACTGTGCAGGGGACTGTTTAAAAGGAAAATCTGACAAGTTCTCTGCTTTTTCCAAGTTGTCTGTGAGCTGGTACAGAATAGAATCAGCCAAAAAAAGCCTCTGGATTGCTTAATACTAAGATGGAAGAACACATTCCATGAAGACACAGGTGAGAAACTGAGCGGGGTGAGGGAAGGTGGCCAGAGAAGACGGAAACCCTGAGGGGTGAGGAGATTGCCAGAACAGGGCAGGAGTGTGCTCCTAGGGACACCTGACTTGCCTTCTCATAAGCTGGCACTGCCTGTGGCCCTGAGACCCAAACCCTTGATTCCAGGGGAGCAATGGAGTCTCATCAGGACCCATGGCTCCTCTCTGGGCAGGACACTTACTGACATCTATCTTGATCTGTGTTCTGGGATCTTGAAGCAGGAATGAATTCACCTGGTGCTTTGTTTTTCATTCTTTGCTTTCTCATATGTGCTTTGCCCTGGGATGCTGTCTCTGTGTTCATGCTACACCCCATACAGCAGGGACAACGGTGAGACTGGCTCAGGGGAGGTAGGTGAGGCAGGCCACTTGGGGCCGCAAACTGCTCTCTCTGCAGCACCCATAGGATCTAGGGAACATCTAATGCACCCAAAAGTTATTCACTGTCCCTTTCTACTTAACCCCTGGACCTCCAGCCTATATCCCAGGCTGGGGCCTTGCTTTGTCACTTAGGGCCACCTGAACCAAGGCACATTAAGAGGCCATGCTGAAACCTCATCTTACTCAGATGATTCTCCTATGGTCACTGTTCTCCCCTATGAGCCTTCTGAAACTAGAATTAGGATGGAAGAGGGTTCTGGATGACAAGGCAGGAGGGCCATCCTAGCCTCAGGCCATCCTATAGGTTGAGTGAGGACAAAGCGAGTGAGAGGGACTAGATTGACTAGGAGTTTAGATCTGCAGGTCTTGTGGCACCTGGTCCACAGCATGGATACATGCAAGGAGCAGAAGGATCTATGCCCGAGAGTACGTCAGACCTAAGAACCCCCCTTTGACCAGGACACCAGACCCTGTCATTCCCTTTCCAGACCAGCTGCCCAAGCAGATCTCTTTCAAACTGTGATTTCTTTCCAGGCCTAAACAGAAAACAGAAAGAAAAAAAAAAAAGCACTCACAGCTTCATAGCACCAGTCTTTGAGAATATCAAGCTCTCCAGAAATCATGGCCTAAAAAGGGAAAGAGAAAAAAAAAATAAGTGTGAGAATGAGTGGGTTTCTGAGGCAGGAGAACTCCCAAGCGTGTTCTCCAATGACAGTGTTTCTTCTGCAGAATCCCCCACCAGGGATTCTGATTGAGGAAGGGCAGGGGACTTGGGTCCAGTAAGAGGTGCCACCTCCCCAGATCCTGGGGAGCAAAGCCCCTGCATGCATGACTATGGGGTGGCCTGGAGTGGGTCCCACAGGACCTGGTGGAAAGAAAAGGCAAGTGGCAGCATGCCAGGCTCTCCCCTTGGCAGGAAAATTGAGCTAAGGAGGTGAGAAGCTGCTTTCTGCTTCCCCTAAGGATGAAGCTTTGGATGGACAAAAGGGTCTGTGCCTGCGAGTACGTCAGACGTTAGAACCCCTCAGCAAAAGGCAGGCCCACATAGGGGCAGGAAGTCTCCTGTTAGTTGGGGTAGTCTGGAGGACAGGCAAGAAGCAGAGGGGAATTGGGGAGGAGGTTCCCAAGGTGCAGTGGTGGGGCTTCCACAGGAACCTGGAATCAGGGCTGGATCTGGGGAACATCAGGGAAGAGCCCAAAGAGGGGAGAAGGGTGCCAGGTGCCTGTGGGCAACTGTAGGTAGGCTGAGTGCTAATCCACCTTTACCCTAGATGAAGCTGCCTGAGCTTGGGCTGTTGCTTTCGGAATCACCCCATGTCCACCTCTGCCCAGACCTGCACAAAGTGGCATGAGGACCTGTGCAATTGGAGGAGGGAGAGGGGACCACATGGAGGCTGGTGGGAGGGAGGTGGCAGACAGAGGGGACAGGCATCCACACAGGGTCAAGGGTTTTACTTTCATCCTACTAGGGGCATCATAAAGGCCTGGTTTCACTGGGCTAGCGGCTGCCCAGGCTCCAGCCATGTCTCAGGGACTGTGGATGGGCAGAGAAAAAGGAGCTGACCTTGGCAGGGGCCTCACAGAGGTTGGGATCTTGAGTAAGCCACCCCCTCCTCATTTCTGAGCCAAAGGGGGGGGGGCAAGGAGATGATGAAATGGGATTTGGAGTTCCTAGAAAGACCAACCAGGGAAGAGAGCCCCTACTGCCGCAGTGCCCTACTCCCACCTCTCTGCCCCGAGAGCCTGGCCTGAGCTCATGTGCCTTCCCCAAGCCCTCCTCACAGCTCGCCCCAACTTCTTCCTAACACCTGTAAGGCCTCTGGCACCTGGAAGACAAACACCTGGCCCCTAGCAGCCACAAGGGAATAGCTTCAAACAGAGAACACGAGGGAAACAAGAGGTAGGAAGAAAGACTCAGTCCTAAAGGCAGAGACACACCATGGGCCAGAGCCACGAACACAAGGACCAGAAAGGGCCACAGACAACAGATGCCTTCTCAGAGGTATTTCTCAGAGTGAGCGGAGGATGCTCAGATTTTGAAGACTGAATCTTTGTCTCTGCTGAGAAAACACCCTCCTTGGCCCAACATCCCTAGAGGAACTTCAATCTGGTCTCAGGGTTGGTGGCACATGAAGTGAGGGCCCCAGAGGAGGACCTTCAGGGTTGGGCACCCACCTCCAGGACATTGGGGATGATGTCATTCTCACACTGCTGCAGGAACCGCTCCTTGTCAAAGGCAGGGTCCACACGCAGGATCTCCGTAAGCACCTCCGACATCTCTGTCTTCGAGAACAGGCCCCCTGAGGGCAGCCAAGCCAGAAGTAGGTAGGAGGCCAGGAACCCCTCCTTGCTACCAGCCCAGGGGTGTAGGGGTGGGGCAGGATGGTCCTGAAACCATCCACTCACCCAGTAAGTCTGTGACCTTGTCTGTCAGTGCGCGGGAGGCCCGGATGAGCGCGTTGTCACTCTCGTCATACTTCATCTTCATCTCGAAGAACCCTAGAGCAGACAGGGGCAGGGGGCAGGGCTCCTTTTCAGAAACATACTCCTCGTCCCTGACTTCTGAGAGCAACTTGTAGTCCCTGCAAGACTGTTCCAAATACAGGCTTGGTAAATTAGAGGACCTCTCTGAGCCTGCTTCCTTAGCTGTGCACAGAGATGGGATGGCCAACCTACCTCAGGGGCTAGAGACCAGTGGGCTATGGGCCTTGGGGAATGTATACAAGGAGCCACACCCCTATAGTATGTCAAGGCACCACTGTCAGCATCTAGGAAGCCCCACGCCCCAGTGAGAGCAGAGAGCTCCAGGGCCCTGAGCAGGCTTCGGCTCTGTCTGCACCCAGGTTCCTGGCCTCCTGTCCTCCCTTACGAGGAACCGTCTCTCAGAATCCAGTCACCCCACCCCTACACCCCTAGACCACTGTACCTGGCCACCTTGCTGCAACCACCAGTTCTGGCAATGGCCAAGATGGGGACCCAGCCCTTATGCCAATGTCCCTGCACTAGCCATCTATAGGCCAGCACCCCACTTATCAATCACTGGGTGACCCTGTAGAAGTGAGCGGTCCTCTCTCACCCACCCATCTCCTCCTCTGTAAAACAAGGGTCTGGCTTGTGCCCAGTGCCCGAGGAGTGCTCAGTAAGTGTCCCCTGTTATGGCCTTGCTATCAGCCAATTGTCGGTGATATGAAAACTCACGGTTGAACACCACGTTGTTGTCCCTGAAGTCCTTCCACTGCTGATACCACTTGGAGTCCTTGTGCAGCACAACTCCCAGGGCCTCCCTAGAGAACATGGGGCAGCCAGTGAGCAGCAGCTGGGGAGCCACTGGGGCTGGGCCCATTGCTGCAGGGAGGGGATAGCAGGATGGCCCAAGCTCAGGGGCAGTGGTGATCCTGTCCTCATCTCTCGGCTTCTTACCTTCTCTAGTCTCTTTCCCACTACCTCCCCTCCCCCAAATTCTCTCAAGGGAGCAGGGAACCTGCAGCAGAAAACAAACTCAGTAACTGACTTGGGCTTGACCTGTGGTGGTACAGTGGATAAAGCGTTGACCTGGAATACTGAGGTTGCCAGTTCAAAACCCCAGGCTTGCCTGGTCAAGTCACACACCATAAGCAACTATTATGAATTGATGCTTCCCGCTCCTCCCTCTAAAAAAAATCAGTAAATAAAATCTTAAAAAACAAAACAAAACTGACTTGGGTGGGACTTTTGTGAACCTGAAGCAGAGTCAGTGAGGGGAACCCCTGGCTGGCCTGGTACCTACTCATTGGGCTCAAACACTTTCTCTTCCTTGAACTTCTCTCCAGCAAACTCCTTCCTTTTCCGGAGCCGCTCAGGCCTGCGGTAGGGCCCGGTCTGGCCCAGGACGCTTTCATCAATCTCCTTTTTCACTGACTCCACTCCCTGGAGGAGAACAAAGGAGCTCAGTGTGGGTACTGGAAAGCTTCCCGTCACCCCCAGACCAGTGTCAGCCAGTGAGACTGTTCCTAAAGTCAGGGAGTGCCTGCTATGAATCCCAACCTCACACCCAATGAACCCTGGGGCCTCATCTTCCCCAGGTCCTGTGGTCACCTGGCCCAGGGCATCCCTTTGGCCTAGTGCAGGGCAACATCATTTTTGAGCCTCCAGGGAAACCCCAGTTCTGCCTGACTTCCTACCAGGAGCTGCAGATATGCCTCCCCTGCCCCAGATGACCCTCAGATTCCAAGACCAACACCTCACTCTCCCTGGAAACCTGAGGGGCATCCTAAATTCTACCTCTGCCCCATTCTCCCCATTTGAGCAGACCCAAAATCTGTGAGCCCACCCCCCCAAATCTCTGGAACCCAATTCCCTTCCCTTCCTTCCCCACCAAGAGCAGCTGCATCAGGGCCTCCCAAGACACCCTCAGGCCTCCTCTGTGTAGCTGGCAGAGTCTAGACTGGATGCCTGTGTCTCTTCCACACTCAACACAGGCATACCTCATTTTATTGCACTTCACAGAAATTAAAAAAAATTTTTTTCAAACTAAAGGTAAATCTTTTTCCACCAGCAAAAAGATTATAACTTACTAAAAGCTCAGGAAATGGTCAGCACTTTTTTAAGCAATAAAATATATTTTGTTAAGGTATGTACATTGTAATTGTAGACATAATGCTATTGCACTTAATAGATTACAGTATAGTATAACATAACTTTTATAAGCACTGGGAAACCACAAAATTTCTATGGCTGGCTTTGTTGTGCTAATTGCTTTAGTGCTATGATCTGGAACCGAGCCAACAACATCTCTGAGATCTGCCTGTATCCTTCGGCTCCTTGTCTCTTTCTGGAGGAAACTTCAAGTCCTCTGAGCAGCCTGCAGGACCATTCCCATGGTCCCTGCTTTCCTACAGCCTCCCTCTGAACCCCCTGCAGTTGCTTTGGCCATGCAAAGTTGCATGGGATGCCCCAAGCAGGCTGTACTTGCCCTTCTGCAGGACCTGATCCCTCCACCTGCAACTCCTTCCCTGTGTGTTCCTGTCACATGTCACTAAGGAACTGCCTGTCCCCTTCCCTCTCCCTGCAAAACCCTTCGAGTGCATGAACTCAGATTTTTTCACCCGTAGTTCCCATGGAAAGCAGAGGGCCTAGTATGTAGTAAGGTTTAAGTGTTATCAGGATGAATTCAGGACCTCAAGCCACCCCCAGTATGACAGATCTCTGGGTTATGGACTTAAGCTCAGTGTGTTAATAGCAAGGATTGGGCAAGAGGCTCTCAATGCATTCCTGCAGCTTCCTCTGAGATGTGACTTGCCCAAGGTCACACAGCCAGGAGAGGAACAGGACCTGGCACCTCAAGTGGGCCTCAGTGCAGCATACCCTCTATGAAGTTGAGCTCCAAGGTGGGAACTCTGGCTCTGAGCTTCAGCAGGCCAGAGCCCAGATCATCCTCGGCCACAGGCCCCACATCTAACTTACCTGAGAGAGGGCTTTGAAGGCCCCACCCTTGGATACCGACTCCGCTGACTGCTTGGCAGTCTTGGCTGCTTCTTCTACACTCTCCTTGATTTTCCGACCAAGGTCACTTTTACTGACTTCATCAAGACTCTACTGAGTCAGAAAAGGGAGAAAGTGTCAGTGTAGTACCCCTTGGAGACCTACAGGAGCTCTCCTGGAACTAAAGCCAGTCCTTATCCTCCAAAGATTGGGCAGGAACAGGCGCTCTGAACTCAACTGGTTCCTAAGGCCCCAAGACTCAAGCATATACATTCAAGAATAGTGCCTACAACCTGACTGGTAATGGTTCAGTGAATAAAGCACTGACCTAGAATGCTGAGGTAGAAGATTCAAAACCTGAGGTTGCCAGATTGAGTGCAGACTCAACAAGCCTGTGCGCAGGTTCACTAGCTGCGGGGTCGCCACTTGAGCATGAAATCATCAACACAATCCCATGGTCGCTGGCTTGAGCTCAGCCTGAGCCTCACGGGTCAAGGCACATATGAGAAGCAATCAATGAACAACTAAAGTGTTGATCAACAACTATGAGTTGATCCTTCTCACCTCTTCCTGGCTCTTTCTCACCAAAAAAAAATAAAATAAAAAACCTGCCTACAACTTCTGGGGAGATAGACTCTAGGTCAACTGGCCTTTTCCCAGAATGGGAAGGAGCCTGTCTTCACTGGATGCTACAGAAGCAGCAGCCAAGGGAGAGGAGACAAAAAAGGTGAGAATGTTCCCAATATTAGCCTAGAACCTACTAAGTCCTGTTTCTCCTCTTGTGCCACAAGAGTAGACAACAGGAAAGACCCCACACCAACGGGGGCAGAGGGGTCTCCCCCATATCCACCCTCCCCTAGGAACACCTGTCCTCTCCCTTTCAATTTTTAGGCAGGCAGAAAAAAACACTCATTTTATCATCATGCCCTGGCTGGTGGCCTGTCAACTTCTAACTGAAGTACTAAACTGCCTGGCAGGTGGGTGAGTCTGACTGCCCCTGCATTCCTAAGGGGGGTTGTATATTTGAACTCTGGAAGCCTGAAGGCCAGGCTGGCTCTCCCCTTGTTAATCACCTAGCTCCAGACCCCGCCTGCTCATTCATCCACTACTGCCAGCACCACTCTCCTGCTGAGAGGTGAGGCACAGATGGGCCAGGAAACAGGAGACCCCCCAGAGGCCATTACCTCCTTCACAGTGCCAGTGATGGCCCCCAGCTTCTTCCTTATCACCTCGCTTGTCCGCACGGTTTCAGATTCAATGGTTTTCTACAGTAAAGCAGTTTCCTTTCGTTACCACACAGTAGTAGTAGTATTATGCAATGATGCATAAATAAGTGGAATAGCCAAATGCTCAAAGGAGCATTTCTCAGCAGTCCCTTCCTCTCCCAAACTTCCCCACCCCAAGGACCCCTCACTGCCCCATCACCTAGTCTGTGGGTCTCAGCAGCTGAAGGCCAACAGGGACCCTCCTGAGCACAGCAGTCCCCAGCCCCACATCTTTCTCTGGGTGGCAGGGGGTAGTCTTGCCTGTCAGCATTCTCCAGTTCCACTCTGCCCCCCTCCCAGCCACCAGCACTGCAGCATCTCCCATACCCCAGCCACACCGCCCAGCCTCAGTCTGCTTGCCCCCTCAAAGGGTCCCTCAGCCCATTTCTTCCTTAATGAAAAGGGTGTGATGTTCTCTTGGGTTGAATCCCCACACAGGCAGTTACATCCATGTGAGAGATTTGAGGACACTTAGAGAGAATAGGCTTTGCACACAGCCTGGGAGGGGGGCCAAGAGAACAAATACCCAGAGACGCAGGGCAGTGCCCACACCCCCATTCACAGGGGTGGCGCAGTGGAAAGTGTTGGCCTGGGATGCTGAAGACCCAGGTTCAAAACCCTGAGGTTGTCAGCTTGAACATGGGCTCATCTGCCTTGAGCGTGGGATCATAAACATGACCCCATGGTCACTGACTTGAGCCCAAAGGTCAATGGCTTAAGCAAGGGATCACTGGCTCAGCTGGAGCCCCCTAGTCAAGGCACATATGAGAAGTAATTAATGAACAATTAAAGGGCCACAATTATGAGCTGATGCTTCTCATCTCTCTCCCTTCCTATCCCTGTCTGGGACCAGGGCAATCCTAGGTCTGTAGGCAAATGTGCCCACCGAGGGAGATACAAAGCAAAGGGACTCACGTATTTCCTTCTGGCTTCCTGGAGCGCATCTGACTCTTCCAACTTGCGGGCCTCGTCTCGGAATTTTTTAATATTTTCTTTCATTTCTTTGTTTTTTGCTAATTCTTGTTTGATATTATCTAGCAAGCCAGAGAGAAAGCCTTTTCTGTTTCCAGAAGAATAGGATTTTGACTGGAAAGATGTAAAAGGAATGAAGGACTTTTAATTTTTTTTCTTTCTGTTTATACAGGTTTAACAACAAATGATATAAGACAACTTAAAAGTGAACTATTGTGTCTACGGCCATACCACCGTGAACGCGCCCGATCTCAAAAAATGAACTATTGCCCTGGCCAAGTATCTCAGTTGGTTAGGGCATTGTCCCAATCAAGGCTGTAGGTTTGATCCTCAGGGCACATACAAGAATCAACCAATGATGCATAAATAAGTGGAACAGCCTGACTAGTGGTGATACAGTGGATAGAGCCTTGATACAGAATGCTGAGGTCCCAGGTTTGAAACCCTGAGGTCACCGGCTTGAGTGTGGGATCATAGACATGGTCCCATGGTCACTGGCGCAAGACCACAGGTCACTGGCTCGAGTAAGGGGTCATTGGCTTGCCTGGAGCCTCCCAATTAAGACATGTATGAGAAGCAATCAATGAACAACTAATGTGATGCAACTACAAATTGATGCTTCTCATCATCTCTCTCCCTTCCTGTTCTCTCTCTCTTTAAAATAATAATAATAATAAATAATAATAATAAAGTCTTTTAAAAACAAAACAATAATAAAAATAAATAATAATCAATATTATAATAATAAAGTCTTTTAAAAACAAAACAAAATGCCAGGCTTCTTCTCCAATAGAAGAAACACCAGAGAAGAAACAGGTGCAGCTTGAAATCCTCATGGGGATTCAAAAATGCTTCACCCAAGACCAAGGTCAACACCAGAGGGACTCTTGCTCCAGGAATAGAATTGAAAGGATTCTGCTGCCCTCCTTCCTGTCAATTAGTTCTGATTTTTTAGGCCTCTCCCTTCCGTCTGCTTGCTCATGTTCTGAGTTACTCTCTAGGGGCAGCTCTCCATCTGGTCGGCATACCTGATAGGTACCATGGGGTAAGGGCACTAGGTTGTGGCTGGACAGAAACTGGACTCCACTGGCGAGGCATCTCTAATTGGGAGAGAAAAGAGAAAGACCCATTCAGATAAGAGGGTGACCAAGAAGTTAAGCAGGCCACACTAAAAAAGCAGGAGTCGGCCTGACCTGGGGTGGTACAGTGCATCAGGAGTTGACCTGGAACACTGCGGTCACTGGTTCAAAACCCTGGGCTTGCCTGGTCAAGGCACATATGGGAGTTGATGCTTCCTGTTCCTCCCCCCCTTCTCTCTCTCTCTATATATATTTCTCTCTCTGTCTCTCTTCTCTAAAATGAATAAATGAAAATAATTAAAAGGAAAAAAGCAGGAGTCGTCCAAGACTCATCTGCCCTTTTTTTTTAAAATTTATTCATTTTTAGAGGGAAGAGAGAGAGGGGCGGGGAGGAGCAGGAAGCAACTTTCCTATGTGCCTTGACCGGGCAAGACCAGGGTTTCGAACCAGTGACTTCAGCATTCCAGGTCAACGCTTTATCCACTGCGCCACCACAGGTCAGGCTCTTCTGCCAATTTTTAACACATGCTTGCCACTTGCTAGACACTATCTACAACCTCCCCAAATTCTGACAAGCCAGTCAAATCTGGTGGAAAGAGAAAACACTGGATCTCCACATACAGGGCCCATATTTACCTTCTCACCTCTGAACTTGGGGGAAACCAGTTAGGTCCCTCAGGAAATGGTGGGACTAGGCTAAATCCCTGATTTAATCCCTTAGTCGGAAAATGAGCAGGCTGAGCCTCAATGCTGGTGGCAAGGAGTCTTGTCTCACAAGCCTACCCCACTTCTGCTGGCATTGTAAGACGTGAGAACGGGGCTCTAAGAGATAAATTCTGATAACTTATTAGACGAAGTACAACCTATAAACCTACCATATCTGCAGGTCCAGGGTCAGGCTGCAAGCAGGGCAACTTAGGGAGTCACTTGGGCAAAGATGCTGCTAACCTCATGTGAAAGGCATTTCTTCTCCTACCAAATAATAAGGGCCTGTGCAGGTCCCGTTCAACGCTGCATCCTAATGCCCATGGAGCCAGGCACATTGACGTCAATGATCTAATAGAACCAATCTCTCATTTCCATTCCTCTCCCTGTTCCACACTTTAGGCAACATCCCAAACTTACATAGATGCTCCCATTTCCTATTGCTACTTTAGAGTTAATTCTCGGGAGTTTAAATAACTTGTTTTACTTCTCTATATGCCCACACCCATCAATCCTGCAGCTAGTGACTTCAGCAAGTCTGAAATAGAAGATGGCTGTCTAACTTGGGAGAGAAATCCTGTAACAGGACTAAATCTAAACATGCAAATTCAATCTCTAAACCCTGACCCAACAGACAAGAGCCAAAAAATTAAAATAAAAAATCAGGCCAGAGTCAAAAACAACTTCTTTCTCTCAGCACTCAGATTCCAATGAAGTATTTTCCTTCCGCCAGAATCTGGCTCTGGAGTCCGAGTGACCTCGGCTTTGGACAGGGTCGGCCACCCCAACCCTCTACCTCTGCGGTTGTGGGCAGGCTGCTTAACCAGTTGTCCCCAGTTTCCTCACCTGTGAAATAGCGATAAGCAACAGCAATACAAAGTCCTATTTTCTACGTGAACTTTACACGCCTTGACTCCCACAGCAACTGAGACAAAGTTCTTGGCACCGGCAAGAGTGACCTCCCACACTTTCACACGGACAGTCAGGAGAGGCAATGCAAGAAATGCTCTCGGTAGAGGACCAGGCATATAAACGTGAGCCATAAAAATCACGTTTTTTTGCCTTCTCCTCGCGACTTCTTCTCCACAAGGCGCCAACTCCGTGGGGTTTGAAGAGGCGGCGAGGGGCGGCGATCAGTTCCCGGCCAGCGCAACCCCGCCCCTGCCCCGCACGCTCGGCGCCCGCACTCAGGCCTACCTCTGGGCCCCTTGCCCGGCCTCAGCTGACCCAACGACCAAACCCCAAGCCTCTCACCGAGACCAGGAAGGGCCAAGGGGACCAAAGAACTGAGAAGGAGGCTCGTGAGCCGGGAGCTCCCTAAGGCCGGCCATCCCCCCAATTCCCCTCCCCGCCCCCTTCGGTCGCACAGGTTCGCTCACCCTGGAGCAGCGGCACCAGCCTCTCTGTAACGCGGCAGCCGCCATATTGGAGGATCCCGTGTGACCTTCCTTCCGCCCAGCTTGATGACATCATTTGTCGCGTCTGCCTGGAACGCCTTAGGTGTAAGGAAAGCTAACCCTAGGGCTTGACAGAGAAAAGACCTCTGATAGGACAAAACTCCCAAAGGAGGCGGGCCTTGTAGAGAGGTTTCCGATAGGGACGAGGCTGGTTGTGGGCGGGGAATTCCTGGAGAGCTAGGCCTCTGATAAGACAGGATTTTGAAAGGCCAGAGCTTGTAATTGGATGTGACCCGGAAGGGCGGGAACTCTCGTGAGGCAGATGCCTGTCATTGAGTAAGACTATGAAGGGGCGGAGCCTGAGGGCTTGGGTTCTGTTGGAAGCGGTGTTTCTCCTATAGAACACGCGGGTTCCAGTGGCTGGGAGGGCGCATAGGCTGAACGACTCACCACGGGAACGAATTCGGTTGGATTCTGACTGATTAACCAGCGAACCAGCCCGATAGTGATTGATTTTGGTTCTTACTGACAATGACTGGTTTACTAACGGTGGCCACCTGACGAGCGAGTTGCTGCAAGAGCAAGAGCGAATGAGCCCACTTTTATATAGCACTTTGGGAAAGTACCTGGTTGTTTTAGTCCAGAACAGAAAGGGGAAGCTGTGACCAGGTGTGCATCGATTCAGTGTGAATAGACACGCCTTGCTCTGAACAAGCTCAGGCCTCTGTCCTTGCAGCACCCAGATTCCACCAAGCTGTCCGAGGCTGGGGAGAGGAAGGGTTGGTTGATCCCTTGCGGGAGTTCATGTATGCTGCGGTTGCCCTATTGAAGCCTTTTGCATGATTAAACTGTGATAAGGTCTTTAGGAATTGAAAGGGAGGGAACATACACTCCCTGGATTCAGGGTTTGACAGACTTGAGTTCACTCTGTCTCAAGTGCTTCTTCTTGAGGTGGAAGCAAGAGAGGCGGGCTTCATGCTAGCTTTGAAATATCTTTACTCCATTAAGAGCAAACAAATGAGGGTCTGGGCTTTTTAGCTGTATAGTTGGGACCATGAAGTTGGACAAGGGTACCTAAGGAGAATGTATCAAACAGGCATATCAAAGGTAAAGTGGAGGAAATAGAGCCCTTAAAGGAGACAGGGCAGGACTGCTCAACAGGAAGACAACCTGGAGGGCCTGGGGGAAGACAGATGGGGTAAGCAGTGCTGAATGCTGCAGAGAACTCAGGCAAGGCAGGCCAGGCCAGAACTGTAAACATCCTTTGTATTTCATAATATGGAGGTCCTTAGTGAGGGGAACAAGAGGGTTTTAATTAAATTGTGGCTGTGGAAGCCAGATTTCAGTGGGTCGAGGTTCTTTGTTTTTTTTGTGTGTTTTTGTCTTTTTGCAGAGATGTGCTGGAGTCAGTGTGTACTGGCTGGTGATGGCCAACTGTCAAATATTTAGAAATTTTGGAGCCAGTTATTAAACACAGCCATTATTTAAAAGTTGATTGTATAGCCTGGGCAGGCAGTAGCACAGTGGATAGAGTGTCAGCCTAGGATGCTGAGGACCCAGGTTCGAAACCCCAAGGTCGCCCGCCTGCTTGAGGCCAAAGGTTGCTGGTTTGAAGCCCAAGGTCACTGGAGTGAGCAAGGCGTCACTGACTCAGCTGGAGAGCCCCCCCCCCCATCAAGATACAAATGAGAAGCAATCAATGAACAACTAAGTTGCCGCAACTATGAGCTGATGCTTCTCATCTCCCTTCTTGTCTGTGAGTCTGTCTCTTAAAACAAAAAATTGATTGTATAGCCCTGGCCAGGTAGTTCAGTTGGTTATAGCATTGTCCAGTGCACCAAGGTTGTAGTTCGATCCCTGATCGGGCATCAATCAATGCATAAATAAGTGGAACAGCAAATCAATCTGTCTTTCTGTCTCCACTAAAATCAATAAAGTAGAAATTTAAAAATTGATCTATAAACTTATGATCAAATGGAGTAAGCCCTGGCCGGATAGCTCAGAAGGTTAGAGTGTCTTCTCAAAACGTGAAGGTTGCAGGTTTGATCCTCCATCAGGGCACATCCAGGAACAGATCAATGTTTCTGTCTCTCTTTTTTTCCCTCCCTCTCTCTAAAATCAAATTTTTAAAAAGACAAAGGTAATAAATATTTAAAACTCAACACTTCCTCCTCATTTTACAACATGTTACTATTAGTGCTGCTGAGTTTATTTACATAAATCACACCTGTATGCTGGAAACACTCCTGGCACTGCATGCATAATGTTCTCCTGATGTTCCCGCTCAGCTTTGGCCTGGCCATCAGCACTGGGGCACTGCTTCCCAGGGGTGGAGAGAACTCCAGGACCGGGCAAGGCCTGTGGCCGGAAGCCGGCCCAGGGAGGTTCTTCCTCTGGCTCCTCAATGTACGGGGTCTGCCGGTCCAAGGGAAGCCCATGTCCACTGCTTCCCGGCAGCATCCACGCACTCTTCTGGAGCAGCTTCTGGGCTTCTTCCTCCTGCATCTTCTGCAGGTCGTCAGCACTCACCAGTGACATGGGTTTGGGGAGGCCTAGGCCTGGTGCACCCGTCCCTCCAACTCAAAGTGCTTATGCTGCTCTCGAAAGTACAGCTGCTCAGGGGAGGCGGTGGGCCCCAGCGTCCAGGGTTGGGCCGTTAGGTCCTGGGGAGATGTGGGCCTGGCATGGCAGCAAAGGCCCTGTAAGTTCGCTTCACATCGAAGGGCAGCTGATCCGGGGAGGACTGGAAGCGGGGAGAGGGGAAATCGCCTGTTCCCTGGGACTAGGAAGCCCATGAGCCAGGCCTGAGCAAGTCGCTGATCACACCGGGTTTTGTCTGCTGATGGTGGGGGGTGGAGGTGGGGGGCAAGGGGCTGAGTCATCTTCTCTCCAGCTGCGGGTGTCGGATGTACTGCAGCCTCTGAGCCCCACCAGCAGCGGACACCTCGATGGAGGCGTGGTGCTGTTGTCCATCTTGGAGATGAAGATGCCCTTGTTGGTGGGGTAGCAAGGGCTCCCCATGTGGCCCTTGGCACCCCCACGGATGCTGATGCCTACTTTCTCCCCAGGAGCTTTCTGGATACAGAGCTCCTGCAGGCCTGGGAGTGGTGGGTCTTGGCCTGTGTGTGTTGTTTTGTTACTGTTCCTTGAAAACTTGGAGACAAGCTTCACATCACCTGTGATTAGTCATGTTGACAGCATGGACCAGGCGTCCCCAAACTACGGCCCCCTGAGGCCATTTATCCGCCCCCCCCCCCCCGCACTCCCGGAAGGGGCACCTCTTTCATTGGTGGTAAGAGGAGCACTGTATGTGGCGGCCCTCCAACGGTCTGAGGGACAGTGAGCTGGCCTCCTGTGTAAAAAGTTTGGGGTCCCCATGGACTCTTGATATGATGAGAGAAGAACCCTTCACCTCTAGGATCTTCCTCCCAAAACCCATCATCCCAGTCTAAACTGAGAAAAACCTCAGACAGGTCCCAACTGACAGAGATTCTATAAAAATTCCTGACCAGTCTTCCTCCTTCATGTCAAGGTCGTCCAAAACAAAGCCTGAGAGACTATCTCAGCCAAAAGCAGCCTAAACAGATGTGACTTGAGACTCGTCATATGGGATTCTGGGGCACAGAAGGAACACTAGGGAAGTTGTGTGTGTGTGTGTGTGTGTGTGTGTGTGTGAGTGTGACAGGGACAGAGAGGGGACAGACAGGAAGAAAGAGAGATGAGAAGCATCAGTTTTTTGTTTTTGTGACAGAGATAGAGAGACAGAGGGACAGACAGATCGGGAAAGATGAGAAGCATCAATTCTTCCTTGCAGAACCTTAGTTTCTCATTGATTGCTTTCTCATGTGCAGACCGAGTGACCCCCTTGCTCAAGCCAGCGACTTTGGGCTCAAGCTGGCAACCTTGGGGTTTCGAACCTGGGTCCTCCACTTCCCAGTCCGATGCTCTATCTACTGCGCCACCTGGTCAGGCAAAGCATCAATTTTTCATTGTGGCACCTTCGTTGTTTATTGATTGCTTTCTCATATGTGCCTTGACTTGTGGATTACAGCAGAGCAAATGACCCCTTGCTCAAGCCAGTGACCGTGGGCTTCAAGCCAGCGACCTTTGGGCTCAAGCTAGTGACCCCGCACTCAAGCGGGTGACCCCAGGCTCAAGCCGGCAACCTCAGGGTTTAGAACCTGGGTCCTCAGCGTCCCAGTTCAACGTTGTATCCACTGCACCACCACCCAGTCAGGAAAGAAGCATAGTTTTGTGGGTTTTTTTTGGAGACAGAGAGAGGGACAGATAGGGACAGACAGACCAGGAGAGAAATGAGAAGCACCAATTCTTTGTTGTAGAACCTTAATTTCTCATTTATTGCTTTCTCTTTTGTGTCTTGACTGGGGGGGGGGGGGCTACAGCAGACTGAGTGACCCCCTTGCTCAAGCCTTGGGCTCAAGCTGGTGAGCCTGTGCTCAATCTGGCAACCTGGGGGTTTGAACCAGGGTCCTCTGCGTCCCAATCTGACGCTCAGTTGACTGCACCACTGCCTGGTCAGGTGGGAAATTTTGAGGAAATCTGAATCAAGTATGGACTTTAGTTAATGATGATGCATTGGTTTGTCGATTTTAACAAAATCCTATACTAATCTGATATTACGAATAGGGAAAATGGTGTGGGAGTATGCAAACTCTAGCAGGGGTCCCCAAACTTTTTACACAGGGCCAGTTTACTGTCCCCCAACCGTTGGAGGGCCACCATATACAGTGCTCCCCTCATGACCACCAATGAAAGAGGTGCCCCTTCCGAAGTGTGGCGGGGGGGGGGGCGGATAAATGGCTTCAGGGGGCTGCATGCGGCCCACGGGCTGTAGTTTGGGGATGCCTGCTACTATGTTTGCAATTTTTCTGTGAATGTTTTAAAATAAAAATGTTTATCAAAAGGACAGTTGGCTCAGTGGTAGAGCATCAATCTGGCGTATGGATGTCTTGGGTTTGATTCCTAGTCAGGGCACACAGAAGCCACCATCCGCGTCTCCACCCCTCTTCCTCCCCCTTCTCGCTCTCCTTCTCCTGCAACCACGGCTTAACTGCTTACAGGAGTTGGCCCCTGCACTGAAGATGGTTTCATGGCCTCTGGGGCTAAAAATAGCTTGGTTGCCAAGCAACAGAGCAAAGCCCCAGATGGGCAGAGCTTCCCCCGGTAGGGAGTGTGCCACACATCTGGGCATATGTGCTCATTCAGGAGTCTGTTTCTCTGCATCTCCTTCTCTCAATTTAAAAATAAAAAAAGCCAAAAAAATAAAAAAGCCTGTTTTTTATTTGTAAGGTATAAACTTTGCTATACCAATTATTTTTTTGACAGAGACAGAGTCAGAAAGAGGGACAGATAGAGATAGACAGGAAGAGAGAGAGATGAGAAGCATCAATTCTTCGTTGCAGCTCCTTAGTTGATCAGTAATTGCTTTCTCATGTGCCTTGAGATGGGGGGGGGGCTACAGCAGAGCAAGTGACCTTTTGCTCAAGCCAGCAACCTTTGGGCTCAAGCCAGCGATCCCTCACTCGGGCAGGTGAGCCTCTGTTTAAGCTGGATGAGCCCGTGCTCAAGCTAGCGACCTTGGGGTTTTGAACCTGAGTCCTCCACGTCTCAGCCCAACGCTCTACTCACTGCACCACCACCTGGTCAGGCCTAATTATTTTATTAATTATTGTTAGGTGCAGGTCCAGGGCCCCTTATCAAAACCTCAGTTAGCCAGGAGAAACTTTAAGTGACTTGGCTCCTGAGCAGTTCCCATAGCTCTCCTCCCATCACTGATCTAAACATAAACACACTGCTGCTTAGTGATCACCCATCACCTGGCCCCAGGATTCCTCATGAAGGGTAGTCCCTGGCTAGCCTTGCTCACTAACCCTGTAAAGACTTGACTCTCCACAGACACTTGGCACTGATGCTACTAGGGTCTCTGCCCATCTGTTCATAGATGCATAAATAAACTTCTTATAAAACTCATCAGGCGCCCTGGCCGGTTGGCTCAGTGGTAGAGCGTCGGCCTAGCGTGCGGAGGACCATGGTTCGATTCTCGGCCAGGGCACACAAGGAGAAGCGCCCATTTGCTTCTCCACCCCTCCGCCGCGCTTTCCTCTCTGTCTCTCTCTTCCCCTCCCGCAGCCAAGGCTCCATTGGAGCAAAGATGGCCTGGGCGCTGGGCATGGCTCTGTGGCCTCTGCCTCAGGCGCTAGAGTGGCTCTGGTTGCAACATGGCAACGCCCAGGATGGGCAGAGCATCGCCCCCTGGTGGGCAGAGCGTTGCCCCTGGTGGGCGTGCCGGGTGGATCCCGGTCGGGCGCATGCCGGAGTCTGTCTGTCTCTCCCTGTTTCCAGCTTCAGAAAAATGAAAAAAAAACAACACCTCATCAGGCCTGTGCATCCATCCTTTGGCAACCTAACAGTTATAACATTCACATCCTCTGTGTCATTGTTATGAATAGAAGCATAAATTTAATGTATTCATCTTACTGAACAGTACTGGATTCTCTCTTTTTTTACAGAGAGTCAGAGTGAGGGATAGACAGGGACAGACAGGAACTGAGATAAGCATCAATCATCAGTTTTTTGTTGCGACACCTTAGTTGTTCATTGATTGCTTTCTCATATGTGCCTTGACCGTAGGGCTTCAGCAGACCGAGTAACCCCTTGCTTGAGCCAGTGAACTTGGGTCCAAGCTGGTGAGCTTTGCTTAAACTGGCAACCTCAGGGTCTTGAACCTGGGTCCTCTGCATCCCTGTCTGACGCTCTATCCACTGCGCCACCGCCTGGTCAGGCCTTGAAATCCTTTTAAATTGTGCTAAGAAATTACTGAAGTTAAACCAATAAAAACCCCAAATACATAGGGATACAGGTGTTAGGCCTTCAGAGCCTTGAACATGAATACAGCCTGCACTGGGCAGTCTGGTGGCAAGAATTGTCCCGCCTCTGAATTCTGGGGTGAGGGGGAATCAGAAACTGTCCCTGACACCAGAGTGGAGATGGGGCAACAAGGTTTTGTTAAAACACACTCCCACTTAAGGTACTGTCTTAAACCTTCTGCTTCCCAAAGTGGGTCCCTGGAGCATGGGCATTGCCTGGGGCTTGTTAAAGGAATACAGTCTCAGGCTTATCCCAGACCTGCTGAAAGTGAATCTGCTTTTAAACAGGGCCCCTGTGGAGAGGAGGATGCACTCTGGAGAAGCCCTGCTCTCTGATGTGTTGAAAAGGGTTGACACCCACATCCCTCCTCCTTAGTGCATAGGTGCAGATGACCCCTGGGACTCCCTACACCCAAGGACATGCCCAGAAACCTCAGGATCCCCTTTTGGAGGCCCTGCGCTGGCCTCTGGGTCTGAGAATGCAAGTGTCACCCTTGGTATCCCCTCCTGTTGGAGTGTGCTCCTTTCCCAGGGGTGCAGGCCTGCCCCCTTATGAAAGACACAGGCTGGATATTTTGAGGTTTCTCTGTAAGTCATGGAACTGTTTAGCCAGATCTGGAAATAGAAATATGAATATAGAAAGAACTACAGGAGAGATATACACAAAAAAGAAAAAAAACACAAAAACGGAGACTTTAGAAGAGGCCCATCTATAGTTCTGGTTGAGCCCACTGGCTGTGGGGCTGCATGGGGTTTGCTGTTCTCTGCTGACCTAATCTCACTTCTGGATGCTTCTTGGATTCAGAAAGGATGTGCTAGGTGCAGTACCTACTTGCCCTCTTTTCCTTTTCAAAGAATCCTATGGAGTGGGCGTTACAGATTCCATTTCACAAACAGGGACACTGAGGCTTGGAAAGGCAGCGTCTTGCCCCAATGCCCACTAGGGAAGAGGGCAAAGCAAGAACTTAAATCTAAGACCCTTGTGCTTCTTCCTACTTCCAAGTCAGTATTTGCTTGTCCATCACCAAATGAGCTTGGTGTCAGAAGACACTCAGAATGGCCACAGGGCTGGGGAGTGAGGAGCAGACAGAAATTTTCCGGGACAAAGCAGTAGGCCTGAAAACACTGAACTTGAAGAGGGGCCTCTGAGTTTCTGATGTGAGGGTGCTGGCTTGTGAATGTGTCAAGGGGAGGGAAGAAAGTCTGGGCAGAGTCCAAGGGCTGTGGGAAAGCTGGGTCAAGGCCATGCCTGGCACACAGGGAGAGCATGACAGAGAGTCCAGGCTCACCTACGAGGAAGTCACCTGCTGCCCCAGCTGGTGCTTTGCCAGCATTGACTACTTAGCAGTTACACACCATCACCCTAAACCATCACATCTCAATGATCCCACTTCATTTATTACCAAAATATCACAGAATTCCAGTAATAGTTCACATACAGTGTTTAACACAAACCTGATACCTGTGGAAAAAACTATTCCGACAATTGAATGTTTGGAATTGTTAACACCCCAAACCATTATCACTCCGTACTCCAAAAATACTCTTTGAGAGCTTTGGAAACTGAATTAAAATATCTACACAGCTATGAACAACTGTTTAATAAAACTTTTTCATGTTTCCATTACATGTAAATATATCAATTGGCATCTCTATAAAAACTCTGAAAATGGTGCAAAAGTTTCATTCCCATTGAGAAAGCCATTGACAAAAAATATTGACACTTCACTAAAAGTTTGAAAAATGGTCTTCTTTCAAAGCTTCTTTATTAGTCTGAAATCTTCTGGATTATCAAAATCTAGGTTTGCTTTTTCCTCTTGAAACACTAAAGAACATTTATTCACAAGGATAAAAATGCAAATGGGAAGATGGAAAACTGAGAAGGGCTTTTTCCTCTGAAAATTAAAAAAAAAAGCTAGTTACATAAGCATCCTCAAAATAACACAATGGGATTCATTTTATTGTTGACTTTTGGACAGCAGTGTCATACTTTATTGAAAACAAACCCATGTAAAAACAAAGTTAAAATGAAAAATGGTATCTGAAAAATAAATTATTTTATATAAAACAAATCAGTAACTTAAAACACTAATATACAAAATGTCTACTCATCTACTATACAACATGAGGACCAGCCAGGAAAGCTCCCCGTTCCCCCAGAGCGAGTCACTGTAAACAGAACATTACACGGTGAAGAAGTGGTCCCAACCAATGGACAAGCCTCTTCCAGGGGGAAGTGCAATGCAGTCCTCTCAGTTACTGTTCAGACCACTGGTTAGCCTAACATAGGTCCTGGTGGTGACTTACAATTAAGTTTTCTTTTTAAAAAATGACCCAGTGGAAAACTGAACTATGTCACCAAAAAGTAGTGGGGAAAATATACAATACAATCATTAGAAGTCAGAGGCAAATCAAAAGGTTTAGAACCTTCAACCCTGCCAAAGATCTGGGATTCAGGTTCTGCTGCTATCGTAAGAAAGGGTCAATTACCAATGCCACTCAACAGAAAGCATGTGCGACTTCAGTTGGTGGCTGGTCTGAGAATCTGATGAATAGGAGTGGGGTGGTAGGTCCTAGAAAGATGAGAAGAATTTCAAGTGGAGAGCTTGGGTGGAGGGTGGGCAGCTTATTCTTTTTTATCCAACCCAAGGCTGCAAAAAGCAGAGAAAAAAAAAATCAGGCTGAATGAGATATGAAATGGAACAGCTGGGTGGTGCTGACTTTGATTTTCCAGCCCAACAGTGGACTTAGGTCAGTCGATGGCCCCAAAGTGGGGGTCAACCAGGATAAATTATTGCCAATAACTGTCGTAGATTCATCTATTTGTCTGCTCCAGCAGGCACCTCTCAGCTGCCAGCTCCAAAGGCTGGCTCCTCCTGGTGCAGACCCGGCATGCTAGGTTTCCAGCACTAACCCCAATGCACTCTCAAAGGTTAGGACAGCTGCCTTTGGCTAGGGAAAGACTCACCTTCTGGACAAAGATGGCAGAGAACACCCGGCACCATCTGCTGCTGAGAGGCACAGCCGGGGTAAAAGACCACAGCCTAGCATATTATACTGAGAAGCTAAAGAAGGGCAGAACCGAGGGTAAAAAGTAACTCAATGGGAACCAGGCTCACAAGTTTGGAGCTGCTTAGCAAAAACTGTTAGGGGGACTTACACAGGCCAAAAGAGAATTGGGTCAAAGCCTTTTTGGTATTTATGTACCAAACCAAACTGCTGATAAATTAGCTTTATCTACTCTTCATTCTTTTTCATCAAAATTTCCAAATAAGAGCACTAATTTTGCAAAATACAAATATGATTGTATTATGTAAAATTTTAAAAATGGTTTCTTTTGGATTGTGACTTTTAAAAAATGGATCTTCCTTTTGCAAACAAACCTAGAGAAGATGTAATGAACTCTATGGACACAGGGCCAGCCATCTGTACCTGGACAGGATGACAATTGCTTCTCAGGAGATACATGTCAAAAGTGGAATCCTTCCACATACCTACACATCGAAAACTATAAAAAAAACACATTGGGATTTTTAGCTAGAAGGCTGTGGTGATCATGTAACATGAGACTTTTACTGACCAAAGAAACTTCAGGCAACTTTCAAAGGCTCACGTGCACTTCACATCTGCTTCTCACCTGAGCCAGCATCAGATCAATCTGGTTCAAATACAAGGGAGGAGAACAAAGAAGCTGCACTGCAGTAAGCGAGCATCACTTTAGTGTGCACTTGACATTACCCTTGTAGGACAAGCTCTAGCAAGGGCTAGCAGGAATGGATGTCAATGAGGACTTTAAGAATGGGTTTCAGAATTGGGATTCTCATCTCTGTGAAGACACTGGCCCAAGGCTACACAACCTGAAAGGCATATTTTGCCAGAAAACCCATCAGTCCCAGGGTGAACAGCACTCTGGGGCAACAGAGCAGGGACCCTCTTTGTGTTTTGGGTTCTATGAGGAGGCAAGTATGCTGGCTTTGAGTTGGGATCTGGGAACTTCTGCTGAATGGAGGAGGCCCTCCATGGCACAGCCAACTTATGAGACAAAGCTGTAGGTATGAAATTGGCCTTTTGTAGGAAAACAATATGGCAACATCTTAAATTTGGGAGGATAATGCAAGCAGCTGGCAGCTCCTCAGTTAAAGTATGAGGGTAACGGTGGGGACAGGCAACCTCAAAAAATTTCAAAGGCTTCTCAGAACACTGATCTGCTCTGGAGAATGCGGTGCCTACCGGCCCTTTTATTTTTCCACTTAAATAAATAAATAGATAAATAAATAAATAATGCTGCTATTCCATGATCACAGCAACTAAAAAACAGCTTATCGTTCTTATCATTACATGTTTTAGTCTCATGTTAAGGTTAAAAACTGTTGGTACTAAGTTATCTTGTTTATTCTTCTCTCTACACACTATTTATAAAATCAGATCATTCTCCTTAGGAGTTGCCCGGAGATCTGGCCCTGGCTACTTCTCCAGCCCTCTCTTGGACTCTCCTTACTGGCTCCCCATTTTAAAAACACCATCTGTGACCACACATTCCCACATTACAGATCTGAAAATGCTTGGTCTTGAGGCCAGTATTTGTTTAAGATCTTACACATTCTCCCTGAATGCTGAGCCACCTGTACCTCACCTAGCCAAAAAGAAAGAAAAGGTAAAATAAAAAACAAAACAAAATTTGAGCAAAACAAAATCAAATTTAATGGTCTTAAATGCAAAAGTAAAAACAAACAAAAAACACAAAAAAGCAAAAGAAAATTAACAGAACAGAACAACCCAAAATGTCAAAGCAATTATGAAGAGAACTTTGAGGGTTAATCTTTAAAAACTACAAATCAAAGATTTTTTTTTTGTTAATAGATAATTGGCAAGAAGTAAGTACTTTTCTGCTGAGTGTTCATATGAAAGCAACGTTTCAAAACAAATTCCAACTAAAATAGAAAAAAGTCTAGCACTCACGAGAAGGGATGCGAGAAATACAATGCTCAAATGTTTATGTTATTAAAAATAGAGCTATTGTACACATTCGCGCTATGGTAAATGCTTCTCAAAACTGGAGAAATGACTGTGAACAACAGTGTCTGATGTGTGGGGCACTGTGCATGCATCGTGTGAACAGGAACTCAGGATGTCAGAGTAGCTACACATCGTCAGGTGTGCCTGGGGCTTAGATCTCACTCAGGAATATATGGAGTTTCCCTAAAACTCTTTGGTCCATTCTCATTGATGCCTGGGCTTACAAAACAATGTGTCCTCCTTTGGAGGACCTGGCCCGGCATGCTGTGCCCCTCCCTAGTGGTAGCTCACAGTCAGACAGGTCCGTGGCCACTGCCAGGACCACTTGGCAAAGCCCAAGGCTGAGTGAGCAAGAGGTGACAATGGGACCTGCTTGGGGAAGCAATTTCATGTCAACCAAAGCAGGAATCGCTTAAAATGTTGAAGCAGTTGAGAAAATGCACACTCAGCACCTGTCTAACGTCTTTAGTTTAAAAACGAAAACTAAAAGGTCATTTCTTTTTTTTTTTTATCCAGTTTGTGGAGACACCGAGTGAGACGGGTGTTAAGACAGTCTTAGCAGGTAAAGCATGCTTCAATTTCACCACCATCCCAAGGGACGGGTTAGTCAATGCAGTCTACTTAGATTTGTTTAATATATATTTTAAAGGAAATAACTTAAGAAACTTAAAGTTGGTCTAACAATGTGGGATTTCAAACATTTGAATATGTCGGCTGCATCTCAGAGTATAAAAACCTTTTCACTTCTCATTTAGACTAAGACAAACACTTGTGAAAATTGGCGCAAATGAGTTGTACACTAACAAAAAAGTTTCAACTTCTTCACTCTGAATTATCTATTCCGTACAAAAAAAAAAAGCATGAGCAAGTTATTTATGGGACTTGTTGGTTTTGAAAGAAACCTGTAAGATTTTGTCCCCCAGGCGGTAGCCGTTCAGACTTGCTATGGCCATCGCGGCTTCTTCATAGTTTGTCATGGTCACAAAACCAAAGCCTTTGCACTTGTTGGTGTTGAAGTCGCGAATCACTTTCACATTGGTGACTGCACCAAAGGGGCCAAACATCTGCCAGAGGATTCCCTCATCGGCATCTTGACCAAGGTTGTAGATGAAGATGCACCAGCCCGAAGATGCGTTGCCTGGGACATTGACACCAGAAAGCCCACTCATGTGATCTACACCCATAGGGGAGAACCTAGCAAACAGAGAGCACAGCATTCAGGTCAAGGTCAGTGTGCAAAGGCATGCCAACATCACTGGGGAGCTGGTGGGGAGCAGGCAGAATTGGCTCAGGCTCTTCTCTCCCCTCAGCCAGGGGTGAAGTTCCCAAGGCTGACACTGACACAATCCACTTGTCACAAATAAGGTTTTGTTTTTAACTAAGAGGAATTCAATATGGTGGTATAGTGAGGGAGTTGACTCTGAGAGACACTTGTGTGTGGAAGGTCAAAGCCTCAACCAACTTCACTTAGAGTGATGGCCCATCAGTGGCCGACCAGCCACTCTCTCCACCCTTCCCACTATGCGTCTGTGTACAGTGTGTATGTGTGCGCGTGCATGTGTGCATGTTGGGGAGGCCTATATATTTTTTTCTTCTCTTCTTCCAAATTTTGTACCTTCCCCTGGTCATAACCTGCTATCTCCAAGCATTTAGTCAGGAGGTGTCCAGTTACACGTGCCCCTGTGAAGAGCCACTGCTGGCACAAGAGAGAACACCTTCCCAAAGCTTGGGGCACCCTTCCATTGCCTGCTCATAACATCCCAGAAGGGCCAGGGGCTGGACTGCAGGGTCACTGAACTATACCAAAAATGTAGGACCCTTTCCAAAGTGACACTGTTACATCAAAACTGAGCTTTCTACCAATGTGTGGCCATTGCAATAAAGATCATTACTGAAGCTATGTGGTCCTCTGGGTAGTTCACAAACTAAAAATTATGGTCTCAGGTCAATTTAGGAGGACTTGAGTGTGATACAGCATCTGTGAAACCATAAAATACAAATGGAGAAGTATTACCTGTTCTAAAATAAAGTCGGCTTTCAAGCTGTGGGACTGATCTAGGATTAAGAGGGTGTCTTTAAGGACTACTACACAGATCTACTCTCTTACATGACCCCAGGCAGAGGGACCAGCCCCTGAGGTACATCCCACCGAACCAAGGGTTGTACCCGACATAGATATTGAATATAGACACATTATTGGCCTTAGTTTTGACTTAATGAGAATTATAGTACTTTAAACAGCCTGCACCAGAAAGTCTCAGTTGGTTACATGACTCAGGTGGCTTGTCAATGACCCTGGGTCCGTCTGGGACTACAGTGAGACCACAACAGCACTAACGTGGCAATGGGAAAAGGAATCCAGCTAGTTCTCAATAAGAACTGGGAAGGGGTGTCCATTTTAAAAGTACTCCTGTAAAAGACTTCATTTCCTCCAAATTTTGTTGAGAACCAATACAGACCGGACTCATTACAGTGAACCTCTTTAAGTACCTTTTATAGTATAAATGATCTGAGGTTATATTTTACTGCCTTTTATTGACATGATTCTCATTCTTGTGAATCACTGTTAATTGTTTTTTTCTCCTGCTAATTTCTTTTGTCCTGTCAGGAAACCCACCCATCCTGAATGCTTTCTTTGAGGGCATGAACAGAGAGCTGACCCTCCCTTATCTGGGGCTCTCCCCAATGTGATAAGAACAAAGGCACTCTCTCCTCTTCTGTGTCTTTCTCTCTTATTCTTATCTTAATCTGCTCTCTGGTGGTGAATCTTCCCTCCTGCCTCACCCACCCACCATCCCTTTCCATCATTTGCTCTGTTCCTCTGGCAGTCCTGACCCCTTTCCTGCCTGACCAACAGTTCCACCCCTCTGGTCTTCCCTTTCTTTCTTACTCCTCGTTGCTGTGACCAAGGCCCCTTCTCCTCCTCCTCCAACAGTCTCTGGTTTTCCTGACTTACCATAATTCCATGAACACTGCCATCCATACAGCCTGCCTGATCAACATTGAGGTGGACTGTGTTATCTTACTTCCATACTTGCTCTGTCTAAAGATACTTCCCCTGCCTTTATCTATTAACTAGGAGAGCCAGCTTTGGAATCTGATGTAGTTGAGAACTCTGGATTAATGGGCTGTGAAAGTGATACCTTGCTAAATTGCATCTATGGAAATGGGCAGGGTTTTACCCAACCTCACTGCTTAAAACAAAGATGGGAAACCTGACAAGTTGCAGAGAAAAATCCTTAACATACCTGAGGAAGCTTTGATGCCACTTCTTGAGGTTTTGACAAAAAAACAAAAACAAAGCCCCTAAAGTGAGACTGCCGTGATTTGTAAGTGGTAATACACCTGATTTTGGAATCCAAGTTATTGACTCGAATTGTCTCTGTTCTACTAGATCCTAACAATTAGAATCATTTTCAACATGGAAAGACTAAAGAACATGGGGAAAATGTCCACCTCAAGGACATGGCTTTTAAAGAGAAGGCATATAGTGTTTAAATACCAAAATTACTCCACAAGGTTAGGTGTATTGAAAAGGGTTGCCTTATGGCTGATAATCAACTAAAACCTGCTTAAAACTCTGGAAGAAGAGCTCTGGCTTAGCACATCTCATAGATGTGGAGTCATCTTTTCAACTCATGGCTCCACCCTCAGGTCACTAAAAACTGTGTGCTGGCATGCTATCATCCTCTCCTCGGAGCTGGCAGGAGTGGATGCCATCTTTTCAATTCTAATGAAAGACAACACTTGGTGGGAAATATATGGCTTTCACACAGATACCCTTCTGATGGAACTGGGGACACAAGAGACATGAAATGATTCTGTGTGACCTTCTGATGTGATCAGCCCAGCATACCCAGTGCTTCCCACTGCATGTGGATACCTAGCTTTCAAAGCACAGCCAGAATAATGGGAAAAGGCTGGGTGTAGGTAGGTGAGAGAGCGCTGCCCTCCTGACCCACCTGAATCTCTGCGCCTGGTGATGCACGGGGCCTCCGAACCGTCTAGCTGGCGAGTGGTACAGCTGGGAGAGCAGCGCCACGTTTTTGTTCTGGTTGGGATTGGCTGCGAATTTCACGGTAATGGGCTCGGAGGAACCTGGGGGTTTATGACCATTGAAACTGGTAATTGCCTCTTCTGCTTCCGATCGTTTGTCAAACCGGATAAACGCAACCCCTCTGGACAAACCTTTTTAATAAACCAACAAAAATGGAATTAGGGGGAAAATATGTAAGGATTTTTTAAAACTGAAAAGCAAAAGTCAAGTCAGTTCAATCTACTGTGATTCAAACTAGATGCCTGATTAATGAGATAAACAAAAATTAAACCTAAATATGCTCGCCCTAGTCAGATGGCTTGGTTGGTTGGAGGGTCATCCCCATATGAAAAGGTTGCACATTTGACCCTGCATCAGGGCACATGCAAGAATCAACCAATGAGTGTATAGATAGGTGGAACAGCAAATCTCTCTCTCTAAAATCAATAAATTAAGAAAAAAATGCTCAAGTTCTCAAGGCTTCCTGGGTCAAGGTGTCCTTATTCTGTATGATGTGAATTGGAAACACTAAGCAGATCCATGTTTAAATTAAGAATGAAGGGATAGCTCTGGCTGGCCAGATAGCTCGGTTGGTTAGAGCATCATTCTGATATGCAGAGGCTGCCAGTTTGATCCCCGGTCAGGACACATACAGAAACAGATCACTATTTCTATCTCTCTCCCTTCCTTCTCTAAAATCAATAAAGAAAAAAAGAAATAAGAATAAAGGGACATTTATACACAACTATAAATAGTTCTGTGGCACCTGACTAGTGGTGCTGCACTGGATAGAGTGTTGACCTGGGACACTGAGGTCCCAGGTCCAAAACCCTGAGGTCACCGGCTTCAGCGTGGGATCATCAACATGATCCCATGGTTGCTGGCTTGAGCCCAATCCATCATGACACATATGAGAAGCAATCAATGAACAACTAAAATGACACAAATACAAGTTGATGCTTCTCATTGTTTCTCTCCCTTCCTGTCTCTCTCGCTTAAAAAAACAAAAAACAAAAACAAGTTTAGCCTGACCAGGCGGTGGCACAGTGGATACAGCATCATATTGGGATGCGGAGGACCCAGGTTCAAAATCCTGAGGTCAACAGCTTGAGCCCAAGGTCGCTGGCATGAGCAAGGGGTCACTCGGTCTGCTGCAGCCCTCCAGTTAAGGCACATATGAGAAAGCAATCAATGAACTAAGGTGCCATAAACAAGCATTGATGTTTCTTATCTCCCTTCCTGTCTGCCTGTCCCTATTTGTCCCTCTGTCTCTCTCTTGTCTCTGTCACAAAAAACAAACAAAAAAACCCAATAAATTAAAAAAATAGAAAACAATGACCAATAAAAGATTAAGGTTTCAAACTGTCTTCTGAGTTTCTCAGTGCCAAAAGGTATTTTGGTGACAGACACCCCAAACACATCCAAAACCGGCGCATTAGAGGCAATCACCCCCCTTCCATCACTCTTCTGATGCCAAGTGCTGACTGTGGTGGGGGTGCCCAGATGGGCTGGGGAGCAAAGGCAATCAGGGCTGGGTCTGAGGGATTTGCCCTGGCTTTGCACCCTCCCATACCTGTTCCGCCCCGCCAGAGAGCCAAAGGAGCAGTGGTGCCTTTGAACAGCTGTAGTAAACTAGGAGCAACCTGGCCTCATAACCTGTACTGGCCTTAGCAGGCCTTTCCAGCAGTTCCAACAGAATCTCTGGTTATGTGGTGCCCAGATTGGCCTTCTCCTTCATCCCCTAAGGGTGTGGAGCCCCAATAAGCAAGGCTTACTCAAACACTCTTCCCTGACTTCATCACCTCACTCACCACTGTAAGGTCCTGGGACTTCCTGAGGGCCCCAACTGCCCTCAGGATCAAGTAAGGCCACTCACTCTTGTTCCATCGACTGGCCAGGGACATACAACAGTGCTGACAGTCCTCTACAGACCTTCTGGCAGGTTAAGAGTCCCTTCCTTAGGCCCACTCCATACCTGGTTCCTGCATGGGAAGGGTCAGGATGCATCTGCCTCAGAAGGGCAGGCACCTTCTCTTGCTACCTAGACTGAGGCACTGGCAGGTAATAAGCCCTGACTGAGTTCCTCGACAGAGCAGGAACATGGCCCAGGACTAAGCTGCCTGAGATCCAAGGCCCAGTTGCTAAAGGCAGTGTCTGCTAAGCTGGTGTGAAAGCGAGACCCTAGTAAACTGGGTGGGAGAGGGCTCAGTTGACCTCAGCCTTGTCTGTCTATATTCTGGGTCTGGGGAACAATGAAGAGATCTTGGCCCTTGAAAAAGTCAAGGAATGGGGTGGGACTCAGGCAAAGGAATTTGGAGCCACAGAAGAGCCTTGCTTCTTCTTCTGAGGAGAAGAAAGGGGGATCAAGTTTAAAGGTCCAAGTGTAGTGGAGAGGTGACAGTAAGAACCAGTCTGAGGGTGATGTCACTGGGCTGGAATACTAGGAGTAATAGTGGGGTGGCTGCAGTCGACAGCCCTATCCTAGACACTCTCGTCTCGCCTGTCAGTAACAGGGTGTCATAAGTCACATTTTCATCTCTAGACAAAGGTCTTCAGTATGTTGTGAATGACAATGATCCAAGCAAGACAGCCCGGGACCTTAGGCCACCAGCTAAGCGAGCACATCAGATGTTCCCACGCTCTAGCACCTTTCCTCACTATTTCCCCACAGGATCCAACTGACTGTCTCCTGATGGGCATGGGGCATGGGTCTCTTGGCTGGTCTGGAGGCAACAGAAGGCATAGCAAAACTCAGGCACATTGGTTGGGGTGCTGAGATGACAAACTGAAAGGCACAGTTGACGTCTTTGGGCCTGGAGTTCCACATTTGGGCCCGACTTGCATGTGGTACCGTGGCCCCCACTGAAGTACACAGTGAATAGTCAGGGACCCTTGGGCCAAGGTTCTTTGTTTACAACTGTAACACACTGGATATCCATGCAAGGTCCTAAAGCTCTCACTGGAAAGCTCCCATCCCCACAGCACACTACCCTGAGAGATCACACAGCAGCTCCCAGAGGTCTCAAGACTACCCGACATGGGCTCCATGACTCTTTAAATATAAATCTAAAATTCACACAGCCAGAGACAATCAGTGATTTAGTAAGATCAGACCTAGCAACAATTCACATCTGTGCCCCAGGAAATTCTAGAACCTGAGCTTATTTTTCAATTTCAGTTCAAAGCAACACCTGAAAAATGCTGTTTTTATTCACTCTTAAAGGGCATGAACAACAGCTTAGGTAGATGGAAATCTGAACAGAATCTAAGTTTAGGCAATACTGCTGAAAGTTAGATCTGGCTGGCTCCCACAGAAAGCTGCCCTCAGGGAGAAGGTGTCATTCCATTCATTAAGACTTTGAGATCAAGCAGAGAGAAAGTGTGTGTGTCAGTGGGGTTTCCCTATTTTTTTTTTTAATTAAGTGAGAGGCAGGGAGGCAGAGACAGACTTCCTGCTTGCACCCTGACCAGGCGATGCTCTGTCCATCTGGGGCTGCTACTCTGTTGTTTGGCAACCGAGCTATTTTAGCACGTGAGGCAAAGCCACAGAGCCATCTTCAGCACCCAGGGCCAACTTGCTCAAACCAAGCCATGGCTGTGGGAGAAGAGAGAGAGAAAGAGAGAGAGAGAGAGAGAAAGGGGAGGAGTGGAGAAGCAGATGGTCACCTCTTCTGTGTCTCTGATCAGGAATTGAACCTGGCACATCCACAAGCTAGGCCAATGCTCCCCCACTGGGCAAACCAGCCAGGACCCCTATTGGTTTTGTAAAATGACTTTCAAATGAAAACTCCCTGATTTCCATGAATAAAATCCAAGAAAGAAAAAGCAAATGTTATTTAACACAAGGGAATGTTATTTCATTAATTTGGTGAATGTACCTTTTTTGAAGATAGCTCTGCTTCCCCCCACCACCAGTGTTTTTATAGAATTTAGAGCAGACCAATAAATGGCACAATCTCTAGATGAGTAAACCATAATAAAGCTCACAATTAAAATGGATAAAGAAGCAAAGAAATTAAAAGAAAAATTAAGTTCTGTCAGTTTACGATGTAAAGGTTTCTTAAGAGAGTTCTCTCATTTCTTCAACACTAAAAAGCACGTTATATGAAGGCAAACCTGCCTGCTAAGCTGTCTCAGCCCCAGCCCCTTGTGGACTCCATGGGGTGCCAGCAGAGGGGTCCAGGGTGGGTGGCCTCCTCTAGAGCAAAGGGAAGAAGGAAGCACACAGCCCCAGGCTCATCTTTCTACTCTCTAATTCTACCCTCAGGATCAAAAGGCAGGGCTGGGGGAGGGTGCCCCGGGGAATCCCTCATCTCTTCCTTCCACCCCACTTGCAAGTATTCCACAACACAAAAGATGTTGGGTGGGTGCCCTCGTTCCTTCATTGAAGTAGCAGAGGCTGGAAGGGAGGCCTGAGGGTCTGATACACCACCCTGAAGTAACAGCTGAGCCCGGGGGGACAACCCTGAGGTACCCCTCAACACTCTAGGAGACACAAGCCTTACAGAGGAAAGGAGACAAAGTCCCCAGCAAATGGCCAATGGAGCTATCTACAGAAGTGACATAAAAGACAGGTGGCAGGGGTGTGTGCTCTCGAAGTGGCTGGGCTCCAGAGAGTAAGGTCCTGCTCTGCAGTACTGGAAAAGTCAGCAGAGGCAAAGTAGTCCATTGTGCAATCTAGACAAGCATGGCCACAGAGGGAGAATATGGGTCCCTGGGCAGCCCACTCAGACGCACTTACGCAGAAGGGCTGGGAGTAAACACATGCACTGACCAGCTAACCACACTGCGTTGTTCTCTCAAGGGGGGCTTCAGGGACTATAGGAAAGTAATCTGGTGCAGGCCAGGGTGGTATATTATATCCCAAATAAATGGTCTCCTCACCCCGTATCTACCCCCTACCCTAGAGCAAAGGGGAAGAATGAAAGAATGGGTGGAGTTGAGCCAACCTGGTGTTGGTGCCAGACTATGGGGCTAACCAGAACTCCCATGAAATGCCAGTGACCTGAGCCTGTGGACCACAGCCCATAAGCCACTTCTCCTCCTCAGGACCGTCGGAGACTCAAGCTGTCCATTTCTCTTATGGTCTGGCCCCCAGCAGGCACAAATCTCAGCTTCCACAGCTGGGGATAGAGAAAGGAGGGCAGCGGACAAGGCCACCTGCCCGAAAGTACACAAGTTGGGGGGAACGTGAAAAAATGTGTGGGTCTCCGCCCACCTGTTCTCTGGGGTTTGGTCTGCAAAGGAGAGGTCACCTCAGAGCTATGACTTCCTGTGACCTAACTAACCAACACTAGTTTTAATACCACAGCCAAGGGGGTGGTGAATATTGTGTTGGAAAAACATAAAAGTCAAACCCAGACAATTCCACCAGCTTTGCTGAACTCTGTGGGCAAGAGGGTACCTTTCTAGTTTGTCAGCAGATTCCCATTCCTGGTGGGAACAGAAGTGAGGAGTTCTAAAGGCAGTGTGACCCAAGCTCACTGCTCGCCAGAGGCATGTACAGGACTTGGCAAGGGATGTCCCAACCCTAATTTCTAGGCCAGCAGGGTATGTGGGGGCCATAGGCCAGCTTCCTGCCTGCCTGCCCACCAGGGACTGCTTCCAGGGTTGTGAGTGTGAAGCCTCAGCTCATCAGTGTCTGACTGCTTCACACAAAGCCCAGAGCCTAAGTGGTTAATGCCTTGAACTGAGATGACCTAAGAGGGGCCGGGATGATTAGCAGGAGGAATTCACTACCTTTGAGTTCTGTGGGTGGGCATCTAAATAATCAGAAACAGTCACTCTTGTAGCTTCATGGCTAAAAAAGAACTGGACCATGAGTAAACACTGTCATACCGCATACTGTATGCCTACAATAAGGATAGCAGCAAAACCCTGAACCCCACTTGTAGGCTGGGCCAGGATGGGTGCCTAAGGGAAAATATGTCCTGGTGTTTTCACCATAAAATGCCACCCTGACATGGGAGTTCGTTTTGTTTCATATATATATATATTATATACATATATATTATATATATATATATAATATATATGTATCTTTTTTTTTAAATTTTTTATCAGTAATAAGCAGGGAGGCAGAGACAGACTCACACATGCACTCTGACTAGGATCTACCCAGCAAGGCCCCTACCAGGCAACGCTCTGCCCACTTTGGGCCATTGCTCCACTGCTCAGCAACCAAGCTATTTTAGTGCCTGAGGCAAGGCCATGGAGCCTACTCAGCACCAGAGGCCAACTTGCTCTAACTAAGCCATGCCTGCAGAAGAGGAAGACAGAGATAAGGGAGAGGGGGAGGGGTGAAGAAGCAGAGGGGCGCTTCTCCTGTGTGCCCTGACCGGGAATTGAACCTAAGACATCGACATGTTGGGCCAATGCTCTACCACTGAGCTAACCAGCCAGGTCCTTTGACATGGGAGCTCTTTCATACCACTTTACCTCTCCAATCTCAGAAAACAAACACCAATGTCATCTCATTTTGAGTCTATCTTCATAGGTGGAACTGATGACATTTAAAATCAAGTATGATCTCTCTTGTCTAGAACACCCGACCCCAGCCTAGAGAAAAAAACCTCACCACACATCCCAGGCCACTGCCGTACCTGTTGTCTGGTCCACAAGGACCCGGGAGTTGATGATTCGCCCAAACCGAGAGAACATGTCCTCCACGTCCTTCTGGGTCATGGTCCTGGGGAGCCCACTGATATACAAGTTCGCATCTTTGATGACCTCTGAGCTCGGGCGAGCATATGACACCTTGAAAACAAAACCACTTTCTGTGGTTAGCGAAGGTGTGCAACCAAAGCATTGAGGGAGGGTGTTAAGCTTTGGGGTGAGAAAAAGCCAAACTATGGCGAGAGAACACACAAACACTTTTCACTCATGGCTGCACCTATTGGCAGCTCCCCATGGGCCAATGAGCTGATAGCGGCCGTGTTCTCACGTGGCCCTCACATCTCAGTGAGGGAAACATTATTTGTTTTACAAAGTGAGTGACTGAGAGCCCACAGATGGTCGGTGGCAGGGCAGGAACCCAATCCTGCTACCTGTCCACCTACCAAGGCCTTATCCCTCTCTGGATGATGAGCTGGGCTGGGAACAGGAACTGCCTGTGAGGAGCATGAGGGGTGGTGGACAAGAGAGCTGGGTGCTGCTGGGAGTGCAACAGCCACCTGTGAATAGGCAAGCTCACCCTGGGAGTCACAATGGGGACCGTGAGTGTGTGGGGAGCCCTGAACTCCACACTCAACTATTCAATATTATATAGCTCTCGGCCTTTTGGACTTATGTTCTGCAATCTTTTTTCTCCTTTTTATTGAATTTATTGGGGTGACACTGGTTAACAAAATTATACAGGTTTCAGGTAAACAATTCTACATCACATCATCTGTATACTATTGTGTTGTTACCATCCCAAGTTTCCGTCCATCACCATTTACTCCCTTCCACCACCATACCTTCCACCACCTCCCCCATCACAATACTACAATCACCACACTGCTGTCTGTCTGCATGAGTTTTCTTTCTTTTTAAGATTTACTGATTTTAGAGAAAGGAGAGGGAGACAGAAAAGCGGGGGTGTGTAGGGAGGGTGGGAAGCATCAATTTGTTATAGCTGTTGCTTCTCATATGTGCCCTAACTGGGCAAGCCAGGGGGCTCGAACAGGCGACCTCAGCATTACATGTCAATACTATATCCACTGTACCACCACAAACCAGGCTCTCTTTTTATTTCTTTTTTGCTCAATAACTCCCTCTCCCTTGCAGCCAGCGCTCCCTATTCCCGACAGCTGTCAGCCTGCTCGCTATGCGCTGTTCTGCAATCTTTTTTTTTAAGTGCAAATGGTTTTTAATATTGTTCTGCAAACTTGAAGAAAGCCTAAAAGGAACTTTGGTAGTGGCTTAGATAAAATGGCATGTGTGTGCACTAGAGGTGATGAGGGGAGGCTGCAGGGCTGATGACAAGAAAAGGTCTTTTGATGCTTTCTTCAAAGAAAAGGTCTTTGAAGAAAAGGTGACAGATGCGTAGACCCTGCAGGCTGGAAGGAGGAATGGGACCAAGGTCACACTCCTGATGGGAAGGGGCAGGTGGGAGGACTCTTCTGCCCACAAGGGGAATTTTAAAGAAACAGGACTCAGTCACACCCAACGGAGTCAGAACCAAGTGAGGAAGATGTGAGATGTAAGTGGGGCATACGGGACCATGTGCTCGAGAAGGTGAGGACTGTGTAGAACTTTCTGAGGGTCACAAAACTGATGAGGTGAGGAGCCTGAGACCATAACATAGGAACAACATGATCTCTTAGTGTCACTGGGCAGCATGAGGGCATAGACAACAGGATCACAATGCTTAGGCCTGCAGGAAGGGCAGGAGTGTGGCTTTATGTATCAAGAACACTCACACACAAAAACACACACCCCACACCCCATCCCGGCTCCATGGACACAGAATCTCTCATTTGTTCACTGTCTGGAACACAGCAGGTGCTCAGTAAACGTGTGCTGAGTGACTGCTGAATGAAGTGGCTGTGACGAGGTAGGAAGGGCAACAGTACTGCACCACTGCAGCCAGCAAGGAGCAGGTAGGGCAGGACAAGGCAGGGCAGGGGGCGGCAAATGAACAGAGTTTTGCAGCCAACAGGAGACAGGCAGGGGAGGCCTGGACTGGGGAGGAGGCTGCTCCTGTGTGCATGCCCTTCATGGGGACCCTCCTTTTACTGGGGGTGCTGAGGAAGCCATGAGCCACAGCATGAGGCCTGGGACAGTCACCACTCAACACACATCTGACATGCAATGCTGCAATTGTGAGCAAGCAGAATGCTCCCCCGACACCCTGAAAGCAACAGGTGCTAATGATATCCTGGACAGTGACAGTGAGGTAAGTAGGGCTTGGCACAGATGTCAGCCCAGGAAAGTAATAAATGATGTGGTGCTTAGCATTCTTTACCTTAATGGTTTTAGACTGGAGCCTCAGGCCGTTCAGTGTGTTTATTGCTCTTTCTGCGTCCTTTGCAGTCACGTAGTTCACAAAACCATAGCCCAAGCTGTGTCCTGTGGGAGAACATGTACATACTGGTAAACCAATTGAGAGAGATTGAGAGAGACTGAGAGAAACCGAGAAGATGAACAGGGCTATGCCCTCCTGTCAGGCTGGGCTCAAAAGAACAAGGTCAGAGAAAAGACAAAGGAAAAACAGAGGCCCTGGCCGGTGGCTCATTGGATAGTGTTGGCCTGGTGTATGGATGTCCTGGGTTTGACTCCCGGTCAGGGCACACAGGAGAAGCAACCATCTGCTTCTCTCTACCTCTCCTCTGCTTCCCCCTTCTCTCTCTCTCTCTTCTCCCACAGCCAGTGGCTTGATTAGTTCAGGCGTGGCCCAGGGCACTGAGGATGGCTCAGTTGGAGCATGACAACCATCTACAAAAAATAGCTTGGTACTTGACATTGGCCCAGGTAGGGTTGCAGGTTAGATCCTGGTCTAGGCATATGCGGGAGTCTGCCTCACTATCCCCCCTCCTCTCACCTAAAAAGCAAAACAAAACAAAAAACAAATAAAACCTCCCCACAGAAAACAGAAACATTAAGAGCCAGAGCCTGCAGGAAGTGAAGTTATAGACTGATGGTTACAATCTATATTAATGACTTATTTATTTATTTGTACATTTTCTGCAAAGAACAAATGTTACTTTTGTATGTAAAGAAAAGTTATTATTTTTTTAGAGAGAGAAAGAGGAAGAGAGAAAGTTAAGCATCAACTTGTATTTACCTCACTTTGGTTGTTCATTGATTGTTTCTCACATATGCCTTGACTGGGAGGCCCAAGCTGAGCCAGTGACCTTTTGCTCGAGCCAGTGACCCTACGCTCAAGCTGGTGACCTCAGGGGTTTCAAACCTGGGACCTCGGAGTGCTAGGTCAACACTCTATCCATCGCGCCATCACCAGTCAGGTAAAAAAGTTATTTAAAAAGAAACAATTTAAAAGTGCAACTGACTGCATCCTGGGGAACCCATCACCACAGCAATGACAATGATTGGTCTCACTGGTGACGGTCATTCTGAGAGGGCCGGAGTCTGAGAAGGGGAGGAGGATGATTACAAGTGGCAGATAGGTAGATAGGCACCACTCTACCACTTCCAACCCCAGAGTGGGGAAAGCTTGCTGGGACCTGGTGGTATCCAGCATCGGTTCCTCTGACTTCCCTGTGACCCACTGGTGGGCACAAGAAGAAAGCACTGAGAGAAGTTTCAACCCCATCGGGCAGCACCAGCACTTCCTTCACAGCCCTAGCTGAGCTTGTAGGGTCCCTGTCAGCAGTGGACTCCACTGTAATAGCATTATCAGCTTAAGGCTGGGGGAATCATAAGAGATGCAAAAACCTGAACTCTTCCTCAAAAAAATCCAAGGTTACAGGTAGCACGTCCCCGACTCCTTTGTGAAACTTTTAGAAAAGGGAATGACCACCAGCTGGATACCCACAAGGGACTCAGATAGCAGGTAAGGGGCTGTGGATTCCCAAGAGGCTAGAGAGGAGCAAAGGCTGGGGTTTAGAGGTGGAAGGAGCCTGATACCTTCACTGCAGGGGACAAGGAGGAGGAGGTGCAGAGAAGAGAACCACCATGTGCCCACATCTGACCCACATACACGCCACGTTTGAGGGCACCCACTAAACGCAGGGCAGTACCCTGGGCAGAAACAGAGCTGTAAGACCAAGGCCCACCATCACTGAGCTTTGATGCATCTCTTCATCAAATTGGCAGAGTTACAATGAGCAGATAAGAAAATACAACCACGCCATGAGCCACATGGAAGTGGAGATCCTCATTGCAGCTGTGCCAGCTCAGCTGCAGCGTCAGAGGAACCCAGTGGGCAGTCTAACTCAGTTTTGACACTTAATAAAAACTTTTATTTTTAGATTTAAAGAAAAGCTAGAGATAATACAGAGTTCCCATATAACCTACATCGAGTTTCCCATTAGTAACATCTTATACTACAATGGAGGGAAGACTTGTTACAAGTAATGAACCAGCAACAATAAATTACTAACTGCTGTCCAAATTTGATTTCTATTGCAGTAGGTTTTCCCCTAATGTTCTTTTCTATCCCAGGATGCCATTCAGGATCCCATGTAACATCTGGTCATCATGTCTCCTTAGACTGTGACAATTTCTCAGACCTTCCTTGCTTGTGATGACCTTAACAGTTTCAAAGAGGGCTGGCATGTTGTAGAGTCCTTCTCAGTACGGATTCATCAGATTTTTCTCATGGTTAGGTTGGCATGATGGGTTTTGGGAGGAAGACTACCAAGTGCAATGCCCTTCTCTTGACATCATACTAGGGGTTCATACTGTCAACATGACTAACACAGGTGGTAACTGTGAACCTGGCAGAGGCAGGAAGTTTGGCAGGTTTCTTCTCTATCGTAAGGTCAACCCCCACCCCCACTGTAGGCTTTGGAAAGAAGTCGCTGTGCAACCCACACTTATGGAGCGCCTTGTGGAATTTCGCTCTCTTTCAGGGCAGAGTAGCTATATAAATTATTTGCATGGCCTCTTTCTTTTTTAAAAGAAACAAAAACAAAACCTGACCCTCTAGACCCATATTTTAACAAATGCCATGGGTCTCAAAGACTTGGCTCTGGAGCCCTGGACAGTGAGCACCTCAGAGAGCAGGGCTGTGGGGCCCAGGCCCATCCATGAGGAGAGTCATACTCATAGCTCAGAAAACTACAACTGGCTCCAGTACAGGACTTAGGGTCCTTGCAAACAGTCCAGACCACAAATGTGAGAGCTGAGAATACAAAGGTCTGTGATATGAATTCCCAACCAAAGTCCAGCTTGCCTGGGATTTTTACCCTCAAACACCTGCTCTTAAACCCCACTTTGTTTCTCCCTGTGGCCAGGCCAAGGAGCCCTTCCTATCTGGCTCGGACCTAGACAGGTTCCTCTGCCTCCTCTCTGATCAGCACCCCATGCACATGAGTCTCCTTGTTTTTCTGTTCTTCCCTCAAGGCCAATTCTCCCCTGGATCAACTGCCTTCTTCCCTGACAGTGCCCAGGTGGCCTAAGCACTGCTAGAGAAACCAGACACCAATGACAACTCACCCAGGCCCCGTTCCTATGTCTTGCAGCTGGCTCCTCTCAGCATATAAATATGGCCCTTGCCTGACCAGGCTGTGGTGCAGTGGACAGAGCACTGGACTGGGACATGGAGGACCCAGGTTTGAAACCCCGAGGTCACCAGCTTGAGCACAGGGTCGCTGGCTTGAGCAAGGGGTCATTTGCTCTGCTGTAGCACCCCCCCCAAAGGCACATATGAGAACACAATTAACTAAGGTGCCATAATGAAGAATTGATGCTTCTTATCTCTCTCCCTTCCTGTCTGTCCCTATCTGTTTCTCTCTCTCTATTAAAATAAATAAATATGGACCTTGCCCCATCCCAGTGTCCAACAGCCCTGGCTGGCTCCCCAGGGTGGTCACTGCTGACTGCTAGCACTATCTGCATCAAGGCCATCCATGACCCTTGGGCACTGCCCCATGCACAGTTCCATGAACTTTCAGTTTGAGGTGCCACCTTCATGCTGTGGCAACAGTGTCTGGCTTTCTTCCTTCCTAGCTATCTCTCTTCTGGTTTGTCCTCTGGACTATCCCTCATTTTTTAGAGTGAGATGGAGAGGGAGAGAGAGAGAAAGGAGGGAAGAGAGATGAGAAGCATCAACTTATAGTTGCATCACTTTAGTTGTTCACTGATTGCTTCTCATAGGTGTCTGGACCTGTGGGCTCCAGCCAAGCCAGTGACCCCCTGCTCAAGCCAGAGACTTTGGGACCATGTTGATGATCTTGTGCTCAAGCCGAAAGAGCCTGCGCTTAAGCCAGTGCCCTTGGGGTTTCGATCCTGGGACTTCAGAGTCCCAGGCTGATGCTCTATCCACTGCGCCACCAGCAGTCAGACCATCCTTTATCCTTATCAGTTGGTCTCCAAGACTCTGCCTTTGGTCCTTGTCTCCATCAGTATTCCTGGCTGATTTCTCTGACCACCTGTGACTGCATCTGCCAATGTCACCTAGGAAGTCACATACCCTCAGATGGCACTGTCTCCCTTCCCCGGTACTACCCCCACTTCAGTTCTCCTCAATGAGTCCATTCATATTAACTAAACACCTAGTATGCATCAGAACTCAGGCCAGGCTGGCTGGGGGCGGGGGGTTGATCATAAAGAAGGAAGCTTGTACCTTAGCGAAACTCACACCCCACTGGGCAAGTTGTACAACAAACAGCAAGAAAGGACTAAACAGCCTGGCCAGGCGGTGGCGCAGTGGATAGAGCGTTGGACTAGGATGCAGAGGACCCGGGTTCAAGACCCCGAGGTCGCCAGCTTGAGCGCAGGCTCCTCTGGTTTGAGGAAAAGCCCACCAGCTTGAACCCAAGGTCGCTGGCTCCAGCAAGGGGTTACTTGGTCTGCTGAAGGCCTGCGGTCAAGGCATGTATGAGAGAGCAATCAATGAACAACTAAGGTGTTGCAATGCGCAATGAAAAACTAATGATTGATGCTTCTCATCTCTCTCCGTTCCTGTCTGTCTGTCCCTGTCTATCCCTCTCTCTGACTCTGTAAAATAAATAAATAAATAATAAATAAATAAAAAAATTTAAAAAAAGAAAAGACTAAACAAAGCCACCACACAGGTGCTATGAGGAGAATCTTTCTATAGTGAGAGGCTGACAGGATGGACCCTCAGCAGACAGGACAGCCAGGACCTCCTTTTGAGGAGTTGATATCTGAAGCAATACATCAGGATGGGTAGGGGCAAGCACTCCAGACAGAAGAGCAAGTGCCAAGGCTCTAAGGTGGAAACAATGGGTGTGTTCTAGGAAAAGGGGGAATGGCTAGAGGTGGCTGCTGTGTGGAGAGCAGACGCAGTGCGTCAAGACCTGTGGAGAGTCTGTGAGCTTGAGCAGGTGTGAAATTAGAGTGGTGTGTGCCAAGGAGGGGGCAGTGGAAAACCCACAAAGAAGGCCTGAAGATGGGTTGATGCAGAAGGGAGCTCCAGGAGGGCCTCCAGTACCAGAAAGCAGCTCCCCTGCCAGCACTCCTGGGCTGGGCTAAGCCCTCTGAGCCAGGTGGGGAGGGGTCTCTGCATACCCCTACCCCAGGGCTGGCTCTGTCCTCTTAATCTTTCTATCCTGTATGGTAGGCACCTGTGTGCAGCATGAGGGAAGGGAGAGAAGGAACAAAGGGGAGCACCTGGTTTTCACTCAATTGATGAGGCTAAAGTGCTTAACAGTGCTGAGCACCCATCTCCACCCTTTCCTTCAACATAAACCAATCACTTGTCTTTGGCTGCCCATTAGAATCACCAAGGAAGCTTCTAAAAACTGACCATTTCCCAGGCCACATCTCAGAGTAATGAAATTGGAGTGGGGGTGAAGTGGAGCAGGAGTGGGGGTGGCTTCAGTAGTTTTGAAAGCTCCCCAGGATTCTAATGTGCCCAGGTTGAGAGCTGATGCTGGAAGTGCACTTGGGGAACCCCAGAGAGCATGTTTCCCAAGATTATAGAGAGGAGACCCAGGTGTCTGGGGGAAGGCACTCACTTCGCAAAGCAGCCTCTCCAAGTTACTGTTTCTCCAACAGAGTCCACAAGCCATGCAGGTAATGGTGTAGCTACTCTAGATCCTGGGGACCCAGGATGGCAGGCAGGAATGGGAATCTATACTTCTCAACTCCTTAGAGATGATTCTACTGCCCCATGGAGGCAGTGGACCTCCTAGAACTCAATGCCATGAAGGAAGGTCAGTTGCTGTACCTTCCCCCTTTGTGGGGATGGAAGACGCCCCAGATGAAAGAAGTCTGAGGTTTGGCAGGGGAGCAGTTGCGCTCAGAGGCAGAGCTCTGGCAGGACAAGGATCCTGCACAGACTGCTAGTGTGTGAGGAGGGCAGGGCCTTCCTGGACACAGGACTGGGGGCTACCAAAGCCCCTGGTGGGGAGATATAATGCAGAGGGGAGAAGAGGAAGATGAGAGAAAGAAATAGAAATAAAGCATAAATAAACCCTGGGTCTGAGGTCAAGGGATGTCCCAGAGGCCGGCACTCCCCCAGCTCTCACTTCCCACACAGTAGGAAAAGTGCCGTCACCGTCACAGTCTGGTCACAGGCCCAGTGCCTCTCAACCCTGGTTCTATTTGCCCCAGCCCTAGCACTGCCTTCCCTCCAGGAAGGTTAAATGTCAGATGTGCAAACACCTGGCCTGGCTGATTCAGTGGATCTGGGTGGACCCGAGGCTAGGGTAAGGTCTGTGCCTCTCCCACCCTGCCTTGCCAGTAGGTGCTACTGTTGGTCAAGATCCAGTTTTCCAAGAGCCACTGCCTGGAGAACAGCAAGCCTGCCTGCCCTCTTGGGCAATTCCCATCCAGTGTTCCTCCATTTCCAAACACACTTCCTCTCTCTTTGGGCAAAGGTTGAAAACCAAAAGACAATTGCACAGCATTTCATCTCTGTCTACAGAGCAGAGCAGCCAATGTACTGTTTCAATCCCTCACACTGACCTGGGTGCACGGCCAAGGCAGGTGAGTGCCCTGTGGGTGAGGCCTTTCCTGCAACATGAGCAGGTGAGAGCACTCAAGTTCTTCCTTTAAAGGTCCATTGGGGCTCAAGGGAAGACTTCACTGAGACAGAGAGACTGGGTCTTGGGGAAGGGGAGGATGAGTGAACTAATCAGACAATAAACAAGAAACAACAAATGCCAGCAATAGAAAAAAAAGTGGGCAAAGGACACAAAGGATATTTTATGAAAGTGTACAAACAGCCATTAAGTATGTGAAAACAGATACATTTTCCTAGAAATGCATATCACCAGCAGGGTTAGATGTCATCTTTCACTTAGGCTGGCAAAGTTGAGAAACAGTGCCCCACCCAGGGATGGAAGGGCCAGTGGAGGGAAGAAATGTGAACTGGGCACCCCTGGAAATCAAGTAGGCAATATGGGTCCAGGGCTTTTCAAAAGTACAATTGTCCCCCCCTTACCTCAATGTATGCACTCCAAGACCCCCATGGATAATGGAAACCCCACATAGCACTGAATCCTACATATGCTACATTTCTTCTTACATATGCACTCCTTTCACTTAACCCTTTAAGTAGTGTGAAGGTTCATGTATATCCTCATGCCTCCTAACAATCCAGAGTACAACCGATTTATTTTAAAAATGTATAGGGCAACCATAAAAAATGGCAAATGTATGTTCTTGTTTCCATAAATTGGCTATCAGACAACATGATTTTAAGTTAATAAAACTGGAACTAATTTGATCTTTTGGAAAAAAAAATTCACTCCCAGGGGTCAGCGGAGCATGAAAAAAACTCACTACTCAAGGATTAAGGGAAGCACTTATGGCTTCTCTTAGACATGTCTGAGCTGCCAGAATTACTGCTCTTGTGCTTTGGAGCCATTATGAAGTAATACAAGGACCACATGAACACAAGCACTGCAATACTACAACAGTCAATCTGATAACTGAGAGGCTCCTAAGTGACTAACGGGAAGAGAGCACCCCTATATCGTGGAGACGCTGGACAAAGGGATGAGTCACATTTCGGGCAGGAGAAAGCAGGATGATGAGAGATTTCATCATGCTACTCAGAACAATGTGCAATTTGGAACTTATAAACTATTTCCAGAATTCTCCATTTAATATTTTTTGACAGTGGTTGATCACAGGTAACTAAAACCACAGAAAGCAAAACCACAGATAAGGGGGGATGAATATATACACTCTCACATCTGTTGGTTCGCTTCTAGAAAGACTTTCTATGGAAACAACCAGTGAGCAAAGATTTGTGCCAGGATATTTATCTCAGTGAGGCTGACTGAATATAGAAAAAGTTATAGTAACCTTTGGTAAACTCAGAACCTCCATATAGTAGAATGCTACATAACCATTGTGATTAGGAGATAGCAATGTTTGATGACACAAAATTGTTCAGCTATAGGAAGAAAAGTTTCCACACAGCTTGGGGATACAAGTACATTTTTGTAAAAAGCACACAACTGCTTACAACCAGGAATATGTAAAAAAAATAAGCCTGGAAGAACATGGAACACAGTTGTGGGATTACGGGTAATTTAAAATTTTCTTCCTTATCTCACATGACCTTATTTTTCTATAAGGAAAAACAGTGGTAAGGCTGTCCAGGTGTGGAAGGACACTCCTGCTGAAGAAAGAGTCTTCAGGAAATCATAAGAGTGCAACAGCAGGGCATGTCTGAGGATGACAAGTTCAGTCCAGCCCAAGAACAGGGTGTGTTGGGGTGCAGTGGCTGGCAAGAGGGGGACAATTCCCTGGGAGACTTGTGAGCTGCAGGCAGGGGTAAAAGCTTTATCCTGAGCAGTGGTGCACAGAGCAATGAAATAGAAGCTGACCAAAGCTGAGGGACCAAGTGACCAGTATGACAGTCCAGGAGGGTGTAGGCTGATTCCTGGTCTCCTGTGGGCCACATGACATCTGCAGAGGGACAAAGAACAGGGCAGGGCTGCAGAGTAAGGCTAGCTAGTGACTGTAGGTGGAATAGGCAACAACAAATGTATATCCCCAATGTAAGGGCTGGAGCCTGCCTGGCTAGAAATACTCTGAATCTTGAGGCCACCACATGGAACATTCTCGGCATCTCAGCCACCACCCTGTTCCTCATTCCTCCTGTCACTGGAGCCTGGCCCATGGTTGGTACTCAATAAATATTTGCTGGGTGAACGAACATCCATGCTGACATGCATTCTCCTCCAATCCCAGACCCTTTCATTTGTTCATTCCTTCAACAGACTGTGGCTACCTCCACAAACACTAGAGGTGAACAGGGTCCCTGCTTCCAAGAACTATATGGATCTAACAGACAAGAAAGTTCTGACTTCAGTGCACTGTGGAAACCCATTTTGCAGGTCTGCCCTGTTGCTATGGGAACCCAGAATAGAAGCATCTAAAGCTGACAGGGTTGGGACTGGGAAAGGCATCCTAAAGGAAATGGGACCTGTAAACTGAGGAGTTTAAATGCAGGGGAGTGACCCTCCATGCTGGAGGGAGCAGGGGTGGCCAGTTAAGAAGCAAGAACACTAACGTAGGCAGAGGACGATGTGGTCTGGTCTAGATGAAGACAGGGGAGATGGAAGAAAAGAAATGGAAGCATCCAGAAGGACAAGTAGTAAAGATATCTGTCAAAGTTCATGCTTAGATTTCTGACCAGAGCCACTGAGGGGAAAGCAGTGCCATCCATTAAGATGGGGACACCGGGATACAAGCAGTTGGCTGGCAGGAGAGTCAAGGTCAGTCTGGAAAACACTGAATCAGAGAAGCTTTGTGGATGAAAGAGAGGCAGCAAACCAAAGGGGGAGCTAAGCTGTGGGTGCATACTATAGGCTTAGAAAGAAGCAGCCTGGGAGTAACCCTGAGGACTGCTGAAGTTAACAGCTGGAAAGGGGCCACAAGAGAGGCAGAGCAAGGCCTCAGGGGCAGGAGAGAACCAGGGTGGTTTGTTCACAGAAGCCAAGGAAAGAAGCTTCTAGAAGGAGAAGACAGTCAATTTGCTGGCACTATAAATAGGAGAAGAAGGACAGAGCAGTGGTTTTCAACTGTAAGTGGTTCTGCACCCTAGGGAATACTTGCCAATGTCTAGGGGACATTTTTGGTTGTCACAACTTGAAAATTTCCCCTGGCATCTAGTGTGTAAAGATCAGGGATACTTATTACTCAACATCCTACAGTGCAAAGGATGTTCCCCACCCCACACACAAGAATTATGCAATCCCAAATCTCGAATAATGCTCAAGTTGAGAAAACCTGAGCTACACAAAGTTGGAGAATCTTAGCTAGGATCTTTTAAGAGAGAGCAGAGATTGAAACATGCTGAATACTGATGAGACAATCTTGGGAAGTCCTAGAACCATGGGTACTTGCATAGCTTGAGGTTCCTGGGGTGCTGAGAAGAAACAGGACCCAGGACAGAGGCAGAGATGGCTGCAAAGTAGGAGGCAGCCATCAGCTGAGATGAGGAAATCCCAAGGGGGAAAACACGCTTCTGAAATGGTTGTTCTGGGGAATGGCAATAGCCCATGTTGCAAGCTGAGCTCAGTCAGGGATTTGATTCGAAGGGCGCCTGTCTCTCTCTGGGGTGGGCAGCCTGAGCCTAGCCAGGAGTGACATATCCATATTCAGGGTTTCACCAGAGCAGTGTAATAAGAGGATAAAGGCCGTCGTTCCAGGACCAGCCAGTGAAGTTGTCACGCACTGGTGGCAGATAAAGGGTGAGAATGTGGTAAGTTTTAAATAAAGCTACATTCATTCAATTTAAGAACTGCTAGCAAGGTACTGAACTGAAATGTGAGCCCAGGCCCCCCTACTCCACGACTCCTGGTACACTACACTTATCTTGTCTAATGATAAGACAAAGTTTATGTTTGAACTGAAAACTCTGAAATTACATTTTTACTGCTTTTTCAAAACCAGTTCTCTACTTTCCCAGCCAATCCTACCAAATCTAGGTGTTCCCATTACCATACATCACATTCCTTTGAAAACCACAACAAGTGAAGAGACAAAGAAGTCAGGTACCATGAGAACGCTTGCAAAATCCAACTGCATTAAGAAGTATCAAGGGGCTGAAAATCCCCTTCCACCAGAACATAAATGGAAAAAGGCGAGACTTGTTAGCAGCACAGGAGAATTTCAAAACCCCTGTGAACAAATACTCTTTATTCAGGATGGTCTCTTGGAACAGGAGAGAAATAGTGGCTTCTAGAACATTCTAACACTATTCAATTTTTTTTTTTCTTCTGAAGTTGGAAACGGGGAGGCAGTCAGACAGACTCCCGCATGCGCCCAACCGGGATCCACCCAGCACGCCCACCAGGGGGCGATGCTCTGCCTATCTGGGGCATTGCTCTGTTGCAACCAGAGCCATTCTAGCACCTGAGGCAGAGGCCACAGAGCCATCCTCAGCACTCAGGCCAGCCCTGCTCCAATGGAGCCTTGGCTGTGGGAGGGGAAGAGAGAGACAGAGAGGAAGGAGAGGGGGAGGGGTGGAGAAGCAGATGGGTGCTTCTCCTGTGTGCCCTGTCTGGGAATCGAACCCGGGACTCCTGCACGCCAGGCTGACGCTCTACCACTGAGCCAACCAGCCAGGGCCTACTGTATTCAATTTTGTGTGTTATTTAAAGTTCCTATATTTAGAAGACATTTATTAAATCAAAGACTCTCACCTGACCAGGCAGTGGTGCAGTGGATAGAGTGTCAGACTGGGATGCGGAGGACCCAGGTTCAAAACCCCGAGGTCGCCAGCTTAAGCGTGGGCTCATCTGGTGTGAGCACACAGCTCACCAGCTTGAACCTAAGATTGCTGGTTTGAGCAAGGGGTCACTCAGTCTGCTGCAACCTCCCCACCCCCACCCGTCAAGGCACATATGAGAAAGCAATCAATGAACAACTAAGGTGCCACAACAAAGAATTGATGCTCTCATCTCTCTCCCTTCCTGTTTGTCCCTCTCCCTGTCTGTCCCAAAAAACAAAAACAAAAACAATAACAAAAAAAATCATAGACTCAGAATTGGAAGTATCCCTTTTTTTTTTTTTTTTCATTTTTCTGAAGCTGGAAACAGGGAGAGACAGTCAGACAGACTCCCGCATGCGCCCGACCGGGATCCACCCGGCACGCCCACCAGGGGCGATGCTCTGCCCACCAGGGGGCGATGCTCTGCCCATCCTGGGCGTCGCCATGTTGCGACCAGAGCCACTCTAGCGCCTGGGGCAGAGGCCACAGAGCCATCCCCAGCGCCCGGGCCATCCTTGCTCCAATGGAGCCTTGGCTGCGGGAGGGGAAGAGAGAGACAGAGAGGGAAAGCGCGGCGGAGGGGTGGAGAAGCAAATGGGCGCTTCTCCTATGTGCCCTGGCCAGGAATCGAACCCGGGTCCTCCGCACGCTAGGCCGACGCTCTACCGCTGAGCCAACCGGCCAGGGCTGGAAGTATCCTTTAAAAGACTCTGAGTTCCAAGCCCCTGTCTGATGATCCATTTCCTATATGGGGTCAGCCAGCCTCTCCAGGAGTAATCCTGAGATGGGCATCATCCCATCTCTAGTAGCAAATACTGAGAACTGATAATGGGTACACGGGATTCAATATCTTACTCTACTGTAATGCAAAATTGAATAAGATATTATTTTTCCGTAATAGAAATACTGTTTTAAAGTAGTTTCATGGTAGGGAATCATAGTCCCACAAGCCAGGTGGCAGCCAGAATCCTCCTGGGAGGACTGTCCATTCCTCAGCTCACCAGAGTAGAGATGAGGAAGAGCAAGGGGAGGGGATGGGAGAGGAGGAAGAGAGAGAAGGGAAAGAAGAGAAAGGAGGGAGAAGAGGAAGAGGTGGGGGAGAAGGAGAAGGCAGAAGAGGAGGAAAAGGCAGAAGAGGAAGGGGAGGAGGGAAGGAGGGAGGAGGGAAGGAGGGAGGAGGGAGGCAGGGAGGAAGAAGGGGGGAGGAAGGAAGAGGTAGGAGGAAGAAAAAAAGGAGGAAGGGGAAGGCTCACTAAAACAGTGTTTCTCCCTGGGGAGAAAAGAATCGTAGTACCTGATCTTTCCACTTTTTTCTTCAGAGTTCTTGAAACCATGCTCAGAACAAGGGCCTTATCAGGTATTGAGCCTTCCACAAACCTTTATGAGGTATAGGCAGCATCAGGAAGTAGATGCCACCCCCCCCCCCACAATATGAATGGGGACACTGAGGCTTAAAGGCCATACTGCAAGGGAGTGGAGAATGGGGCTTTGAGCCTGACAACCAACTCCACAGCCAACCTATTGAGCTGCTGCCTATCTCCCACCCCCACAGCAGAGTTCAGGTTCAGCATATTTCAGATGTTCAAGTTGATGGAGTGACAGCAATCGAGGAGGCCCAAACCTAATGAAAGGCCACCCATGGGGACTCACGTGCTCTGCTACAGATCTGAGCATGTGTGAGAGGCTGGGAAGCGCCCAGGCCAGCGTACCTTCCGTAGGTGGGCCCACATCAGGCCAGGCCGTCCTTTGGTCCCTTCCAGATCTCAAAGCAGACCCAGTTTTTGGTGTCTCACTTTTTCTCCCCTCTTACTATCTTATTTTATACATGATCTCTGCCTGACATTGAATTTTTCCTCTTTTGGGAACCTACATCCAATCTTACACCAAGGTGGTGGCAAAGGAGACTTTGAGATAAAAATGAAACTTGACAAGCATCATTGCAAGGCTGCAGCTCTTCTACACTGAGGAATGCTGCAGAGTCACAGGTAAAGAATAGTGCTTAGGCCCTGGCCAGCTGGCTCAGTGGTAGAGCATCAGCCTGGCATGTGGATGTCCTGCATTCGATCCCTGGTCAGGACACACAGCAGAAGCACCCATCTACTTCTCCATCCCTCCCCCTCTCACTTCCCTCTCTCCCCCCACTTCCTGCAGCCAAAGTTCAATTAGAGCAAGCTGGCCCTGGGCGCTGAGGATGGCTCCATGGCCTCCACCTCAGGTGCTAAAGTGGCTCCAGTTACAAAAGAGCAATGGCCCCAGAGGGCAAAGCATCACCTCCTAGTGGGCTTGCTGGGTGGATCCTGGTCTGGGAGCATGTGGGAGTCTATCTCTGGTTCCCCTCTCACTAAAAAAAAAATTTAAGAAAAAAAAAGAGAAGACAGTGTTTAGCAGGACAGCCACAAACACTCCCTTTACAAAAAATCTTGGTTTCTTTACCTGCGACTTTATCCCGGATAAGTTTTGCAGATTCAACTTCACCAATACTGCTGAACAGACTTCGCAGCTCATCCTGGGTCATGTTCTGAGGGAGGTAGTTGACGATTAAATTTGTTCTCCCAATGTCATCCCTGCAGTCTTCGGCCATGTGGTCTTCATAACCATTAGCCATTGTATATATTTTTTAATCTGCAGGAAAAAGAACTCAAGTAAATTCCTAATGTCCACATTGCAGAATGTGAGACAAAATGAATGAATACATTAGCATTTAGTTTTCTCTTCAACATACTTCAACTCACTATTATTATTATTATTATTATTTTAGCAAGAGAGAGAGAGAGGAACAGACAGGAAGGGAGAAAGATGAGAAGCATCAACTCATGGTTGTAGCATTTTAGTTGTTCATTGATTGCTTTCCCATATGTGCCTTGACCCGAGGGTTCCAGCTGAGCCAGTGACCCCTTGCTCAAGCTGGCAACCTCAGGGTTTCGAACCTAGATCCTCAGTGTCCCAGGCAGACACTCTATCCACTGCACCTCCGCCTGGTCAGGCTAGTTCAACTATGTCCGCACAAAAACATGCACACAGAAGTTTACAGCAGCTTTATATACACTTACCCTCAAACTGGGAGCAAGCACGATGTCCTTCAGTGGACGAATGGAGAAACAAATACTGACACAAGGGATAAAAAGAAATGAGCTATGAAGCCACAGAGACATGGAGGAACCTTTATACATATTGCTAAATGGAAAAGAACAGCTTGAAAGGCTATGTATTATATGATCCCAATTATATAACATTGTGGAAAAGGCAAAAGTATAGAGACAGTGAAAAGATGAGTGGTTCCTGGGAGCTGGGGAGAGGGAGGGAAAAATGAACAGGCAGAGCACAGAGGATTTTTAGGGCACTACAGCTATTTGTATGATACTATAATGGTGGACACATGTCTTTTCACATTTGTCCAAACCCATGGAAGGTACAACACCAAGAGTGAGCCCTAAAATAACTACAGGCTTCAGCTAATATGTATCAATATTCATTTATCAATTATAACAAAATACCACACTCATGTGAGATGTCAATAATAGGAGAAACTTTGTGTTGGAGGAAGGGGTATGAAAACTCATTCTGTACTTCACAGTCTTTTTGTAAACCTGACTGCTCTAAAAAATAAAGTTTATTAAAACAAAACAAGTCCAAGTTCAACCATTTCCACTTACTAAAATTTACTAAAAGGGCTTCAAAGAAACATACATACAATTTCAACACTGTTGTTCAAGCTCCTGTGAAGTGTTTGAACTGTCTCTCTGGAGCAGTCCATGGGTACTGATTGCTTTCTCTTGCCCCCACATGCACTATGGATCAATGCAGCTGAATAACAAGGTGCCTGCACTATCCAGCCCGACACCTTGCCTGTCCTCCAGCAGGCAGGCAATGGTCTTTTGCATCCCTTTCTACCAAAACTCATTAAGAGTGAGCTGGAAGGTTAGGATTTCTCTAGCAGTTAGAGAAAGTTGGTCTTGAGAGCTTGCAGGCTTTGGAAGCCTTTAGCCACCTGAAGAAGTCTCTCCTTTCAGTGACAGACATCAGAGCACAGTGATAGCTTTGGAGTCGAGTTCCAATCAGTGCAGCTGAGGGTGCCAGGACTACTCTTTCTGAGAGCACAACTCACACTGGGTTTGCTCACAAGCCCAGCTGTGAGCTGCTTAATCTAAGCTGTTCTGTGTCTTTGCCTCTAAAATACACATTCAATAACCACTTACCCCCAACCCCTACTCCTGGGCTAAAACACACCATCACTGAGAAACGACCTTGCTGCCCAATAGCCTGGAGGTCTTGGGGGACAGCCTACCCCTTCTCCCAATCTCAAATGTCCAGCTGTTTTTATGCTTTCAGGAGCATTCTTTTTTTTTAAATATTTTATTTATTGATTTTTTAGAGAGAGAGGAGTGAGAGAGACAGAGAGAGAGAGAAGGGGGAGGAGCAGGAAGCATCAACTCCCATATGTGCCTTGACCAGGCAAGCCCAAGGTTTTGAACCGGCGACCTCAGTGTTCCAGGTCGATGCTTTATCCCACTGCGCCACCACAGGTCAGGCCAGGAGCATTCTTTAAAAATAGACATGTCAGCCTTACCCGTGGTGGTGTGGTGGATAAAGCACTGACCTGGAACACTGAGGTTGCTGGTTCAAAACCCTGGGCTTGCCCAGATCAAGGCACCTATAGGAGTTGATTCTTGCAGCTCCCCGCTTCCCTCTCTCTCTAAAAAATGCATAAATAAAATCTAAAAAAAAATTTTAAAAAAGAAAGACTTGCCAGTGGTTCCACATTGCCTGACTGATGGTGGTGCAGTGGACAGAGCATCGACTTGGGATGCTGAGGTCCTAGGTTCGAGACCCAAACATCACCAGCTTGAGTGAGTGCAGGCTGACAAGCCTGAGCACAGGGTCGCCAGCTTGAGCGTGGGGTCATTGTTATGATGCCATGGTCAGTGGCTTGAGCCCAAGGTCACTAGCTTAGGCAAGGGGTCACTAGTTCAGCTGGAGCCCCCCATCAAGGTACATATGAGAAGCAATTAATGAACTAAAGTGCTTGCTGTAACTACAAGTTGACTCTTCTTATCTTTGTTTATTGCTAAAAAACAAAAAAAAATATGAATACATCTCCTGCTCGGGGATTTCCCCACCCTGAAGCATCACTGAGAGAGGAACTTGGTATGGCGTTTTTGGCTCAAACTTGCTTCAGACCATATACAACATACAATATTAATTCAATCTCCCAGCATTTCTTTTACAGTGGCACCTTGAGATACGAGTTTAATTCATTCCGTAACCGAGCTTATAAATCAGTCAACTCGTATATCAAACAAATTTCTCCCATTTAAAATAACTGAAATAGATTTAATCTGTTCCAGCCCTGTGAAACATCCCCAAACCATCCTAAATTATTTAAAAAGATGTTTTTAATTAAAAAACATGCATGTATACTTTACCAATGCATAACAAAATATATAAAAATAAGAGAAAAAAGTGTTATTTAGTACTGTATTCTTACCTTGGAGACAGATGAGTGCGGCTAATGGAGGTGAATGGCGGAGGAGGAGTGAGGGAGGAAGGGATGCAGGCACTGTAAACACGTAAACTAAAACTGCACTTTCTTAACACTAACTGTAAACTAAAACTCCGTTTTCTTTACTTTAAACAAAACTAAAACTGCACCTTCTTTACTTAAAATGAAACCACAAAACTTAATTGTAAAAAAAAATGCACTTTCTCAACTTTAAACTTAACATTACATATTTTTCAATTAATCATCACCTGTTTCTGCCTTTTTGACTGCACTTTCGGCACTTTCACTTGCAGGACTTTTGAATAAAAATTTATCCAAAGAGGTTTGCACTTGCCTGCCTTTTAAAATGTTATGGAAATGTGACAAACAAGTGTCATTAAAAAGTGCTGAAGCACAACCAGTTGAAACTCTTTCTAGGTGTTTCTTTCCAATGAAACTTGAAAGCTTCTCCCACATTGCCAGCATGTCTTTAATTTCACTTGTAGAAATCACTTCCTCCGACTCTATCTCCTCAATACTAATCTCTTGCAGAAGCTCTGTATGTTGCATCATCTTTAGCTCCTTCAACTCCTCAGTTGAGAGTTTCTCCTCATGTTCCTCAACGAGCTGGTTTACGGCACTCTCATCTACTTCCAGACCCATCAACTTTCTGAGGGACACAATCTCCTCCAACGCTTCTACCTCGGTCTCAGTCTCTGGTTCAAATCCTTCAAAGTCCCTGTCTGTGACATCAGGCCATAACTTTTTCCACGCCAAGTTCAAGGTTCTTCTTGTAACCTCTTGCCATGCCAAGTCAACAATGCATAAACACATCATGATGTTGTAGTGATCTTTCCAAAACTCTCAAAGGGTTAGAACTGTATTCTCAGTCACCTCAAAGAAGCGGTGGAACAAGTGCTTTGTGTAAAGCTTTTTAAAGTTGGAAATGACCTGCTGATCCATAGGTTGCAAGATTGAAGTCATGTTGGGTGGGAGGTAGAGGACTTTCACAAATTTGAACTCATCAAGAACGTCATCTTTAAGATCAGGTGGATGGGCTGGAGCATTGTCAAGGATTAGTAATGCTTTCATCGGGAGTTTATTTTCTTTTCTTTTTTTTTTTTTTACAGAGACAGAGAGTCAGAGAGAGGAATAGATAGGGACAGACAGGAAGGGAGAGAGATAAGAAGCATCAATCATTAGTTTTTTGTTGCTACACCTTAGTTGTTCACTGACTGCTTTCTCATATGTGCCTTGACGGTGGGGCTACAGCAGACCAAGTAACCCCTTGCTCAAGCCAGCGTCCTTGGGTCCAAGCTGGAAAGCTTTGCTCAAACCAGATGAGCCCGCGCTCAAGCTGGCGACCTCGGGGTCTTGAACCTGGGTCCTCCGCATCCCAGTCCGACACTCTATCCACTGCGCCACCCCCTGGTGAGGCGGGAGTTTATTTTCTTGCAGATATTTCTTCACTGCAGGACCAAAGACAATATTTACCCACTCAATAAAAAACTTCAGCATAACCCATGCCCTAGCATTGGTGTGCCACATAACCTGCAGTTTTTCTTTAAGAATCTTGTGAGGCCCTGGCAGGTTAGCTCAGCGGTAGAGCGTCAGCCTGGCGTGCGGGGGACCCGGGTTCGATTCCCAGCCAGGGCACATAGGAAAAGCGCCCATTTGCTTCTCCACCCCGCCCCCCTCCTTCCTCTCTGTCTCTCTCTTCCCCTCCCGCAGCCAAGGCTCCTTTGGAGCAAAGATGGCCCGGGCGCTGGGGATGGCTCCTTGGCCTCTGCCCCAGGCACTAGAGTGGCTGGCTCTGGTCGTAGCAGAGTGACGCCCCAGAGGAGCAGAGCGTCGCCCCTAGTGGGCGTGCCAGGTGGATCCCGGTTGGGCGCATGTGGGAGTCTGTCTGACTGTCTCTCCCTGTTTCCAGCTTCAGAAAAATACAAAAAAAAAAAAAAAAAAAAAGAATCTTGTGAGTCTTAGGCCCTGGCCGGTTGGCTCAGTGGTAGTACGTCGGCCTGGCGTGCAGGAGTCCCGGGTTCGATTCCTGGCCAGGGCACACAGGAGAAGCGTCCATCTGCTTCTCCACCCCCTCCCCCTCTCCTTCCTCTCTGTCTCTCTCTTTGCCTCCCGCAGCCAAGGCTCCTTTGGAGCAAAGATGGCCCGGGCGCTGGGGATGGCTCTATGGCCTCTGCCTCAGGCGCTAGAATGGCTCTGGTTGCAACAGAGCAACACCCCGAATGGGCAGAGCATCGCTCCCAGGTGGGCATGCCAGGTGGATCCTGGTCGGGTGCATGTGGGAGTCTATCTGACTGCCTCCCTGTTTCCAACCTCAGAAAAATACAAAAAAAAAAAAAAAAAAATCTTGTGAGTCTTAAAGGCTCAAGGATTTTCGGAATGATACACTAGCAGTTGGCTTTACCTTACAGTCACCGCTAGAATTTGCACACAATGCAAGAGTCAGATGGTTCTTCATGGGTTTATGGCCTGGCAGCTTCTTCTCCTCTGCAGTGATGAAAGTCTTCCGGGGCATTTTTTCCCAAAACAATCCTGTTCGTCACAGTTGAACACTTGTTGGGGGATGTAGCCTTCCTTTGCAATAAGCGCAGCAAAACGTGCGATGTACTCCTCAGCTGCTTAACGTCAGCACTCGCAGCTTCACCATGCCTCACCACCGAGTGGATGCCAGATCTCTTCTTGAAATTTTCAAACCAGCCGTGACTTGCCTTAAACGTATCTTCTGCTGCCTCTTTTGAGGTTGATGGTTATTTTTTCTTCAAGTCGCCGTAAATAATACGTGCCTTTTTGCATATTACAGTCTCCATCACTGTATCTCCTGCCAGCTCTTTCTCTTTCACCCACACCAGCAGAAGCTTCTCCATTTCTTCATGGATATTTGTCCTTAATTGGGACACAATTGTAGTTCCTTTCACTGGATTTGCCTTTTTTATGGCATCCTTTTGTTTAAGGACGGTACAAATTGTAATGTATTGCCATCGTACAGCCTTGCCAGTTCAATCACTCGTACACCACGTTCATGTTTTTCTGTTATTTCTTGCCTTATTTCTATCGATATCATTTTCTTCTTCTTATCCTCACCACTGTCCTTCACACTCACTTTCTTCGGCTCCATGATAACACACAAAAAAAGTTAGGGAAAATATGCAAAAATGATTCAAGAACGAGTACAGCGCACAAGATTCTACTTGATTCTGTGGGTAACACGTGAGAAAGAACGAGATGCTAGTGTGCTGCCAACACTGGACCCGTGTGCCAACATGCCAACTAGCGGCAGCTTCCCAAATCACGACTCGTATCTCAGATTTTCACTTGGATCTCAAACAAAAATACGGACTGAGTCGCAGCCCGTATCTTAAAAAAAAAACACACACGTATGTTGGTCTGCTCGTATCTCGAGGTACCACTGTACTTATTTGAAAATGTTCTGTTTCCTGCTCTTTATAAAGTAGGCTGACATCAAAAGCCATAAAAAAAAGATTGGAAAGTTAAGACTTCACAGGGTAAAAACTTTTGTATGACAAAAGGCATCAGAAACAAATAAACAGCAGACTGGTAGAAATGGAGTTGATTGTAACACAGTATTAAAAGCTTGCAGGCTTTGGAATGCCTTTAGCGAACTTATGCAGTTCAAATTTGTTGTGTTCACGGGTCAACTGTATTTTTATAGGTGGATTTTTGACTGCACAGGACATCAGTACCCTTAATCCCTGTGTTGTTCAAGGGTCAAATGTACTTGTCACCTATATATTATTTAGATTAGTGGTTCTCACCCTGGGTGATTCTGCCCCCAGGGGACACTGGGCAGAAATGTCTGGAGACATTCCTGGTTATCATAACTGTGTGTGTGTGTGTGTGACTGGCATCTAGTGGGTAGAGGACAGAGATGCTATTAAACATTCCACAGGAGAGCCCCTATCACCATGAACTATCCAGCCCAAAATGTCAATACTGCCAAGGTTGAGAAAACTCCATTCAGACCATCTACAATTAATACGAAAAAAAAAGACGTATCACTAACAGAGAAGTGAACAAAGGCTATGTGATGCTACTAATAGATGACAGTAATTCAACTGGCTAGGAAACCATGGAAAGAAGCTCAAGTTCACGAATTATAAAAGAAATGCAAAATAAAAAGAGATGGTAGGCCCTGGCCATTTGGCTCAGCGGTAGAGCATCAGCCTGGCTTGTGGAAGTCCCAGGTTCAATTCCCAGCCAGGGCACACAGAAGAAGCACCCATCTGCTTCTCCACCTTTCCTCCTCTCCTTTCTCTCTATTTCTCTCTTCCCTTTCCGCAGCCAAGGCTCCATGGGCACTGAGGATGGCTCCATGGCCACCGCCTCAGTCTGGTTGCAGTGGAGCAATGCCCCAGATGGGCAGAGCATCGCCCCCCTGGTGGGCATGTCAGGTGGATTCTGGTAGGGCACATGTGGGAGTCTGTCTGCCACCCCAACCCTGCTTCTCACTTCAGAAAAATACAAAAAAAAAAAAAAAAAAAAAGAGAGATGCTACTTTCTGCCTGTCATATGGACTAAATACAGTATAAAGATAAGGAGTGCTGGCCAGCTAGCTCAGTCAGCCAGAGTGTCATTCTGAAAGGACAAAATTGCGGGTTCCCTGCTCAGAGCATATACAGGAACAAACAATGAATGCACAACTAAGTGAAACAACAAATGAATGCTTCTCTCTTCCCGCCCTCTCCTGTCTAAAATCAATTAAAAAATTGTTTTTAAAAAACAAGGGGAAAATACTCCTAAAACACTGTTGATATAAGTGTGACCTTTTGAAAGTATAACTTACTTGGTAGTGCCTACTAAGACTTTTTATGTGAATGCTACCCCTACGATTCAGAACTATAAGAATCTGTTCTACAGAAATAAACACACAGCCTGACCAGGTAGTGGTGCAATGGATAGAGTGTTGGACTGGGAAACGGAGGATGCAGGTTTGAAACCCCAAGGTTGCCGTCTTGAGCAAGGAGTTACTTGGTCTGCTGTAGCCCCCCCCCCCCCGTCAAGGCACATATGAGAAAGCAATTAATGAACAACTAAGGTGCCACAAAGAATTCATGCTTCTCATCTCTCTTCCTTCCTGTCTGTCCCTATCTGTCCCTCTCTCTATCTCTGCAGAAAGAAAGAAAGAAAGAAAGAGAAAGAGAGAGAGAAAGAGAGAAAGAAAGAAAGAAAGAAAGAAAGAAAGAAAGAAAGAAAGAAAGAAAGAGAAAAGAAAGAAAGGCACATGTGCAAGAAACACAGGACCTCTGGCTGGTAAAACTAAAACACTGAATCTAATCTATAAATATGCATTAACGGAGAATGATTAGATAAATACCAACTATAAGTAGAAAACACAGGACCACGAGCATTAACAGGTTTAATTATAAAAAACTGCATGAACCTGTTAATAAACTGTCTATGGCCAGGAGACTTTGAGATCATTAGCTCAAAAGTAAACAAAAACATCTGCTGAGGCTGGAACCAAAGTGCAAGGGTAAACTCTGAGAAATTAAAATGCACACTGAAATTTGTTTCAAATGTGATTCTAACATTTCTCTTCTTCCTTTCTTTTTCTTTATCCCTCCCTCTCTTCATCCTTGTTCTGAGTTAGGCATCTATTTTTCGGCCTTCTTCCTCATCCTGCCTTCATGCATAATTACTTCATTCTCATTACCTAAAGAAGTGTGGTATGTCTTCTATGCCTGGTAAAAGTTAACTTTTTAGAACAGTGGTGATCCAACCACAACCTGGGGGCCAAATCTGACCCAATGCCTATTTATTTTTTTTAGATTTTATTTTTTTCATTTTAGAGAGGAGAGATAGAGAAAGGGGGGGGGGGAGCAGGAAGCATCAACTCCCATATATGTGCCTTGACCAGCAAGCCCAGGGTTTTGAACCAGTGACCTCAGAGTTCCAAGTTAATTCTTTATCCACTGCGCCACCACAGGTCAGGCCTACCACTGCCTATTTTTATACATAAAGTTTTATTTGCACACAGCTACTCTCATTTGTTTATGTATCGTCTGTAGCTAACTTTTGTCCTACAGCAATGGAATCTAGTAGTTGTGACAGAGACCATATGGCCCACAAAGCTGAAAATATTTACCATCTGGCTCTTTACAAAAAAAGTGTGCTGACCTCTATTTTAAAATGTAAAAATAGAAAATTTCTAGGAAAAAATCTTGTGACATTGGATGAGGCAAAGATTTCTTAGATATAGCACCAAAAGCCCAACCCATTTAAAAGAAGCTGACAAACTGGATACCATCAAAAGTTAAAAACTTCTGCTCTACAAAAAGACACTATTAGGAAAATTACAATCCGAAGTCTGGAATTCAGTATTTGCAAATCATATATCTGCAAAAGTATTTGTATCCAGAACATACTTTTTAAAAACTCTCCAAATTTAATTAGAAAATGGCAAAAAGAACCTAGCCTGTTGTGGCACAGAGGATAGAGCGTCAACCTGGAACACTGAGGTTGATGGTTTGCAACTCTGGGCTTGTCCAGTCAAGGCACCTATGGCAAGCAAGCAATGAACAACTAAAGTGAAGCAATTATAAGTTGATACTTCTCATTCCACCCCCCTTCTCTCTTCCCTCTCTTTGTAAAATCAATATATAAAATCTTAAAATAAAAAGAGCTTGACTAGGTGGTGGCAAAGTGGAGAGAGCATCGGCCTGGGACACTCAGGACCCATGTTCAAAACCGCAAGGTCACTGGTTTGAGCGCAGGCTCACCAACTTGAGTGCGGGGTAGCTGGCTTGAGTGTGGGATCATAGATATGGCCCGATGGTTGCTGGCTTGAGCCCAAAGGTCACGCCTGAGCAAGGGTTCACTGGCTCAGCTGGAGCCTCCTGGTCAAGGCACATATAAGAAAGCGATCAATGAACTACTAAGGTGCTACCAACTATGAGTTGATGCTCTCATCTCTTTCCTTTCCTGTCTGTCTGTCCCTGTCTTTCTCTCTAAAAAAAAAAAAAAAAGATGTGAACAGACACCACACCAAAAAAAAATACACAGATGGCAAGTAAACACGTGAAAAGATGCTCAATATCATTAGTTATTAGGAAAATGCAAACTAAAACCACATCGAGATATGAGATGCCACTCCCATCTAAAGTGAGAATTGAAATACTAGTACCCGTTTATAAGGGCTAAAACAAAATAAAGCAAAAGCAAGCTACATCTGAAACTAATATACTGCTCACAAAAATTACGGGATATTTTAAAATGAATATGAAATGATAAAAAAAAGCATTTGATTTTTTTTATTAAACAAGAACATCAGAAAAGCAAACAAGTCAAAAAACGTTCAATTATGCAAATGAGATGCAAAACCAACTCATTTCATTGGTGAAAATGCACTATACAAAAGGATGAAAGTACTGGAGTACATTCCCTGATCCCCTAATTTTTGTGAGCAGTGTATATTGTATGTCAACTATACTTTAGTAAAACACACACACACACAAAGCAAGCAAACAACAACAAAACAGATAATATCAAGTTCTAGTGAGAATATGGAGAAACCAGAACTTTCACACACTGCTGGTAGAAATGTAAAAATGTTACAGCCACTTTGGAAAACAGACTGGCAGTTTCTTACAGCTCAACATATGCTTACCTATGACCCAATCCTATTCCTAATCTTCATACAAGAGAAATTAAAGTCATGTTCATATAAAAACCTATACACAAATGTTTATAGCAGCTTTATTCATAACTGCCAAAAACTGGAACCCAAATGTCCTTTAAGCTGTTAGCAGATAACTTATGGTAAACCATACAGTGGAATACTACTCAGCAATAAAAAGGTACTACTAATTCATGCAACTTTTAGGTATCTCAGAAACATTTGAGTGGAAGAAACTAGACTCTGCATGATTCCATTCTGGAAAAGGCAAAACCAAAGTCCTAGATCAGGGCTTGCCAGGGGCTGGAAGCAGGAAAAAGAATTGATTACACAGGGGGAGCACTGAGGGAATAAGTATTTTGATCCATAGTTGGGGCCCACTTTAGTTACATGAGAATTTGACTGTGTGGGTGGCTGGCACCTCTGACCCTCTCATTGTTCAATGGCCAACTGTATTTTTGTTGTTTAGGTGATGGAACTTTCCAGTATCTTGATCATGGTGGTAGTTACTTGACTCTGCATTTGTCAAAACTCAACTCTACACCAAAAGAGTTAAAAAATAAAATTTCAAAGGTTTAAAAAGTATACTTTCTGCTTTGTAGCCCTGTACCCCAGCATACCGGCTCCTCCTGATGCCCACTCGGGTCTGAGCAGCCAGCTCCCTGCAGACCCACTTCTTGGTCAACTGGCAACAAGGGAGAAACCAAAACCTCAAGAGTACAGTGTCTCAGTACTTTGTGGCCACTCCACCCAGCTCTCTGGGTCCTTTCCCTTGATCTGTGCCAAACCAGCTTCTGTCCTTACAAGCTCCAACCACAACCAGGCCTTCATTTCTACCCAACGAGCAATGATTTCCAAGTCATGGCTACCTCTGGCTGTCTCAGTTCACCTGGCCCTGTCTCCTCCTCACTTAGTGTGTCTCTCCATACGATGTTCTGACACCCCTTCAAGTCAACAGGTGTGGCCCCATCAAGCCATCTCCACCCCTCTATTCACCCACCAAGGTTCAGAGGTTACATTACTTTACTTGTGGTCAGTCGTTCATAAGTGGCAGGGCCAGTTCTCAAGTTGTCACTACAGAGCAACAATGAAACACAAAGCCCTCCGTCTTAGGGCCAGCTTGCTGCTCCAGCCCTTACTCCCCTCACTAGCTTCTCCCCCAGCATACCACAGACCTTTCTGTCCCCATGCCTCTGGCACATAATCTTCAACTGTGGATGAAGATTATCCACCTATCATCTCCTCATATATCTTTAAAAAGTCCCCCAGAACAATAGGTCCCTCTTGTTATCAGTGCCCACACACCGCTAGTGTAAACCTGTACCACTGCATGGTTCACTCTGACTTGTAATTATGTTTTCTACCCGCATCATTAGTGAGAGCCTTGAGGACTACAACATCATCATCTAAGAATCAACAGGCAAATCCAGGGTACCCAGCAAACTATAGGTATATCACATAGGTACACAAAGTAGCAGAGGGGGGAACAGACACTGGGTCTCAAACTCACCCAGGAATCATGTTTGTGGCGCATTCTTCTTCATCATCTTCTCTCTCTTTTTTTTTTTTTTAAGAGAGAGACAAAGGCAGGGACAGACAGAAAGGAAGGGAAAGAGATGAGAAGCATCAAATCACAGTTGCAACACCTTAGTTGTTCAATGATTGCTTTCTCGTATGTGCCTTGATGGGGGGGGGGGGAGCAGCTGAGCCAGTGACCCCTTGCTAAAGCCAGTGACCATGGGGTCATGTCTGTGATCCCACACTCAAGCCTAGATCCTGAGCATCCCAGGCTGATGCTCTATCCATTGTGCTTCTGCCTGGTTAGGCTGATACATTCTTTTAAGTTAAGGAAGGACAGATGGAAATTGTCCTGACAGTTTATTATTATATTCAGTACCTATTTTTTTGAAATATACCTTTAAAATATTTACTGATTTTAGAGAAAGAGAAGAGAGAGATGAGGAGGGGGAGGGGGAAGGAGAGAGGGACGAGAGATGAAGAGGGGGAGGAGGAAGAGGAAGAGGAGGAGAGAGAAATGATCAACTTTTGTTGTTCCATTTATTTATACATTCAGTAGTTGATTGTTGTATATGCCCTGACTGGGGATTGAACCCACAACCCTGCCATATTGGAACGACACTCGAACCAACTGAGCTACCCACCCAGACCCATTCAGTATCTGTTTTAGGATCATCAATAAGTATCATTCCATCCCACAGAATCAAAATCAATTGCAAAAAGGGAAATTTTGAGTTTATCAAAAGGACTCCTGCTGATTTAACAATGTTTCCAGTAACTGGATGTATCATGGAGAAGTTTGGATGATCTGAGAGTTTTCAGACCCATCACACTATATTAAACTATCCTGGTTGTCTGTGTGACTTCAGCAATGTTGCTCACATCAATAGTATACCTACTGCACATACAGTGAAGAGGTATATACAGAAATGACAACAATATACACAGGTAGTACGTACATAAAAGTAGCAAGACTGGTTTCTTTTGTTTGTTTTTTGTTTTTTTCAGAGACAGAGAGTGAGTCAGAGAGAGTGATAGACAGGGACAGACAGATAGGAACGGAGAGAGATGAGAAGCATCAATCATTAGCTTTTCATTGCGCGTTGCAACACCTTAGTTGTTCATTGATTGCTTTCTCATATGTGCCTTGACCGCGGGCCTTCAGCAGACCGAGTAGCCCCTTGTTGGAGCCAGCAACCTTGGGTTCAAGCTGGTGGGCTTTTGCTCAAACCAGATGAGCCCGTGCTCAAGCTGGCGACCTCGGGGTCTCGAACCTGGGTCCTCTGAATCCCAGTCCAACGTTCTTTCCACTGCACCACCGCCTGGTCAGGCAAGACTGGTTTCTAATGGGTACCCTTTAGAACTAACTCATTTTATAGTCACAGAGCAGTTTCTAAACTACTTGAACAAGAACAAAACTAGAATAATCAAATGTATCTTCAGGCTCAACCTTGACACTTTACATATCATGTGGTAAATAAAGCCTGGGCTCAATTATTCCAGATGTAAAACTCTGAGTCCTTCAGGGTAAAATGTCTTAGGAATTTAAGGTACTCCAGGAAATACTCTGGTGCCAGAAAAAAATCTCAATGTACTACCTAACCCAATTATAACTGTTATGAGAGGTGAGGACTCAAGTGGACACAGTATGTTTTCTTACTCGTCCCTTCCCACAGCCCATAGGGGGATAGATGCCTGGTGGGAGTTGGTCCAGTTATGTCAAGCAATTCCACATCTGATAGGCTGAGACACCGGGGGCACAAGCAGATCAGGTGCAGCTCCAACCCTCAAGTTCATGCAATTACCAGGCCACCTCAGTACCACAAAAGCCTCTCGACCAGTCCATGCATCCTTTTCCCTTCCCTAGAAAGGCAACCTTCCAAGAATACCTCTTGACTGCACCTAGAAACCCTCTATCACCAGACCTTGGCATTCTTTTCTAGATTTATCTCCAAGTTCATCTTCTGGCCCAAAGTGCTCCATGGGCCCAGAGATACCTGATCAGCTCCAGAGACCTGCTAAGAGTTCCAGCTTCTTTTTGGCTGGTCAAGCCCACTCCAGGGCTCTTGAAGAGAACTACAAAGCAACATGGACCAGCAGGAAAAATCCATGGATTTTATAGCCTGGCAGACCTGAGCTCTAAAACTAACCCTACTGCTAATCAGCTGAACTCTTTTGGGTCCATCACTTCCTTTCCCAGAGTTGTTTCCTTATCTACAAAATGAAGATGTTACCATCTGCTTTGCAGCACCCAGCACAGTTTTTGACACATGGTAAGTACTCAACTCACCATCGGCCTCCAGGTCCACTAAGGAATGCTTCAATCCTTTTTCTTTGGGATCCTAGAAACAAACCACACCTTTGATGCCATTTCTAATGGGCCTGGGTTCCAGAAAATCCAATGTGGTTCCACTAGCCAGGGCTAACCATTACAGCATTCCATGAAAGTGAAAGATCTCATTCATAGTTCTCTGCTCAATCACACACATAACCTTGGACAAATCAGCTGTCCTCTTAATCTGTTCACCAAATATGAAGTTATTTTATATTTGTTCCCTCAATTCTAATTTAGTAACAAAACTGAGGTGAATGTGTGTGTCCCTGCCCTACCTTCCTATCCCAGTTGCAAACACCCTCATCTCCTCTTTCAGTCCTCATACCCTCTTCAAATTTCCTCCTCCCCTGAATTACTTCATTTGATGGCACATACACATGTCTTCTAAGCCGTGGTCCCCAACCACGGACTGGTTTAATGCCAGAAAATATTTTCACGGACTGGCCTTTAGGGTGGGACGGGTAAATGTATCACATGACCGAGACAAGTGTCAAGAGTGAGTCTTAGATGGATGTAACAGAGGAACCTGGTCATTTTTTAAAAAGAAAACATCGTTCAGACTTAAATATAAATAAAATGGAAATAATGTAAGTTATTTATTCTTTCTCTGCGGACCAGTAGCAAATGGCCCACGGACCGGTAATGGTCCGCAGCTCGAGGGTTGGGGATCACTGCTCTAAGCCACCTTTCTCCATCCCCTATACCTAAGTAAATTCAGCATCTCCAAACCAACTTGGTCTTTTCTCTTCAAATCACTCCTCTTTCTCTGTCTCCCTGTTTCTGTTCATGGTGATATAAGTTGTGCCATTGGGATGTTTGGATTGTTCTCTCTTGTAATTCTTTCATCTGATATGTCTCTGATGAGTGGCTAGATCACTCACTTCTGAGTTCCCTTCTAACCCTTCCTTCCCCCAGCATAGATGGAATGCCAACCACATGCCAGGCAGAGTAAGGCACTAGGCATACGAGATAAAGAAGCAGTCCCCAACGCAACCTTCAAGTTCAGGCCATTACCAGGTTATCTTATCTTAGTACTGCAAAAGCCTCTTGACAACTCCATCCATCCAGTCTCTTCCCTAGAAAGGCAACCTTCCAAGATCACTTCCTGACTGTGCCTAGCAACCCTCTATCACCAGACCCTGGCATGCTTTTCTAGATTTATCTCCAAGTTCACCTTTGACTCTCCTTATGTCCTCCTCTTATTCACACAGGCTTCTCGTTGTACCTGGAAACTCCTGCCCATGCCTCTCTGATCACAATGACCAGTCTGGACACCAGCACTTTCCTCAATACCAAAATCCAAACAATGGACAATCATTTCTTTCCATACTCTCTCAATGCTGTCAGGACTTGCTGCTTAATCTTTTGTTGTCTTTTCTCCCCAACTCAGGCTGTAAGTTCCTTAAGGAGGCAACTTCTTCCACTTCATCCCATTTCCATGACACTGGACTAGCAGTTTGTATGTCATATGTTCAGGCTATAAACATGTGAGCATATGATCCAAGTACATGGAGGCTCCAGGTGGAGTGGGGATGAACGATGATCATATAAGTCAGTCCCCTCAACATACAGCGATACGGACACAGCCTTCTGCCACCTTCCTGCTTCACTGTCTGTATACCCACGCACATGCCCTCTAACTGGGTTATGTGCCTTCCAGTTTATATCCACATTCCAAACTGCTCCTTCCCTCACCTTCTGTTTTCTTCATGACCAGTGTTCATCCACTGATCACACCAGCAAAGACTAGATATCATTCATTTCTTGTTCAGGCCCCACAACTAAATATCCATTGAGTCCTGCGTCTTTTAGCTCCTAACTATGTCTCAAACCCATCCTCTCTCTTTCCATATCACTACAGCCCAGAGTCACATTCCCAATTTTTCTTATCTAAATGAAAGAAATCACCTTCTGACTGGTTTGCAGCCCTTCAGCATTATTCCCCTCCAACTCTTCCTCCTGTGTACAGATCTGATTCCTTCACTCTGTGATCTAAAACTGCCTAAGAGCCACCCTGGAGTGGCTTACAGGATAATCCCCAAGCCCTCTGCACACCAGCTGCATGAGTTCTTTGGCCACTATTCACTTTACATTTCTTGCCCCTGAAGTACCAGATCCCATGTGGTTCTCTGAGCAAACCTAAATGTTTCCACCTCAAAACCTTCCCCAGGGACTTTACTTGGATAACTCCTCGGTAGTACACATACTCACCTCCTTTGGGAAGCCCCCTGTGATTGGTTATAGTGTCCTTTCCAGTGCTTTCACATCAGCCAATTACAACCATCAATACACTCACCAGAGCAGACCAGAATGACCTATACACAGAATGTGATCACCACTGCTTCCCCTGAGTGGTGCTCAGGGCCTGGGACACAGCAGTGGAACAGGGAGAGTTAGTTCAAGGAAGGAAGCCAGCCTCTCCCACCCTTCCCTGAATCAAAGCTACAGATAATCGGCTGCTTCACCACTGCCACCTAGGAACGAAGACAGAAACTGCACCTCTCTTACAATTCAGCATTTAATTTGATTCAATAAATGGAATGGACAGGGAGGACACAAATGAGTTCATTCTGGCATGGAAGCCAGAGGCTTCAAATGGTGAATGAGCTCTGGTCTGGGCCACACAGCAAGAGAAAGAGATCTCCAGGTGTAGAACAGCATTTTAGGCAGTGGGGAAAATAGGCAGAAAGAGAGAGAGAGAAAGAGAGTTGGAGTATGTGCAGGTGAAATCAGAAAGGAAGGTTAGAATGTGCAAGATCTAGAATCCCAAACTTTGGCTATTAAGTCATCTAAAGAGGTTTAAAAAATTAATTTGTTTTTTCTTCCCAAAAACTTTTATCCAGGAGAAACATGATCAGATGTGTTTACAACTCACTGAATTGTAGATAAAGGATAGAAATGGGAGGCAGGGAGGGAAGCCACAAAACAAGCATCAGGAAGACGCTATTTTCATAATTCTCCTCTTGCTGCCCCATGATTTCAGATTCAACACATCCAAACCAAAATTCTGACCCCTCAAAACCAGTGTTTCAACATAAACTTTATTTATGTGCACATTTTGAGGTGTTCATATATTTCAGCCTCTTTGCAGATTCTGAAAGTTGCAGAGTTTTATAACAGATCCCAGCACAGGTCTTTTGCACACAGAGATGCTCAATGACAATTGAACACAATTCCTCTCAGGGTCCCCTGGACTCTCATGATTATAAGAGCCGTAAAACCCTGGGGTTAAGAGTAATAAGGAGCCTGAGTCAAATCCTGCCTTGGCCACTTTATGGTGTGAGGCTGGTCATATTAAATGAGCCACCTAAATCTCGGTTTCTTTGTCCCCAAAATGAACATTGTAACAACTCCCACCAAAAGGGCTGGAGATAAATGTCTGGGAATAGTCAAGCACAAAATAAATCCTCACTAAATACTACTGAAGCTTTAATAACATCACCATGCACGATGCTAGGGGCTTTCCACCCCCTTAAATGTATTCACAGCAATATTCTTGTCAATCCTATCTCACAGATAAGAAAACTAAGGACCCCACAGATGAATTTGTTCAAAGTCTTGGGTGCCTGAAATCTGAAGGCATCAGAGATGGAGCTGGAAGAACCTTTAGTGGAAAATTATTTAGTCCAGTGATGGTTCTCACATGTGAGCGAGCAAATGTGTGTGTATCAGAGAGAGAGAAACACTTTTGGCAATTTGAAGACATTTTTGATCTTCAGAAGGGTGGGGGAGGGGGAGGAGGAGGGGGACACTGCTGGCATCTAGTGGGTAGAGGCCAAAAATGCTATTCAACGTTCTACAATGTACAGGACAGCCAAAACCAAGAATAATCAGACCCAAATGTCTGTAGTGCCAACACTGAGAAACCCTTCCCCAAGTGTAATCATCCCATCTTCCCACTTCTAGAGCGCTGGCCATCTGGATCCCATATGAACACTGTGGGTAAGGGGGCTCGATCCCTCCAAGTGGCAGCACAAGCAGAAGTTCTTCCCCATCCGCTGTGCACAAAGTAGGTCTTAAACCCATTTTAGTAAGCCTAGCAGCAGAGGGCTCCAAAAAGGAAGAGTATCCATCCCCCATTGTTCAACTGCTTGCAGTTTGTCTTCTCAACACACACACACTTTACAAATCCAAATGTCCCCCGCCCCCAAAACAGCTTTGTTAGAGATGGCGTTGGAAATACATCTATTTTTCGAGGACTCCCATACGTACAGAGGGCTTGCACACTTTTCAAAGGACCTCAGATTAGCCGCGGTCCTTTAACAACGACCACAAAAGAATCTGCAGGATTACAGGAGACCAACCCCGTGGGCCGTGACCTCTGTGCGCTCACCCCAATCCCTTGCCTCTGGCTTCGCTCTTCCGCCCCCGGATCCCGGGCTTCCAAGACAACCCAGGCCCCGGTCGTGAAGCGCGGCAAGCAGGCGCGTGGCCATGCCGTGTCCCCTCGCCCGCTCCTCGCGGGCCGAGGAATTCGGCCCGGGGCCTGTCGCTGGCGCCCTCACCCGCCGGTCCCTGCCCGCCCGCCGCGGCCGCGCGCGTCCCCTCCCGCCCCGGCGCCGCCTGGGCCTCGGCTGGTGCAGGCCCGCGGACGCCCGCGGCCCGACCAGGCGAGCTCTGGCCTGCTGCGGCCTACTTAGTCCGCCACGACTGAAGGACCCCGCCTCACCTGAACGCGGGCGGGCGAGCCCAGGGCTGCTCCGAGGAGGGCGAGCGGTGGCGGCGCGGCGATAACGGCTCCACTCGGCCTCGGTAGCGGTGACGACGGCAGCAGATACGGCGATAGAGGTGGCGGCGGCGGCAGCAACTCCTCAGCGCGCACGATCCGCTCCGGCCCGCGGCCCGGACACGCCCCCCTCCCGGCGCGCGCACCCATTGGCCGGTGTTCTCCACGGCGCGATTCTCATTGACCGGTATGGCTGTCGCGGTGTGCGAGAGCGCGGTGGAGGCGGGACTTCCGTCTCGCACTGCCTAAGAAGGGCTAGATGGCGAAGGAGCTCTGGGTGGCCAGCAATGGCCGTGGAGGTGTCCAGATGGCATCCGCCTTAGGGAGACTGACTGAAGGCAGTGATGGAGAAGCCAAGCACCTTGTCAAGCGCATGCTGTGTGCCCACCCCAATCTGTCTTGCCGACACCATCACCGCCCTACGAGGTAGGAACAATCAACGCAACTTATCTATGGGGCAGAACTCAGGTTCGAATCCTGACCCCGACGTTTCCACAGTACTTGCAGTTTGACAGGGGCTGACATTACCTCGTTGGGCCTCAGTTTTCTTACCTGGTGCGGTGCGGAGGCGGGGCATGGGACGTGGGCAGTGTTCCAACAGTGTTTACTATTAGAAATCTTGGGTTTCCAGAAGCTCAGCCTACTATTCATTCACTAAAATGTTATTGAGCATCTACTATATGCCAGTCACTGCATGGGCAGTGAACAAACAAAAACGGCTGCCCTAGTTGGGCGTACATCCTAGACCAGCACTATCCAATAGAAATAAATGTAAGCGAGTCACAAAAGTTGGCCACATACATTATTTCAACTTTCTAGTAGCCATGTTAAAGGAAAAAAGTAAGAAGAAACAGCTATTGTTAACTTGAATGTGTTTTATTTAATGCAACTATGTTATTTAAACGTGTAATTAATATAAAAAGTTATGAGATCTTTTCCTTTTTTTTTCCCTTCACATGTCTTTGATCACTTACAGCCTATCTGAAGTTGTAATAGTTACATTTCAGGGTCTCAACAGCCACATGTTGCCAATGGCTATTGCATTAGACCATAAAATACTAGATGAGGAGGCAGAAAAGAAATCAAGGGGATTCCACATGAGTGGTAAAAAAAAAATGTAAATTGAGGAAAGAGCAGGGGAGATGGGGGATAGCAATTTGAAAGACAGTGAGTGGTCAGGAAGGTTGAGAAGATGACATTTCAAGGACTGGAAGGAGTTGAGAAGACTGAACAAAGAATCCGTTCATTGTTAAAACTTTTTTTGATTTTTTTAAAAGATTTTATTTATTTATTAAAATTTTATTTATTTATTTATTTTTAGATTTTATTTAGTCATTTTTAGAGAGAGAGAGAAAGAGAGAGAGAGAGAGAGGATGAAGGAGCAGAAAGCATCAACTCCCATATGTCCCTTGGCCAGGCAAGGCCTCGGTTTTGAACCGGCAACCTCAACGTCCCAAGTCAACACTTTATCCACTGTGCCACCACACATCAGGCTGATTGTTAAAACTTTTAAAAAACGTTACTATTTATTTATTTTAGAGAAAGAGGAAGGAGGAGTAATACCATTGTTTGAGGCCAGGCAGGTTCACAATAGATTTGGGTAGACGGTAGAGGAACCATGGAGCCAGAAAGTAGTGGGCCATTTCCGTTTATTAGATTCTTGCAATGGAGATAGAGCAAACAGGGAAAAACTGCTTCTCACGGTAGCAGGAGAATGAACAGCAAAACGGCCCTTTGCAGTGCAGGCAAGCAATCGCCAAAGCCGCCCTGAGTGAAAGTATCCATAGCCTTACATAGGCTATACACACGTGGCTCTGCCTTGTGCTCACGTACTAATCATGCAAAGTGCAAGCAAGCAAGCTTAACACAGCTGTTTTCCTTATAGGGAGAGACAGAAAGAGAAACATTAATTTGTTGTTTCACTCATTGATGCTTTCACTGGAGATAGACTCCCCCATGCGCCCCAACTGGGATCCACTGGCAACACTCATCTGGGGCCAATGCTCAAATCAACTGAGCTATCCTTAGTGCTTGAGGCCAACACTCGGACCAACTGAGCTATCCTTAGCACCAACGGCTGATGCTCAAACCAATTCAGCCACTGGCTGTGAGAGGAGAAGAGAGAGAGAAGGGGCAGCAGGAGAGGAAGAAAAGCAGATGATACCTTCTCCTGTGTGCCCTGACCAAAGATCGAACCCACAACCTTGGGATATCACGACAATGCTCTACTGAAATACCTGGTCAGAGTGCCATTCATTGTTATAGTGCAGTATTGGTTCAGTAGAGCTTTGTGTGTGATGGATGTGTTTTATCAGCACTAATTTAGTAGCTACTAGCTCCATATGGCTTTTGGGCACTTGACATGTGGCTGTTGCCACTGAAGAACTGAATTTTTAATGTATTTAGTTTTTACTTTACTGAAATTTAAATAGTCACAATAGGTCCAGTGGCTTCTATAGCAGATGAGAAAGATTTAGGAGAATGGTGGCAAGTGCTCTGAATTGAGTGTGTATCATGTGCTAAATGCTTTTTACAGGTTCTTCTGTGTAATTCTTGAAATATCTGTGAGAAAGGAGTGGTTATCATGGTCACCATGGAAAATAAACTCTTTTATTTATTTATCTATACTTTACTGTTGTCATTAATATTTTTTTTCTTTTTTCTTTTTGACACAGAGAGAGGGATAGATAGGGACAGACAGGAAGGGAGAGAGATGAGAAGCATCAGTTCTTCGTTGCAGCACTTTGGTTGTTCATTGATTGCTTTCTCATATGTGCCTTGACTGGAGGTTTACAACAGACCGAGTAACCCCTTGTTCAAGCCAACAACTTTAGGCTCAAGCTGGTGAGCTTTGTTCAAACCAGATGAACCCTCAATCAAGCTGGTGACCTCAGGGTTTCGAACCTGGGTCCTCCACGTCCCAGTCCGATGATCTATCCACTGTGCCTCCACCTGGTCAGGCGTCATTAATATTTTTAGAACAGTTTTAGTTTTACAGAAGTATTGCAAAGAAGGTACAGAGTTATAGTTTTCCCTACACCTAGTTTCCCCTATTAGTAACATCTTTTATTGGAATGATATATTTGTTATAATGAACCAATATTGATATATTATTATCAACCAACGTTCATAGTTAATTTAATTTCCTTTGTTTTTACCTAATGTCCTTTTTCTCTTCCAGAATTTCATTGATACCACATTACATTTACAGTTGTCCTCCCTATGCCATCTTTCTCTTCTTTTTTTTTTTTTTTTTTTAATGAGAGAGACAGAGAGAAGGACAGATAGGAACAGACAGAAAGGGAGACAGATGAGAAGCATCAATTCTTCCTTGCAGCACCTTAATTGTTCATTGATTGCTTTCTCATCTGTGCCTTGACTGGGGAGCTACACTAGAGCAAGTGACCCCTTGCTCAAGTCAGCAACCTTCTGGGCTCAAGCCAGCAACCATGGGGTCATGTCTGTGATCCCGTGCTCAAGCCAGTGACCCTGTACTCAAGCTGGTGAGCCTATGCTTAAACCAACGAGCCCATGCTCAAGCTAGCGACCTTGGGTTTTAAACTTCGGTCCTCTGTGTCCCAGGCCAATGCTCTATCCACTTCACCACTACCTGGTGAGGCCATCTTTCTCTTCTTCAAAAAAAAATATAATTGACATATAAGATTGTATTAGTTTTAGGTATACAACATAATGATTTGATATGTGTATATATATATATATATTGTGTATATATATGTATATATATATATTGCAAAGTAATCACCACAATAAGTTTAGTTAACATCCATCACACCTAGTTATAAATTTTTTGTTCAATTTTTTAAAATTAATTTTTAGGGAGGAAAGAGAGAGAGAGAAAGAAAGGGGGGAGGAGCCAGAAGCATCAACTCACATATGTGCCTTGACCAGGCAAGTCCAGGGTTCAAACTGCAGACCTCAGCATTCCAAGTCGATGCTTTATCCACTGCGCCACCACAGGTCAGGTTAAATTTTTTGTTTTTGCGGTGAGAACTTTTAAGGTCTATTGTTTTATTTGTTCTGTCTCTTTAGACACTTCTTGGATTCTCAAATACTGTGTTTTTGATGACCTTGCAATTTTGAGAACTGGTCAGATATTTTGTAGGATGTCCCTCTATTAGAATTTGTCTGATATTTTCCTCATGATCAAGACTAGGATGAAGGATTTGGGGGAAAAAGGTCACAGAGGTAAAGTAGTTGTCTCATCCTATCCTATCAAAGGCACAGGCCATCAATATTGTCTATGTCTGTTGATGGCCTTGATCACCTGGCTGGCAGAGTATCTGTTAGGTGTCTGCACTGTAAACTGCCCCCACTCCATTCCTCACTGTATACTTTGGAAGGAAGTCACTATGTGCAATCCATAGTGGAAGAGTGCAGCGTTATATTCCCCCTCCTTAAGGGTGTATACCTACATAAATTATTTGGAATTCTTCTGCATTGGAGATTTCTCTTTTCTCCCCCATTTGTAACTTTATTCAATCATTTAATTATATCACTAAGGCTTCCTGGATATTTTATACTCTGGGTTTTAAGCTGATACTACTTTATTTTATTGCTCAAATAGGTTTTTTTTCTTTTTTTTCTTGAACACAGGTTTTATTTTATTTTTTTGCTATTTTAAAATTTTATTAATTTTAATTTATTGTGTTAACATGGATTCAAGTGTCCCACTGAATATAGCACCCTCACCCCTCACCCCCCACCCCATGTCCCTATTTACACTCCTTTTGCCCCCCCCCCTCCCCCTAACTCCTACCTCCCTTCTCTCTGGGATTTGCTGTCCTGTTATCTGTATCTATGTGTTATGTATATATTATATAATTTCATTAATCCATTCACCTTCTCTGATCCCATCCTCTTATCCCCCTTCCCTCTGATGGTTGTTCCTCTGCTCCCTGTGACCCCTCCTCTGCCTCTATTTCATTCCTTAGATTCCACATATAAGTGAGATCATATATTTGTCTTTCTCTGCATGGCTTGTTTCACTTAGCATAATAGTCTCCAGGTCCATCCATGCCATCACAAAAAATAAGACTTCCTTCTTTTTCATGGCCACATAGTATTCCACTGTGTATATGTACCACAGCTTTTTAATCCATTCCTCCACTGATGTGCATTTGGGCTGTTTCCGGATCTTGGCTATTGTAAACAATATTGCAACAAACATGGGGGTGCATATCTTCTTTTGAATCAGTGAGTTGGTATTCTTAGGATATATTCCTAATAGTGGGATAGCTGGGTCAAAAGGCAGTTCCATTTTTAATTTTTTGTGGAAATGCCATACTGTTTTCCACAGTGGCTGCATAAGTCTGCATTCCCACCAGCAGTGCAGGAGGGTTCCCTTTTCTCCACACCCTCGCCAGCACTTATTGTGTGTTGAATAACAAAATGAGCACCATCCTGACAGGTATAAGGTGGTATCTCATTGTGGTTTTAATTTGCATTTCTCTGATGATTACTAATGTTAAACATTTTTTCATATGCCTATTAGCCATCTGTATGTCCTCTTTGGAGAAGTGTCTGTTCGATTCTTTTGCTCATTTTTTAATTGGATTGTTTACCTTCCTGGTGTTGAGTTTTAGAGGTTCTTTATAAATTTTAGTTATTCAGCCAGGGCACACAGGAAAAGCACCCATCTGCTTCTCCACCCTTCCCCCTCTCCTTTCTCTCTCTCTCTCTCTTCCCCTCCTGCAGCCAAGGCTCCACTGGAGCAAAGTTGGCCTCAGCGCTGAGGATGGCTCCATGGCCTCCTCAGGCGCTGGAATGGCTCTGATTGCACCAGAGCAATGGCATAGAGGGGCCGAGCTGTTTTCTTCCAAGATGTTTATGGTTTCGCAACTTACATTTAAGTCTTTTATTCATTTTGAGTTTATTTTTGTGAATGGTGTAGGTTGGTGGTCTAGTTTCATTTTTTTGCATGTACCTGTCCAGTTTTCCCAACACCATTTGTTAAAGAGACTGTCTTTACTCCATTGTATGCTCTTTTCTCCTTTGTCAAATATCAATTGACCATAAAGGCGTGGGTTTATTTCTGGGTTCTCTGTTCTGTTCCATTGTTCTATATGCCTGTTCTTATTCCAGTACCAAGCTGTTTTGATTACAGTGGCCTTGTAGTATAACCTCATATCAGGAAGTGTGATACCTCCCACTTCACTCTTCTTTTTCAAGATTGCTGAGGCTATTCATGTTCTTTTTTGGTTCTATATAAATTTTTGAAATATTTGTTTTATATCTTGGAAGTCTGTCATTGGTATTTTAATAAGAATTGCATTGAATTTATAGATTGCTTTGGGTAATATAGACATTTTAATAATGTTTATTATTCTTTTTTTTGTATTTTTCTGAAGCTGGAAACGGGGAGAGACAGTCAGACAGACTCCCACATGCGCCCAACTGGGATCCACCCAGCACGCCCACCAGGGGTGACGCTCTGCCCACCAGGGGGCGATGCTCTGCCCCTCCGGGGCGTCGCTCTGCCGCAACCAGAGCCACTCTAGCACCTGGGGCAGAGGCCAAGGAGCCATCCCCAGCGCCTGGGCCATCTTTGCTCCAATGGAGCCTTGGCTGCGGGAGGGGAAGAGAGAGACAGAGAGGAAGGAGGGGGTGGGTGGAGAAGCAAATGGGTGCTTCTCCTATGTGCCCTGGCCGGGAACCGAACCCAGGTCCCCTGCACACCAGGCCGACGCTCTACCGCTGAGCCAACCGGCCAGGGCCTGTTTATTATTCTTAACCATGAACACAGTATATGCTTCCACTTGTTTGTATCTTCCTTGATTTTTTTTATCAATGTTTTATAATTTTCTGAGTACAAGTCTTTTACCTCCTTGATTAAATTTACTCCTAGATACTTTATTTTTTGTTATTGTTGCAATAGTGAAGGGGATTGTTTCCTTAATTTCTCTTTCCAACAGTTCATTGTTGGTGTATAAAAATGCCCCTAATTTTGCCTGACCAGGCGGTGGTGCAGTGGATAGAACATTGGACTGGGATGTGGAGGACCCAGGTTCGAGACCCTGAGGTCGCCAGCTTGAGCACTGGCTCATCTGGCTTGAGCAAAAAGCTCACCAGCTTGGACCCAAGGTCGCTGGCTCGAGCAAAGGGTTACTCAGTCTGCTGAGGGCTCGTGGTCAAGGCACATATGAGAAAGCAATCAATGAACAACTAAGGCAGCGGTTCTCAACCTGTGGGTCACGACCCCGGCGGGGGTCAAAGGACCAAAACACAGGGGTCGCCTAAAGCCATCAGAAATACATATTTTATTTAAAAATGTATTGTATAATAAATATGTATTTTCCGATGGCTTTAGGCGACCCCTGTGTTTTTGTTTCGACCCCTCGGGGTCGTGACTCACAGATTGAGAACCGCTGAACTAAGGTGTTGCAATGAAAACCTGATGATTGATGCTTCTCACCTCTCTCCGTTCCTGTCTGCCTGTCCCTGTCTATCTCTCTCTCTGACTCTCTCTCTGTCACTGTAAGAAATAAAAATAAATTTAAAAAATGCCTCTAATTTTTTTAAATTTTATTTATTCATTTTTAGAGAGGAGAGAGAGAGAGGGAGAGAGAGAAACAGAGAGAGAGAAGGGGGGAGGAGCTGGAAGCATCAACTCCCATATGTGCCTTGACCAGGCAAGCCCAGGGTTTCAAACTGGCAATCTCAACATTTCCAGGTCGACGCTTTATCTACTGTGCCACCACAAGTCAGGCAAAAAATGCCTCTAATTTCTGAGTATTAATTTTATATCCTGCCACCTTGCTGAGTTTATCAGGTCCAGTAGTTTTTTGACTAAGACTTTAGGGTTTTCTATGTACAGTATCATATCATCAGCATATAATGGTAGTTTTACTTCTTTTCCAATTTGGATGCCTTTTATTCCTTTTTCTTGTCTGCTTGCTGTGGCTAGGACTTCCAGAACTATGCTGAATAACAGTGGTGAAAGGGAGTACCCCTGCCTTGTTCCTGATCTTAAGGGGATTGCTTTTAATTTTTGCCCATTGAGTATGATGTTGGCTGTCAGTTTGTCGTAGATGGCCTTTATCATGTTGAGGTATGTTCCCTGTATTCCCACTTTGCTGAGAGTTTTGATCATAAACGGGAGCTGGATTTTATCAAATGTTTTTTCTGCATCTATTGATATAATCATGTGATTTTTATCCTTCCTTTTCTTTATGTGATAAATCACATTGATTGATTTGCAAATATTGTACCAGCCTTTCCTCCCCAGAATAAATCCCGCTTGATCATGATGTATGATTTTTTTCATGTATTTCTGGATCTGGTTTGCTAATATTTTGTTGAGAATTTTAACATCTAAGTTCATCAGGGATATTGGCCTATAGTTTTCTTTCTTTGTAGTGTCTTTACCTGCCTTGGAATGAGGATAATGCTTGCCTCGTAAAAGGAGCTTGGAAGTCTTCCCTCCTCTTGAATTTTTTGAAAAAGCTTGAGAAGGATAGGTGTTAGTTCTTTCAATGTTTGGTAAAATTGACCTGTGAAGCCATCCAGTCCAGGACTTTTGTTTTTTGATATCTGTTTTCATTTCATTTGTTGTTATTGGTCTGTTTAGGTTTCCTGATTCTTGCAGATTGAGTTTTGGAAGATTGTATGTTTCTAGAAATTTATCCATTTAACCTAGGTCTGTGATGGCGAACCTTTTTATAAAAACTGCCCATTTTTGCAGTGCTGGTCAACCTGGTCCCTCCTGCCTGCTAATGGAGGTTCCAGCTTTCATGGTGGGTGGTAGCGGAGCAACCAAACGTGCTGCTGTCATTGGCCCAACATGAAAGCTGGAGGCCCACTAGTGGGTGGAAGGGACCAGGTTGACCAGCACTGCAAAAGTGGGCAGTCTTTATAAAAAGGTTTGCCATCACGACCTACGTTGTCCAATTTTTTTGGCATATAGATCTTCATGGGATATTTTTTTACAATCCTTTGTATTTCTGTGGTGTCAGTTGTTACTTTTCCACTTTCATTTCTAATTTTATTTATTTCAGTCCTCTCTCTTTTTTTCTTGATGAGTCTGGTTAAAGGTTCATCAATCTTGTTTACCTTTTCAAAGAACAAGCTCTTGGTTTCATTGATCTTTTGTATTTTTTTTTAGCCTCTATGTCATTTATTTCCCCTCTGATCTTTATTATTTCCTTCCTTCAACTTCCTCTGAGCTTTATTTGTTGTTGTTGTTGTTTTTAGTTCTTTTAGATGCAGAATTAAGTTGTTTATTTGAGCTTTTTCTGCTTCTTAAGGTATTCCTGTAATGTTATGAACTTCACTGTCAGTACTGCTTTTGCTGTGTCCCATAAATTTTGAGTTGCTGTATGTTCATTTTTATTTGTTTCAAAGAAATTTTTAATTTCTTCCTTGATCTTGTTGTTTACCCATTCATTATTTAATAATTTGCTATTTAGCCTCCAAGTGTTTGAATGTTTTTCAGTTTTTTTACTGTAGTTGATGTCTAGTTTCATGCCATTGAGTGATCAGAGAAGATGCTTGATATGATTTCAATCTTCTTAAGTTTATTGAGACTTGTTTTGTGTCCTAACATGTGGTTTATCCTAGAGAATGTACCATGAGCACTTGAAAAGAATGTATATTCTGCTGCTTTGAGGTGAAAGGTTCTGAAGATGTCAATTAAATCCATTTGATTTAATATGTCATATAAGGCTGCTGTTTCTTTGTTAATTTTCTGTCTGGAAGATACATCCATTAATGTTAGTGGAGTATTAAAATTCCCTATATTATAGTATTGCTGTTGATTTCACCCTTTATGTCCATCCAAATCCTCTCTATATATTTAGGTGCTCCTATATTAGGCACATAAATATTTCAATGGTTATAACCTCCTATTGAATTGTTCCCTTTGTCATTATGTAGTGACCTTCTTTATCCCTTACTGTAGCCTTGTTTTAAAGGTTATTTTGTCATATATAAGTATTCCTACCCCAGCTTTTTTTTTTCTTTCATTTCTATTTGCATGATATACTTTTTTCCATCCCTTAACTTTCAGTCTATGTGTATCTTTGTTCTGAAGTGGGTCTATTTTAGACAGCATATGTATGGGTCCTATTTTCTTACCCATGCTGATACCCTATGTCTTCTGATTGGAGCATTTAATCCATTTACATTTAAGGTTATTATTGACATGTACTTATTTATTGCCTTTTTATTCTTTAAATTTACATTCCTCTTTTTCTCAATTTCTTTTTTTTTTTCCTTTGCTCTTTTTACAGCAGGCCCTTAACATTCTTGCAGTACTGGTTTGGTTGTAATGAATTCCTTGAGATGTTTTTTGTCTCAGAAACTTTTTATTTCTCTTCAGTTTTAAATGATAGCCTTGCTGTATAAAGTAGTCTTGGTTGTAGGTTCTTGTTTTTGCATCACTTTCAATATTTCTTGCCATTCCCATCTGGCCTCAAGTGTTTCTGTTGAGAAGTCAGATGTCATCCTTATGGGGGATCCTCTGTAGGTAATTAACTGCTTTTCTCTTGCAGCTTTTAGTATTCTTTATTTGTCTCTTAACTTTGATACTTTAATTATGATGTGACTTGCTGTAAGCCTCCTTGGGATCCTCTTTAACGGGACTCTCTGTGCTTCTTGAACTTGTGTGACTTCGCCCTTCATCAATTTAGGGAAATTTTTAGCTATGATTTCTTCAAAAGGTTCTCTAGCCCTTGTTCATTCTCTTCTCCTTCAGGAACCCCAATGATGCAGATGTCGTTTCTCTTCATGTCGTCACAGAGCTCTCTTAGAGTTTCCTCAGTCTTTTTGAGCCTCTTTTCATTTTGCTGCTCTACTTCTGTGCTTATGTTTATCTTGTCTTCTAAATCGCTGATTCAATCTTCTGCTTCATCAGCCTGCCGTTGATTCCTTCTAGTGCAGTCTTCATTTCTGATATTGTATTTGTTTTTTCTGATTAGTTCTTTTTTATGATTTCAATGTCCTCTTTGATGCTTGCTATCTCTTTATTTAGGTGCTCTTTATGCCCATCCAGTTGCTCTCAGATTCTTGAGCATCATAAAAATTATTATTTTAAACTCTGCATCTGGTAGTTTGGTTACTTCCATTTCATTTAGTTCTTTTTCTGGGGATTTCTCTTGTTGATTCATTTGGGTTGCATTTCTTTTTTTTTATTATTTTTATTCATTTTAGAGAGGAGAGAGAGAGGGAGAGAGAGAGAGAGAGGAGAGAAGAGAGACGGGGGGAGGAGCTGGAAGCATCAACTCCCATATGTGCCTTGACCAGGCAAGCCCAGGGTTTCGAACCGGCGACCTCAGCATTTCCAGGTCGACGCTTTATCCACTGTGCCACCACAGGTCAGGCTGGGTTGCATTTCTTTGTCTGTGTATAGACTCCTTTGGGCATCCACAGGGGTTCTGGTGGCAGTCTCCCACAGTGTCTCTCCTTGGGCCTCCAAATTTACACTCTTCTCACGCAACTCTAGTCCTCTCTCTGGACAGTTTCTACTGAGTGTCCTGTGAGGTGGAAGTACCAGTCCTAGAGTCAGGAGCATGGGGGGGACTCCAGTCTCAACACCAGAAAGCTGAGTCACTGATGCGCCCCCTGCTTTCTGGCCTCTCAGAAAGACCTGTTGCCATGTCTGGGGTAGGAGAGATTCCCGAGGGTGGAGCAATTGCGTTTCCCCAGGCTGATGCCGCATAGAGGGGATTGCTTCACCCAAGAAAGATGGCAAGTGCAGTATTGGAGAATGACTCAGCACAGGGGTTCTGGTGGCTGTCCCTCACAGCGTCTCTCCCAGGGCCTCCAACTTTCACTCTTCTCACGCAACTGCATTCCTCTCAGCTCTCCCTCTGCCGGAGCCCCAGGTAAGTTGCTGTGAACGAGATTTTCTGCACGGGCCCTTTAACACATTGATGACCAACAATTTTACATAGAAGTTATCTCATGTCACTGGCTATTTTTTCATAATTGAGTATGAAAAAACAATCTAAATAAACTTCAGTGTACCTTATTTATGAATTTAAATTAAACTTTGTACATGTCTGCTACATATATTTTATACACATATATTTTAGTAATTTTTTTGGTGTGGTATATTGTATTGCAATCACCTACTTGTAATGGGTACACAACGTTTTGCAAATATATCTGGTTTTGCTGCGCTTTCCTTTTGAAACACATACCTTACACGTTCTAGCTGAATTGAACACAACAAAGAGATTTAAAACATCCTTGATATGTACGTTCAAACTGCGAGCGGTTAAGTTCAAGTTTAGATGACTCAACACTGTAATTGTTTCTGTTTACTGTACCTTCGATTTTGTGGTCTCATGCCTGGAGGAGTGGGAAGAAAAGGAGTCTGCATTAGAATATAGAATGGTGTGCTGTTTTTCAAATTTTGACCCTCAGGGCAAAGAGTCACAAATACAATAATCCGGTTGTCAGAGAAATGGTGACATGAGAGATACTCCCAGTCTCTCCTCTTGAAATTTCAACAAATTCAACAACTAAACACAGAGAAAGAAAACTTTAGGAGCACCCAAAATTTACACACACCAGACAAAGATATGATTGGGTGAAAATGTGGCTGAATATATAAGACAGACGATGGGGCATTTCACTTTCCGCACTGATCTGAGGTAGGAGTACTTTTGTTTGGAGCTGGGTGAAGAGGAGAGACTGAATAGTGGGGATAGAACTGAGTTAGGGTGGGCACCCAATCAAAGGAAAGAACACACTGGCTCTGCCTGAGATCATGGACACTGGGCATGCACATGGGCAGTTGGATCCACCTGAAATTACCAGCACACAGTGCCAATGTGGGCCAGTGCCAGCATATTTGTGTATTCCCAGCTCCATGATCACCAGTGCAGTGCTAGTGGCTCCACCTAGCATCACCAGCATGGAGCAAGTGGGCGTGTGCACAGGCCGAAGTGCTTAGCTCGAGATTAGCAACTTTAGGTACCTGTGTGAGCACCAGCATCTTTGGGCATTCCTGGCTTCACAATCTCCAGCACTGGGTGCATGCACAGGCCAAGACCCTTAGCCTGAGAATGCCCGCACTGGGTGCCTAAACAGTGGCTGCAACCATCTGCGTGCATTGCTGGAGTCATGGGAGCTGGACACACGCATGGTCTGTAGCGGACTACCAAGCACCACAAGCGGGAAAAGCCTGTAGAGATTAAAACCGTGGCATGCTGAGGCATGGTAGATATGCCCGCCAGCCCATAGAACAGAAAGGAACTTTGTGTAACAAAAGGAACTTAGCTGTTGGTCTGTGCCCTGCCCTGCCTCCTTGCACTGGCGGCTCTGGTTCCTACTGCCTTCCCCAGAACTGTGCTTTGAGCGACACTGGGAGGGGGGGACCTGTTTATAAATTCCCTTGTTGCAAGGACAGTAGGTGAGGCGGACCCACAGCTAAGTCTCCAGGCTGCTAGCTCCAGTGGGAGGGACGTGCGGAAAGGTGTCTGGAAAAATGAGAATGCCATTACTAGAGCCATATAATTGCAAAGCCCTAAAAAATTCCGCCTGCTAATGGGACTGAGGCCCAGCCTACATCATTGCCACAGTGACACACCAGCAGACCTCGAGTCCCACAGAGGCAAAACTCATAGTACAGCGCCACCTGCCAAAAGAAAGGAATAAGCTACCTCTCAAAACCAGAAAAAAATTACATTTTTAAATGCTTTTTGTAATTTATACTTCTTTCCTTTTTCTTTTTTTTTTTAAATTACTTTCCTTTTGAACTATATTATCCATAGTTGTTACATTTTTCATTCTTGTTTTTTGTGAGGGTTTCATTTTGGAAATCTGCCCTGGCCGGTTGGCTCAGTGGTAGAGCGTCAGCCTGGCGTGCAGGAGTCCTGGGTTTGATTCCCGGCCAGGGCACACAGGAGAAGCACCCATCTGCTTCTCCACCCCTCCCCCTCTCCTTCCTCTGTCTCTCTCTTCCCCTCCTGTAGCCAAGGCTCCATTGGAGCAAAGTTTGCCCGGGCGCTGAGGATGGCTCTGTGGCCTCTGCCTCAGGTGCTAGAGTGGCTCTGGTCACAACAGAGTGACGCCCCGGATGGGCAGAGCATCGCCCCCTGGTGGGCATGCCGGGTGGATCCCGGTCGGGCGCATGTGGGAGTCTGTCTGACTGCCTCCCCGTTTCTGGCTTTGGAAAAATACCAAAAAAAAAAAAAAAAAAGAAATCTTTTCTGGTATGTTTTCTTTTTCCTTTTTCTTTCTCTTTGTTTTGTATTTTGTCTCTTGTCCTTTCTTTCTCTTTATTCTCCCTTCTCATTTCTTCTCCTTTATCTTTTTTCCTTATTATTATTATTTTTTGCTCTCATCTGATCTTCATTTATCATCAAATTATTATATTTTGGACTCATATTTTTCTTTGTGGCATTTTGCTTGTGTTTCACTTCATTCTTTCTATATTTTGTCATCTATCATCAGTTCCTGCTCCTTGTTCGCTGTAGTTTTTGTTCCACTTATCATTATAGAATTTTCACTTTTCCACTATTTTTTCAACTTTTATTTTACTTTCTTAATTATCTCTTATTAGTGCTATTAACAATACCACTCTCAAATGCCATTAAGGAAAAGAAACCAAATATCATGGATACAAAATACAGAGATGTAGCTCAGATAGATGAAAACTCTCTAGAGAAAAATTTCGACTACATGGAAACCTTGAAGTTAAATGACAGGAAATTGAAAATTGAAGTCCTAAAAATACGCAGGAAAATACAAGAAAGCTCTAAAAGGCAATTTAGTGAGCTCAAAAAACAATTTAATGAACAAAAAAGAGTACTTCATCAAGGAAATTGAAACTATAAAGAGGAACCAAACAGCCTGATCAGGAGGTGGCACAGTAGATAGAGCATCGGACTGGGATATGGAGGACCAAGGTTTGAGACCCTGAGGTTGCCAGTTTGAGTGCGGGCTCATCTGGTTTGAGCAAGGCTCACAGCTTAAACCCAAGGGCGCTGGCTTGAGCAAGGGGTCACTCGGTTTGCTGTAGCCCCCCGGTCAAGGCACATATGAGAAAGCAATCACTGAAAAACTAAGGTGCTGCAACAAAGAATTGATGGTTCTCATCTCCCTCCCTTCTAGTATGTCTGTTCCTCTCTCTGTCTCTCTCTGTCTCTGTCACAAAAAAAGGAACCAAACAGAGATGAAAAACTCAATACAAGAACTGAAAACTAAGGTGACAAGCTTAGCTAATAGAATAGGCCAGATAGAAGAGAGAATTAGTGACATAGAATACAGGCAACTAGAGATTCTACAGAGAGAAGAAGAAAGAAACTCACAAATTAAAAGAAATGAGAAAGCCCTACAAAAATTGTCTGACTCCATCAGAAAGAGCAATGTAAGAATAATGGGTATATCAGAAGAAGAGAGAGAAAAAGGAATAGAGAACATATTCAAACAAATAATCAATGAGAATTTCCCAATCCTGTGGAAAGAAGTAGAGCCTCAAATCTAAGAATCAAACAGAACACTGAGTTACCATAACCCAAGCAGACCTACTCCAAGGCACATTGTAATGAAATTATCACAAATCAATGACAAAGAAAAAATCCTTAAGGCAGCCAGGGAAAAGAAGACTACAACATATAAAGGAAGGCCCATTAGGCTATCGTCAGATTTCTCAGCAGAAACTCTACAAGCCAGAAGAGAGTGGACCCCAATATTTAAAGTACTGAAAGAGAGGAACTTCCAGCCAAGAATACTATATCCATCAAAGCTTTCCTTCAAATATGAAGGGGGAAAAAAAAACATTTACAGATATAGAGAAGATGAGTGAATTTATCACCAGATAACCTCCACTTTAGGAAATACTAAGAGGGTTATCCAACAAAGAACAAAACAAACAATCACAAGTAAAAGCTTCAACAAGAGCACAATAAAAACAAGAATCTGTGACAACAAAAACAAAAAAAGGGGAGAAAACAAAAATTAGCACTAACAGAGGAGATTGGAGTGCAAAAGAACTCATAAGATAATGGACTACAATGAATATGATATATATTCTTTTGGTTACCTAATGGTAACCACCCCTGAAAATACCACTACTGAAACACGTGACTTAAAAAAAGAAGAAACAGAGGAAACAAGTATGGAATATAACCAAACAAAAACAAATGACAAAAACAAAACAAAAGAACCAAACAAGAAATACAGCTATTAGAAAGTATTATATAAAATGGCAATAGGAAACCCTCAATTATCTATAATTACATTAAACGTAAATGGATTGAACTCACCAATAAAAAGACACAGAGGGCCCTGGCCGGTTGGCTCAGTGGTAGAGCATCAGCCTGGCGTGCGGGGGACCCGGGTTCAGTTCCCAGCCAGGGCACATAGGAGAAGCGCCCATTTGCTTCTCCACCCCCCCTCCTTCCTCTCTGTCTCTCTCTTCCCCTCCCGCAGCCAAGGCTCCATTGGAGCAAAGATGGCCTGGGCACTGGGATGGCTCCTTGGCCTCTGCCCCAGGTGCTAGAGTGGCTCTGGTTGCAGCAGAGCGACGCCCCGGAGGGGCAGAGCATCGCTCCCTGGTGGGCAGAGCGTTGCCCCTGGTGGGCATGCCGGGTGGATCCCAGTCGGGCGCATGCGGGAGTCTGTCTGACCGTCTCTCCCCGTTTCCAGCTTCAGAAAAATACAAAAAAAAAAAAAAAAGAGTAGCAGAGTGGATCAAAAAGGAAAATCCAACTGTATGCTGCCTTCAAGAAACACATCTAATCTACGAGGATAAAAACAGACTCATAGTGAAAGGCTGGAAAACAATTCTCCAAGCAAATAATATCCAAAGAAAACCAGGTGTAGCCATACTCATATCTAACAATGCTGACTACAAGACAACAAAGGTAATCAGAGACAAAGACAGTCAATTCATAATAATAAAAATGACATTGAATCAAGAAGACAACACTTCTTAATATATGTGCACCAAATCAAGGAGCACTAAAGTATATAAGACATCTATTAACTGATCTAAAAATAAAAACCGACAAAAATACAATCATATTTGGAGACCTCAATACACCACTGACGGCCCTAGATTGTTCATCCAAACAGAAAACTAATAAATATTAGCCTTAAACAAAACACTAGAACAATTGGATATGATAGACATTTACAGGACATTATATACCAAAACGTCAGAGTATACATTTTTCTCCAATGTTCATGGAACATTCTCAAGAATTAACCATATGAAGGGTCACAAAAATAACATCAACAAATTCAGAAAGATTGAAATTATACCAAGCATATTCTCTGACCAGAAAGCTTTGAAACTAGAATTCAACTTCAAAAAAGAAGGAAACAAACCCACAAAAATGTGAAAATTAAACAAAATACTTCAAAAATATGACTGGGTCAAAGACGAATTAAAAGCATAGATCAAAAGATATATACAGACAAACGAAAATGACAACAAGACATATCAGAATCTCTGGGATGCAGCAAAAGCAGTAATAAAAGGGAAGTTGATATCATTACAAGCTTATATGAACAAATGAGAGAGCCCAAGTAAACAACATCACATCTTAAGGAACTAGAAAAAGAAGAACAAAGGCAACCCAAAACCAGCAGAAGAAAGGAAATAATAAAAAATAGAGCATAAATAAATGAAATAGAGAACAGAAAAACTATAGAAAGAATCAATAAAATGAGCTGGTTCTTTGAAAAGATCAATAAAATTGACAAACCCTTGGCAAGACTCACTAAGGAAAAAAAGACAAAGGACTCATATAAACAAAATACAAAATGAAAGAGGAGAAATTTCCATGGATATCATAGATATCCAAAGGATTGTAGAATATTATGAAAAACTATATGTCACCAAATTTAACGATCTAGAAGAAATGGATAAATTCCTAGAACAATATAATCTTCTTAGACTGAATCATGAAGAAGTAGAAAGCCTAAACAGACCCATAAGCAGGGAGGAAATAGAAACAACTGTCAAAAACCTCCCAAGCCTGACCAGGCGGTGGCGCAGTGGATAGAATGTTGAACTGGGATGCAGAGGACCCAGGTTCAAGACCCCGAGGTCGCCAGCTTGAGCGCGAGCTCATCTGGCTTGAGCCAAAGCTCACCAGCTTGGACCCAAGGTCGCTGGCTCCAGCAAGGGGTTGCTCAGTCTGCTGAAGGCCCGTGGTCAAGAGGCACAGATGAGAAAGCAATCAATGAACAACTAAGGTGTCGCAACAAAAAACTGATGATTGATGCTTCTCATCTCTCTCAGTTCCTGTCTGTCCCTGTCTATCCCTCTCTCTGACTCTCTCTCTGTCCCTGTAAAAAAAAAAAAAAAAAAAAAAAAAACCTCCCAAAAAATAAAAGTCCAGGGCCAGATGGATATACTAGTGAATTCTATCAAACATTCAAAGAAGATTTGTTTCCTATCCTACTCAAAAGTCTTCCAAAATATTGAAGAAGAAGCAGTACTTCTAAACACATTTTATGAGGCCAATATAACCCTCATACCAAAACCTGGCGAGGACAACACACAAAAGAAAACTACAGACCAATCTCTCTAATGAATACAGATGCAAAAATCCTAAACAAAATACTAGCAAACCAAATACAACAACACATTAAAAAATAATCACCATGATCAAGTGGGACTCATCCCAGAATCACAAGGATGGTTCAATATACATAAAACAATTAACATAATACACCATATCAACAAAACAAACAACAAAAGCCATATGATCCTATCAATAGATGCAGGAAAGGCATTTGATAAAATACAGCATCATTTTATGTTTAAAACACTGAACAAAATGGGTATAGAAGGAAAATATCTCAACATAATATAGGCCATTTATGACAAACCATCAGCTAACATATTAAATGGCAAAAAACTGGAAACGTTTCCTCTAAAATCAGGAACAAGACAAGGCTGCCCACTCTCTGTTCCTATTCAACGTAGTGCTGGAAGTTCTAGCCAGAGCGATCAGACAAGAGAAAGAAATAAAAGGCATTCATAATTGGGAAAGAAGAAGTAAAGGTTTCACTTTTTGCAGATGATATGATCCTGTATATAGAAAACTCCAAAGACTCCACAAAAAGACTATTAGAAACAATAAACCAACACAGTAAAGTCGCAGATACAAAATTAACATACAAAAAATCAATTGCTTTCTTATATGCCAAAAGTGAAACTTCAGAAAATGAACTAAAGAAAATAATCCCTTTTACGGTTGCAACAAAAATAAAATAAAATAAAATACTTAGGAATAAACATAACAAGGAATATAAAGGGACCTATATAATGAAAACTACAAAGCATTGTTAAAGGAAATTGAAAAAGACACAATGAATTGGAAAAATATTTCTTGTTCTTGGATAGGGAGAATAAATATAGTTAAAATAACCATATTAGCCTGAGCAGGTGGTGGCGCAGTGGATAGAGCGTTGGACTGGGATGCAGAAGACCCAGGTTCGAGACTCCGAGGTCGCCAGCTTGAGCGTGAGCTCATCTGGTTTGAGCAAAAATTCACCAGCTTGGACCCAAGGTCGCTGGCTCAAGCAAGAGGTTACTTGCTCTGCTGAAGCCCCCTGGTCAAGGCACATATGAGAAAGCAATCAATGAACAACTAAAGTGTCACAATGCGCAACGAAAAACTAATGATTGATGCCTCTCATCTCTCCATTCCTGTCTGTCTGTCCCTATCTATTCCTCTCTGTCTCTGTAAAAAACAAACAAACAAAAAAAAAAAACACCACTACAGAGCCACAATAATCAAAACAGCATGGTATTGGCATAAAAATAGACACTCAGACCAATGGAACAGAATAGAGAGCCCAGAAATAAAACCACATATATATGGTCAAATCATCTGTGATAAAGGAGCCAAAAACACACAATGGAGAAACGACAGCCTCTTTAGTAAATGGTGCTGGGAAAACTGTAAAGCCACGCACAAAAGAATGAAACTCGACTACAGTTTGTCTCCTTGTACAAAAATTAATTCTAAATGGGTCAAAGACCTAAATATACAGTCCAAAACAGTAAAATACATAGAAGAAAACATAGGTACTAAATTCATGGACATAGAACATTTTATGAATTGGACTCCAAATGAATGGGAGTATATCAGACTAAGAAGCTTTTACAAAGCAAAAGAAACTGACAACAAAACAAACAGCCAACTAAATGGCAGATGATATTTTTGAATAACAGCTCAGATAAGGGCTAATATCCAAAATATATAAAGAATTCACAAAACTCAACAACAAACAAGCAAACAATCCAATAAAAAAAATGGAAGAGGACATGAACAGACACTTTTCCCAAGAAGAAATACAAATGGCCAATAGATATATGAAAAGATGCTCATCTTCATTAGCTATTAGAGAAATGCAAATCAAAACTACAATGAGATACCACTTCACACGTGTTAGATTAGCTATTATCAACAAGACAGGTAATAACAGGTATTGGAGAGGCTGTGGAGAAAAAGGAACCCTCATTCACTGTTGGTGGGAATGTTAAAGTAATACAACCATTATGGAAGAAAGTATGGTGGTTCCTCAAAAAATTAAGAATAGAACTACCATATGACCCAGCAATCCCTCTACTGGGTATATACCCCTAAAACTCAACATCATTGGTACATAAAGACACATGCAGCCCCATGTTCATTGCAGCATTGTTCACAGTGGCCAAGACATGGAAACAACCAAAGGGCCCTTCAATAGAGATTGGATAAAGAAGGTGTGTGTGGGAGACAGGCTATAAGCTGACAAAATCCTTACCCCAAAAGGGGTAGTCAACCTTTTTATACCTACCGCCCACTTTTGTATCTCTGTTAGTAGTAAAATTTTCTAACCGCCCACCAGTTCCACAGTAATGGTGATTTTTAAAGTAGGGAAGTAACGTAACTTTATAAAATTTATAAAGCAGAGTTACAGCAAATTAAAGCATATAATAATAATTACCAAGTAGTTTATGTCGGATTTTCGCTAAGTTTGGCAGAATAAATCTTTATAAAAACAACTTACTATAGTTAAATCTATCTTTATATTTATACTTTGGTTACTCCACTACCACCCACCATGAAAGCTGGAACGCTCACTAGTGGGCGGTAGGGACCAGGTTGACTACCACTGACCTAGGGCTTAGTTTAAGACAGCTCTTCTTCACCCTTTTAATACTAAGATCTTTCACACACCCTTATAATACTAAGATCTTCTCAACACCCTTCTCAAAACTAAGCTTTTCCCCTCACCCTTGACTGTTGCATGATGTGGGTGGTGTGTTCTTATGAGGAATCCTATTTATGCCTCAGATAAGTGGCTTTGTATCAGAGACTTCCTTATTTGTATATTGGCTTAAAGGCTTTAATTGTCTATGCCAGTGGTCTGCAAACTCATTAGTCAACAAGAGCCAAATATCAACAGTACAACGATTGAAATTTCTTTTGAGAGCCAAATTTTTTAAACTTAAACTATATAGGTAGGTACATTCCTTATCAAGGTAGCACCTGCACATGGTATTTTGTGGTAGAGCCCCACTCAAGGGGCCAAAGAGCCGCATGTTTCTCACAAGCCATGGTTTGCCAACCAGGGGCTATGCTATATAAAAAGCAAGACTGGGGGCTTTCTCTCTGATCTTGCCTTCAGCATTGCAGAAGCCTTTGGATTCGATCCTCTTTCTCAGTGAGTCTATTTTCTTAATTCCGCGACGTTCTCTCTTAGGACCTGGAATTACTAGCTGCAGTGGTTTGCAGCAGATGTGGTCCATATATACTATGGAATACTACTCAGCTATAAGAAATGATGAGATAGGATCATTTACAATGTGGATGGACCTTGATAACATTATATTGAGTGAAATAAGTAAAACAGGAAAACTAAGAACTGTATGATTCCATGCATAGGTGGGACACAAAATTGAGACTCATAGACATACATAAGAGTGCAGTGGTTACCAGGGGGAGGGAAAGGGAGGAAAGGGGCATAAAGAAAACCAAATGAAGGGTAACAGAGGATGATTTGACTTTGGGTGATGTGTATACAGTGGTACCTTGAGATACAAGTTTAATTCATTCTATAACTGAGCTCGTAAGTCAGTCAACTTGTATATCAAACAAATTTCTCCCATTTAAAATAACTGAGATAGATTTAATCCATTCCAGCCCTGTGAAACATCCCCAAACCATTCTAAATTATTAAAAAAGAAACACTCATGTATACTTTACCAATGCATAACAAAATATATAAAATAAGAGAAAAAAGTGTTATTTAGTACTGTATTCTTGGAGACAGACTAGTGTGGCTAACGGAAGTGAATGGCAGAGGAGGGAGGGAGGAAGGGATGCAGGCACTGAAGACACGTAAACTAAAACTGCACTTTTTAACACTAAATGTAAACTAAAACTCCATTTTCTTTACTTTAAACAAAACTAAAACTGCACTTTCTTTTTTTTTATTTTTTTTTATTTTTTTTTTATTTTATAATTTTATTTTTTAAATGGGGTGACATCAATAAATCAGGATACATATATTCAAAGATAACAAGTCCAGGTTATCTTGTCTTTCAATTATGTTGCATACCCACCACCCAAAGTCAGATTGTCCTCTGTCACCTTCTATCTTGTTTTCTTTGTGCCCCTCCCACCCCCTATCCCTCTCCCATTCTCCCCTCCCCCCCCCCCGTAACCACCACACTCTTATCAATGTCTCTTAGTTTCACTATTATGTCCCACCTACGTATGGAATAATACAGTTCCTGTTTTTTTCTGATTTACTTATTTCGCTTCGTATCATGTTATCAAGATCCCACCATTTTGCTGTAAATGTTCCGATGTCATCATTTCTTATGGCTGAGTAGTATTCCATAGTGTATATGTGCCACATCTTCTTTATCCAGTCATCTATTGATGGGCTTTTTGGTTGTTTCCATGTCCTGGCCACTGTGAACAATGCTGCAATAAACATGGGGCTGCATGTGTCTTTACGTATCAATGTTTCTGAGTTTTGGGGATATATACCCAGTAGAGGGATTGCTGGGTCATAAGGTAGTTCTATTTTCAGTTTTTTGAGGAACCACCATACTTTCTTCCATAATGGTTGTACTACTTTACATTCCCACCAACAGTGTATGAGGGTTCCTTTTTCTCCACAACCTCTCCAACATTTGCTATTACCTGACTTGCTAATAACAGCTAATCGAACAGGTGTGAGGTGGTATCTCATTGCCGTAAAACTGCACTTTCTTTACTTAAAATGAAACCACAAAACTTAATTGTAAAAAAAATGCACTTTTTTAAAAAAATTTTATTTTTATTTAAGAGAGGAGAGAGAGAGAAGGAGGGAGGAGCAGCAAGCATCAACTCCCATATGTGCCTTGACCAGGCAAGCCCAGGGTTTTGAACTGGCGACCTCAGCATTCTAAGTTGACGCTTTTTTCACTGCTACACCACAGGTCACGCAAAAAAAAAAAAAAAAAAAAAAAAAAAGCACTTTCTTAACTTTAAACTTAACCTAAGCTTAACATTGCATATTTTTCAATTAATCATCACCTGTTTCTGCCTTTTTGGCTGCACTTTCGGCACTTTCACTTGCAGGACTTTTGAATAAAAATCTATCCAAAGAGGTTTGCTCTTGCCTGCCTTTTAAAAATGTTATGGAAATGTGACAAACAAGTGTCATTTAAAAAGTGCTGAAGCACAACCAGTTGAAACTCTTTCTGGGTGTTTCTTTTCAATGAAACTTGAAAGCTTCTCCCATATTGCCAGCATGTCTTTAATTTCACTTGTAGAAATCATGGCCCTGGCTGATTAGCTCAGTGGCAGAGCGTCGGCCTGGCGTGCAGGAGTCCCGGGTTTGATTCTCGGCCAGGGCACACAGGAGAAGCGCCCATCTGCTTCTCCACCCCTCCCCCTCTTTTTCCTCTCTGTCTCTCTCTTCCCCTCCCGCAGCCAAGGCTCCATTGGAGCAAAAGTTTGCCCAGGCGCTGAGGATGGCTGTGTGGCCTCTGCCTCAGGCGCTAGAATGGCTTTGATTGCGGCAGAGCGACGCCCCGGATGGGCAGAGCATTGCCCCCTGGTGGGCATGCCGGGTGGATCCTGGTTGGGCACATTTGGGAGTCTGTCTGACTGCCTCCCCGTTTCCAACTTCAGAAAAATGCAAAAAAAAAAAAAAAATCACTTCCTCTGACTCTACTTCCTCCTCACTACTAATCTCTTGCAGAAGCTCTGTATGTTGCATCATCTTTAGCTCCTTCAACTCCTCAATTGAGAGTTCCTCCTCATTTTCCTCGATGAGCTTGTTTACGTCACCCTGATCTACCTCCAGACCCATCGACTTTCCAAGGGACACAGTCTCCTCCAATGCTTCTACCTCGGTCTCAGTCTCTGGTTCAAATCCTTCAAAGTCCCTGTCTGCAACAACATCAGGCCATAACTTTTTCCATGCCGAGTTCAAGGTTCTTCTTGTAACCTCTTGCCATGCTAAGTCAACAATGCATAAACACATCATGATGTTGTAATGATCTTTCCAAAACTCTCAAAGGGTTAGAATTGTATTCTCAGTCACCTCGAAGAAGCGGTGGAACAAGTGCTTTGTGTAAAGCTTTTTAAAGTTGGAATGAAGCCTGACCTGTGGTGGCACAGTGGATAAAGCGTCAACCTGGAAATGCTGAGGTCGCCAGTTTGAAACCCTGGGCCTGCCTGGTCAAGGCACATATGGGAGTTGATGCTTCCAGCTCCTCCCCCCTTCTCTCTCTGTCTCTCTCCTCTCTCTTCCTCTTTCTCTCTCTCCCTCTCTCTCTCCTCTCTAAAAATGAATAAAAAAAAATAAAGTTGGAAATGACCTGCTGATCCATAGGTTGCAAGATTGAAGTCGTGTTGGTTCGGAGGTAGAAGACTTTCACGAATTTGAACTCATTGAGAATGTCATCTTCAAGACCAGGTGGATGGGCTGGAGCATGGTCAAGGATTAGTAATGCTTTCATCGGGAGTTTATTTTCTTTTTTTGTTTGTTTGTTTGGGTTTGTTTTTTTTACAGAGCCAGAGAGAGAGAGCCAGAGAGAGGGATAGACAGACAGACAGGAACGGAGAGAGATAAGAAGCATCAATCATTAGTTTTTTGTTGCGACACCTTACTTGTTCATTGATTGCTTTCTCATATGTGCCTTGACTGTGGGGCTACAGCAGACCAAGTAACCCCTTGTTCAAGCCAGCGTCCTTGGGTCCAAGCTGGTAAGCTTAGCTCAAACCAGATGAGCCCGCACTCAAGCTGGCAACCTCGGGGTCTTGAACCTGGGTCCTCTGCATTCCAGTCCGACGCTCTATCCACTGCGCCACCGCCTGGTGAGGCAGGAGTTTATTTTCTGGCAGATATTTCTTCACTGCAGGACCAAAGATGAGATTTACCCATTCAATAAAAAACTGCCACATAACTCATGCCCTAGCATTGGTGTGCCACATAACCTGCAGTTTTTCTTTAAGAATCTTGTGTATCTTAAAGGCTCAAGGATTTTTGGAATGATACACTAGCAGTGGCTTTACTTTACAGTCACTGCTAGCATTTGCACACAATGCAAGGGTCAGACGGTCCTTTATGGGTGTATGGCCTGAGTTTCAAAAATTGAAATAGCTAATGCAAGTGTAAACACAAGTTAACTTGTGAGCAGTCAACAGTGTTTGGGCATGAAAATACAAGTTAACTCGTGAGCAGTCAACAATTAAGACGGAGCCTGCATCTCAGAAAGCTCAGTCTCTCTCGCAGACAGAAACCCTGCTCTTTTTACCACCAAATGCTGTTGGGAGCCTCTTCTAGACTCTGGGGCTCTAGGCTGGGGCTCTGGGCTTGGGGCTGAGCACTCACACCTCTCAGGGTGACGTTCCCTGCAGTGAGAATCCCTCCTGACCCTCAGCCGCCACTTGCTTCTGGGAGTGGGGCAGCTGTTTCCATATCTCTGGACTTCCTACCAGTCTTGGTGTGGCTTCTTTTGTGATCCTTGGTTATAGAGTCCTCTTTTTTTATTCCAAAGTTGATTTTTGAAGATAATTATTCTTAAATTAAGTTTGAATCCATATGGTCCTGAAAGGTGGCAGTTGGAACATCTGCCTACTCCATCGCTATCTCCAAATTGTTCTTACTTTAGCCATTGGGGTCTCTTCCATTTGGCTCCTGTGACCTTTTGGCATTTTCCCATCAATGTTTTTTGGCTTGTTTGTTTGTTTTCTTTGGAACACTACCTTACTCTGGTAGTATTAGATGTACCATGCTCGTGTCATATATTTTCTTTCTTTCTTTTTTAGCAAGAGAGAGAGACAGACCAACAGGGACAGACAGACCGGAAGGAGAGAGATGAAAAGCATCAGTTCTTCGTTGTGCCACCTTAGTTGTTCATTGATTGCTTTCCCATATATGCCTTGACCTATGAGATCCAGCCAAGCCAGTGACCTTGGGCTCAAACCAGTGACCTGGACTCAAGCCAGAGACCTTGGGCTTAAAACTAGCGATCTTTGGGTCATATCTATGATTCCACGCTCAAGCCAGCAACCCTGCTCTCAAGCTGTTGAGCCTACACTCAAGCCGGATGATGAGCCTGCACTCAAGCCAGCAACCTCGGGATTTCAAACCTGGGTCCTCTGCATCCCAGGCTGACACTCTATCCACTGCGCCACCACCTGGTCAGACACATGTCATATATTTTCTGCACCAGTCCTAGAATGAGCCATTTCTCCAAGCTTGGTTCCTTTTGTTAGAGAAGGGTGTTAGAAACCAAGATAAGATCACTAGGAATACTCATTGCTACAGGGGTGTTCTTTGGGTTATCAAACCTTTTTAATCTTTATTTTCCATGAACCAGGGCAGCTAGTAATTCCAGGTCCTGAGTGGGAACAGTGCGGAATTAAGAAAATAGGCTTAGAGAAAAAAGATTGGCTCGGAAGGCCTCTGCAATGCTGATGGCAAGAACAGAGCACACTCAACACCTGCTTCCTGCTTTATTTATAGGGAAAAATAAGGCCATTAGCAAATCAAAGAGATCTCTGATCACATTTGCAAGGCAACCCAAAAATTCTACCAAGTACCAAAAACCCCCACCATATATAATGTCTTAACTTCACAAGACAGAAGATAAAAGAAACTTGCCTCCAGTCTTTCCGGGGGACACGGGCCAGGAGTATAAACAATCCAGCACCATACCAAAATAGCTTTTAGCAACTTCACAGAACAAGTGAGGTGGGGCGTTGGGCAGAATGTCAGCTTACTGCCACTTCCCCACACCTCTGTCCCCTGAAATCTAAACTGCAAAGAACCTGTTGGCCCTCAGCCCCCAACATATGCCCCTTTTTTATTTTTTAACTTCAATTCGTGTGCTATGATTCATACTCATCTGATTTCTCATGTTCTGATTTGGAGGCAGACTAGAAAAATATAAAATACAAAATTAAAATAGCCATTACCAACAGATACCAAAACAACTGTCTTAATACAATGAAGGGATTGAAACCTTTCAGATTATCAGGCAAATTCTTAGCTAATACAGCAGGATCTAAAATAAAATTTTTGCAGTTTTGAATGTCCTTAATATGTCTAATGTAATTTCACCAAGTCCATGTTGACACCATCACCACTCCACATTATTTGTAAATGCAACCCAACCCCACTTCAGTCTGAGAACTGTCCCAAGGAGCAGGAGTTACATTCAGAAAAAATCCACAAGGCACTGGAACTGTTGTCACAGTTCCATACTCTGCAGCTAGCATCCAAGTCCCAATGACCACTGCTTCTAGCACATTAAGTTTTTGTCTCATATTGTCAATACTGGATTTCTGGCAATGACTCAGGTAGACTGGAAGGGCCATCTGCAGCATATATGGAGATGGAGCTTCTGTTTTCTTTAATCTGGAGAGATGAAACCAGGGGGCCTTTCACTGGAGCTTTGCAGCTGTGCAGTAATGAGGAGAACCTTGGGATTCACTATGCTGGGTGGAAGAGGTAAATTCGTAACAGAAGTGGACAAAAAGAGGGGAGAGAGAGAGAGGGGCTCAATTTGGAGAGTAGGTCCCAGCCTAAAATAGGCATGGGGCATTGAGGCAGGAGGAGGAAAGAGTGTGTAAAGGAGACACTATACATTAAACAAGGCAGTGGATTCATGGCAAATGGGAGGAAAATAAGACCATCAACACCCACAAAAGAGATCTTAGAGGAATGAGCAGAACCCAAATATTCAGGGAAGGCAAAGTAAGTGGCCCTTGTGTCTATAAGAAATGAGATCAGCTTACCTGCTACTTGGATGATTACCCTATGCTCATCCGTGGTGACATGAGATGGGGCCGATGGCTCTGGGCACCTTCAGTCTTCAGTGGCAAGTCCCAGCAGGCTGGGCAAGGTTAGATCAGAGGTGGCTGGCAGGGCTGGAAGAGACTGAATCAGGAGCAAGGGGACAGCCTACCTTCCAGTGTCCCTTTTCTCCACAGCAAGGACATGGCCCTGGTGGGGGCCAAGAAGCCAGGCAGGCTTTAGTCCAATGACCTTCCTTTCCACTCTTGAAGCAGGGCCCTGATGGAGTCTTATGAGGTCCCTTAGGGGTGCTGGAGCCTTTAAGGGCATATGCCAAGAGTTGGTAGTTTGCCTGATCTCTTTAGGCTCCGTCTGCCTTCTCCTGTTCCTCTCAGTCATTATAGACCTTAAAAGCCATGCTCAGGAGATCTTGTTGAGGAGTTTGAGGATCCTCCTCAACCTATATAAACTTTTTTCTGTATATCTGAAGCTGGTTGGAAAAAGACAGGACAGCGTTATCAGCTGGATCAAATGAAGGAGGTGGGAATTTGCAGGAGAAAGAGGTTTTGAGTGTGCTAAGAGGATTTGAGAGAGGGAACAGGTTTGACAGAAAGGGATAAGAGCATAGTAGAATAAGCCTTATACAATTGCTTTTGTGAAGTGTCTCTCATCCTGGCTCATGGTGTCTCACCAAATGTTCAGGAACCCACCGAGGAGTTTCAGCAGACCTAGGAAAAACACACACATATCCTCAGCCCCATAAGAGAACAAGGTCTGGCCCTTGCCAGATTCCTGTGAGTGGGTCCCTCCATTGCATGTCAGGGAAGGCTTTCCTTGTAGGATTCCAGAGGCTCTGGGATGCATCAGTATTCAAAAAAAAATATTTTTTTTTGTATTTTTCTGAAGCTGGAAACGGGGAGAGACAGTCAGACAGACTCCCGCATGCGCCCGACCGGGATCCACCCGGCATGCCCACCAGGGGCGGCACTCTGCCCACCAGGGGGTGATGCTCTGCCCCTCTGGGGGGTCGCTCTGCCGCGACCAGAGCCACTCTAGCACCTGGGGCAGAGGCCAAGGAGCCATCCCCAGCACCTGGGCCATCTCTGCTCCAATGGAGCCTTGGCTGTGGGAGGGGAAGAGAGAGAGAGGAAGGAGGGGGTGGGATGGAGAAGCAAATGGGCGCTTCTCCTATGTGCCCTGGCCGGGAATCAAACCCGGGTCCCCCGCATGCCAGGCCAACGCTCTACTGCTGAGCTAACTGGCCAGGGCCTCAAAAAAATTTTTAAGTAAAAAGTGTAATAAGATTTGCAGGAGTTCCAGAATATGACTCCCTCTGTTTTATTTTTTATAATTGACATTTAAGCATTTGCTGGGCACACTTTATAATGCCTTGACCCTGAGGATTGTAGGAAATACCTGTCCTCATGTTAATTCCAAAAGTCTGACAAAATATAGTAAATGCTTTTCTAAGTAACACTCCCATATTTTTCAAAACATTTCTACCCCATTAATTAACAGGCAATCTAGAGAGCACATAGGCTGAAAATTTTCAGTATGATCTTTGTTATCTTCTCATTGTAAAAAAAAAACACCTTTGTTAGGGAAATCCAGCCTGCCTCAATCCTCACAGCTCAAGTGACTGCTTCATGAATAAATCAAGAGAAAAAATAAATAAATAAAACCCAGTGTTGCTTAGCAATAACAGATGCATCAGCTCAATCAAATTAGCAAGTTTTTGGGATCCACATCCATTCTGTTTAAATTTAAATGAGCACTCCTTACAAGTTTCAATTTAAAAAAATGTAGGGATGAAACCATTTTATTTTTTCAATATTAGAGCCGGCACTTCCAATTTTTGCATGCAAGAACTAATTCAGGCCTTAAAAACAGACACATTTTAAACAACCTTAAAGACTAAACAGAAACAAGAATCAAATGAACCAGACAAACCAGAGAGAAACCCGGGATTTCAGAGCACAACCAGATTAGAAAGATGCCTGCCTGATCTTAGGGCATTTTTTTTGAGAGGGACAAAAGATGGATGAGACAAAATTTCTGTGAGAAAAAGAAAACTCAGCAGCTACTGGGATATTTTCTATAGTCAGATCCAACAGGCGTCCCCTGCCTAAATTTCTAGGCAAAGAATAAGAAAGAAATAAAATGATAGTTCAGAGGATTGTAGCTAAAATATTAAAGAAAATCAGACAATAACAGGAAAAGCTGTAACTTTCCTAATACCTGAGTCTCCTATCCATTCTCAAATTCTATTGTTGCTGCAACTGGCGGTTCAGGTTGATTATGCTGAGATTTCTCTACCTCAGTTTTAGCTGAGCGGCAAACTAAGTTGAAGGGGCCAGGGAAGGCTCCATTTCCCTGAATCACATGCGCTTCAGCAGTATACTTAGATTTACATTCATTTGCTCAATGTTTCACTCTCCCACAATGTGGGCAGAAGCTAGGAGCTTTAAGAGCTAGCTGCCCTTGAAGGAGAGGCCAAGACTGACATCTGGGGGAAGCAGGGCAACTTCTAACAAAATGTCCTAAACTCCTACATTGGAAACATGATCCACGGGCAGAAGTACTTCCCTGACCTTCCTTCTTTCGTTTGTTCTGCCGTTTATCAAAGTATTGTCCTGGAGGCCTCCCCTGAAACACTGAGGCAATTGCCAGACCTTGCATATATGAAGGCCCAATATCAGCGCATATTTTGATGTAATCCCCTGTATTTCCAGCCAGATCTAAAGCTTGTTGGAGCAGGAAACTCCAAAGGTCTGAGGCAACCCGATAAATGTTAAGAGCGTGCAGAGGGCGGCAGATGTGCAAATGTTAAAACGGCCATAGCTGCGACACCCTTATTATCTCTCAGACTCCAAGGGGTTCTCAAATTAACATCCCTTTGTTTCAAGTTCACTCTGATTAAACAAAAGCTCCTCAAAACATTTGTACAAAAAGAAAAAGGTCCCTTACTTTTGACTAACTGTCCCATAATTTATTACTCCCGATTATACTCTTCCCTCAAAACTTGACTCAAAAATTTTACTTTACTGTGTGCACCTGATGAGTTCCATCACCTGCCTTTAGTTTAGTTCTCCCTTTCTCAGATTCCTGTTCAGGTGGCACTTGCCACGAACCAGCATGGCTAGTAATTCCAGGTCCTGAGTGGGAACGGTATGGAATTAAGAAAATAGGCTTGACCCTGGCCGGTTGGCTCAGCGGTAGAGCGTTGGCCTGGCGTGCGGGGGACCCGGGTTCAATTCCCGGCCAGGGCACATAGGAGAAGCACCCATTTGCTTCTCCACACCCTTCCCCCCCTCCTTCCTCTCTGTCTCTCTCTTCCCCTCCCACAGCCAAGGCTCCATTGGAGCAAGGATGGCCCGGGCGCTGGGGATGGCTCCTTGGCCTCTGCCCCAGGCACTAGAGTGGCTCTGGTCGCGGCACAGTGACGCCCCGGAGGGGCAGAGCATCGCCCCTGGTGGGCGTGCCGGATGGATCCCGGTCAGGCGCATGCGGGTCAGGCGCAATGGCCCCAGATGGGCAGAGCATCGCCCCCAGTCTGTCTGACTGTCTCTCCCCGTTTCCAGCTTCAGAAAAAAAAAATACAAAAAAAAAGAAAAGAAAAAGAAAATAGGCTTAGAGAAAAAGAATGGGCTCAGGAGGTCTGTGCAATGCTGATGGTAAGAATAGAGCGCGCTCAACACCCACTTCCTGCTTTATTTATAGGGCAAAATAAAGCCATTGGCAAATCAAAGAGATCTCTGATCACATTTGCAAGGCAACCCAAGAATTTTACCAAGTGCCAAAAACCCCCATCATACATAACATCTTAACTGCACGAGATAAAGGATAAAAGAAACTTGCCTCCAGTCTTTCTGGGAGACATGGGGGGAAGGATGAGTATAAACAATCCAGCACCATAGCAAAGTAGCCTTTAGCAACTTCACAGAACAAGTGAGGTGGGAGGTTGGGCAGACTGTCAGCTTACTGCCACTTCCCCACACCTCTGTCCCTCCAAAATCTAAACTTCAAAGACCCTGTTGGCCCTCAGTCCCCAACATTTATTTAGTTTTTCTTAGGCAGCTGAGTTTATTCTCAGGTTAGTAACAGTTTGGAATTCATGTCCTGACTAGTTTAGAATTTGAGAACATAGGTTACCTGTGGTTTCTATTTCTAACCTGGAAAGCCTGGCTGTTGAGGGGCACACAGTACAGAGCTTCCCTTCAGGAGCTGCTGTGCTAATAACTTCCCCAGGCTTCAGGGAGGTTTTGCTTGTTTGCAAAAGGCATGTGGCACTTCCACCTTGGCAACATGAGTAAAGCAGGCACTGAGCAGGACATCCAACACACCAGGACTACCTTTGTATCTACAGGCCCATAAAGTAAGTACCGTGGTTAGTGCCCAGAGAATGAGAAGGGCTCAATTTCTTGTCTTAGAATCATGGCTTCTTAATACCACCTTGTGAGATAACGTGGGGCACTGACCTGAGCAAGCTTGGCAAATTTTTTTTCAGAATTATCTTTCTGGGTCTGACCCATTATCCTTTTATCTTTCTGGCAAGAACAGCAGTGGGCATTTTATCTCCCATAGGGTCAAAGTTTAGAAAAGGCCTCACTGCTCTGATTCCCAGGGTCCCAGAGTGACCTGGTTGCTCCTGTTGTCCCAAAGCAATATAGATGTTGACCACTTTCACTTCTAGGTGTTGTCACATTGTCATCATCCTCATTCCTACCAGTGACTCAGTATTACTTTTTTAAAGATTTGTTTTAGCCCTGGCTGGTTGGCTCAGCGGTAGAGCATTGGCCCTGTGTGTGGAAGTCCCGGGTTCAATTCCCAGTCAGGGCACACAGGAGAAGTCACCACTCTCCTTCCCCCTTTTCTCCCTCCCCCCTTGCAGCCATGGCTCATTCGAGCAAGTTGGCCCTGAGTGCTAAGGATGGCACTATGGCCTCACCTCAGAGGCCAAAATAGCTCAGTTGCTGAGCAATGGCCCCAGATGGGCAGAGCATCGCCCCCTAGTGGGCTTGCTGTGTGGATCCTGGTCAGGGTGCATGCAGGAGTCTGTCTCTCTGCCTCTCACTTAATAATTTTTAAAAAAGATTTTTTTTTAATTCCAACTGTTCTTTTTCATGCTATATGAGTTCTTTTCCTTGTCTCTAAATATTTTATGTATTATTTGTTGGGCTTTCTGCAGTGCTTTAAAAAAAATTTTTTTTAAGCAGAAATTTGGTGATTTTAGTATATTCACAAAGTTGTGCAAACGTCACCACTATCTCATTCCAGAACATTTTTATCGTCCCAAAAAGAAGCCCCATGCCCATAAGCAGTCACCGCTAGCCCCTGGCAACCATGAATCTTCATGACCCCATGGGTTTGCCTCTTTCTGACTGCACTGTATACATGAGATCATACAATAGGTGTTCTTTGTGTCCAGCTTCTTTCACCAAGTATAACAACACTGTTTTCCCCAATTTTTTCTTTATAAATGAGATGGGGGCTTTATGCTTATCAGGCATTGGCAGGTGGTCAGTTTGCTGTGACAGCTCTCCAGCGGACAGGGTGTCCACAGATTTGCCAGCTCTCCTTTGAGGTACTCCTACCTGCCCCAATGTGCTAGGGCAGGAGCACCAAGGATGGGTGTTCCCATTCCCAGCTTCTACCTGACCTTGGCAACTCTCATACCCCATGTGTCACAAGACCCTCAACCCTCCCAGCTCCCCAGGCCAAAGATCCAAAAGCACACTCAGCACCTTACTCAGAGCCTCCAGGAATACTGAGCTCTGATAACGAGCAGCATGTTTCCTCAAGATGAACAAGCCAGGTGTGATCAACTTTTTAAAGTTCACACAAATTGATAAGAACCAAAGGAGCAAAGATCAGAAATAGACAATTTACAAGAGGAGAAAAGGGTCAACAAGGGTCAGTGTCTGCACAGTGTTGTCAAGGTGGGGCCTTGGGTGGGAGCTGGTCAAGGTGAAGATTATTGCAGTGCCTCCAGGACCCCAACACTGGCTTTGCTCTGGGGTAACAGTCATATTTGTCTGACAGACACTGGAAGGTACCAGCATATGAAAGGGCTTATAGTCAGACTTTGTGGTTATACCACTGAAAATTAACCTGCACCACCCAAGGGAGGGCTCTTGGAAGGAAAATGTTTCTTATTGCCTTTAAAAAGGTACTTTTGAGTTGGCAACAATCCAAATGCCCAGCACTGAGGCTAGCTTGGTGAATTGTTCATCCACTAGAAACAACAGTAGGAGAACCACAATTATATGGAGAAAGAGTAGCTCCCTGGGCTGAGCTCTGTGTATGCAGTTTAATCCTCACGGTGAGCCTGTGAGTTGGGTCCCAGTCCCATTTTACTGAAGGAACAAGTGGGCCTGAGGTTACACTCCTAGAAGAGGGACAAAAGGGGGCCAAAGACCAGGACTAATGGAGCTCAGAAATCATGCATGGAACCTTGATGCCAAAGTGCTTATGATTTGAGAGCTAAGGGCAAGGCACAGAGTTGCACCTACCCTCTGCAGGGTCTTCCATCTGTGGCTGGAAGAGTAGGGGGAGGGAGTAAAGAAAAGGAAGTAGCCTGACCTGTGGTGGCGCAGTGGATAAAGCATCGACCTGGAATGCTGAGGTTGCCGGTTCGAAACCCTGGGCTTCCCTGGTCAAGGCACATATGGGAGTTGATGCTTCCTGCTCCTTCCTCTCTCTCTCTCTTTCTCTCTAGTCTCTCTCTAAAAATGAATTAATAAAAAAATAAAAAAAAGGGCCCTGGCCGGTTGGCTCAGCGGTAGAGCGTCGGCCTGGCATGCAGGGGACCCAGGTTTGATTCCCGGCCAGGGCACATAGGAGAAGCACCCATTTGCTTCTCCACCCCCACCCCCTCCTTCCTCTCTGTCTCTCTCTTCCCCTCCCGCAGCCAAGGCTCCATCAGAGCAAAGATGGCCCGGGCGCTGGGGATGGCTCCTTGGCCTCTGTCCCAGGTGCTAGAGTGGCTCTGGTCGCTGCAGAGTGATGCCCCGAAGGGGCAGAGCATTGCCCCCTGGTGGGCAGAGCATCGACCCTGGTGGGCGTGCCAGGTGGATCCCGGTCAGGCGCATGCGGGAGTCTGTCTGACTGTCTCTCCCCGTTTCCAGCTTCAGAAAAGTAAAAAATAAAAAAATTCAAAAAAGTAATTTAAAAAAAAAGAAAAGAAAAGGAAGTGGAGCCTGACCAGGTGGTGGCACAGTGGATAGAGTATCTGACTGGGACGTGGAGGACCCACTTTCGAAACCCCGAGGTCGCCAGCTTGAGTGCAGGCTTATCTGGTTTGAGCAAGGCTAACCAGCTTGAGCCCAAAGTTGCTGGCTTGAGCAAGGGGTCACTCTGTCTTCTGTAGCCCCCGAGTCAAGGCACATATGAGAAAGCAATCAGTGAACAACTAAGGTGATGTAATGAAGATGATGCTTCTCATCTCTCTCCCTTTCTGTCCTCCTCTCTGTCTCTCCTGTTTCTGTCACAAAAAAGAAAAAGGGGAAAGTGGAGCCTGACCTGTGGTGGTGCAGTGGATAAAGCATTGACCTGGAACACTGAGGTCACTGGTTCGAAACCCTGGGCTTGCCCGATCAAGGCACATATGGGAGTTGATGCTTCTTGTTTCTCTCCCCCTCCTCTCTCTCTCTCTCTCTCTCTCTCTCTCTCTCTCTCTTTCTCTCTAAAATAAATAAAGAAGTAATAATTTAAAAAATAAAAGAAAGGGATGAGCCAGCACTGAGGGAGGGCCTGCTGCAGTGTCAATGGGCAAAATAAAGGCCTAAGAAGAATGTGTATAAGAATTGGCAGGGGCCTAGGAGAGAGGAGGGGCTGGCAGGAAGGTTTACCTGGACTACTCAGAAGGAGAGCACAGCCTGGTGGGAGTCATTTGTCTATGGAAGCATCTGAGGTGTGTTATTTCCACGTCCCCGCCTAACCAGGGCCCAGTGGCTTAAGATGCTTGAGTTTGAGGTAAGGGGACAGCCTCAGTAGTGCAGTTTGCTTAAAAATAAAAGAATGGCTTAAAAATAAAAGAATATTGGGCTGGGTAGCTCAGTTTGCTAGAGCATCTTTCTGATACACCAAAGATGTTGGTTCGATCCCTGATCAGGGTGTATACAAGAATCAGCCAATAAATGCATGAATAAGTTGAATGACAAATTGATGTTTCTCTTTCTCTCTAAAATTAATAAATAAAATTTATAAATAGTAATTTAAAAACAAAGAGCCTGGCCCATAGTTGCACCATGGTTAGAGCAATGATCTGGAACTCTTGAGGTTGCTGATTCGAAACCCCAGGCTTGCTGGATGTTGGGAAACCAGCTGTGTCAGGCTTGCTTTCTTGCACTTTGCAGGATTAGGTAGGTTATGAGTGTTTTGCGCTTTCCCTTGGCACAGATTGCTTGCCTTCCACTGCAAAGGGCCATTTGGTGGATCACTTGTTCACAACTGTGAGGGGCCATTTTTCTGTTCGTTCGCCTGCCACTGTGAGAAGTGGTTTTCCCCTGCCTTTTGCTCATCTGCCATTGCGAGAATCTATATATTAAAACAGGAATGGCCCAATGCCTTCCGGTTCTGCAATTCCTCTATTGTCTGCCCAAATCCAGTGTGAACCTGCCTGGCCTTAGCCACCGGCATTACACCGGGTCAAGATACGACAAGCAACCAATTAACAGCTAGAGTGAAGCAACTACTTCTCATTCCCCACCTTTCTGTAAAATCAATCAATAAAGTCTTAAAAGAAAAGAAAAAGCATTAAAATTAAACAAGCAAAAAGAAGTGATGGCTGCCTGACCTGTGGTGGCGCAGTGGATAAAGCTTCGACCTGGAATGCTGAGGTTGCTGGTTCAAAACCCTGGGCTTGCCTGGTCAAGGCACATATGGGAGTTGATGCTTTCTGCTCCTCCCCCTTCTCTCTCTCTCTCTCACACACACACTCTCTCTCTCTCTCCTCTCTAAAATGAATAAATAAATAAAGTTAAAAAAAAAAAAAAAAAAAGAAGTGATGGCTTCTGATCCACATGGGAGAGGGAAGATTCCAAGGCTGTGGAGAAAGGGTGTGTCTTCTTTACTCCCACCACATTCCTAAGACATGCTGCTTTCTCACTCAGGTGCATTCTGGGTGTACGAATTCACCAGGGCTACCATAACAAAGCACAAACTAGGTGGCTTATGAACATCAGAAATTTAGCCTCTCACAGTTCTGGGAGAAAATCCAAGACCAAGGTCTCAGCAGGGTTGGTTTCTTCTGAGGCCTTCTTCCTTGGTGTTTAGGCGGCCATCTTCTTCCTGTGTCCTCACATGGTCTTCCCTCTGTGTGTATCTGTCCTAAATTCTCCTTTTTATAAGGACACAGTCATATTGGATCAGGGCCCATCCTAATGACCTAATTTTAACTTGACTACATCATAAAGGCCTGATTTCTAAATACAGTCACATTCTCAGGTCCTGGGGGTTAGGCTCAATATATTTACTTGGGGAGGACACAATTCAGTTCATAACACTGGGGGTGGAGGGAGGAAGGACACATGTGATTCTGCTACAGCAGGGTGGGCAGGGGAGCTCAGGTGACCCTTGTCACCTGAGGGCACTGCCTGGTCTTCCACAGGTCTTGGAGCCAGAATTCTGAGGTTTGGACACCCCCTTCTCTGATGGATGGGGCTGACATTGGGCCCCAGCAGGAGGACAGTGCCATACATTAAGGATTTGGACTCAATGATGGGCTGCATAGAAATGCAGAGACTGGCCAAGCCACTACAACCAGCACAGGGGCAGTAAGGGAGAAAATCTGGAGCTGGTGGCAGGTGGGATGGGCCATCTCCCCAGACAGCTCTCCCACCCCAGGAGCAGGGTTTTTTCTGGGCTCATCCCAAAGGAAGTCCCACTGGATAAGTGCTTACCTTCCTGCCCCAGGGCTTGCTTTCTTTTTAATTTATTTATTGATTTTTTTTAGAGAGAGAAAGAGAGTGGGGGGGGGGGGGTAGAAGCATCAATCACAGTAGTTGCTTTCCGTATATGCCCTGACCGGGTAAACCCAGGGTTTCGAACCAGTGACCTCAGTGTTCCAAGTCGACACTACCCACTGCACTAACACAAGTCAGGCCACTGGGGCTTTCTTTATTCAGATACCTGCTGCCCTTGTTCCCCAGCCAATACTGCTGTCTCTTCCTCCAGAAATGCAACTGCTCTGCTCCCACTGAGAGATGAGGCACAGTTAGTATGGGGGCTCATTCTGGGTTAAGCAGTCAGCCAGTATGAGCCCTGTTTGCTTCAACTACAGTGAGTTCCTTGAAGGCACTGCTGGGTCCTGTTGACCTTTGCATCCCCAGCACCAAATACAGGGCCTATAGGCATCAAAACTTTGCCGACCAAATGAACAAACAGAGGAACCTTCTTAGAAGAGCCAACAATGGCAGTAAGACACCAGCTGTGGTTTATCACATCCTGGCAGAGCCTACTCTGTCTCCCTGCCCCCCCCCACACACACGGTCAGGTCACCCAAGCTGGGGTCCCTTTCATGGTGGGTGAAATGAGCATCCCACTCCTACCCTGGCCCCAGAAGGACATGTTCAACTCCAAGGGGCATCACTGACAGGAGCACTTTGAGGTGGTGGCAACAAGAAGCTGGAGGCAAATGGGCTGGCCCTAAATCACTCCTTCTGCTCTCCCAGGAATAAAGTAGCTTATCCTCCACCCAGTGACTGGCACAGTCTCAACAGGTGTTAGTATACCATCTGCCTCATCTCAGTGCAGGGACCCAGAGGCCAGAGTGGGTCAGGCCCAAGTTAGTGATAGTAGGGAGGAAACACTATTCCTGGGGCTTAGGCCAGGCCCTGCCTTTATACTCCAGAGGTAGGAGCTATTGACCTCCACAAATGCTTCTGTTCTCAGGGTAGGCCAGGGGTCACTAGAAACAGCTTTTCCTAAGAAAGGTGAGATGGGGGCAGAAAGGCTAAAGGTTACTGAGCAGAAACCCTAGATGGGGGAAAGGGGAAGCCCCTCTGGGTTTGGAGAGACAGCCAGAAAGTGACTATAAGCAGAGTTTCTCACTCTCAGTGCCACTGACATTTGGGCAGGAGGATTCTTTGTGCTGGTGACAGGATTATGCATTGTAGGATATTTAGCAGCATCTCTGGCCACTGTTCCCCAGGTGTGACAGCCAAATATCTCTCCATATATTGCCAGGTGTTCCCTGGAGACAGAAGTGGCCCAGGGGAGAACCTTCACTTTGCAGAACTGAACCTGTCAAAGGTGGGCAACTCCCTTGCCTGGGTCGAGCTGATGATGTTAATACCCTTCAGACAAGTATTCAGGAAGCCTGCTCTTTTATGTACCATGTTTCCTCTACCTGGAATTTTCTGTCCCCCCCAAGGCCCACCTGCCATTTTCTGCAAGCAAGCCCACACATTACTTATCCCAAGGGGTGTTCCATGGACCCCCATCTCAGGAATATGGCACCCATATGTGCCTCAGTAGGCTGAATAATCCCCCCCCCCCCAACAAAGTGTCCATGTTTCGATCCTCAGAGCCTGGGACTATGACATTGCAGGTGTGGTTAAATTAAGGCTATGGAGTTGGCAAGATGGTCCTGGATTATCCATGTGGGCCCAGTGTCATCACAGGGTCCTTATGAGAGGGAGGCAGGAGGGTCCAGGTCTGAGAAGGAGGTATGAGGATGGAAGCAGAGTCAGAAAGAGGTTAGAAGATGTTATGCTGTTGGCCTTGAAGGCAGAGAAAAGGGCTGTTAGCCAAGACCTGCTGAGAGCTCTAGAAACTGGAGAAGGCATAGACATGGGCTGTGCCTTAGAGCCTCCAGAAGGAATGTATCCCTGCCAACACCTCCGTTATAGGACTTCTGCCTTCAAAGACTGTAAGATAACACAATTGTGATGTTAAGCTATTAAAGTTGTGGTGATTTGTTACAGCAGATGCAGAGAATTCATACAGTCATCTACTCTGAAATTCCAAGTTAAGGAGGGCTGCTGGGTGTTGGGGCTGATATTGGCCTCTCTTGGCATGAGCTCTGGTGCACAGGGTATTGCTGTCTGTCTCTCTCACTAGGTGGGGAGGACTCAATGTAAAAAGGTTGGGGGCTTTCTCAAGCTTAGAACACTGATAAAGAAACAATTTTTTTTAAAGTTATGCTTATAAAGACCAAAAAGTCCCAATTGTTGCTTCACTTACATGACTTAGAAAAACTTCTTACAATCAACATATCCTGGGTCAATTCCATTTCCTCCTCTGTAAGAGAAGACATCTTTGGTTTTTATGCCAATGTTAAAAGGGAAATAAGTTTTTGTTGCAGAAGTTCACAGTCAAGTGGACACATAATCTATGAAGCATCACCAGCCCTTTCACCAGTACCTAAAATACCAAGGGAGGGTTTGTGTGGCCTCTGTCTGATCCCAGAGAAAGGGACCAGGAGCAGAACCTTGAGAAAATGTCCTTGTCTCAAAGGTGACAGAAGTGCTTGTGTAGGGGAACTGGACACAAAGAGGTGTGTCTCTGAAGCAGTGAGGCAAGAGCCCAATGGAAGGAATGGCCAGAGAGGCTGAGGGTGAGGGGCAGCTGTTAGGTTTCAATCTGGAGGCCATGCAGGGGTTCAGGAGTAGGGGGTGAAGGGATGGGGCAGGGTGGGGTGGGTGAGTAAGGCAAGAAGGGATCAGAGATGCTGGGTTTCTTTTAGCTGGTGAGATTTGGGCACTGTTCTTGGCATTTATTCATTGCCAAAGTGAGTGGCTGTGGAAACAGGGAAAAGAAGATAGATAATAGGTAGTGAGAGAAGAAAGGTGATGAGCATTTTTTTTTTTTTGAGAAAGAGCACACTTTATCCCACACATCATGGTGAGAAAGGTATACAGTATATAAGATATGTTGCTAATGAAGATCAACTGGAACATGAGTTTCCCTTGGCAACTTCCCTAACCTCATCCCTTTAAGAGGTCAAGCAATCCCAACCATTTTTTTGAAGGCAACTGTGGTTTGCTAAAGATAGAGCCCCTCAGGGATGCCTTCTTCTTTTTATTTTTCTGTGTGTATGTGTGTGTGTGTTTTCTTTTATTTTCCCAAGTGAGAGGAGGGAGATAGAGAGACAGACTCCTGTATGTGCCCTGACCAGGATCCACTTGGCAACCCCCATCTGGGACCAATGCTAGAATCAACTGAGCTATTTTTAGCACCTGAGGTGGAGGCTCCACAGAGCTATTCCTGTGTGCCCTGACAGGGAATTGAACCTGGGATATCCACACACTGGGCTAATGCTCTACCATTGAGCCAGCTAGCAAGGGCCTATATTTTATGGATAGGGTTAAATAAAATACATTATTAATTTTTTTTCAAGACATGTTTAGTACAGCACTCAATAGTATGTATATTTGGAATGGAGTCAGACCTAAGCTTGGAATCTGGACCCTGTTTACTTGGTCAGGTTTAACCTCTCTGGGCCTCAGTTGATTGTTTTTTTTTCCTGAAAAATGGGTATAAATATTAAACCTCTAGGGTTATTGTTATGTCAAGCCATTCTCCTCAAAGGAACACAGCTCAACCCCAGAGTCTTCCTATCACTCAGAATTAGGGGCAGTGATCCTGACCTCATAGCATCTTGCTTTGCCTTTTGCTGCTTGTCTTGTCTGCTCTACACTGGGACCACCTATCTTTTTCAATGTTTGACCCAGCACCCAGCCCAGGGCCTGGCATATAGAAAGTGCTCGCTCAGTGCTGGATGAATGAGATAACAAGTGGTCCCAACACAGAGGTCCTGTTAGACTAGTGACATCCTTGTCATGTTTTATGTCTGGGATATATTTGGTTCTCTGATGCCTCAGGGCTGGTCTGTAAGAGGCACCCTGAAAACCTGTGTGGAAGAGGTGAATGGAGCTTGCAGCTGCAAAGAGGTCTTGGAACCAGATGGGACCCTTTCCTCAGGGCTCACCACCACCCCTTCTCAAGCCACCCCTAGCCCAGCCGGCAGCCTGGCCCAGCCCCAACAAATACAGTAAAAGAAGGAGAAGCACAAGAACTGAGGCCAAGGCCATGACCAGAGCCAAGCCTGAGTCTTCCCACCCTTGCAATCAGTGCGGCCGACTCTTGGAACACAGAGGTGGCTGGTCAACCTTGGGAGGTAAGCCCTTCAAAGCTGGCCTTGCAGGAGGGACCAGGGCCAATCACATTGGGAACACAGGGACAATCTGAAAACTAAGTCCCTGAAAGGCCAGAAGCTAGCAATGCATCCCTTTCCCCCTCACCTCTCTTCCTCCAGTTGCTTGGCAACCATTGTGCATCTAGACCAGAGCAAGAGGCAGCTGGGCGTAACAGGAGTCCAGGCCCAGCAGACAGAACACCTGTCTCCACAAGAGATGCATGATAATGGGGAGGAAGGGAGAGTAGGGCCCCTTGCTGCTTCTCTCAGAGGTCATCTGAGCTGATGGGACCTTGAGGCACCGGAGGTTCAGGAGCAGCACCTGGGGTTAACGGGGATCTGACATGCAAAATCAACAGCAGAAAGACCTCCCACTTCAGCCAGTGATACTTCCCCAATGTTTTTCTTGATGACCCCTCAGACCTTTGCTCAATGGCCCTCCTCCATTAGGGAGGGGACTGTCCCCCTTTCCTTTACAGTATATAAGAAAAGTTGAGCCTGACCTGAGGTGGCTCAGTGATGAAGTATTGACCTGGAACACTGAGGTCACCGGTTCAAAACCCTGGGCTTGCCTGGTCCAGGCACATATGGGAGTTGATGCTTCCTGCTCCTCCTCCCTTCTCTCTCTTTCTCCTCTCGAAAATGAATAAGTAAAAAGAGAAGAAAAGTTTATTTACTTGGCCAAAAAGAAGCAAAAGACTTGGCCTCCCTGGCCCTCTATCTCCTCTGTAAAGTTGAGTACCTGGGAGGGGCTTCAAGCAGAGAAATAAGAGTGAGTCATTACTCAGCCTGCAGAAGAGCGCACTTCAAAGGGAGGCCTGCAGAAGAGCGCACTTCAAAGGGAGTGGTTGGTATTTTCCCTTCTAGAGCCCATCTCTCACGCTGGAGAAGCTTTTTCCACAGGGGTGCCTCCAGAGCCGAGTTGTGGCTCTGCCCACAAAACTTTTGCCTGGCCCTCCAGGCACTGGGGTGTAGCCAGTCTCTGAGTTTGGCTCAGCTCCAGGATGGAGACCACTGCCAACGGCCCCCATTGCCAGAGCTCGTAACCAGGAAGCAGGAGGAGGCTTTTGTCCCCACAGCTGCGTTCATTTCGCGCAGGATGAGAAGAGGGTTTTCTCTGCTGGAAGCAGATTATCCTTAACGCCTCCAGAAGCTGTAGGAACAGAAAAGGCCTACCCTCTCAGGGTTCAGCCTTGACCGTGAATATGTGGCCCTCCTCACACTCAGCCCCTGTGGTCGTCAGAACTTGGGGTTTTCATGCAGGGCCTCGCCGACCTAAGCATCTTGTCTCCCTCCCACCCCTGACACCTGACTCCTGAGCCAAGTGCAAGAACGCGCAAATCCCTGTCTGCTCTGCGTTCTGGTTCTCAGCCTCTGTGCCCTCCTGTTAAGGTTGCAGTTGAACAAATCGCGAGGGACCGGGCGGGGAGGGGAACTCGCTCAGCTAAGTCTGGGTAACTACACGTCTTGGCCGCTGCCCACCGTAGGGGCAAGTAGGGGCAGTGGGCGGGTGGCTGGCTCGGGCCCGCCACGCCGCGTCCCCACGCCCGCAGCCACGCGGAGCGGCTTCGGGGCCTAGTCCCACCCACACAGCGTCCTCCATCGCCAAGTGGGGTACGGGGCTAGGCCCGCAAGCTCCGCCCCCGGTTTAAGCCCCATTCATAACGCTCCGCCCCGACGGCAAGCGCCTTCCATCAAGTCCTGCCCACAACGCCAAGCTCCACCCAGCCGGCGGGTAGGGCAGCGAGGAAACCTCCAACCCCCATCAGGGGCTCCTCGTGGAGCTGGAGAGATGAAAAAGGAGTATAGGCTGTCATCAATACCCAGAGTGTGTTCTACAACTAAGAATGCGGGAAACGAAAAATTAAAAGTTAAAAGCTGTTGAGTTTTCGGCAGCCCTCCCTTTCCCCTACCTGTCCCCATCCTCACCTCGTATACCTGTTCCGGCTGGGCCACAGGACCTAGGAAAAGAATCACCTGCTGAGTTACTAGATGATTTGTTTCCTTCTGGCGTGGCTACATGGGGCTTCTGACTTTTATTCTAAAACCAAAATATTTATTTGTTGTGGTTAATAGTTTTATTGAGATTATTCTCAAGATAATATTGAGGAAGATTCACATACATACATTGCACCCATAGCAAGTGGACAATTCTGCAGTGTTTACTGTACTCAGTCGCTTGATCCTCACCGCTATCTAGTTTCAGAACCCCCACATCCCCAAAACACATTTTTGTAGTCACCTCTCATTCACCCCTCCTCCCAGCTCATGGCAACAACTTTTTAAAAAATTTTTATTCATTCATTTTAGAGAGGTGGGGGGGATATAGAGAGAAGAGGGCAGGGGGAGGAGCAGGAAGCATCAACTCCCATATGTGCTTGGACCAGGTAAGCCCAGGGTTTCGAACCAGCAACCTCTCAGCATTCCAGGATGACACTTTATCTACTGTGTCACTACAGGTCCGGATATAGTATATATACTATATATATAATTTTTATTTTTATTTTTTTTTGAGAGAGAGACAGGAAAGGGGGGAAGAGAGAAGTGTCAACTCATAGTTGCTTCACTTTAGTTATTCATTAATTGCTTCTTGTATATGCCTTGAGGGGGGGGGGCCTCAAGCAGAGCCAGTGACCTCTTGCTCAACCCAGGGACTTTTGGCCTTAAGTCAGTTACCCTGGGATCATGTCATTGATTTTGCGCTCAGGCCAGCGACCCCCTGCTCAACCTGGCAACCTCAGGGTTTAAAACTAGGGACCTTGGGTCGACGCTGTATCTACCGCACCACCACTGGTCAGGCAACAACCACTATAGACTTGCCTGTTCTCAGCACCTGGACATTTCTGTGACATAAATCACACCATTGTGTGGCAGGAGAGAAAAGCCAGATTAAGTCAAGACCCCACAAAGACAAGTGGATTGGGAGTGGGGAGCAGAGGTGAAGCCTCTTCACTGGGCTCTAGGCAACTTGAGACCTGTCCACAGGAAGCCAACCAGGTGTTTGGCTGGAGAGGGAATAGGAAAAGGAAGAGAAAGGGCCCTTCAGAAAGAAAGCAGGGTGCTGGCTGAGAGGCCTTGGAAGGTGGAGGAAGATGAGGGGCATCATGGGGTAGCCAACCTTCAGTTAGTCTGGTCAAGTTCAAGGCTGGGCATAACCAAGCGGTGGTACAGTGGATAGAGCATCTGACTGGGACTGAGAGGATCCAGGTTCAAAACCCTAAAGTTGCTGGTTTGAGCATGGGCTCATCTGGCTTGAACACAGGCTCACCAGCTTGAACGCAGGGTCGCTGGCTTGAGCATGGGATCATAGGCATGACCCCATGGTCACTGGCTTGAGCCCAAAGTTCACTGGCTTGAAGCCCATTGTCACTGGTTTGAACAAGAGGTCACTCGCTCTGTTGTAGCCCTCCCCCACCATCAAGGCACATGAGAAAGTAATTAATGAACAACTAAGGTGCTGCAACGAAGAATTGATGCTTCTCATCTCTCTCCCTTCCTGTCTGTCTGTCCCTCTCTCTGTCTCTCTCACTGTCTCTGTCACACACACACACAAAAAACGTTCAAGTCTGGGCTGTCCATCTGCATCTATTCTTTAGCCTCTTATTGCCAAGGGAGCCAACCCCCTGTCTGTTTTACATCTGAGTAGACAGTTGAGGGAGTCATTGTTTACTGATTTGGATCCTCTTGTCCTCTGTAGGCCCCAACTTCCTCCAGGCATACCCTGACCTTGGATAGAGGAGCTAGAAAGAGAAACAGGGAAAAGAGAGAAGGGTGGGGCAGGAGGGAGAGTGGAGTGGGAGTGCAGGTCCGGAGGAGAAGGAGGAGGTAGTGGAGGAGGGCAGGTGGTGACAGGGTGGGGCTTCATGTGTTATAAAGTGGGGAAGCCTGTCAGCTAGTGGGCCTGAGAGCTTGGCATACACACCAGAGGCACCAGAAACACCATAGGCTTTGGTAAGTGCCCCATCACCACCACGACAACTGAGACCAGCAGCTGGTCTCTCAGGAATGACTTGTCCCCATCCTGTACTGTCTGCCTCCCTTGTAGAAGGTCCTGGCTTGAGATGGGGGGTGTTCTCAGTGTCTGCTACTGTCCATTTGGGGTCCTCCTAATGCCTACCTCCCATCTTATTCCTCAAGGTTCAGAAGCACCAACCTGCACAATGAATTTGTGGCTCCTGGCCTGCCTGGTGACCTGCTTTGTGGACATCTGGGCCCCTGCTATCCAAGCTCAAGGTACTGTCTTGGGCCATGCCTACCTTCTACCTACCTTCTACCCCCCCCCCCCCGATTTCCCCTCTTCTCATCTATCTTTCTGTCCCCTCCCCCATTTGTCTATCTTCTCCTCCAAAAGCTTGAGTCTATCTCCATGGAATTCTGAGGGCTACCTGCCTCCAAGCATGCAGAAACTCCTAACATCTGTGCAGCTCCTTGGAACTGCAGGGTTCCTGTGATGCCTCCTCCACAGTCCATGACCTAAGATTTCCCTGCAGGAGCTCCAGTTGGCCCAAGGAATGTAGGGAGCAGAGAGTGGCTTCCAGCAGTGGCCTAGCCCCTTACCATCAATGACACACTGCAGTGACCTGACCCTGCAGAGCACCAGAGACTAGTAGGAAGGGGTCCCCATCCAGACTTCCCCCAACTCGGACTAACTGTGTGATCAGGCTGAGAGTCATTACTCAGCCCTTATGGCCCTAGATTCCTTATCTACAAAGTGGGGCTCTGAATTCCCACTGTAAAGAGGGGCCATGAAGATCCATGAGGCTGATGCTTGCAGTGTATTTGTAAAGTGCACTTTTGACCGGTCACAGGAAAGCAACAAAAGACGATAGAAATGTGAAATCTGTACCAAATAAAAGGAAAACCCTCCTAGTTTCTGTAGGATGATGTGGCAGCATGTATGCATGCGCAGATAAATGACCTAACACCGTGTATACAGCGGAGGAGCCATGGCCATGCCAGTCGAGATGTGGACGGTACAGAAGAAAGTTCAGTGTGTTCTGTGGCTCACAAAATTTGAATCCATGACCAAAGTGCAACGTGAATATCGGCGCGTTTATAATGAAGTGCCACCACATAGGAATAACATTACTCGGTGGGATAAGCAGTTGAAGGAAACTGGCAGTTTGGTGGAGAAACCCGTTCTGGTAGGCCATCAGTCAGTGACGAGTCTGTAGAGGCTATACAGGATAGCTACCTATGGAGCCCTAAAAAAATCTGTGTGTGAGCCCACATTGAACTGCACTGAATAGGTATGAAACTGGGAGAGTTTTCCTTTTATTTGGTGCAGATTTCACATTTCTATCGTCTTTTGTTGCTTTCCTGTGACTGGTCAAAAGTGCACCATGACTTTACAGACACACTAGTGACTAAAAGCTAGTTCTAAAGCATGAGCCTTACCACTGTGTCCTCCATCCCAGTAGGCCCAGGAAAGGGTTACTGAACCCCAGCAGCTAGCAGGGCAGGGGTGAGGTCCCATGGCCCTACCCACCTGCCTCACCCACTCCTCACTGGGTCTGAGGCCCTCTTCCAGCCCCCAGAGACCTTAGCCTTTGCCCCAGAGGGGGCTGGGCTTCATTCCTATTGTTCTGGTATCAGAGGCCCATTGCAGCAGCCAGGCCAAGCCTTGGCCCTTTGATCCTAGGGTACAAAGTGGCCCCAGCCCCAGAAACTGCCTGCCAGATACTGTAGCCCAGGGTCCATCTGACTCAACTGCTCCTTGTCCTCTGGGGCACTGGAGGCCTCCCCCTTAACCCTCCCTCCCACTGTGCACTGGTGGGATTCAGGTGTGGTTCCTCCAGGGACCAGGAGAGACAGATCCCAGACAACCCTGAAAGCCTCTGTACCATCTCTCGTATCAATTCCTCCTCTGCTTCCAGACCCTCTGGCACCAGCACCTTCCTCTCTGAGCACCTCCCCTCAAGGTCCTTGAGCTTCCCACTCCCAGCATAGATCAACTTCCATCTCCAGGACATCCCCGATGACAACAGTGGGTCTAGTTTTCCTCTGTTTGTCCCGACTCTGGTTCTGAGTAGGAACTCTAAATGCTTTTGTTCACCCAAACCTCTTGGTCTCTGTTCAGGTGACTCGAAGTGGTCATTCTGATGGGGACAGAGTGTAGTTTGTACCTGAGATAGACCTAGGTGGGGAAAGGCCAGCCTGGAGCAGGAGCTAGGACATAAGGAGCAGTGGGCCAGCCTGCTCATTTTAGGAGGAGGGGCCCAGATAGAAGTGGTGGCTCTGGCCCCTCCTCAGAGTATTGAACCTGCCCTCCTTGCCCTCTGCCCCAGAGCAGCAGTGAAAATGGCCTTGGTTCCTCGTTCATTTGAGGTCCTGGGCCCTTCCCAGACAAGGCCTTCAGGCTCTCTCCAACTCTTGCCAGCTGCCCCCATATCAAGGGCCAAAGGTGAGCAGATTGGCTTCCTTATTACCTGGGCAGTTCCTAAGCCTCCTTGGGGCCTGGGACGGTCATGTTATGTTTGCGGGTGCCCACATTGGTGTCTGTGCTTGAACACCCAGGGCACATGCAGCTGCACAGGCACACATAGAAAAGTGAGCCTGGGTGGCCATGTGATTGCAGGCGTCTTTGAAGACTGCTGCCTGGCTTACCACCCCCACGTTAGGCTGAATGTGCTCCAGCATGCCCGGAGTTATGTGTACCAGGATGTGAGCGGGAGCTGTAACCTGCATGCTGTGATGTGAGTGGGACAGTGGGAGTTGGAGTGGGTGGGGGTTCACACATAACTTTGCTCCTTCCTTACATACTAACTTGGCACCCTACTCCCACCTGCAGATTCTACTTCCCTCGCAAACAGAAGAGGGTGTGTGGGAAACCACAGGCCAAGTGGGTACAAAAAGGGATAATGCTTCTGAAAAGTCAGCAAAAGCATCCTGAAGGCCCCCAAGGTGGGTGAGATCTCAGCCCAACATCTAGGGGGCCTACCCTCCCTGCTGCAGCCTCCTGAGCTTTTCAACCCCCAAAGGAGGGAATTGCAGCCCAGCATACTTACAGCTGTCCCCACCCCAAAGAAAGCCAGTTCCTGGGGAGTTGGAGATTGAGTGAATTCTTTTAGTCAAAATACTTTCTAATGCCAGTGATGGAAAAGTCAAGCAAATGGGGAACTCGTTGGCTCAAATGACTAGCCAGTGGCTTCAGGCTCGGCTGGATCCAGGTGCTCAAAGGATATTGGTGAGTCTCATATATATTTCTCTTTCCATCTTTCTGACAGGATCTCACTCTTGGGGGAAGAAGTTGAGCTCTGGACCCTCTAGGCTCAGAATTTCACATTCCACATTTAGAGATCATACCAGAAACAATAAGAGAAATATCTCCCTCCAAACAACAGCTAATCCAGGTAAGGACTCATCTCCAGGACCAAGGAGGGTTAGCTCAGTGGACAGTCCCACAGGCTCAAATGGGAGGGTCCTAGGTGTCCACAACTGACACAGCCCAGGGGGCTCCAGCTCTACTCTGCTCCCTGTCATCTGCTGTCTTCTCCAATACCTCCTGCAGGACTGTGAGCCCTCACATCTCCAAGATCAACCAACACAAGATTGGCTGGAGCTTTCTCCACCGTGACTGTTGCCCTGTAGCCCTCCAGCCTCTCTATCCTTCAAGCCAGCTCTATCCCTCCTGCCTGAGTCTGCATTGGCTCCCTCAAGCCTGCCACCTCCTGCTCTGTAGGCAGCTAGAAAGAGGGAGCTGGCCTGATTTAAGCCCCATATTTTCTTTGGGAATCAGACCCAGCTCTGGCCACTAGTTCTTATAATCACTGAGATACATTACCTATGTGCAATCCCTTGTCATCTACCCTGGGCCACACTTGCTTGGGTCCTGCTGGATTCTTACAAAGCTCTAGACAGTCCATGGACACCCCTCCTGGGCTGTGCTCTTTAAAAATAAACCTTCAGTGGAACATCATTACTATCTTTGTTACATTTCATTAGCCGGTACCAGTCCCAGCCCGTGCTGAGCCCCACTTGATCCCCTCACACTCCGGGATACCAGACAGCTCTAGGGGGCTGAGCATGGATGTGCTAAATGCAGAACTGGGTACGAGTTCAGCCTGTGACCTTGAGGAAACCTCTCAGTCTCTTGCTGCCTCCTTCCTGGTTTACAAAGTGGGGGTCATATGCTTGCTCTGCCCAGGTTTCTGCGTGTGGATAAAGCTCTGTGAGCTATGATGGCTGCCTAGAAGCTCCTGATAAGTTGGGTGAACTAGATTCCAGCCAGCATAGAGTCCAGTGACTGGTCTACAAGAGGAGTATGAAAGGCCACATTTCAGGGTCCAGGTCACCACCCAAACTCAATCCCCCCAACTGTGCTCTCCTCAGGCAGAGTGTTTGCACTGTGACAGAGGATGTTGTGAATGAAAAGCAAATGCACCATCTCTAGAGGACAAGAAGTGGTTTGGGGTCATGGACCAGACTTGAAGGAACTGGGGTCACATCCAGGCCCTATTATGCTTTTGTGGGTGACCTGGGCAGATTCCGCAAACTTGCTAAGCCTCAGTTTCCCCCGTTAAATGGGGTTATAACACTGCCTGCCTCATACAAGTCTGTGGGGACTAAATAAACTCCTGTCCATGATATGCAAACACACATACTGACTGCATGTTAACAGGATAAGAATCCCAGCCCTCAGACTTGGTAGATCTGGCCCAACCTGGAGTCAGGCAGGATGGTGAAGTGAGGCATGGTACCGCTGCCTGACTTTGAACCTGGCTCTGCTACCTGCTTCCTGGAGAGACACATTAGTCAAATTGCTTAACCTTCTGATTCTCAGTTTTCTAATCTGAAAAGTTAAAATGAGGATAATCGGCTCTATTCTATGAAGTTGTAGTAATGAATGGGTCAATAATTTGAAAATATTTAGAACAGTGCCCAGCATGTAGTACGTGGTCTGGAAATATGAGCCATTTTCATCAGTATTGGTGAATGCATGAAGGCTCAGTTGGTATCAAATGCATATGTCTGTACCCAAGGACTGCGCCCCCACCCCCAGATGGAGGATAGTCTCCACCCACCTCTCACTTTTGTGCTTTCTCCTCAGAGCCCTGGGCTGTAGCTTATCCTCCCCACAGCTTCCGCTCTCCTGGGGTCTGGGGCTCTCTCTGTGTGGGCCTGCAGTGTTTACTAGCTTCAAGAACATGCTAAGGGAGCATGTGTAGCCCCAGAATAACTTCATTGTTTCTCTGCTTCTGATATAAAGCATCCTTGGAACCCTAGGGGGCATGAACACAGCTGCATGTCATCAACTCTAGCTGGGGTCCTGTGGGTTCTTCCACTTGAAGGGATGAGCCCCATGCCCACCTTAGCTGCTGTTTCCATGTTCCACCAACCCCCAGAGACTGAATCCTAGTGCATTGCAGAAGTTTAGCCTGAGATTGATCAGATACGGTGAACCACAGGGCCCTGCTTGAGCCAGTGTGGGAGCTGGAGGATGCAGGGCACTGCTTCCAGCTGTCTCCAGGAAAGACTGAGTGTTGAGGAGAGGCTTGTCTCACCCGAGATCATGGTGTAGCATGTCACTCTTCCTGAGTTTCAGGGTTCTACCTGGTCAGCCATTGTCACCAGGGACGAATCCTTACCAGTTCTAGAATCTTCCATTTCTGGAGAGGAGGGTGGCATGGGGGCCCTAGGCCTATTAAGGCCCCAGCTCATCATCAGGTTCTCCTTGTGGTATGTAGTGAGCAGAGTTTCATCAGTTTCTCCCAAACTTCATAGAATGAGGCAGGGGTTGGGGTATCCAGGTGGGGAGTCTGGAGAAGGGGCTGCGGAAGGGGTTTTGGGCCAGGTTATCGTAGCTGCAGCCAAACCTTTAGTCTCAAGGCCTGGACCGCTGGCCTCAGCTGCCCCTCTGGCTGGGTGCCCCAGGGCCCTGCTTTGCTTACCACCTCCAGTTGGTAGGTTCCAGGCCCTGGCCTCTGATGCCCCAGCTGCAAGGAGCTGAGGCCCCAGAGGTGATGCATGTGGAAGAAACTTTGCTCGTTGCCACGGGCAATGACATAGTGGACCTGGCCTCCTAGACTCTCCAGTGCTGGCCACAGCTCTAAAATGTGCTCAGCCTGGCCCAAGTATGAGAGGTTCAGGTCCAAGGTTAGCGGGGCCTCCAAATCAAGGCTGGCCAGGCTCACCTGGGGAGAAAGACCAGGTGGGTGATGCTTAGAGGCTGACAGACCCGGAATGCAGTGGGTAGGGACCATGGAGTCATGGCCAAGGGCAGATTTCAGCCAATCTCTAAAGAGGAGGAAAACACAAAACTCTCTGCCCTTGACTTCTGTCTAGCCCTCCATCCACAAGGCCAATGGTGAGCTTGGGCTAAGAGGAATGAAATTGGAAGCTGGTTCTCAGATGGATAGCAAAGAGGGAAGGTGTCCTGGGGTAGCTGGGATTATGACCAAGGGCCTTGCAGCAGAAGCCAGCTTCAGAGAGGGTGCCAGACCCAACAAAGTGAGAGAAATATAAGATCCAGTTGGGCCAGAGAGGAGTTGCCAGACAGCTTTCCGGTTCCCAGAGTCCCACTGCACTTCCTGCATCTGGGGCTCTTTGAGAGCCCTCTGTGTTCAGATCACAAACCTTTCTTTATCCGAGCTCCTGTCAGTGTTCCTGGTCCTGGCAGTCAGACAAGGCCCTAAGTTAGCCAGCCGCAATGCAGGCTAACCAGGGCTGGGTGCTGCATCCAATCACACAGGAGATTATCTGTGTTTTCTACTCCTTTGCCCTGCCGCAGGGCTGTATTCTTATTTATTTTATTTTATTTTTTGTATTTTTCCAAAGTGGGAGGCCAGGGATGGAGGGGGAGGCAGACAGACAGACTCACGCATGCTCCCGACCGGGATCCACCCGACATGCCCACCAGGGGGCGATGCTCTGCCCCTCTGGGGCATTGCTCAGCTGCAAACAGAGCCATTCTAATGCCTGAGGCAGAGGCCATGGAGCTGGCCCCAGCGCCTGGGCCAAATTTGCTCCAATGGAGCCTTGGCTGCAGGAGGGGAAGAGAGAGAAAGGAGAGGAGAAGCAGGTGGGCGCTTCTCCTGTGTGTCCTGGCCAGGAATCAAACTGGATACTTCCACATGCAGGGCCGATGCTCTACCGCTGAACCAACCAGCCAGGGCCCGCAGTGCTGTGTTTGTTTTGCCTAATTGATATGCTGCTGGAGTGTTTTGCTGTTGCATTAAAAGTGAAAGCTATTTCCATTTCCCAACCCTTCAGTTTTGGGATTCCAGCCCTTCCCATTAAAGTGTTGCACAGACATGTGCTCTTACTGACACCTCCTAGCAGGCTATGGATATTGCAGGCAAAGCCACAGGTCCCATCCTAGAAGCCCAGACAATCAATCTGCTCACTCTTGAGTGACAAACCCAACAGAGGGCCCTACTATTGCAAAGCTTAAAGAAAATAATCTTAACAGTGGGATAATATATACAGGCACTGTTTTCCCCAGCAAGAGGTTAGAAAAAAAAACTAAAGGGAAAAAGAGAAAAAGTAATCACTCATATTTAATCTAATCTTAAGAGCCCCTCAGACCTGACATTTCTTTTCTTTCTTTTTTTTTTCTTTTGTGCCAGAGACAGAGAGAGTCAGAGAGAGGGACAGATAGGGACAGACAGACAGGAATGGAGAGAGATGAGAAGCATCAATCATCAGTTTTTCATTGCGACACCTTAGTTGTTCATTGATCACTTTCTCATATGTGCCTTGACTGGGGGGCTACAGCTGACTAACCCCTTGCTCAAGCCAGCAACCTTGGGTTCAAGCTGGTGGGCCTTGCTGAAACCAGATGAGCCCGTGCTCAAGCTGGCGACCTCGGGGTCTCAAACCTGGGTCCTCTGCATCCCAATCTGACTGCACCACCGCCTGGTCAGGCCAAACCTGACATTTCTATCCCACTTTTGCCTTCATTTTTCCTACAGCATTTATCACTTATAATATTTTATCATGTGTTATAAAAGACAATGTTTTACTTATTTCTTCTCTATTTCTCTATTAAATTTAGTGTCAACCCTATGGAAGCCTATGATTTCTAGAGGTGAGGTGGTTTCAGGAGGCCCAAGCATAAAAGGTGCAGGAAAGAGGTGCAAAGGTGGAGTGTCTGAAGGGGGTAATAAACAAAGGGGCTAAGCTGGCTTCTCTGGGCCCTGTGGTGCTAAATTCAGAGGAGCTCTGAGGGAAAGCTTAGCCAGCCAAGAGGTGAGGGGTGACATGTTCCAGGGTACAGGCAGGGTTGAGGGGGTAAGCCATTTCTGCATCTAAGTGCTATGGAAGGGATTAGGAGGAGGATCACAGCCTGGCCAGAGTCTGTGTGGGAGGTACCTGACTCATCACTGGGAGTGAAGTGGGACGCTTGAGGGGCTGGTTTCTCATAGAGAGTTCTGAGGGATCTCCAGGAGCTGAGGAAGCAGAGGAAGGCCCAAGCAGGGACCACAGTGCAGGGACAAGCTGGGACACAGAGTCTGGTGTTTCCACCGTTGACTTGTACTCTGACAGTCCCTGCCACTGACTGTACTGCTATACCTAGTGCATTCCTCATGGCACCTGCTGGTCCCTGTGCAGGCTGCACTGTGGCTGGTCACAAGGTGAGAGCTCCTTGATCTTGCACTCACAGCAAGCTTCAGGTGAGAGCAGCTCCTCCTCATCTGGAGCGTTTTGGGATCTGTGGCTGAAGCTCAGGCTGGAGACACAATGCCTAGGCCAGGCGGGGGGCAGCAGGCCTTCAGAGACAGACTGAGGATCTTCCCAGCCACCCCCATAATCCATTTGTAGCCATGCTGTCCATGGACGAAAGGTCTGCCATGCAAATATGTCAGTGTGGTTCCTGTCTGTGACTCTCCAGGGGTGTGTGTGTGTGCATCCATCTTCGGCTTACCTAGGCAGAGGTATGAACCTACATGCACACAGGGTGTATGAATGTACCTGGGTGTACCTAAGGGTGTGTGCACGTGCAAGCCTGAGTGCATGCAGGGGTGCCAACATGTGCTTACACACTTGCATGTTGGATATGTGAATGCACAAGGGTTCCGGGGCATGTTGGCATGGGTATGAACTGTGTACATACTCAAATGCCATTAGAGAAATGTGCACCCATCACTCAAATGCCATTAGAGAAGTGTGCACCCATCCCTGTGGATGTGCAATCATGCAGGAGTGCCATAGGACAATTATATCATAGTGGGTGTGAGCTTGTGTGTACACATGTACAGGTGCTACTGGGGTTCTGTGCCCATTCTGTGTGCATGTGTGTATGTGTATGTGTGCACAAGCCTGCGTGTGTGCAGACACTCTCAGGATTTGGAGGTCTGTGTGCACCCCATTCAAGCCCCTCACCCTTGCCCAGCCCGGAAGTAGTCTGGGGGGGCATCTGCACAGAAAGCCACCAGGGGTGTTGGAGCAGCTGTAGCTACAGGGTTCCCCCTGCGTCGCACACTCATCCACATCCTGGCAGCCACAGCACAGCGGAAGCTTCCCAGAGTGTTGTAGCAGGAGGCGCTGCCACAGGCAGCAGGCAGCAGGCAACAGGACACATTCATTCTCATCTAAGGGTGGAGAGGGAGAGAAAGATGTAGGAGCAGGGAACAGGGGCCAGCCTCTGCACCCCCAGAGCCCTCCACTGGTAAATCTCCCCCTCTCCACTCAACAACTTCAGCTCCTCTTTCAGAGCCCAAGGCCAATGTCAAAACCCCTAACAGCCTCCTGGTGAGCCCCTTAATTCTCCTTGAAAGCATTTCTCAAAATTTCCCAGAAATCCTAAATGGTTTAAAACAAGGTCTTTTCCCCTCAGCACTGTTGACACGCGTGACCGGATCATTCTTGGGGTGGAGGGTGGTCCTGGGCACTGTAGGATGTTGAGCAGCATTTCTGGCCCCGACTCACTTGATGCTGGAAACACTCACTGCCTAGTTGTGACAACTACAAATGTCTCCAAGACACTTCAAAATGTTCCCCAGGGGGCAAAACGGTCCCCAGTTGAGATCTACTGGCCTAATAATCCCTGTTTCTCTGGTAAAACTGGACTAGGGAGCAGGCATGAAATTTGCTTCTCAGCTGGTATCTGTATCCACAGGGCCTGGTGTCAGGCAGGTCTTAGACAAACCGTGGCGAAGGAGTGAATAAGTACAAAGAGGAGGAGACAGGCTAAGAACACAGCATGGATAGCAGAGGCCCCAGAGCCAAATGCCACAGGTCAGATGCAGATCTGCCATAAGGGGCAGGAGGAAGAGCTAGAGAAAAGGCAATGCTGGTAAGGTGGCAGGAAAGTGGGAACAGATGTGTCACAGAGGCCATGGAAGGAGTGTCCAGAAGGGCAGACAGCAGTGCCCAGAAGGGCAGACAGCAGTGCCCAGAGTAGAGGAAGTGAAAGAGTTGTGGGAGAGCAGCCCCAACGAGGGTCAAGAGTGAAAGCCAGGGGAGGAAGAAAGAGAGGTGGTGAGGACCAGGCTGTCAATTAGGAGGACCTGAAACAGCAAAGAGAATCATGCACTGGAGAAGGTTGAGGGGCAGAAGGCTAGCCTCCAAGCTGATAGTCTCTGCAATAGCTATGGCAATGATGTAACATGCATGGCCCCCTTCCTCACTGCTGCTCCTGCTGCACCCACGGCAGACATCACTAATTAATCACAGCACTCTTTCCCAGTGATCACAGGCATGGTTTCAGAATCTGTCTCATCTGGGCCCTGCAGGTCACAACTCCCTAAAAAATGAACTCAAACTTTGTCATGCTGGCTCTGTAGCCTGGATTCCCGGCAGGAGCAATGCACTACCTTCCATACTGGCCCATCTGATCTTTGCTTGTCGCAATATCCCGCAGGGAGGTTGTTCCTAGTTGCCCAGTCTAGACAAGTCCTGGTGGGAGCCTCGGCTTCCTCCCAGTCTCTACCACTCACCAGCACACTGGCTCCACTGGGAGTGTGGCGTGAAACCCTGGAGGCAGCTGCAGGAGTAGCCCCCAGTTCATTCTGACAGCCATGCTGGTAGCGATGGGGTCCGGCACATTCATCCACATCTTCAAGACAGAGAGGGAGAGAGGGGCTCACCCAGTGTCCTTTAGGACCACCTCTCAGGCCTAGACTCCACCCAAAGCTTGACTCTACCTTCACAGCCACGGCCTGAGCTGTCCAGAGTGAAACCTTGATAGCACTCACAGCTGAAGCTGCCTGGAGCATTGTGGCAGCATCCTCGGGTGCCACAAAGGCCAGGCTGGACCAAGCACTCATCATTATCTGCAGAGAACCGAGAAGCACCAGGGCCAAACATGTCAAGCACCATGATGCTGAGCCTACCATCTGATCAACTATGTGGCTTTGAGCAAGTCATTTACTTGCTCTGCGCCTCAGTTTCCTCCTCTGTGAAATGAGATCTGTAACAGTTCCCACCTCACAGAATTGCCACAGACATTTGAGATCACACACATATAGGTCTTCAATGGAATCTCATCTGTACCTCCTCAAATCTGTGTGACCTAGGGGGAGTGACTTACCCTCTCTTTGCTTCGGTTTCCTTAGCTATAACATGTAGAGAATAACACCCACCTCATTGAGTTTTTGTGAGAATTAAGTTAATCTATTCATGTAAAGGGCTTAGGATGGAGCTTGGCATAGGAGTAAAAGATTAATAAAACCCCCTTTTTTTATAATATATTCCATGGGAAAATGACCCAGGATAACTATTGTGCAGAGTCCTCATGGAAACCTGACAACTGTAGGACATCAGTCAGTGTTACAGACTGAATGTTTGCCCCCCCCCCCTCCAACTCATATGCTGAAACCTTAGGTCCCCATGTGATGGTATTTAGAGACAGGGATTTGGGGAAGTGCTCAGGGTTAAATAAAGCCGTAAGTGAGGCCCCATGATGGGATTAGTGCCTTAGTGATGCCAGAGAGACTGTGGAGGACACCTGAGAGGATAGTCATCTGTAGGCCAGGGAGGGAGTTTGCAGAAACTGACTCTGTGGGCACCTTGACCTCAGACTTTCAGCCTCCAGAACTGTGAGCAATAAATGTCTGTTGTTTAAATCACTCAGGTTATGGTATTTTGTATGGCAGCCCGAGTTACCAGGCAATGTTGCTATGGTAGTAATGCCCATGAGTGGTAAATTGCATTTGAGCTGGGGTTATAGGAAATAAACAATACTTTTCAGAGTGAGAAATATGAGTTTTGGCTTCTGTGAATACAGAGATAATTGACATCAGGTACTTCCCTTTGGGGACCTGGGATCTTTCTTGGGTATAAAAAGCACTGGGGACATGGAGATTCTAAGCCACAGTGGCTCTCACAGCTACATGTCTCATCCCTCACATCTGATTTGTCACTTGAGGGGCCACAGAGACTAGCCCTGTATTCCTACCAGGATCCTGCCAAAGAGATACACCCAATGCCACCTGCATTTCCCCCTTGCATTCAGCAAAGTGAACCAAGGGTCAGGGTGGCCTACTGTGGTCATGTGAATGCGATCTTCAAGTTCAGTCATCAGTAAACCAAGGCCCCATGGGACAAATCTGGCTCACCACCTGTTTGTATAAATAAAGTTTTATTGGCACACAGCCACACCCATTCATTTACAATATATCATCTATGGCTGCTTTTAGGCTACAATGCCTGAGTTGAGTAATTGCAACAGAGATCACATGGACCACAAAATTGACAATGTCCACTAACAGGCCCTTTATAGAAAATGTCTGTCACCTCCTAATCTAGTTAGTCAAAGAACAACCACCAAGAATATAGGCTATACAGGTGCTAGTCATGGATGATCTGGATCCTTCTGCAGTGGGGAGCCTGGCTTAGAATTTAAACTCTATTTTAGTGAGAGAAGTCCTTTGTGAGATTTGAATGTCAGGCACAAGTGGGATGTGTATATGCTGGTACACAGACTCGTGTATACACACATACACCTGCATGCATACAAATGTCCCGGTACGGGTACTCTTCTTAGGAGGCTGGGAAAATAACTTCACTGTTCAGAAAAAGAAAAACACATGTCATATCCAGGCCTGGAACACTCTTCCCCCAATAGGCACATGGCCCACTCCTTCACCTCCTTCAAATCTTTGCTCAAAGGTCCCCTTTTGATAATGCTTCTCCTGATCTCTCTGAAAAAAAGTGCAGCCTTCCTGATCTCCTCACTCTGCTTTCCTTTTTCTTTCTTTTATACTATACATCATACTATAGTGTGAATTTATAATTATGTTTGTTTTTAGTCTAATTCTCTGCTAGCAGGGGCCATCCATAATGGCAGCAAGCATAACCCTTGTGTCCATTTCTGTACCCTCAGGGTCTAGAATGAGGCTTGGCACCATTTCTGTAAAGGGCCAGATAAGAAATATTTTTGACTCAATTGCAGCTTTTCAGCTCTGCCATTATAGCATAGAAACAGCCAAAGACAATACACAAATAAAGAGTCATATGAACCAATAAAACTTCATTGACAAAGGCAAGCAAGGGGCCAGGCTTGACCTAGTGGCTGGAGTTCAATGACCTCTGGTCTAGAGCACTGCCTGGTACATAGTGGGTGTTCAGCAGGTGTTGGCTGAGTGGATTAGTAGGAGTTTGAATGGGGCCACCCTTAGCTCGGTTTGGTCCTCAGGGGAGGTCTGGCTTTCCTGGGCCACAGGGCATTAAGAAGCTATTAGAATGACAGATGCCTCTGTAGCTTTGGGTTCTGAACCAACTTCCCCTTTTAACCCTGTGAGCCCCTGGATTTTCCAGAACACCCTGGGGAGAAACCCAGCAGGGACAAGTCAGGTGTCAAGGGCCAAAGTCAGAAGGTCTCCTCAGGATGGGCCTCCCAAGTCCCTAGAAGATTCTAGATGTGATCACTGACAAGGCAAGGAATTTGTTACTATCACTCCTGTATTCCTGATTGATGTCCAGCACGCACTGGGCACTTACTATTTATTTGGTGAACAAATAAAAGTGGAGACCAGAGTCATGCACCAGCTGTTGCATGAAGGGTGAGGGTACTCACCAAAACAAGCCTGGTGGCGCTGGGTGAAGCCAGGGGAACAGCAGCAGACAAAGGCATTGCTGGTGTTGACATAGAACTGGCAGTTGTACTGCCTGGAGGTACACTCATCCAGGTCTGTGGCACAGATGGTCCCAATGGGCTCAGGGCAGGGCCTGGTCGAGGCTGGGGGCTTCTCAAGGAAAAGACCCTAGAGATGGTGCCTGATGCCATCCAGTGGGGAGGGAGTGAGATGGCAGATGTGCTCAGGGCATCACTAGGGGACAGGAACAGAGCCACACAGGGCATGAGGGGAAGGAAGGGGAAGGCATCACCTGTGCAGGTCCTGCCCTCCTCCTGAAGCAGGTAGCAGTGGGGCAGACACATAGGAAGTTGCATTCCCTGTTTCTGCAGAAGAAGCTACATAATGTGGGGGCCTGGCTGCACTCATCTACATCTAGAAGCAGGGGAATCAGACAGACATTCCAAGTGGCTTGAGAGCTGGGGTTTTCACCCTGGTCCCGCTGAGGCCTCCTTCCCAGACCCTACCCATCCAGGATTTCTGGGCTTACACGTTTGGCTTTGTGGAACACATGGTCTTAGTCCCAACTACGCAAGCCTCCTTTGTGGCAGCAAAGCAGCCATGGAAGGTAAGGAAGCAAAAGGCATGGCTGCCGGGGTCCAGCCCCGGGGGGAATCCAGGGGTCCCACAGGAAGAGACGGTGTCGGCACGAATGGAGTGAGAGAGCCGAATTCTTTTTTTTCTCTTTATTCTCTAGTTAGCATTTACTGCCAGGCATCTCTGCCAATGGCTGGTCTAACTTTACTTTTTATGCACACACACTAAGTTACAATCACATGGTATTTTGAATACATCATTGTTTTAGTTTCACTATGGTTACATATTTCTAGATAACAGTTAATTCATATCTATAAGCTACAAATCAGGTGGTAAGTCATTCAAAGTACAGTTATACAATAACTTGAATAGTAATAAAATATCGGTACAAACTTCTAAAAGGTTAGTATTAATTAATAACTCTATTTTACTGTTGTTGTGAGTCAAGGGCGCAGAGAGAGATCCGCAGCCGTTGGTCTTCACTGCGGTGACTCTATCAACCAGTAGCCATCGATCTTCTTTTGCTGTGACTTTGTCAATCAGCAGTTGTGGATCTTCTCCTGCTGTGACCTAGTTAGCCAGCATTAGTGGATCGGCTCCCGACACATGGCTGTGTGCCAGTAAAACCATATTAACAAAACTAAGTGGGGCCCTGGCCAGTGGGTCAATGGCTAGATCGTTGGCCTGGCATATGGATATCCTGGGTTCGATTCCCAGTCAGGGCACACAAGAGAAGCGACCATCTGCTTCTCTCCCCCCTTCCATTTCTCTGCCCCTTCCCCTCCCACAGCCAGTGGCTGGATTGGTTTGAGCATTGGCCCCGGGGGCTGAGGATAGCTCAGTTGGTATGAGTGCATCTGCTTCAGGCACTAAAAATAGCTCAGTTGATTGGAAAATCAGACCCAGACGGGGTTGCCAGGTGGTGGATCCCAGTCAGGGTGCATGTGGGAGTCTGTCTCACTATCTCCCCTCCTTTCACTTAAAAGAAAAAAAAATTTTAAACCAAGTGGAGGGCCACGCTCACCCTTGTCAACATTTGCAAACCCCTGAATTAGATGGATATCTGCTATACAAGGTAATGAAAATCTCAGGATGCACAAAGTAACAGGAGGAAAGTGGCCCAAATAATGTTGGGATATAGGGAAAAATTTATGGATATTTTCAACTTTGTGGTCCATATGGTCTCTGTCGCTCTGGTCTTGGTTTTCTCATAGAAGCGTGATCTGGGTGTTGTGTGGAGGGGCCAGGCAGTGTCAGGGAATAAGGGTCAGGGTGACTTATGCAGGCTGGCTGTGGCAGCGGTGTCTGGCATGTACCCGGACTGGCAGTGGCAGTGGAAGGAGCCAAGATTGTTAATGAACTCACTGTGGGGATATAGGTGAGAGAGCACGTAGCACTCGTCCACATTGGGGATAAGTCCTCAGCTGGGGCAGGCTGCTTCGGGTCACTGGGGCACACATCCTCACTTTTGCCCAGCAGCCCTCTCCTTGGAGGCCAGGCCAGTCTCTACTTCCCCTTCCTGCATCCATGGAGTGCACCAGGCTGTGGGTCACAACTCTGTCAGCAAGACACACTAATGAAACTCCTTTTACTGGATAGTGTGAACACCCGGGGGTACAACCCCACATGCGTAGAAGCACAGACAGTGACACATAAACATTTCACACCAGTCACACACGTGGACACTCACAGAATCTTGAGTACACACACAGTCAAGGGCTCCTCTGTCCCCCAGACACATCCATGCAAAGGCACTCCCTTTTCAGCCTCTGATGTCCCTGCTACTCTCCTGTCACCTTCACTGACATGTTCAATGAAGCACAGATACATTCACACTCACACACACATAGTTACCCTCATAGACACTCGCCAGAATCCAAATCACACAACAGGCTCACTCCCTCTTCCTCACCTTCTGGTGCAGACTCCTCACCCAGCTCACATACAGGAGACACAAGCTCCCACCCATATCAGCACACACACGCTCACTAACCAGCTTACACACAAGGAGGATGCACGCCAACTCACAGGATCACTGAAGACAAATGCTCACTGAAACACTTGCACACACAGGGAATGCACACCAGTCCATACGCTTTCTCATGCTCATCAATGAACCTATATACAAAAGAATACACACACATTGCCCCACACATCTGCTTACCCATCACCCAAGTTCATGCACACACATAGTCATGAATGGGTTCTGGTTCACACTGATTCACACATACCTGACATCGCGCGCGCGCACACACACACACACACAGGCTCACTAATTCCAGCATCCAGTGAAGCGTAGATACACCACTGTGAACAAACTCTCACTCACCTTGGCCCTCAGTGGTGTAGCCTGAGCCATGGGGGCATAGCTTCCTGGGGGTAGAGGTGCTGGGCAGGCGACAGCGATCACAGTGAGGCCCCCAGGCATGGTCACCCCTGCAGCAGCACTCTACCCTGGTGACCGCCTTGCCACCACTTGATGGGGCCTGGCATATGGATTGCAGCACCTTGGAGAAGCAGGGCCCCTGCCAGAAGTCTGCAGGGAACGATGAGTGGGAGAAACTCGCCATTAGGGTCCCACTTCCCCCTGGCATCCAGGGGCACCAAGAGTCTATACTTGGGCTCCCAGATGCCTTCGACATGGCTGTGCATGTGCAGTGGGGCTCTCAGATGCCTTTGACATGGCTGTGCATGTGCAGTGGGGCTCCCAGATGCCTTTGACATGGCTGTGCATGTGCAGTGGGGCTCCCAGATGCCTTTGACATGGCTGTGCATGTGCAGTGGGGCTCCCAGATGCCTTTGACATGGCTGTGCATGTGCAGTGGGGCTCCCAGATGCCTTTGACATGGCTGTGCATGTGCAGTGGGGCTCCCAGATGCCTTTGACATGGCTGTGCATGTGCAGTGGGGCTCCCAGATGCCTTTGACATGGTTGTGCATGTGCAGTGGGGCTCCCAGATGCCTTTGACATGGCTGTGCATGTGCAGTGGGGCTCCCAGATGCCTTTGACATGGCTGTGCATGTGCAGTGGGGCTCCCAGATGCCTTTGACATGGCTGTGCATGTGCAGTGGGGCTCCCAGATGCCTTTGACATGGCTGTGCATGTGCAGTGGGGCTCCCAGATGCCTTTGACATGGCTGTGCATGTGCAGTGGGGCTCCCAGATGCCTTTGACATGGCTGTGCATGTGCAGTGGGGCTCCCAGATGCCTTTGACATGGCTGTGCATGTGCAGTGGGGCTCCCAGATGCCTTTGACATGGCTGTGCATGTGCAGTGGGGCTCCCAGATGCCTTTGACGTGGTTGTGCATGTGCAGTGGGTGCAATCTTCAAGGCTGTGGTTCCCAACAGCGTTAAGTACCCTCTACGGGCTGGTTCTGAGGTTAGAGCTGTGGCAGAGGCTACAGACCTGAAGATCAGAGAACTTACACCTGGGCTGTGGACATTGGGCTGACCTCTGAGGGTCAATGGCAGCATCCCTCTGGCCGAGGAGAGATTTAAGGGTCAAGGGGCAGCATAGAGGCTGGGGAACACTGGGGGAGAGAGGCAAGAGGTGGCAGGATAGGCCCTGGCCGGTTGGCTTAGTGGTAGAGCGTCGGCCTGGCGTGCAGGAGTCCCGGGTTTGATTCCCGGCCATGGCACACAGAAGAAGCGCCCATCTGCTTCTCCACCCTTCCCCCTCTCCTTCCTCTCTGTCTCTCTCTTCCCCTCCCACAGCCAAGGCTCCAATGGAGCAAAGTTTGCTCGGTCGCTGAGGATGGCTCTGTGGCTTCTGCCTCAGGCGATGGGCAGAGTATCGCCCCCTGGTGGGCATGCCGGGTAGATCCCGGTTGGGCGCATGTGGGAGTCTGTCTGACTGCCTCCCCGTTTCCAGCTTCGGAAAAATGCAAAAAAAAAAAAAAAAAAAAAAAAAAAAAAAAGTGGCAGGATAGACAGTGGGGAGAGAGCAAAAGGGTGATGTCCAGAGACGTGGGAAGTATAGAGGACAGGCTAGAGACTGGATGTCAAGTAGGGAGACACAGCCATGCTAGAGGGTGTGCTTGGGAGTCTGGGTAGGTAGGGTGCATCTCTGAGATGGAGACTCCGGGAAGAGAGGCTGGACTTGTTTGGAGGTGACCTGTGTCTGGGGGAGAATTGGTGATGGAGGGTCCTGAAGACAGCTGAACACACATGTTTGGCCTGAAATTCTGGCATGGAGACTGTGCTGGGGGAGTGAAGAGGGAGAAGAGTGGCAGGGATTGTGAAGACAAGAAGTTGCCAGGACAGATGGTACAAGTTTAGCCTCCAGGAAATGGTGAACCTGGGGGAACTTGTGCCTGGGTGTGACAGAGGGGGGTGGTTCCAGGATATTTGGCTGAAGGGACGAAGGGAACATGGGGTATGTGTGTCCAGATCAACTCAGCAAACCACTGTGTGCTCCCTTGGTACCCAGGACCCTGTCCCCACCTTGGAAAGTTCCTAGATGGCAGAAAGACAGGTGTTAGGTGGCTGCATGTCCTGGGCCTGTCACTGACATACTCACCGTGGCACTCGTTGAGGGCAGGGCTGGGCTGGAAACCCTCATCACGGTTGCGTCGAAAGCTGCCTTCAGTGTTGCCACGGAGGCCATCGGCACAGAGGTTGGGCTACGTCCGGCACTCATCTTCATCTGAGACGGAAGTGAGGAGGCAGGCCAGTAGGGCACACACAGGTGGAAGGGAAGAGGCGAGCCAGCCTCCTTCGGTTTCAATGTCTGCCTGCTTGCCCTCGTCCTCTTGCTCTGACTTCTCCCCTGCACAGTGCTCCCAGTACCCCCAAGCACCTGGTGCCTATGCAGCCCTCCTCAGAACGAGGCTGGGGCTGCGCGCCGGGGGGGGGGGGACGGGACGCAGGTGAAGGTGCCGATGAGGCTCTTGCACAGCATGCCCCGGGCACGGCAGTCCTGCTGAACATCTGTGCTCTCATCCACATCTGCAGATGACCAGGAAGAATTGGCAACCAAGGTCAGGTGCCCCATGACCTGTGGGGCCTGAATCCCAACCCCAAGATGGCCTTGAGTGGGACCAGAGTGAGGACCCTGGAGCACTGCCAGGCTCCCGCCCCTCGTCAGCCTGGCTTAGGCCTTCTGAGAAGCTGACGGGGTCATGACTGCCCCAGACATCCTCATCTGCTGCCTACATCAGGGTCTGTGAATATCTCTGGGCTTCACCATGGCCCCTGAAACAGTGACCTGGAAATAGCCCTGGAGGGGCCATGTCACAATCCAGAGTTTCTCAGCCTTGAAACTGGACATTTGGGACCAGAAAATTCCTTGTGTTGGGAGAGCATTCTGTGTATTGTAGGATATTTAGCAGCCTCCCAGGCCACACAATGCCAGTAGCACCCCCCTCCACACACATACCCCATTGATAAAAAATGTTTTCAGTCATTGCCACATATCCCCTGGGGGGCACAATTGCTGTCCCCACTGCTCTGTCCCACTCAGGCCATATCCAACTGCCACTAGAGAGTCCTCTAGAGCCACACCCCCTGTCCTGTTACATTTGGTACCCAAGATGCTAGCACTTCATTTTCATAACAACAGAATCAGAGCCACTGCTCACAAAAGAGTGCCCATTGCACACTCCCTTGCCTCATTCTCCCCTCACTTTGCCACTTATTGTTCATTCCCACCTTTGGAAGCACAGGCTCTTATCTTTCTCTCTCAAGACCAAGGCCCACCTGCGTAATTCCTACCTTGGCACATGGCCCCAACCTCCTGCAAGATATAGCCAGCTGGGCAGGCGTACACATAGGAGCCTTCAGTGCTGTGGCAGCAAGGCTGCCACAGAGCAAGGGGTCCAGGGGGCACTCATCAATGTCTGAGGCCATTGGAGGTGCAGCTGGCTGAGATCTGCCTGTGGAACTCCCGCTCCTACCCGGAGGCCAACTCCCTACATCCCCAGCACACAGCTCAGGACCTAAGCAGGCAGGGTCATACCCTCACAGGTCATTGTGGAGCTGGGCTAGAAGCCATCAGCGCATCACATTCAAGCCTCCAATGATGCTCATGCGGGTGCCTTTGCCACCTGGGTGCCTAGTGGAGCACTCGTCTGTGTCTGGGGTGGGATAAGAGGTGGTCAGTGCATGCAGAGGGCCCTCTGTCCTCAGTATTATCATGTCTGCCTCCTCATTGACTTCCACAGACTGGATTGGGCCAGATCTGGTGCGACTCTAGGCTGGACACAAGGCAACATGCAGTATGTGTTCAATAAATGAGTGACTGAGTGAGCAAAGGAGTGAATAAATGAGTGAGTGGAGAAATGAGTGAGTAGTGAATGAGTAAGAAAGTAAATGAATGAGTAAATGAATAAGTGAATGAGTGATGAGTGAATAAATGAATGAGTAAACAAGTAAATAAGGAAGCAAGGGAGTGAATGAGATAGTAAATTGCAAAGTAAATGAGCAAGTAAGTAAATAACACCGAAGGAAGAATGGGTGGGAGACTGACAGTGGCTGAGGGACAGGACACCACCTCAGATGGTGACTGCCCAGGCCCACTGTTTCCTCCTTTCCTAGGATGCAGGCTGGTCACCCACCCCCACAGCTGATGCTTGTGAAGTCCAGGCTATAGCTAAATGGACACTCGCAGTGGAAGGAGCCATCCATGTTGACACAAAGGCCATTGACACAGACATCGGGGTTCTCTGCACACTTGTTCACGTCTGCGGCTGACAGGTGTCTCAGGTATATAGCATTTGTCATGCCCCACCCACAGTCAGGGTATTTTCTTTCTCTCTGGGCCAGCGGGGTCCAGGGCCACTCATGGGTCCAGGGCCACCCATGGGTCAAGAAGGGAGCTTGAGACTTGGGAATCTAGGCAGAGCCCAGATGAAGCCGGGCAGAAAGGAGCAGGGTGAGGCAGCCTGGAGTGGCTATTAATCTGTGCATGAGGGGCTCACCTTCCCGAGTCGCATCCAGGCCTGGGACTGCCCCATGGCCAAAGGGGCAGAGCTCCTGGAAGGCAGCTGGACAGTGAGAGGGGAAGGGGTGAAGGTTGGGGCTCGGTGCAGCCCCCAGAACCCTCCAAGTGAGTGTTGAGAAGGCTGGATGAAGAGTAGAGAGAAAGGAGAGCAGCTGGAGGTAGGTGGGTAGAATCAGGAAGAAGACTGACGGGGTGGCACTCACCACCGCTCTTCTGAGGACAGAGCTCACAGGGATCATTCCAGCCCTCGCCAGGCCTCTACTACAACAGCACCAGATCTTGGTGGTGTTGAAAGCTTTAGGCACTGAGCACCTTCCAGCCTTGAAACAGGTGAAGCAGAAATTCTGCTGAATGTCTGTGGGGTGATTTCCCAGATGGAATCATTCTCTGCATGCCTCTTACACCTCTGTCCCTGAAAATAGGTGGCCCCACCTCTACCAGTGCTAAGCAGAACACTCCACGTCCCTAACCATGGCGACTGGTTTGGGAATGGACATGTGAGCCACACTGGGCCAGTGAAGGTCAGCCTCGGAGCTTTTGCAGGACGCGTGGGAATTCCTTCCCGCAACGCCCCACTTTCACTGCTGTGAGGTACTCCTGGGACTGGGGGAACTGTCAAACTCAGCCATGTTCTTTGATCAGAAGCCTCTTCTTGGAGAAGCAAAGTGGCTGATTCCCGGGAACCAGGAAACCTCAGACTTCAGACCCCAAGTCCTCTTTGTTGACCCCTAGTCTTCAGCTTCAATGCCCATCAGCCTGAGACAGCCACATGGGCAGGGTGGGATTTGAGGCAAACCTGGCCCCAGAAAAACAAATATGGATTAACTTGCCTTGCCCTGTCCTCCTTGTTGCCCCTAACCTGTGAAAGACAGGCTGGCTCATATTGAATGAGGCTAACCCACACTGGACAAGGCTAGCTAAGCTGAGATGAAGCCAGCCCTGGTAGGGCAACTGCATCCCACACAGCACAACCAAAGCCCAAGGGACCAGGCTAGTCCAGACTGGATCAGGTTAGTGCTCCACAGAAGTGACTTGTCTGGCCAAGAGGTTGGTTGGAGTAGAACCACCCCACAAATACAGAGGAAACCCTCTGGGGCAGAGCTCCAGAAGCTCAAACAGGAAACTTCAGTCTCCTTTTCCAATGAATCTGACTCTTCCCTGTTCCACCTTCCACCTCTTCCCAAAGCCCTGTGTGTTCCCTGACCCCAGACTCACCAAAGCAATGGAGCCCATGGTCAGAGAGGACAAAGCCAGGTGGGCAGAGGCACTGGAAACTCCCAGGGCTGTTGGTACAGGTACCAAAGAGGCAGAGGTTGGGCTCCTTTGAGCACTCATAGATATCTGGAAGAACAGGGACACAATCTGGGTGGGATGCAAGCAGGACCTCCACCAGGGTGGGGCAGCCTCAGTTGTCAGGAGGGGCAAATGGGGTGGGGTCCCAGGGACTGATCTGGGGCAAGGGTCTCCAGGGCCTATTATGAGCCCACGCACCAAGTAGGCAGTGTGTGGGGTGGTCTTTCCTTGAAGATGTCTTCAGAGTAAGGTCACGGTCAGGAAAGTTCATCTTCAGAGATTAAATTGGGATAAAGCTAACTGAGACTAGATAAATTTATCTTTTTTTTTTTTAAAGAGGAAGGTTTATTATGTGATGTTAAGTCAGTACTTTCTTTTTTTAAATTTATTTATTCATTTTTTTTAGAGAAGAGAGGGAGAGACAGAGAGAGAGAGAGAGAGGAGAGACAGAGAGAGAGAAGGAGGGAGGAGCTAGAAGCATCAAGTCCCATATGTGCCTTGACCAGGCAAGCCCAGGGTTTCCAACCGGCGACCTCAGCATTTCCAGGTCGACGCTTTATCCACTGCGCCACCGCAGGTCAGGCTAGATAAATTTATTCAACACCAGATGGAATTAGTTCACATGGTATTAGGCTAGCCTAGATAGACTAGATCAGAGATGATCAGGCCATACTGGTCAAGGTTAGTCTACACTGTACAAGGTGAACCCATCTGTTCAGACCAGAATGATCTAGGTTAGCCCAGATTGCACAAGGCTAGTCTAAGTGGATAAATGGACTAGAGGTGGCCTGGCCAGTCCAGTCCAGGTTAGCTCACACTGTATGAGGCTAGCCCATCTGCTCAGGCCAGACTGGCCCAGATTGGCCAACATTGTTCAGTCACTCAAATGGGGAAATCACACCAGCGGATCTCATCCATTGAGTTTACATCTGGGTAATCTTAGGTGCATTGAGACCCCACACTCATGCCTATTTCATATAATTAATAAGGAAACCTATGGGTCCCAGAGAGAGAGCTCTAAGCCCAGAAAGAATCTTAATAACTCAATTTATGAAACCCTCATAATAGTGTATGGTGCTGTATTGAGCACTGTGCTAAGTACATCTCCAAAGTCACCACGACCCCAGCTGGCATTCTCATGTTACAGATGGGGTACAGAAGCCCAGAAATGCCTCTCTGGTCCCAGAGCGGGGATGGAGCTGAACATTCAATGACACAGAGCTCATTCTGCACCGTGAAGCTGGGAGGACAGATACAACAGAAGGAGCTCTCTATGTTCTGGCAAGTGCCTGGCAAGCAGATTCCCATAGGGCCGAGACACTCATTGGTGTCTGTGGAGAGGAAGAGGAGGAATCCCAGCACCAGACAGTGGCAGGAGTTCTCTTGGGACCAAAACCAGCACCTACAATCACTGCGTGATTGCTGAGGGCCTCAGAGCAAAGGCTGAGACTCAGGAAAACAGGAACAGCTGGGGAAGGATATTCTGGGCCCTGGTGGGGTTTACAGGTGGAACCAGGTAGTGTCAAGAGAAAGAGGGAACAATGTTTCTAATCTTAAGCCACCTGGAAACCTCTTTCATGGTTTCCATGGCATCACTTAGATCTCCATTATTCTATACTTTGGTACTTAGAATTTTCAAGAAGTCTCACCCTGGCCCTGGCCAGTTGGCTCAGTGGTAGAGTGTCGGTCTGGTGTGTAGATGTCCTGGGTTTGATTCCCGGTCAGGGAACACAGGAAAAGCGACCATCTGTTTCTCCACCTCTCCCTCTCCCCTCTCTCTCTTCCCCACCTGCAGCCATGGCTCAATTGGAGCAAGTTGGCTCCATGGCCTCTGCCTCAGGTACTAAGAAGAGCTCGGTTGCTGAGCAAAGGAGCAACGCCCCAGATGGGCAGAGCATTGCCTCCTAGTGGGCTAGCTGGGTAGATCCCAGTCAGGGTGCATGCAGGAGTCTGTCTCTCTGCCTTCCCTCCTCTCACTAAAAAAAAGAAAGAAATCTCACCCTAAACCACAAACCCTTTGAAAATAAGAGTGTGATATAGTTTTTTTTAATACCTTAAACTAAATGCAAGATTATGAAATGGAACCATGATCATGTATAAGTATCAACTGTATGTAAACTTGGAACTTGGAGCAGGGACTGGCTGAGATGGCTCCCAGCACTGTCCAAGACTCACCCATACAATTCTTTCCATTGGATGTGAGCTCAAATCCATCCTGACAAAGGCAGTGAAAGGAACCAGCTATGTTGAGGCACTGGCAAAATCAGCACACCTGCCCTGCCAGGGTGATATACTCATCTATGCCTGCAGAGGGAGATGGGCAGGTGTGGTCACCCTTACCACTGGGGGCTCTGAACCTCCTTTGTATTCCCATCAGCAACAAAGTTAAGTTGATGGCAGTGACTTCAATTTATGGAGTGCTCACATGTCAGGCTCTGTATATTAACTTTCCAACTATCCTATGAGACATATATATTTTTTCTACTATGAGCATTTTAATGCTATGAATTTGCCTCTAGATACACTTTCAGCTGCATCCCACGTACTTTGTTGTGTTTTCACCTTCATTTAGTTAGAAATATTTTCTAATCTCCATTCTTATTTTTTCTTTGGTCTATAGATTCTTTAGGAGTATGTTGTTTAATTTCCAAATATCAGGGGATTTTTTGGATATTCTTCTGTGACTGATTTCTGGTTTAGTTCTCTTATATTCTAAGAACTTACTTTTTGTGATTTCATTCTTTTAAATTTGTTAAGGTTTGTTTTATGGTCCAGATTATGACCTTTCTTGGTGAATGTCTATGTGCATTTGAGAAGAATGAGTATTCTGGAATGTTCTAGCAATATCAGTTAGGTACAGGTGGTTGACAGCATTGTTCAGGTCTTCTATATCCTTACTAGTTTCATATTTTTCCCTCTATCACTGAAATAGAAATATGGACGTCTCCAACTATAATGTGGACTTGTTTACTTTTTTACCAGTTCTGTCTATTTTTACTTTGTTAGATGCATATGCATTTATGACTATGATGTCTTCTCAGAGAAATGACCCCTTAATCAATATACAGCGTGTCTCATAATTTCTGATAATACTCCTTGTTCAAAAGTCGTTTTGGTGTGACATTAACATAAGTAGGTACCATGATTAATCTGTTTTACAGAGGAATAAACTAAAGCACAGAGAAGTAAAGGACTTGTGTAGGGTCACAGAGCTGGTAGGTGGCAAAGCTGAGATTTGAACTTACACCACCTAGTCTTGGGATCCATGCCTTTAACCACTGCACTCAACTGTTAGTATCACAGCTACCAAGTCTTGCCTTCACTCTTCATCTTCCTCTCTCTACTGTCTATTTGCCTCTCATCAACCTGAGCATAAGCTCTATCTAGCAAGGAGACTCTCTGGCACCCAATGCCTGAAAGGATGTGGGAAACTTTGTGGTTCACTTGTTTTCAATCCCTTGGGGTTGTTTTTCTGAAGAGATTCCTGGAATGAGGGCTCCTATTTAAGAGGTGTGCTCTCAAACCACAGACCCACTTTTTGGTTGGGTATATGGAGGTCTGCTTGCCAGCCGGCACAGCTCACACACACAGTCTCCATTTTGCTTCATTGCAAAGCTGGGGAAGCAAAGGCAGTTGTAGGAGCCAATAATGTTCTTATCGGTCCCGTTTCCACATGGCTGCTGGTCACACTCGATGTCTGGCAAAGCAAAGCCCCTGATCCCCACCCAGCTCACCTGGGACAATGAGTGGCTCAGTGACTGAGGGGTTGGGAAGTACCTCCTGATACTATTTATTGCTCACATTTTTCTGATGGGAAAACTGAGGCACAGGGATCTGAGTAAGTCATTTTCCAAAGGTCTTATGTGCCAGGATGGATGGAGGCACTGCTTCTATCCCAAAGGAGTTAAAGGTCTGTGGACTTCAACCCTTTATTACTTGGTCTGCAAAGAGGGACAGGAGGGGCCTCTCACCCATGCACAGGGTCTGGTCTGCTGAGGTCCGCAAGCCACGGTGACACAGGCACATGTAGCTCCCTTCTGTGTCCACACATTTGTCATGGCTACATACATTTGGGATCTCCCAACACTCATTCTGTCCTGGGGAAGGGCAGGCAGGATGGTGACCCTGAGCCCCCACCCCACAGTATTGCCTGAGCCTTTGTATGCTGTGATAGACACGCCAGAAGCAGCCTGCAAGTCCCTCCCCCCTCATCCAAGCTGCTGCCAGCACCAAGTTCAATCTTGATTTCTATTTCACCGCCATTACTCCCCTATGAGCAGAGACTCTTGGCACCCCCACCAACGCATACTTCAGCCAAGGAGAAAGGCCTGGACAGAGCTGCACCCTACCCAAGTCCCAACGGACAGAGCCTGACTTTGTACCATCTCCCACTCCCTTACCTCCCTCCCTACCCTGCACCTGCTGGTGTTCCTGCTTACCCATACAAGCCCTGCCTGGTGATGGCTTGCACCCTCAGACACGCTTGTTGTGGCAACTGCCAGGGATGTCGATGCAGCCAGCATTTTGCTGGCAAGGGTCTCTATGCTGGCACGTTTGTCCACATCTAGGGAACATGGCTGAAGGGGCAGAGGTGAAGGAGAAGCTTCCCCTGTCAGAATCAAACCCCAATCCTGCCCCCCGGCTTCAGAGTGGGTGGGGTCTCCAGAAGCAGCCAGAATCAGAGTGAGATGGTTATGTGAGATGGAGGCCCTTGAAAAGGCGTTAGTCTCATTATGCTGAGGGGGAAACTGAGGATCACAGAGTTTAAATGACTTGCCCAGAGAGTATGGGGGTAGGGAAACCAGCACAGCCACCCAGGATGGGGAGGTGGGGGGGGCGGCCTTTTGGCAGACCAGCAGCACACTGTTGTAGCGGAAACCTGGGGACACTCGCAGCAAAAGCTCCCAGTCTGGTAGCTGCAGACATCAGGGCTGGCACAAATGGCGGGGATCTCCCTGCACTCGTCAATATCTGGGAAAGGCATCAGCATCAAGGGCAGCCTCGCTTAGGGGAACATCTGGGGACTCCGAACTAAGGGACCTGCAATCTGGGAGGTTACATCACCACACAACGGCCCATAGTCGAAAACTCCTGCTAGGGCCAGACTATGTCCACTCACGTTAGAACGCAATCAGGATGAAGGAGGAAAGAGTGGAGCAGGAGAGTCTTTCTCAACTAAAATGCAATGTGTGTTGTGGCCCAGTAAGCCTGCTTAGTGGGATCTACTGGAACAAAGCAGACCTTGTAGGGAAATCTGCTGGGGACAGGATGTTTAACAAGAAATTGGAAACATCCCCTGGCCGGTTGGCTCAGCGGTAGAGCGTCGGCCTAGCGTGCGGGGGACCCGGGTTCGATTCCCAGCCAGGGCACATAGGAGAAGCGCCCATTTGCTTCTCCACACCCCCCCCCTCCTTCCTCTCTGTCTCTCTCTTCCCCTCCCGCAGCTGAGGCTCCATTGGAGCAAAGATGGCCCGGGCGCTGGGGATTGCTCCTTGGTCTCTGCCCCAGGCGCTAGAGTGGCTCTGGTCGCGGCAGAGCGATGCCCCGGAGGGGCAGAGCATCGCCCCCTGGTGGGCAGAGCGTCGCCCCTGGCGGGCGTGCCGGGTGGATCCTGGTCGGGCGCGTGCGGGAGTCTGTCTGACTGTCTCTCCCCGTTTCCAGCTTCAGAAAAATACAAAAAAAAAAAAAAAAGAAATTGGAAACATCAACAGATGAATGGATATAACAAAATGTGGTCCATGAAGACAGTGGAATATCATTCAGCCTTAACAAGGAAGGAAGCACTGACACTTGCTACAACATTGGGTGAGCCTTGAGAACACGATGCTCAGAGAGAAAACCCAGTCACAAAAGGCCACATGAGCCTGACTGGGTGGTGGCACAGTGGATAGAGCATCGGACTGGGATGTAGAGGACCCAGGTTTGAAACTCCAAGGTCGCCGGCTTGAGCGCAGTCTCATCCAGCTTAAGTGTGGGATCGCTGGCTTGACTAAGGGGTCACTCGGTCTGCTGTAGCCCCCTGGTCAATGCACATATGAGAAAGCAATCAATGAACAACAAAGGTGCTGCAATGAAGAATTGATGCTTCTCATCTCTCTTCATTCCTGTCTGTCTGTCCTTATTTGTCCCTCTCTCTGTCTCTCTCTCTGTCTCTGTCATACACACACGCACAAAAAAAAAGAAAGAAAAGAAAAGAAAAAAGAAGGCCACAGGTTTCTGTGTATGTAAAATGCCTAAAAGAGGGAAACCCAGAGACAGAAGGTAGAGCAGCAGCTGCTAGGGGCTGAGGGAAAACAGAATGGAGTGACTGCTCACCAGGATAGGATCTATTTCTATGAGATAAAAATGTTCTAAGTTTAGATGGAGGTGATGGTCACATAACACTGTAAGTGCAGCTGACCCTGAACAACACTGGTTAAATGTGCACGTCCCCTTATACATGAGTTTTTTCTACCAGTAAATACTAAGAATGTATTTTCTCTTCCTTGTGATTTTCTTAATAACATTTTCCTCTAGCTCACTTTATTGTAAAAATACAGTATCTATTACAAAAAAACATTCAAAATACATTACTTAACTGTTTATTTTATTGGTAAGGCTTCTAGTTCACAGTAGGCTATTAGTAATAAAGATTCTGAGTTGGAATTTATGTGCTGATTTTCAACTGTCCAGGGGTTGGCACCCCTAACCCCTCATGTTGTTCAAGGGTTAACTGTTTACAAAAAAAATCACTGAGTTGTGCACACCAGATGCAGTATGTGAATTATATCTCAGCAAAACCGTCCTATATCGGTAAAGAAGCAAGGTACTCCTGGTGTCCACCCTTGGGGGACCGGCTTGGGGCCTGGGATGTGTCTGCGCATGAAGGACTTAGAAAACAAGGTAAAGGGAGGCGGGGGTACCTATAGTAACCTGGCTTGTTTTTCACGACTTACTTCTGCGTGAAAAAAGAAAGTTACAGACCAATATATGGGAATCATAGAATTTCTGTCAAAGTCTCCAGAAAACAAAATCGCACATTTTCAACTGACTTTTATGTGTCTATAAATGCATACAGAAAGAACTAGAAAGAAATCCTCCAAGCATAAAGCATGGGAGCCTAAGGGGGTGAAGGGAGCTTAGATCTGAGGTAGCGATGGGAGGGGAAGTAGATATTATCTGCTTCATTCCAGTTGTTTAAAACAAGGAGGATACATCCAAGGGGTGAAACCAACTGGAAATTAGTTCATTAATGAAACACTATACAGTTGAAATTTGGCATTTAGGTATTAAATTCTAGAAAACTTCATTGAACTTAAAAAGGAACTGTTCTAGCCCTGGCCAGTTGGCTCAGTGGTAGAGCATCGGCCTGGCGTGCAGAAGTCCCGGGTTTGATTCCCGGCCAGGGCACACAGGAGAAGCGCCCATCTGCTTCTCCACCTCTCCCCCTCTCCTTCCTCTCTGTCTCTCTCTTCCCCAGCCAAGGCTCCATTGGAGCAAAGATGGCCCGGGCGCTGGGGATGGCTCCTTGGCCTCTGCCCCAGGTGCTAGAGTGGCTCTGGTTGCGACAGAGCGACGTCCCGGAGGGGCAAAGCGTCACCCCCGGTGGGCGTGCCGGGTGGATCCCGGTAGGGCGCATGCGGGAGTCTGTCTGACTGTCTCTCCTCGTTTCCAGCTTCAGAAAAATACAAAAAAAAAAAAAAAAAAAAAAAAAGGAACTGTTCTACGATGTGGATGGACTTCTAGGGCACTGCGTATGAAATAAGCCAGACAGAAAAGAATAAATACTGTGTGGTTCCACTCATAGGAGGTGATAGAGGAGTCAGATCCATAGAGACAGAGTGTAGGCAGCGGGAGCCAGGGGCTGTGGGAGGGGGTGGGGAGCTGTTTAATGGAGACAGAGTTTCAGATTGGGAAGATGAGAAAGTTCTGGAGATGAAGGATGGGATGGCTGCACAGTAATGTGAATGCACTTGATGTCACTGAACTGACACTTAAGAATGGTTAAAATGGCAGATTTTATGTTATGTATATTTTATCAGAATTTAAAAAATAAATAACAATTTCATAAAAATACTCTCACTGTTGTTGTCTTCAAAAAATAAATCAATAAAGAGAACTGTTTGGGGGCAGGATTCCTGGCCTGGGAAATTGGAATGCAGGGGCATGGGGTAGGGGAGAGTGAAAGGGAGGAACTGTGGGGGAAGAGAAGAAAGAGGTCAAGACTCTGGGGACAGAGGGACCTGCAGCTACGGGTAGTGGGTGGCAGTCACTCACCAAGTGGCTTCCCTGTGTGACTACCAATGACAAAACCAGGGACCTGGTTTCTGCACAGGGCTTGTTAATCCACTGGGCAAAGGAGGACGGATATGGAGTGCTGGTCTGCAGCCTCCGGGGAGAATACTTTCTCCTCTTCTTCCTCTTCTGGGTCCCAGCACCTCCTTTAGCCCTGCAGCTCAGCCCTCACTGGCTTCCGGTAACTAATCCTCTCCCACCCTTTGAGTAGCATGAGAAGACCAGAGGTCGCCATCCACCCAAGCAATGTGACCCTTCCAGCACTCGGACGCACTGCCGCTCACTTCCTGCCTGCCTGAGCACAGCCAGCCGTGCCCCACTGCCCTTACTATAAAATGAAGACTCTTCAGTTTGGACCTCAAGACCTTCGCCTTCCAGCCCTCCCTTCCATCCAACAGTAACTCCTGCCCTCCCATTACATTGATGTCATTCCATGTCTGGACATGCCCTGCCCCATCAGGTCATCACCACTTTGTACATGCTCTTCCCTTTGCTGTTCTCTAGCACAGCCCTTGTCAATTTTGAGGACTTATCAGGAAAGCCTACAGGGAAGACCCCTTGGGCTCCCCCTGAGCTGCCACTCTGGCCCAGGATAGTTGATGGTATCATCCTTGAGTAAAAACACCTCTAGAGTAATTCACTCTCTAATTAAATCCCACTGCTGGGACCAAGATGCTGCCTGACAGACCTCACTCCCCAGGAAGGGAGGGTGATCCTGGACTCACCTGACAGACATAGGCAGGCTTTTGGACACTGCTACTTTGCCAACTTTCTCCTGGTCCCTACCTGGTCTGCATTGTAATGAGAACAGACCAATCTCAGCAATCTTTTTGCTAGTGTGGACTTCTGCCTCATACCTGCACCTCAGATCCAGGCCATCCAGATCCAGGCAGTTATCTAAGTCCCAGTATGCAACTCATGGTGATATCTGATCTGTCTGTCTTGACAGTCTCATGATCAGAATGGGCTCTTTGCAGCTTCCTTCCAGACTGCACAGCTTGGGTCTGCCTTATTCTTGATTCCTAGAACCCAGGACAAGGCCCAGCAACGCCTAGAGGTGCCCAGTAATGACCCTGCCCTGTTGCACTCCACTGGAATAATGACCCCATGCTCACAAGTTCATGTCCACTCACAACCTCTGAATGGGATCTTTCTTGGAAATAAGGTCTTTAGATATAATCAAGTTGAGTTTGTCCTGGATGAGGGTGGGCCCTAAACACAATGACTGGTGTCCTTATAAGAAAAGGAGAGACAGGCAGATCCAAGGAGAAGCCATGTGAGATGAAGGCAGAGATTGGTATGATGCAGACAGAAGTCAAGGTAACACAGGGACACCTGGAGCCATCAGAAGCTGGATGAGGCAAGGAAGACTTCTTCTCTGAGACTCTGGAAGGAGCATGTTCCTTCCAACACCTTGATTCCTGACTTGTAGCCTCCAGAACTGTGAGAAAATAAATTTCTGGGTTCTTTAAGCCATCAAGTTCATGGTAATTTGTTACTACAGCCCTAGGAAACAAAATATCTCAGTCTGTTTGGGCTGCTATAATGACATATCACAGGCTGTGCAGCTTAAACAACAAACATTGGCTTCTCCCATTTCTGGAGGCTGGGAAGTCCAAGAGCAAGGCACCAGCATATTCAGTGTCTGCTAAGGGCTCTTTCCCTACTTTGCAGATGGCCACCTTCCTGCTGTGTCCTCACATTACATAGAACATCTCTCTTGTGTCTTTTCTTATAAGGATACTTATTTCTTTCATGAGGGCTCCACCCTCACAACCTAATCACTTCCCAGAGGCCCCAGCTCCTAACACCATCACATTGAGGGTTAGGCTTCAACATATACATTTTGGGGGGAGGACACAAACATTCAGTCCATAGTACTAATATAACTGTAACCCTCTAGTTGCCCCATTCTAGTCACTGCTTCATTCCTGCAACTCTATCTGATGCCTGGCTGGCTGCTAGATCATTCCAACAGGTCTCATCCCAGCTGCCAAAATGACCTACTGCTCAGTCCCGTCTCCAGGCTTTTGTTCATGCTGCTCCCTACCTTAAACAGCCTTCTTCATCCTAACCAACATGTTAAGCAATTCTCCCAGAGCTTCCCTTGATTGCTCTGACCCATTGTGCTTTAAGACCTGGCCCCATACAATCACTTTCCCTTAGTCTGTGAGTCTTCAAGGACCTTTACCACAAAGTAAAGCCTCTCTGATCCAGCCTAAATCCTCCAAATCTGTGACACAGAAGGAAGTGTGCCTCGTTCATTGCTAAAAGTATAGATTTCCATACATTGGGATGTCACTTCAATTGTTCAGCTCTCAACAGAATAATGTAGACTAACTGGGGAGCTGAAGTGGGGTGCTTCTCCTTAAACAATGCACTAAAAACACCAAGCTGGGGCCCTGGCCGGTTGGCTCAGTGGTAGAGCGTCAGCCTGGAGTGCAGTAGTCCCGGGTTCAATTCCCGGCCAGGGCACACAGGAGAAGCGCCCATTTGCTTCTCCATCCCTCCCCCTCTCCTTCCTCTCTGTCTCTCTCTTCCCCTCCCGCAGCGAGGCTCCATTGGAGCAAAGATGGCCCGGGCGCTGGGGATGGCTCCTTGGCCTCTGCCCCAGGGCGCTGGGGATGGCTCCTTGGCCTCTGCCCCAGGCGTTGGAGTGGCTCTGGTCGCAACAGAGCGATGCCCCGGAGGGGCAGAGCATCGCCCCCTGGTGGGCAGAGCGTCGCCCCCTGGTGGGCGTGCCGAGTAGATCCCTGTCGGGCGCATGTGGGAGTCTGTCTGACTGTCTCTCCCCGTTTCCAGCTTCAGAAAAATACAAAAAAAACACCAAAAAAACAAAAAACAAACAAAAACCCCCCACCAAGTTGGAAAGAAGGTAGTGGAGGGGCACTCACAGTTGCCAGGGGTAGGGCAGGCCCAGCCAATGTTGTAGGAGCAGCAGCATATCTTCTGGGTCACATTAAAAGCCAGCTTACTCCAAGATGTGCCGTTATAACGCTGGAAGCAGAAGCTCTTTGTCATGTCTGCAGTTGCGCGGATAAAAGAGTGTAGGTAAGACACCAGAGCCAGAAGAGAGAGAACAGAGACAGATAGGAACTCATTTACAAATCCACTTGGAAATTAGTGGCTTGAAATCTCCACCACAGTACACTGAAGGGGCCGTTCCCATTTCCACCTTTGTTGGGCAGTGCACAGTTTGGACAACAATTCATGGCATCGCTGGACCCCTAAGCCTGGCAGCCCTTGCTCACTGCTGCATCCTAGCACCTCCAATACACTCATCCTCCCTCTCTCTCCTCTCCACTTTTCCAAGGCTTGGAGACATTCCTCCCACATCCCAGAACTGCCTCCAAGATGCCCACTTTCCCCTCACATCACATTGTGTACCCATGCAGTTGTGGCCATCATCAACTTGCAGGTACTCCAAAGGGCGCACACACATATAGTCCCCCAGGGTGTTGTAGTAGGTACTGGGGCCACAGATGTCCGAGTGTGCAAAGCATTCGTCAATGTCAGCGGGGGAGAGAGGGGCAGCGTCCAGGAATGATCTGTCTGGATAACCTCCCACACCAGGTCTGCTGGAGCCACTACATTATCAGTTTGCATTTTGTATCAAGATTAGCTTAAAACACAGACATTCTAGTGACGTGGAAAAATACGACATGGTGTTAAGTGACAAAAAAGTTAACTATGATCCCACTACTATTAAGAAAAAATGGCCCTGACTGGTTAGATCAGTTGATTAAGAGTGTTGTCCAGAAACAACAGGGTTGTGGGTTCCATTTCCAGTCAGGGCACACATGGGAAGCAACCAAAGAATGCACGACTGAGTGGATCAACAGATGAATGCTTTCCTTTCCCCACTTTCTCTCTCCCCTCCTCTCTCTGTCTCTCTAAAAATTAATTTTAAAAAATTAAGTCCAGTAGCTCAGTTGGTTGAAGTATTGTCCTGGAGTGTGGAGGTTGCTGGTTCGATTCCCTGGTCGGGGCATGTACAGGAGCAGTTTCATGTTACTGTCTCTATCTCTCCCTGCCTTTCTCTCTCAAAAAGGAAAGAAAGAAAAAAAGAAAGAAAGAAAGAAAGAAAGAAAGAAAGAAAGAAAGAAAGAAAGAAAGAAAGAAGAGAGAGAGAGAGAAAGAAAGAAAAAAGAAATGACATGAGCCCATGAGTTAATTATATTATCACCTAATGTGATGTGACAGGAAGCAAGAGTCTCATGTATAAAGTAGTCTTGTGTCAAAAAACAGTAGAAATAGAACCACTTTAAAATGGAGCCAGAACTGCCATCCTAAAGGAACTGCTTAGCATGTCTTAGCCTCAAACCTTTGCATGTTAAAATGGCAAAACAGTCTTTGGATGAGGCATAAAGCAACCTCCTGTCCCAAAGAACTGTTTGCAAGGATAATAAGAAAGCAGATAATGATGACTACTGAAAATTAAAAACATTTTTTACAGCCCTGACCCAGTAGTAGCTCAATTGGTTAGAGTATCATTCAGATACATCAAGGTTACAGGTTTGATCCCTGATCAGGGCACATATAAGAATCAACCAATGAATGCATAAATGAATGGAAAAAAATTGATGTTACTCTCTCTCTCCCTCTCTAAAATCAATTTTTAAAAAAGCATTGTTCAGAATTAAGGTCACTATGTTAGCTTATCTGTAACCAATAGAAATGCTTTCTTTCTACTGATTTAATTGTTCCCCTTCCTTTCTCATAAAAACCTCTCATTTTTGTCTCCTAATTGGAACACTGATTGGGCTTCTGATTGGTATTCTATCCTGAATACCTATTCTTTTTTTAAATCTCGAATACATGCTTGTTTCCTCTCACTTTGGAAATAAATGTAAGAACTAAACTACAAAACCCTTAGGGGTAAATCTTAAAGACCTTCTCTTTAGTAAAGGGTTCTTAGATACGACTTCATAACAACACAAGCTAACAAAAATAAACACAAGCCAGATAAATTGGACTTCATCAAAATTAAAACCTGTATGCATCAAAAGACATCACAAAATAGGAGAAACTATTTGCAAATCATATTTCCAACAAAAGTCTTGTATCCAGAACACATAAAAAACACTCAGAACTCAACAACAAAAAGACAAACAACCCAACTTAACAATAAGATAAGTGAAGGATGCTTGAAGGAAAGGTGGGACTGTTTCTTCTATGTTTTTTTGTGTGTGTTTTTTTTTTTGTATTTTTCCGAAGCTGGAAACGGGGAGAGACAGACAGACTCCCGCATGCGCCCGACTGGGATCCACCCGGCACGCCCACCAGGGGGCGATGCTCTGCCCCTCCGGGGCGTCTCTCTGTCGCGACCAGAGCCACTCTAGCGCCTGGGGCAGAGGCCAAGGAGCCAACCCCAGCGCTCGGGCCATCTTTGCTCCAATGGAGCCTCACTGCAGGAGGGGAAGAGAGAGACAGAGAGGAAGGAGAGGGGGAGGGGTGGAGAAGCAGATGGGCGCTTCTCCTGTGTGCCCTGGCCAGGAATCGAACCCGGGACCCCTGCACACCAGGCTGACGCTCTACCACTGAGCCAACCGGCCAGGGCTTCTTCTATGTTTTTACTTTCTCACTCTTTCTTTTTAGAGACAAGAAGGGAGGGGAGGGGAAGAGAGATGAGAAGCATCAACTTGTAGTTGCTTCACTTTAGTTGTTTATTGATTGCTTCTCATGTGCGTCTTGACCGAGGGGCTCAAGATGAACCAGTGACTCCTTGCTCAAGCCAGAGACCTTGAACTTCAAGCCAGTGACCTTGGGCTTCAAGCCAGCAACCTTGGAATCATGTCTATGATCCCACACTCAAGCCTGTGACCCCATGCTCAAGCTGGCAAGCCTGCACTCAAGCCGACAACCTTGGGGTTTCAAGCCAGGGCCTCAGTGTCCTGGGCCGATGCTCAATCCACTGTACCACCACCAGTCAGGATGCCTTCTCATGTTTAGCTCTGGGCCTCTGTCAGCTTTTGCCCAAAGGGAGAAGGGTATGCCTACTGTAGAAAAGCCAGGCCATTTCTGAGTGGGAAGAAGTCCAGTGGTCAGGCAGCTGGTGGGACAAGGCAGCAGAGCAGAGTGCAGACAGGTGTTCCCTTGTAGCCTTCCCCACCCTTCCAGTGGGCATTGGCAGCAAGGCAGGTGAACAGGCTCTTAGGACCATTTCAGGCCCCAGTACCTGAGGAGGCGGTGAGGCTGTACAAGAAGATAAGGTGGGCAGAGAAGGTCCAGGCTCACCCTGACAAATGCAAGTGGCCTCACGGAGGTGGTAACCAGATGGACACTCGCACTGAAAGCTGCCGAAAGTGTTGACACAGTCGTCTCTCTGAAAGAGCCCTGGAAGCTCCTGGCACTCGTCAATATCTGTCAGGAAGTGAGAAGGCTGAGCTTGGAAGATAGATCCAAAAAGAGGATTCAGGAGACCCCTCCCCCATGCCCTGGGCTCTCCAGGGCCCTGGAGGAGCCTGTCCTGCTTCTTCAGGAATACCTGAGAGCTGCTATATATCTGGAGGGCAGGTTAGGGCCTATCTAGGGGACCACATCCAAACTCTTTTGGGTCAATGTCACCCTACACTCATCCCCTTTTCCTTCATCTGATCATTCATCCATCCATTCATCACATGGACTTCTTGATGAACTTCTCCAATCTCCTCATGCCCTGTGCATAGGAGGATGCGTGCATGCATGCATGGATCAGTGGGTGGGTGGATAGATATGAAAAGTAGTGAATGAATGAATAAGCAAATGGGTCAATGGATGAGAAGATGGATGAGTAAATGGATGGGTAGATGAGGAGATAGGTGAGCAAATGAATGAATGGATGAATGACTAGGGAAGTGGAGGGGTAACTATGTGAGTGAATGTACGTATATGTATGTATGGACGTATAGAAGGAAAAAAGGAAGGATGAGCGATGCATGGGGAATAGATGGATGGGTGAACATGGATGGGTTAACTGGTAAAAAAAGAGATGGACAAAAGAAAAGACAAAAAATTAACCACAAACTAAAAACAGTTTGGTCTCACTTCTGGGCCTCCAGGCAAGAGGAGCTGCCCCTCCCCATGCGTGTGTGTGCACACGCGCGCACACACAAATGCCCACCGCTGCTCTGGTGGCAGTGATGAGAGAAAAGTCCATCAGTAGGTGCATGACAAATACTCTGCCAAGATCTCACCCTCCAGAATGACAGTGATGGGGTTGGACTGGAAGCCCTTGCCCCCTGGGCATAAGGTTCTGTACTCAGCTGTAAGAGAAACAGGCTATTGTTAGGGACTGAGGGGCAGGACACTTTGGCAAAGCCCACGGACAGGAAGACCCTTAAGAGGACTTAAGAGTATGTCCTGTCATTCCTTTACCACACCAACTACATCTTTTATCTCCTCTCAGGGCTAGAAGACTTTGGCTAACCCTGGGAGATTCAGTATCTGTGTGTGTAAACATGTGTTCATATTCAACATAGGAGCAGATGGATTATGTGGTAGCAGCTGGGGGTGAGAAGGGAGGATTCCTCCTGATCTAAAATCAGACCTTAGTGTAATCTGAAATTTCTGCCACAAAGAAAGACCCTGGACATATTCTCTCTCTCTCTCTCTCTCTCTCTCTCTCTCACACACACACACACACACACACACACCTCTGAATAGGTGGATAGGTGGATAGGTGGACAGGTGCCTCCGTATTTCACCCTGGAAGCCTTTGCACATTCTGTTCCCTCCTTTTCATGTATTGCATATCCTTCCCTTCATTCTTCCTAGAAAATTTCTATTCATCCTTCACAACCTCCTTTAAGCTTCTTGCCTTGAGAAGCCTTCTCTTACCTCCTTCTTTCGGGCTTTGTTCTGAGCCATCACTGTACCTCAAGCTGACCTTACAATGACTCTACTTTCGGTTCAGGGACCCCTGGCTTATCAGTGAGAGACACTGTACAGCCACTGTGGTTTATCCTTTCCTGGGTCCCTAGCCCCAAGGAATCCCAACACAGAGGAACCCTCCATATTGGAAGTGGTAGCCAGGTAGTCAATGTTTGTCGACTGACTGAGTGAGTGACTGAATATAAACATACAGAGAAGAATTTGCAGGAAGGGATGGCAGAAAAGAGAGAGGCCCAGCTAATGAACCTTGGAGAGAGGCCCAGCTAATGAACTGTTGAGAATACGTTGTGTGACTCAAGGAGAGCCTTTCCCTTTCTGGTTCTTAGTGTCACTCCCTAAGCAGAGAGGACCCCCTTAGCCCTGGGGAGGCCCAGACCAGAGCTATGTTTCTGTGGCTCAGGCCATAGTACTTGCCTGTCTCCTACCCTTTGGGACTCATTGGTGTTGGCTGTAGGACATAGTTCACAGGGGTTGCCCCAGGCCTGTCCCAGCAAGCAATAGCAGGATGCTCAGATGACGCCAACCCCAATCTCAGCACTGCAGGAAATGCCACTGTCCCTTGATAGTGCGTATCAAGAAAACAGCTTCCAACCCAGGTGTCTGAAGAGGCAGAAGGGATAGTTAGCAAGTGCAAAGGAGAAATGGGGTGTGTATGTGTGTGTGTGTGTGTGTGTGTTTCATCTGTGTGTGTGACTGTGTGTGCATGCATGCACATATATGTCAGATGGTGTTTCTAAATAAAAAAATATCATGCAGAGGCCAGGCAAGGAAGGGGTGGGTGTGTGTGCATGTGGTCTAGAGCAGAAGTCTCTATTTCAACAGGCAACAGGGATGATCATTCTGGCCAAGGGCCAGTAAGGTCCTATTTTCCAGGTGCAGGTAGGTTTGAACAGATTGACAGGCCAGGTGACCAGATTGTAGTTCCCCCAGCTATGGGACCCCAGAACTGCAGCTGAAGCCAAGTACGTACTCACCCACACAGCCCACCCTGCTGGGGTTCAGCTCAAAGTCCTGGGAGCAGCTGCAGAGGTAGCTGCCAGGGGTGTTGATGCACAGGCCATTGAGGCAGTTCACTGGGTCTGCACACTCATTGACATATGGAGTGCAGGCACCATCAGCAGGAAGCCCTCACTCAGCGACATCCTTCCCACCAACCTCCCAGGAAACTGAAGTCCTGGAGGCCAAGCTGTGAGCCATGTCCTCCCCTGGGAAGAAAGCCAAGAAGATAGCAAGCTTGGGGTCTGCCCTGCCTTGTAACCAAGCTTTGGCAGAGTACAACCCATGGGCCAAATCCAGCCCTCTGCTTCTTTGTGTAAATAAAGTTTTATTGGTAAACCGCCACACACATTCCATTGCTTGTCAGTTTTGAAGCTACAACAGCAGAGTGGAACAGCTGTGAAAGAGACCATATGGCCTACAGAACCAAAAATATTTTACATTCTGGCTCTTCACTGAAAATTTTTGCCAACCTCATTTTAAATACAGTTAGGAGACCAGTTGGACAGCTTGGTGGAGGGAGCACGCCTTCATTCATCCATTCTCTGTATTTATTCAGGGGATGACAGATGATAATGAAAGTTAATGGGAACAGGGATCAATCAGATAAGGCCTACCCCAGGAGAGGATGTTCTAGAACAGATCTGAGGGCAGCGAGAGAGCGAGCCATGCTCCCCCAACCTCACTCCTGCATCTACCCACCCTTAGCTCCACTGGCCCCACACCTGTGCAGTCATGGCCACCGCAGTCCAGTTCATAGCCCTATCACAGACACAGCGGAACATTCCAGGCAGGTTCTCACAGCTCCCAAGCACACAGATGTTCCCCAGGACACACTCATCCATATCTGCAGGGGTCCCAGGTCAGCCTGCCCTGACTTCAGGGACCTGCCTGCTCTGTCCCCACCCGCCACGGTCCCAGGCCTCACCCTGGCAGGCACGGAGGTTGGTCCTCAGTGGGGCTGAAGCCCATCTCACATTTGCAGCGGTACCTGCTGGGTGTATTAAGGCCCTGCCCATTCTCACAGAGGTCCACATCCTCCACACATTCATCCCTGTTTGAGTGGCCCCAAGAGGCAGAAGGTGGAGAGCCAACAGGCAAGAATCCACACAGAGTGAGGAGATGGCCCTGGTCACTCGAACCCTTCACTGTCACCTGAGGTTCCAGTAGCATTGGGAACTCGGACCCCAACTGGGTGGGCCAGGGAGCAAGTGCATAGGGGACTGGTCACTGGGATTCCAGCCAGGGGGGAGACAGGGGACATAGACACTCAGGATTTAGGTTGGAAGGTCACTGGGAAATAAGCAAGTGTTTCTGCTCCCCACATCCAGAAGGCTTCATGCATTCAGAGCCCAGGGAAGAAGACTGCCCTAGGTGGCTGGGTTGGGCCTTTAGCCCCACTGACTGGAAACACATTCTCTTCAACACTCACTGAGTCATAGGTAGGTCAACGTGAGTCAGGAAAGCAACTGACCATGGTGGCCACCTCAGAATCCAGCCCCCATGGCTGCCCCCTCAGTCCCCTCCTGCCTTCCCACCCTTTCCAGATCACACCTTCACAGGAGAAGCCGTCCCCAGCGAAACCCAAGTGGCAGGCACAGTGGCAGGAGACAGGGGCATTGAGGCAGTCAAGCACTCGGGCTACTCTAGTGTTCTTGGAAGGTGCATTCATCCAGGTCTGTAGGACATGGGAGCCAGAGCCCCACGGATGTGTGCATTAGGGGGTTGCAGGAGGCAGTCCCTCCAGTCTTGGCCCTGACCAGCCCTCAGGGCACCCCTGAGCTTTGCCCCCAGGCACTCACCATGGCATCTGAAGCCATCCCCTACCCAGCCTGGCTGGCACCTGCAGCGAAACTCCTGAGGAGCTTGAGGCAGGAGGCGTGGCCATCACAGCTGTGTCCTCCACATTCACATTCATCTACCTCTGAGAGGAGAGGAACATAGTTACAGGAGGGGTAAGATCAGTAGAGGGGAGAAGGGCACAGCACCCCTGCAAGGCCTGGGCCTTGTAGAAATAGGGCTTCTGGTACAGTAAAAGAGGGAAGAGTAGGACCCCTTAGAACAGGGCTGACTAGCTATGTCCCTACCATTCCAGGAGTGTCCACCTTCACCCAGAGCCAAGAGGAAAACCTCATGACGTAATAGGCATGAGTATCAGCAGACCTTAGAATTAATCTAAGATGGCAGCATGAGAGACTAAGGTAGACATTAAGTGTAACTTAAACCTAAAACTAATATAATATTGTACATCAACTGTAATTGAAAATTAAACTTTTGCCCTGGCCGGTTGGCTCAGCGGTAGAGCGTCGGCCTAGCGTGCGGAGGACCCGGGTTCGATTCCCGGCCAGGGCACACAGGAGAAGCGCCCATTTGCTTCTCCACCCCTCCGCCGCGCTTTCCTCTCTGTCTCTCTCTTCCCCTCCCGCAGCCAAGGCTCCATTGGAGCAGAGATGGCCCGGGTGCTGGGCATGGCTCTGTGGCCTCTGCCTCAGGCGCTAGAGTGGCTCTGGTCGCAATATGGCGACGCCCAGGATGGGCAGAGCATCGCCCCCTGGGGGGCAGAGCACCGCCCCTGGTGGGCGGGCCGGGTGGATCCCGGTCGGGCGCATGCGGGAGTCTGTCTGACTGTCTCTCCCTGTTTCCAGTTTCAGAAAAATGAAAAAAAAAATAAATAAAAAAATAAAAAATAAAAAAAAAGAAAATTAAACTTTTAAAAAAAGACTTAACTGACCTAATGCACACGTATCCTCTGTAAAGCAAGATGTCCTTCCAAACCAGCAATTCTGCATCACCTCCATAGTCTGCAACCCTAACACACCACCTAAGTGAGCTACTGCTCTTCCCACTGCCTCTCATTTTTACTCACGTAAATGTATTTTAAAAGAATATTTTATGTCAACACTAAGTCTCTTAAGAAGTCATGAATTTGCTTTGGCCAGTTGGCTCAGTAGTAGAGTGTTGGCCCAAATGTGGATGTTATTGGTTTGATTCCCAGTCAAGGCACACAGGAGAAGTGACCATCTACTTCTCCTCCCCTCCCTCTCTCTCTTCTCTCTTTCTCTCTCTCTTCCCTTCCTGTATCCTGCAGCCATGACTCCAATGGTTTGAGCAAGTTGGCCCCCAGCGCTGAGGATAGCTCCACAGCCTCGCCTCAGGCACTAAAATTGTTTGATTGCCAAGCAATGGAGCAGTGGCTCCAGATGGGCAGAACATCACCCAGTAGGGGGTTTACCGGGTGGATCCTGGTCAGTGTACATGCAAGAGTCTGTTTCTCTGCCTTCCTGCTTCTCACTTAAAAAAAAAAGTCATAGGTTTGATGCTCTGTCACATAACGTTTGATTCTAGCATGTGTTAAAATAATTGAATAATTGTAACAGGTAGACCTGGGTGCCTCCAAAAGATGTTTATGCCCTAACTTCTGGAAGCTGGGAATGGGACCTCATTGAGAAATAGGGTCTTGTAGATATGACTAAGTTAAAATGATGTCATCCTGAATTACAGCAAGCCCAATGACTGATATCCCTTAAAAGGAGGGCAATTTGGAGACAGAGTGATTCATTTACAAACCAATTGACACTAATGACTGATGGCCACCACTAGAAGCCAGGAGAGAGGCATGGGACAGATTCTCCCTCTCAGCCCGCAAGAAGAAACCAATCCTGCCAACACCAATCCTTGATTTCAGACTCTGGGCTCCAGAAATGTTGTCCTAGATAGAGAATAAATTCCAGTGGTTCTCATCCACCAGGTTTGCGGTAATTGGTCCCGGCAGTCTACAAAGCCAAACATTCAGTGTTGAAATGCTGCAGTGTTGGTCCCTGTATCACTGAAAACCATCAGGTTACGTGCTTTGAGGAGGGTTGCTGTCAGAGGCGGACTTAACCGCACGCACACCAGGCATGCGCCCTGGGCCCCAACTTCTGAAGGGCCCCACAAAACCCCAACTATACACTTTTTTCTAATTTAAGAGGCCCAATATTTTCTTCTGCACCCTGGGTCTCAACCGACCTTAATTCACCTGTGGTTGCTGTGGACAGTTTAGGGCTCCCTCCACTGAGCTGTTTGTTAAAGGGAGCCCCAGGGACACTGGATTGGGTTCCTGTTTGTCTGCTTGTACATGAGCTCCATGAGAGGAAATCTGGAAGGATGAAGTCTGTCACGCTCTGCCTTGAAGGACAGGGCAGACTCCCGCAACCCCTGAACTGGCCTCTCAGAGCCCCATCCATCTGCACTGCTGACCACCAGCTCACCAAAGCAAACCATGTTCCCCTTCCTGATGACATAGCTCAGCTGGCAGTGGCAGACAAAGGAACCCTTTGTGTTCTCACAGTCCCCATGGAGACAGATGTGGGGGTTCCGGTCACACTCGTTTACGTCTGAAGGATAAATGGAGAAGCAGGTGAGCATGGAGCAGATGTACCAGCACTGCTGAGGGCCTTGCCATACAGATACCCTGCATTAAGCTTCCCTTTGCCCATCTCCAGGAGTGAGGGGCTCGCACTGTTTCCACAGTCAGGGTTCCTGTTTGTACATGTATTTCCAAAAGGACATGCACATCCACATACAAACACACCACACCCAAATACACTTAGAGAGCACAAGTTAAGCAAAGCCAACAAGATTTGCTCCCACGGGCTTTTTCAGAGGCTCAATGCCAGCGTAGATCTGCAAGAAAGATATGAAGTAGGCAGCACTCCCTAAATTTCTTTGGTTCCCAAGGTCCTTTTCTTTCGTGTCTCCTAAAGATTCCTCCTGCGATCTGGAACTCTTTGAGTTGCACTGGGGCTGGGCACATCTTCTTAGCAGGCATTTACAAATTTTATTCCTGAAAACTCCCCACTTGACCTTCAGCTCTATCCTGGTTGGGAACCCAAAACACATCATTCCCCAGCTAGTGACCTACAGCCAGGAGAAAATAGTGACTGTGGCCCAAACAGCCTAGGGTCTCCACACAGGACTCAGAGAACACAGTTCTGAGTATCCTTCCATCTTGCTCACCATCTTCTGCATAAAACCCCTCAGTCAGTGGCAATTGTAAAATCTGGCTCTTGGAACAAGGTGCAAGCCTCTCTGATATGCATTGGGTGTACAGTAAGTATTCAACAAGCATACTTCAAAGGAACAAGGTTTAAAGGGCTCTGCTCCTCTGAATGATGTCTGCGAGCTGTGGTGCTGGCTCAGGGCACTGAGGGCCACGAGCAGACTGCCACACACTGTTAGAAAGCCTGCTCCATACATGTGACAGGGACGGGACCTGGTCTGTCTCGTCCACCTCACAGTCCCAGCTCCCCACTAACGCATGTCCTCACATCCAGCATGGCCATGAAGCCGTCGGAGCACAAACAACGGTGGCCTCCTGGCACACTGGTCGCCATCACAGATGTCCAGGTTCTCTGCACACTCGTCCACGTCTGGGGCAGCAGGATAGGGACCGGGCTATAGGCAGGCAAGGATGGAGGGGGAGCTCCAGAGACCCTTCCACGGGGTCAGCAGCCTTGTCTAGCTGGTTTTGCCCTGGCTTCTCCATCCCAGCCAGCGAGAGAGGGCTGCACCCACCCACCTGCACATGCCCTCCCATCGGGCATCAATGAGTAGCCATGTCCACAGCCGCACTGGTAGCTACCCTCAGTGTTAATGCAGCGCATGGCACACCCCCTGTTCCCAGTGAGGCATTTGTTGATGTCTGCAAGGAGCAAGGCAGAGGGGGAGAGGCAGGGTGGAGGGAGAGGGTCAAATATGGGGCTGATTTTGTGGCTGGAGCTGAGGTCGGGAGGTTGAGCTTGGGACCAGGGGCCAGCAGGGTGATGTTCACATGTGGCAGGTCAATGCATTCTTTTTTTTTTTTTTAGGTCAATGCATTCTTACCCATGCAGCCCTGGTGGTCAGGTGTGCTCTGGAAGCCAGCATGGCAGGAGTACTGGAAGGTGCCAATGATATTGACACTGGCCATGGGGACACAGGCTATCATGCAGGGAGCATTCATAGATGTCTGTTGGGGTAGCACATGGCTAGCTGCGACCCAGCATGCACAAGTGGGCAAGGGGCCCTATCTGCACCTGTGTGACCCTGAGACACTCAGACACACATGCATGTGATGAGCTCATACTACAAGCATCCACATACCATGGTGCAAGTCCACACACCCAGATACACACTCAAATCCTCTTGCACCTCACAAGACACAAACACACCCTCACATATTCACACACTCACCCTCAGTAGTTACAGACACATTCACAAAGGCTCACACACAAACACAATCACCCTCAATAGACACACATGTACACAATCACCCTCAATAGACATACATGTATACACATGTATGTATCTACATGCATCCACATGCATACTCAAACCTCACACACATACTTGCCTTTGTGTAACGCACTGAGATACACGCATGTAGACTCAAAACCACTTTTGCATGCATTCACATACAAACACACAATCACTTGTATTGACATGTTCACATATACACAGACACATTTGTAAGGTCACACACTCACAAAGACACACTCTCATCTCACACCCACTGAGCCACACTCCACACACATATATTGATCTATACTTGCATGCTTGCTTTTCCACGTTCATATTCTCAGACATACACACAAATATCCATCCCACTATATCATGCATGCAGGCATGCAGACATGTACTGACACACATGTGCAAATTCAGACATAAATACACACTCAGAGATACACACACTCTCAATGTCTCACTCATACCACTCACACTTGCTCCTCAACTTGCACACTTGGCTGCACACTCACCCTCGCAGGCAGTAGTGCCCTTGGCTATCAGGACGTGCCGGGGGGGCACTGACAGGCATAGCTCCCATCCATGTTGGTGCACGTGCCTCCCCAGCACAGCAGTGGGTCCCGTGCACATTTGTCCACATCTGGACCCATGGAAGGAGATAGCAGGTGTGACAATGTGGACATGGGAGGGCGTGATGTGGCTCTCAAAGTTTCTCCCTGCAGCACCCCCAGCCCCATCTCCCCAGCTGAAGCCAGGAGAGCCCCCCAGTAGGCAGAGGTGGGCAAAGTACCTGTGCAGTTCCTTTCCTGGGCGTCCAGGGTAAAGCCCCGCCCCCCTCTCACGCAGGAGCTGAGGAAGCTGCCCACAGTGTTGTGGCGAGTGCTGTGTGCACAGAGGCCGAGGAAGGCTTCACACTTGTTCACATCTGTGATGCGGAAGCACTGAGTACTGTCGAACTGCCCAGCCCACAGCTCAGTGCCAGGCCTTTGCCCGTGGTGTGGCCTCTCCCTACCCTCCAGGCTCCACACACCTTTATAGAAGGGCTGGCTTGACAGGAAGTCTGATGGCAAAGCCCAGTCCCCGGAGACACAGGCTAGTGAAGGTCAGGGACTCAGGCTTGGGGCACACCTTACATGTGGTGCTCCGTGCGGCCCCCAAGGAGCAGCAGCAGATATCCATCCAGTAATTGCCGGGCAGGACAGCCGCACAGTCATCCTCATCCCAGCACAGAAAACACAGCTCCAAGCGCACATCTGCGTGAGGGCAGGCCTGCCACACTGTACCCACTGCTATACGGGAGGTACAGCTTCATTCAGCAGCACAGGTCTGAAACCTCCTCTCCCTGACAGCAACAGAAACAGTGAGAATGAAAGGGGTAACCGCACACACTAACAGTGTCATCCAACAGTTTTTACAGTTTAATAACAATAACTCCCACCATTAGGATGCTTGCTATTGGACATTGTTTTAAACTCATCTATCCATTGAATCCTCAAATAACACCAGTTAAAACAGTGGTCCTCAACCTTTTTTGGGCCACGGACCAGTTTAATGTCAGAAAATATTTTCACGGACCGGCCTTAGGGTGGGACGGATAAATGTATCACGTGACCGAGACAAGCGTCAAGAGTGAGTCTTAGACAGATGTAACAGAGGGAATCTGGTCATTTTAAAAAAATAAAACATCGGCCCTGGCAGGTTGGCTCAGTGGTAGAGTGTCAGCTTGGTGTGCAAGGGGTCCCGGGTTCGATTCCCGGCCAGGGCACAGAGAAGAGGCACCCATTTGCTTCTCCACCCCTCCCCTCTCCTTCCTCTCTGTCTCTCTCTTCCCCTCCCAGCGAGGCTCCATTGGAGCAAAGATGGCCCGGGTGCTGGGGATGGCTCCTTGGCCTCTGCCCCAGGAGCTGGAGTGGCTCTGGTCCCGACAAAGCGACGCCCCGGAGGGGCAGAGCATCGCCCCCTGGTGGGCAGAGCGTCGCCCCATGGTGGGCATGCCGGGTGGATCCCAGTCGGGCGTATGCGGGAGTCTGTCTGACTGTCTCTCCCTGTTTCTAGATTCGGAAAAATAAAAAAAAATAAAAATAAATTTAAAAAAAGAAATAAAAAATAAAACATCGTTCAGACTTAAATATAAATAAAATGAAAATAATGTAAGTTATTCAATATTTATTCTCTCTGCGGACTGGTACCAAATGGCCCACGGACCAGTACCAGTCTGCGGCCCGGGAACCACTGAGTTAAAATATTATGTCTATTGTACAAGCAAGAAAACTGAGACAGCCCCGGCCGGTTGGCTCAGTGGTAGAATGTTGGCCTGGCTTGCAGGAGTCCCAGGTTCGATTCCCGGCCAGGGCACACACAGGAGAAGCGCCCATCTGCTTCTCCACCCCTCCCCCTCTCCTTTCTCTCTGTCTCTCTCTTCCTCTCCCGCAGCCAAGGCACCATTGGAGCAAAGTTGGCCTGGGCGCTGAGGATGGCTCTATGGCCTCTGCCTCAGGTGCTGGAATGGCTCTGGTTGCAACAGAGCAATGCCCCAGATGGGCAGAACATCACCCCCTGGTGGGCATGCCAGGTGGATCCTGGTTGGGCGCATGCGGGAGTCTGTCTGACTGCCTCTCCGTTTCCAACTTCAGAAAAAAGAAAACTGAGACAGAGAGGGTTAGGCAGCTTATCTGAGACCACACAATTAATAAAAGTTAGAGGCAGATTCAAACCAGGCCACTTGGCTCTAGAAGGTAGTGTATTTCATCTGCAAAACTCCCAGAACAATCTGACAGTGGACAAGCCTTCCTCAACACCACACACAACACAAGTGTCTAAGACAGGGGCTACGGGCACTGGGGATGGCTCCTTGGCCTCTGCTCCAGGCACTAGAGTGGCTCTGGTCGCAACAGAGCGACGCCCCGGAGGGGCAGAGCATCGCCCCCTGGTGGGTGTGCCGGGTGGATCCCAGTAGGGCGCATGCGGGAGTCTGTCTGTCTCTCCCCGTTTCTAGCTTCAGAAAAATACACACACACACACACACACACACACACACACACAGACAGGGGCTAGCTAACATGGCCCTGGAGGCTGCCCATAGGTTTTTGTAAATAAAGGATTTTGGCACACAGTCTCATCTATTTGTTTCCATTCTGTCTGCAGCTGCTTTGGGGCCATCCCACAGCACTGAAACAGTTGCAACAGAGACTGTGTAGCCCACAAAGCTGAATATGTTTGCTCTCCCGCTCTTTCCAGAAAAAGTCTGTTGACTCCTGGTCTAGGATGACTTTTCTCTCTTTATAAAAGAAACATACAGTTAAGTGGACCAATTTGAGTTTGAGCACTGTTATAGAATTTCTAGAAAGTAACCCAGAAGTGCTGCAACTTACACAGAGATTTTCAAATTTTCTTGTACCTTGGTCTGGGGCTAATGATTACACCTGACCAGATGACCCCATTTTACCAGGCCCTGAATTCAAGCATAGGGTCCCTTTATTTCTCTTTACTCAGTTACTTTCTTCCCTTGTACATTTTGGGGCCCAATGAACAGACCTGCTGCAAAACCTGAGACTCAGGAGAGGAGGAAATCACAGTTGAGAAGGGTTGGCTGGGCCCCAAGATGCTGGCGAGGCTACTAATGAGTTGATGGGACTATGGAAGGAAAAACTGTGGAACTCAGAGCTCTATCTGCTGCCTAACAGATGGCTGTGGCCAAGAAATGTCCAGCTGAAAGTGTCGATAGGGGCAAAGGTAAGAAATTCTCAACCAGGAGACAACTATCTCGGAGCCTTTGAAACCGAGGGGGATGAGTGTGCCCCTGGCTGCTGTGGGTGCCTCATGCTCACACCTCCATGTCAACCTTATCTGGTCAAGAGAAAAAATAAACAAGCTGCAGATATCATTTCACAGGTTTTTACTTTTTGCAATGAGCGTCATTAAAGGGACAGTTAAGTGAAGAGGGTGAATCCCCTCAAATAAATGTCCTCTGAAATGTGAACAAGAGGGGTCTCCAGTGACTGGAGGTGGAAACAATGGAGAAAGGGTAGGTGGTCCTAAACAGGGATGCTCACAGACTTACCCACACAGCCGGCCTGTGGCGTCCAGCATCAGGCCCTCGGGACACTCCCAGTGGAAGGAGCCAGCAGTGTTTTGGCAGTGCCCATTGGGACAGACCCCAGGAAAGACCGCATACTCATTCACATCCGAGCAAGATAAGCAGGGATGAGAGGAGAGGGCTGAAGGCTCCCAGGAGCTGCTCTCCTGGGGCTCAGGACCCCCAAGTTGCCCTTGAGAAAGTGGGAGGGGCAAAACTGTCCCCAGTTTGGAACACATGGAACAGACTTTATGTAGCCACAGAACAATAAATATAAAAGCATCATAAACGAAAGATTATAGGGTGCTGACTAGTTTATGCCAAGCATATTAATTAATTTGATTCTTGCAACACCCCTAAAATTGGTATTATCCCCATTTTACAGACAGACAAGGAAACTGAGGCAAAGAGAAGATAAGTCACTTCTCCAAGACTATTCTTTTTTTAAATAATATTTTTGCACTTTATTTTTATTTATTTATTCATTTTAAGAGAAGAGAGAGACAGAGAGAGAGAGAGAGAGAGAGAGAGAGAGAAGGGGTGGGGAGGAGCAGGAAGCATCAACTCCCATATGTGCCTTGACCAGGCAAGCCCAGGGTTTTGAACCAGCATCTTCAGTGTTTCAGGTCGACGCTTGATCCACTGCGCCACCACAGGTCAGGCCACCAAGACTATTCAATGAGTAAATAGTAATGCTAGGATTTGTACTTAGGCATCTGATGACATAATCCAGTGGTTCTCAAAGTGTGCACCAGGGCACACTGGTGCACCCTAGATTTCCAGGTGCATCCTATGGTAGTCCAGAGAAATATGTGCCTGTTGTGGACCAAAAAACCAATAGAGTTTTTGGAGTTTAGATTTTGGGGGTGCAGAGGTGTGGGGAATTGGCTGTAAGCTGACAGTCTGCCCAACCCCCCACCTCACTTGCCTGATTAGGTTGCAAAAGGCTGTTAAGCTGTGGTGCTGGATTGTTTACACTACCCCCCATGCTCCCCGTAAAGACTGGAGGCAAGTTTCTTCTATCCTTTGTTTGGTGTAAAGTTAAGATGATATGTATGGTGGGGAGTTTTCAGCACTTGGTAAAAATGTTGGGTTGCCTTGGAAACGTAATCAGAGACCATTGATTTGCTAATGGCCTCACTTTGCCCTATAGATAAAGCAAGATGCAGTTTTTGGGCGTGCTTTGTTCTTGCTAGCAGCAATTACAGGGCCGTCCTGGCCCTGTATTTTCTTAATTCTGTGTATTTTTTTAATTCCACACCATTCCCACCCAGGTCCTGGAATTATTAGCTGCACTGGTTCACGGCATGTGCCCAGATATAAAAATAAATATAGGTACTCTATTATACCATTTCATTATGGAAATACTGCTCTTTTTGCTAACACATCATTATATTTATTATTATTTTTTTTTTTTTCTTTTCATTTTTCTGAAGCTGGAAATAGGGAGAGACAGTCAGACAGACTCCCGCATGCGCCCGACCGGGATCCACCCGGCACGCCCACCAGGGGCGAAGCTCTGCCCACCAGGGGGCGATGCTCTGCCCATCCTGGGCGTCGCCATGTTGCGACCAGAGCCACTCTAGCGCCTGGGGCAGAGGCCACAGAGCCATCCCCAGCGCCCGGGCCATCTTTGCTCCTATGGAGCCTTGGCTGCGGGAGGGGACGAGAGAGACAGAGAGGAAAGCGCGGCGGAGGGGTGGAGAAGCAAATGGGCGCTTCTCCTGTGTGCCCTGGCCGGGAATCGAACCCAGGTCCTCCGCACGCTAGGCCGACGCTCTACCGCTGAGCCAACCGGCCAGGGCTATATTTATTATTAACACATCATTATCTTACTTATGTTTCTCATAAACACAAGAATGAAAAAAACACATTTCACCGGGACCTGCCAAATTTACTAAATCTTACTAAGAATGTATCTATATATATAAAAAGATAATTTCTTGTCATTTTTAAATTTTTTTAACCCCTTTTTACAAATTCTTAAAAGCATAACTCAAAAAATGTAACATAAAAATGTTTTTTAATGTCAGAATAAATTTAATTTTGTTGTATTTATTTTGTTTAATTACCATAAAAGCACATTTGGACTTTATATTTTTTTCTTTAACATTTGACTTAATTATTATAACATATTTCTCAGAAATTTGTATTTAGTGTGACTACAATTATCTGTAGGATTTTAAATATGTCCTGACTTCAAAAAGTTTGAGATCCACTGCCATAATCTGTGCCTTTAACTGAGTGAAGGGGGGGAGTGGGCGGTAAGCAAGGTAGGACATTTGTCCAGCCCCAGTGGCTCAGCAATGGATGGAAAACCTGACCATCTCCTAAATCCTTTTATTTCTGCTCATACTGTTTCTTTCTCCCTGTGTTTGGTCAGCAAAAAAATGGAAAGAGACACACAACTGTACAAATAAGGCACTCTGGGCTGAGAGCTGCTAGCTGCTGAAAACCAGCCATGGATCCCTTTAGGGGACAGGAAATGGACATGGGAGGAAGCACAGCATTTTATCTACCATCTCTATCTGTTATGGGCTAAGTGGTATCCCTCAAAATTCATACATTGTAGTCCTAACCAGGACTTCAGCATGTGACCTTATTGGGAGATGAAGTCTTTACAGAGGTAATTCATTAAAACAAGGTCATTAGGGTGGACCCACAAGCCATTCCAATATGACTGTACCCTTATAAAAGGGGAGATTAGGACAAAGACAGGTACACAAGGAGAATACCATGTGAAGATGGAAGTAGGGATGGGGTGATACTCCACAAACACAAGTTAAAGAATCCAAGATTGCCAGCAAACCACCCAAAGCTGGGAGGGAAGCAAGGAACAGATTCTCTCTCTTAGCCTCAGAAGGAACCACCACTGCTAACACCTTGATCTCAGACTTCTAGCTTCCAGAATGATGAGACGATAAAATTCCCCAACCCCCAAAAAGTTTCAAACTCAGCATTTTCATCTGTCTAGGATTTCAGTGTGCATACTTTGAACTAGTTCTTGCAAAATGAAAAAGAATAGTTTTTAAACAGCAAACTGTTTTTTAATTTTTATTTATTTAACTTAAGTACCTAGCTTGTGGTACTTAAGTTACTCCAGCAAACTGATACTGTGCCCAACAACCCTGCTCCCCCAAAACCAACCCCACTCACCTCTGTCATCTGTGATCATGCCAAGACCGCTGCTGCACAGGGCCTGGAACTCAGCTGGGGTGGCAAGGCAGGAAAAGAGGGGCCACTGGCCATTGCTGATTAAGCCATGCCCAAAGACATGCCCCTTTGAAGTTGGGCAAGAGTCTGGGACTACACTAAGATGCCCCCAACAGACTGATCAATTTCCTGCAGTGTCTTCTTGAAAAGAACTCCAGTTGGGGAGATGTCCCCAACCCGTAGAAGCCAAGACCAAGGTGATGAACTGAAGCAAGGATCAGAAGGCATGCAGGGCTGTGGAAAGTGGGTGACAGTTGGGAAGCTCACTGGAGTTCATAGCAGGACACAGTTGGCAAGGTTCCCCAAACTCATGATCTGGATTGGCACAGCAGCACTCAGATTTGGTCACGGCACCAGGTAAGGGTGGGCGCAGGAGTCATTGTTGAGGACCCCGTAGCACGTGCTATGCTACACAGCCAGCCCCCACAGGCAGTGACAGCAGAAGCCCTTGGTGTTGGTACAGTGGCCGTTCATGCAGATGCCAGAGGTCTGACACTCGTCAATGTCTACAGGGGCCTTGGGGACACTGCGAGGGGTCCCAGACCCCTGCTGCTCATCCTTTCCACTTCCCCATCGCCTCAGGTTCAGCCTCCATACTCAGCCACACAGTAGTGGCCACCAGGTGCTAGCGGAAGCCAGACTTGCAGAGGCAGGTGAAGCTATCATTCTCATTGAGGAACATGCCGTTAGCGCAAACAGTGGTGGCAGCACACTCATCTCGATCTGGGCACACCAGAACAGACTGGGTCCCAGCAGGCCAGGCCAGGCGCCTGTCTCTCACTGGGCCCACCCTGCCTGTAGACCAGCCCCTCCAGCTCACTTCTCCAAGGAGGAGCTAGGGCTCAATCCCAGGCTCCCTCCTAGATGTGTGGGAGCCCAACCAGACAAGACGTGGCAGTCTGACTATATCTGTGTGTAACGTGCACCTCTGGGCATGACTGGGGCCCCATGTTCACATCTGTATCTATGGTCCAGGTACACAGTAGGTGCTCCATGAATATATGTTCTAAATTGAGTAAGGGAGGTAGTGGCCACACAGGATTGCACTATATGCCATGAAATTGTTCCCTTAAAAGGGGTTAAAATAAATTTTACACTCTATCTATTTCACTACAATGGAAAGAAATGCCAAAAAAATTGAATAAAGGAGATGGTGGTTGTACAACACTGGAAATGTACTAAATACCACCAAATTGTTCACTTAAACATGGTTAAAACGGTTAAGTTTCATATGCTATGTAGATTTTACTGCAAAACATTTTTTAATAAATGAGGTGGTGGTTGCACGACAGGAATGTATCAAATATCACTGAATTTCCACTGTGAATGATTACATTTATAATGTGTGAATTTCACCTTAATTTTTGAAAAAGAGAAAAGGAAAACACACTCAGCTAATAAGAAAATATTCTAATTGAAAGGAACGTGGTAGGTAAAGAAATGAGGAGCCTGACCAGGTGGTGGTGCAGTGAATAGAGCGTTGGACTGGGATGTGGAGGACCCAGGTTCAAAACCTCAAGGTCACCAGCTTGAGAATGGGCTCATCTGGTTTGAACAAAGCTCACCAGCTTGGACCCAAGGTCGCTGCCTCGAGCAAGGGGTTACTCAGTCTGCTGAAGGCCCACAGTCAAGGCACATATGAGAAAGCAATCAATGAACAACTAAGGTGTCACAACAAAAAACTGATGATTGATGCTTCTCATCTCTCTCTCTGTTTCTGTCTGTCTGTCCCTATCTATCCCTCTCTCTGATTCTCTCTCTGTCTCTGTAAAAAAAAAAAAAGAAGAAAGAAAGAAAGAAAGAAAGAAAGAAAGAAAGAAAGAAAGAAAGAAAGAAAGGAGTTGATGAACAAAGTATCAGTTTAGAACAAAAAATGAATGCAGCCCTGGCCGGTTGGCTCAGTGGTAGAGCGTCGGCCTGGCGTGCAGAAGTCCCGGGTTCGATTCCCGGCCAGGGCACACAGGAGAAGCGCCCATCTGCTTCTCCACCCCTTCCCCTCTCCTTCCTCTCAGTCTCTCTCTTCCCCTCCCGCAGCGAGGCTCCATTGGAGCAAAGATGGCCCGGGCGCTGGGGATGGCTCCTTGGCCTCTGCCCCAGGCGCTAGAGTGGCTCTGGTCGCGTCAGAGCGACGCCCCAGAGGGGCAGAGCATCGCCCGCTGGTGGCCAGAGCGTCGCCCCCTGGTGGGCGTGCCGGGTGGATCCCTGTCGGGCACATGTGGGAGTCTGTATGACTGTCTATCCCCATTTCCAGCTTCAGAAAAATACAAAAAAAACCAAAAACAAAAACAAATGCATCAAGCAAGAAAAAAAAAAAGAAGCCTGACTAGGCAGTGGCGTAGTGGATAGAGCGTCAGACTGCGACATGGAGGACCCAGGTTTGAAACCCCAAGGTCACCAACTTGAGCCCAAAGTTGCTGGCTTGAGCAAGGGGTCACTCAGTCTGCTGTAGCCCCCTGGTCAAGGCACATATGAGAAAACCATCAATGAACAACTAAGGTGTCACAATGAACAATTGATGTTTCGATGTTTCTCATCTCTCTCCCTTCCTGTCTGTCTGTCCCTATCTGTCTCTCTGTCTCTGTCACAAAGAAAGGGGGGAAAATGAATGAATTAATTAAAGGCCCATACAAACATATCTACATGAATGATCACAGCAGTGTTATCTATAATTGCAAAAAATGGGAACAGCCCAAATGTCCATCAGCTCAATGGAGGGATAAACACAACGTGGTCTATTCATATGCCTTGAAATACAATATGATCATGAAGAAAAGCGAAGCACTGACAGACACTTGCTTTCAGCAACCCTGAAAAGATTATGCTGGCCCTGGCCAGTTGGCTCAGCAATAGAGCATATGCCCAGCATGTGGGTGTCCTGGGTTCAATTCCTAGTCAGGTCACACAGGAGAAGCAACCATCTGCTTCTCCATCCCTCCCCCTTTTGCTTCTCTCTCTATCTCTTCCCCTCCTGCAACCATGGCTCAATTGGAGTAAGTTAGCCCCAGGTGCTGAGGATGGCTCCATGGCCTCCACCTCAGGCACTAAGAAGTGATCAGTTGCTGAGCAATGGAGCAATGCTCTAGATGGGCAGAGTATAATCCCCTAGTGGGCTTGCCGGGTAGATCCCAATCAGGGCACATGTGGGAGTCTGTCTCTCTACCTCCCTTCCTTTCACTGAATAAAAAAAAAAAAGAAAGAAAAAAAACACACGATGCTGAGTGACAGGAGTGAGACACAAACGCCCGGAATAGGTACGTCCACAGAGAGAGAAAGTGGATTAGCTAGGTATTGAGGGCTGGGACAGGGAGCTAGGATTCTGGGATACCTACTGATGGAAATGAGATGATGAAAATGTAAACTCAGAGGACAGTGATGCTCGTGTAGCTCTGTGACTGTACCAAACATCATTGAATTGTATACTTTAAATGGCTACTTTTACAGTATGGAGATGATGTTATCAGTAAGGACACTAAAAAGGTGGGGTTTTTTTTCAGTGAATATAAGAATGATGAATGAATACAGAGAGACTCCTTTCTGGTGAAGGGGACTTTAAAACTGGTCTCCTTGAGACTGATGGGGGTCCCAGGGACATCTACAAACTGTATTTGCCAGAGGTTGGTTGGCACCCACATCCCCACAGGGAGCCTGACGGTGAAGCACTCTCTCTTTTTTTGTGTGTGTGACAGAGACAGAAAAAGGGAAAGATAGAGACAGACAGACAGGAAGGGAGAGAGATGAGAAGCATCAATTCTTTGTTGTGGCACCTTAGTTGTTCATTGATGGCTTTCTCATAGATGCCTTGACCAGGGAGCTACAGCAGACCGAGTGACCCCTTGCTCAAGCCAGGGACCTTGGGCTCAAGCTGGTGAGCCTTGCTCAAACCAGATGAGTCCACACTCAAGCCGGGGACCTCAGGGTTTCAAACCTGGTTCCTCTGAGTCCCAGTTTGACTCTATCTACTGCACCACTGCTGGTCAGGCTAAAGCACTCTCTACTGTCCTGATTCCACATCTATCAGCTGGACTCTGGGGCCATCATGGCACAAGAGAGAGAGGCTGTGCTAGGGTCAGACAGTCCTTCCTGGAATTCATGAAATGAGTTCAAATAGGGGATAAAGATGTGAGTTAAGAGTGGATAGAGCACAGAAAGGCTCTCAAGCAGGCTGGCTGGGTTCAGAAGTGAGCAGAGGATCCACTGGAAGGAGGGAAGTGGGTGATGCAACAGGAATAAATATGCAACATGGTGTCTACGGCCATACCACCCTGAACGCGCCCGATCTCGTCTGATCTCGGAAGCTAAGCAGGGTCGGGCCTGGTTAGTACTTGGATGGGAAATATGCAACATGGCTCTAAAAGGCAGCTTTTGAGTCCCAGAAGCCCCCTACCCATCTGCCTGCTCTCAACTCAACCGCACAGTTCTTGCCATCAGAGCTGAGCTCAAAGCCTACATTGCAGATGCACTGGAAGGTGCCTTCTGTGTTGAGGCAGTGGCTGTGGTGACAGAGGCCACGCTGACAATGCATTCATCCACATCTGGGGGGAGATAGGCAGGCAGTCAGCAGGCAGCCCCCTCAAATAAATTCAGGCCACAGATGCAGGCTACACCTGGCTAGCCCCACCTCCCCATTGCCTCCACTTGCAAATGGACAATTATACCCATGCATGCTTGTCTGGTGAGTGTGGCCTTGAAGTCCTCATGGCACCGGCAGTGATAGGAGCCAAGGGTGTTGCTGCAGTCTCCACAGCGGCAAGGGGTGCTGGAACATTCGTCCACGTCTGTGGGCAGAGGACCCTGAATCCCAGACAGACAGGGTGCACCCCAACCCAAGCCTGCCTTGGCTCACCAGTGCACTCCCCTTGAATGTCCTGTGTGTAGCCCACATTACACTCGCAGAGGTAGCTGAAAGGGGTGGGCAGGCAGCAGATATTGAGATACAAGTTGGTGAAATGTTGTCTGGTTCAGAGTGGCTGTGCCTGCAGTGGAGACAATAAATACTTGAGCAATGGCTGGTTCTTCTACCTGAGTCTGGGCCTTGCCTCTGGGTTCAAACACCTAGTCTGAGGCTAAGAATCCTCTACGGCCAGACTCTACCACTTCAGCCCAGAGTCCTAGATTCAGAACCACTGATTTCGAGATCCAGATCTCAAATCTTCCCCACTCCCAGCCCACTGTCAGTATATCCCTACTGCCCAGGCCAGCAGCCTAAGCCGAAGCCCCAACTGTCTCCCCGAGGCCTGGACCCTCTTCCCAAGTCCCAGGCCTTAGCGATGTTGGCATCATCTAAGCCCAGGCTGGGAACCCCACGCTTGCTGGGGCTGTGAGGGCTTTGCTGTGCCAGCCCAAGGCCAGGACTCACGCCGACACTGGATCTAAAGCCAGGGAGGCCAGGGAAGGGGCTAAGGTAGGAAGGCAGCAACAGGAGGTCCTAACCACACAGTCACCGGAACTCATCTGCAAGGAAGCAGGCTTTGAGGCCGGAGGTCTGGGGCACAGGAGGGTGGGAGGCAGCCCCCAGGCTATTCACCAGAGCCCCAAGAAGTACAGAGCTCGGGCAAGACCTGGGTCAGCTGCCCAGCACCTGCCCTTGCTGCAGCAGCACTGCCTGTGAGTGTGGTGGCCAGTGAGGTTTCTGGCACAGCAGCCCACAGTTAGAACTGAGAAGCAAGTGCCAAGCCAGTGATCTACGATGGGAGTGGGAAGACCAGTTCCCATACCTTGATTCAAATCCCAGCTCTACCAGCACTGACTATAAGACAGGTCTCCTTGCCTCTCTGTGCATCAGTTTCCCCATCCACAGAATGGAGATGTTCAGAGTACCCACCTCACCTCGGAATAGTATTGTTCAAATGAAAAGTAAAGCATGGTGAATCTGGCATGTAGCCAATCTTCACTAAGTGAGGATCTAATTACCAAGATTTCCACATTATCCCAGGAAGGTCATTTTGGGCTCATGCCAAGCAAAAGCATCCCAACACCTAAAGCCCTGATAGTAAGCTCCCCATTGCTGTGTATCCAAACACACTTGGTGGGGGCGATCCACCACAATGGGAGGTCAGGCTGGACTTTCAAGCAGGAATGCTGGGATCCATAGCTGTGCATCCCCACCTGACAGCCCTCGGCATTCCTGGGAAACCCGAGAGGCTATGACTATGAGGACGGTCCCAAGGAGAAACTGAGGCAGAGGCTCACTCAGGGATGAGAGTCACAACATCTGATGCTCTTCCACTATGCCCTCAAGTCTGACGGCTTTACTTAGTGATTGGATTTCTTGAGGTGCCCCAGACCTACGACTCACAGAGAATATTTTGAGGTTTAAAAACTCACAAATCACCTGACCTGTAGTGGTGCAGTGGATAGAGCGTTGATCTGGTATGCTGAGGTCACTGATTAAAACCCTGGGCTTGCCTGGTCAAGGCACATACAACAAGCAATCAATTCACAACTAAAGTGAAACAACTACAAGTTGATGCTTCTCGCTCCCTCTCAATCTCTCTCTCTCTAAGATCAATTTAAAAAAAAACCTCACAGGCCCTGGCTGGTTGGCTTAGCAGTAGAGTGTTGGCCCAGAGTGTGGAAGTCCCGGGTTTGATTCCTGTTCAGGGCACACAGGAGAAGCACCCATCTGCTTCTCCACCCTTCCCTCTCTCCTTCCTCTTTGTCTCTCTCTTCCCCTCCTGCAGCCAAGGCTCCATTGGAGCAAAGTTGGCCTGGGCACTGAGGATGGCTCCATGGTCTCCACCTCAGGCGCTAGAATGGCTCCAGCCACAATGGAGCAACGCCCCAGATGGGCAGAGCATCGCCCCCTAGGGGCATGCCGGGTGGACCCCGGTCGGGTGCATGCGGAAGTCTGTCTGACAGCCTCCCTGCTTCTAACTTCAGAAAAATATCCAAAAAAACCCACAAAACAAAAAACCCACAAATCTTGGGTGGTGGCCCACAGTGGAGAAACCCCTCCCAATAGCTGGAAGGGCCCCTGACCTGCCTTAAGTTGAGAAAACAGGCAATCTTTCCAACCCTCACCATACCCCACACACCTGGGGACCCCCCAGGGGCAGTGTGGGGTGGGAGCTCTGTACTCAGCACATTCCCAGACCCTCAAAGGGGGCTGGGCTTGCCCAGACAGGACAGGTCAACAGAGTCATTCCAGGTTACACAGTTGCTAAAGAAGAAGGGGGGATGGGAACCCAGATCCCTGACCCCCAGAGACTCTGAACAAGCAGCTGCCACTCAAGTAGGGAAGACAGAGAGAGAACATAAGAATTTTAATAAAGATGCTGCTCATTAAGCTCCCACTGTGATCAAACCCTGCTAAGCAATCACAGCCCCAACTTAACTGCTCTCTTGTCTCTGGAAATGTATACTGAGTGAACTACATCCAGTCCTGGGTAAATCACTCCACAATTTGTATTTCATCCTCTACACCACTCCATGTGGTAAGTACTGCCATTATGTAGGCAGTACAGGAGAAGGAAGTTGAGGCACAGAGAGGTTGGGGCACAGAGAGGTTAAGTCACTTGCCCACAGTCACAAAATTTGTGAGCACCTCAGGTGGCAATTGGAACCCAGAACTGAACCCCAAGCCCATGTTCAGAGGCAATATGACCTTGGTTGAAATCTAGGTTCTGCTGTTTGATAGCAGGGAGAGGCCCCCAAGTCCCAGGGATGCACCCCAATGTCCCTTTGATGCCAGCCACGATGGTCCCCAAAGGAGGAACAGAAGATGTGAGGCTGGACACAGCACACTCACAGAACTCCAATCACAATATTTCCTGCCCAACCCAGCAGAGGTCCAGCCAGAGGGGCCCAGGGATGCTGAGGAACTGCTAAACCCTCCCCTCCTCCCCAAACCAGGACTCTGCCCATTCCCCGCTACAAATTGTCCATAGTCCTGGCCTGCTCTGTTGGCCACCAGCAGCTTCTAAGGTATAATGATCAGCTCATCAAGAGAGCAGGACAGAGCGAGAGGCTAAGGGCCTCCCCTGCCCCAGCCAGGCTGGGTGTGGAGAAGCACAGGAGGGTGGGCATCCAGGGGGATGCAAGGCCCACAGGACCCCACCCTGGCTGCAAGGTCTGGAGAGCTGGGTGTTGACCATTGTGTGCTCTGGATTTGTTGACTCGAGCAAACCCCTCTCTGGACCTCAGTTTTCCTGTCTCAAGGAGCAAGTAGGGGAAGATGGGATGCTCTTTACTGGGAGTGGAAAGGGGGACACAGAAGGTCAGAGAGGTGGATGGGCAGGAGGGTGAACAGATGGAGGTCAGAGGACCAGTGGGGCATGGAGATGAAAGCTAGAGGGTCAGAGGAACACTGGGGAATGGGCGAGTGAAGAGGACCAGACAGGGGACCAGAGAGCTCAAAGGCATAGAGATAGAGGGCCAAAGGGACTTGCTGACTAAGGCCCAAAGAGCAAAAAGCCTAAAGGGGAGGGAGCTAGAGTGCCAGAGGGGATGGAATCCAGGGTCCAAAAAAGATAGGAAGTAGAGATTGGAGAGAAGGTTAGAGGAGTCCGAGGGCCAGAGTATTATAGAGAGCAAGAGGCTTGTCTCCTACTTTCCTTGTGCCCCTGCAGACCACTCAGGCCCTGACTCACCCAGACAATGAGTGCCACCCAGGCTGCTGACAAAGCCATTGGGACAGGTGCACATATAGCTCCCGGCTGTGTTGGTGCAGTCTCCCCCAGAACAGAGGCCTGGCAGGCTGAGACACTCATTCACATCTGTGTAGACCAGGGGTCCCCAAACTTTTTACACAGGGGCCAGTTCACTGTCACTCAGACCATTGGAGGGCCGGACTATAAAAAAAACTACGAACAAATCCCTATGCACACTGCACATATCTTATTTTAAAGTAAAAAAACAAAACGGGAACAAATACAATATTTAAAATAAAGAAAAAGTAAATTTAAATCAACAAACTGACCAGTATTTCAATGGGAACTATGCTTCTCTCACTGACCACCAATGAAAGAGGTGCCCCTTCCGGAAGTGCGGTGGGGGCCGGATAAATGGCCTCAGGGGGCCGCATGCGGCCCGCGGGCCATAGTTTGGGGACCCCTGGTGTAGACAGTACACAGAGCTTGGCCCCCACCAACCCTAGGCTACCTCCTCCTCCCGGGGGAGCCCGAGTGGTCCGGAGGACAGTGGAGGCTCCCTTCCTCATCGCCCACCTTCACACTTGGCACTGTTCTCACTGAGCTGGTGTCCAGTCAGGCAGTGACACTCATACGAGCCCACAGCACTGACACAGCTGCCCCTGGCACAGGTCCGGAGGAGCCTGGCACTCATCCATATCAGTAAAGGATGAGAGGTCCAACAGAAGCAGGAATCAAGGCTGCAGGGTTCCCATTTAGCCCTGGCTCCCAAGCCCTCCTTCTGCACTTGCTAACTGCTGTATCCACCTTGGCAGGCCCCTGTATGGATGTTGGGGAGGAAGCCACGGCAGCAGGGGTGTGGCTATGCCAGGCAGAGCTCACATGGGAGGCCCCAGGCTCAGCCCACAGCGGCACAGCAGAGTGCCTTGGTGCAGATGAGGCCCGTCAAAGGACGCTGGCACCCTTCGGAACCTGCTTGGCCAAAGCAGGGCCCCATCGGTATTCTGTGGGACATAAGTGTTGGCAGCTGACCTCAGGCTGCCCCCAGCCTCCTGCAACCCCATCCTTATAGCCCCAGCTCAGGCTTCTACCTTTTTCACCTGGACCACTACAGCGGCCAGCTTCCCAGCATCAACATACTTGGCTTTTTCCTGACTACATCTTTAATCACACTGTTCCCTTTCCTTACCTGATGAACTACTACTCCCCCCTGAAAACCTTTCTCCCCAAAGCTTCCCCCAACCAGCTTTCAAGAGAGAGGCCTGGACCTCCAAGCCCATAAAGCCAGGGATGTCTGGAGACCTCCAACACTCCCTCAGGCCCACCCTTCTCCCAGGTCTGGGTGGGGACCAATGGATGCCCAACTGAAGCACCTGTCCTGTCCCTGAGGACAGTTTGGCCTGCCAAATCTCTCAGACTGTGGGATGGTTCTTGAATCTGTCCAAACGCTCTGGACCCCCGACACCAAATCCCTGGCCCCTGCACCCAGGTAAAGGTAGTCCTATCACTCTCCCTGCCCACCATGCATGGGACTTCCTGGCTCTATCCTCCATATGGTTCCAATCAAGAGGCTAACACTGTATCAAGGGAAGCCCCTCCCAGAAAAAGGGGCCAAAGCTAGCCCTTCCAAGGCCCCGGTATGGAGGAGGCGTTTCACAGAGACCCCCGAGGATCCCGACTCCCTGAGCCAAAGCACTGTTCCCAGAATCTGATTCACCCAGAATCCTGTAACCCCTCTTGCCTTTGCTAGACACACAGCCTTGCTTCTCTTTGGGCCCTTCAAAGTCTATCACCCACCCCAGACCTCTCTTCTCTCTCCCTCCCTACTGAATACCAATTCCATTTCCAGTTCAATCCTGTTCCCAAAAACCCACCCTCGATCCCAGGTTACCCCCCAGCATCTCCAGCTTCTGAATCATTACTACACCCTTTCCAACTCAGCTTGGGTCACAGGTGTGCCTCCTCTCCCAGCAGCAACCCTCCGCACCAGGGTCAGTCCCAGCGCCCTGCCCATCTTGGCCACACCGGGCACTCTGATGGCTCCTGCAGCCAAGAAATTCAGCCTGGGCATCCCCAAAGCAACCTCTCCTGTGAGCTCCATTTTTAATCTATGTTCTTAAATTGCCCTTCTTTCTCTTCCCCCAGGTCCCCAACCATCACTCAGCTGAATAGCCTTCCCTCACCCTCCCCAATTTTCAGATCAAATGTGAGATCTCAAACAGTTTGCCTCCATCCCGCCTCTCACCCCCGGGATTTAATTTTTTTTAATAAATAAATTTTTATTAATTTTAATGGGGTGACATCAATAAATCAAGGTACATATATTCAAAGAAAACATGTCCAGGTTATCCTGTCATTCAATTCTGTTGCATACCCATCACCCAAAGTCAGATTGTCCTCTGTCACCTTCTATCTAGTTTTCTTTGTGTCCCTCCCCTTCCCCTTCCCCCTCTCCCCTCTTCCCTCCCCCCCACTAACCACCACTCTCTTGTCCGTGTCTCTTAGTCTCGTTTTTATGTCCCACCAATGTATGGAATCCTGCAGTTCTTGGTTTTTTCTGATTTACTTATTTCACTCCGTATAATGTTATCAAGATCCCACCATTTTGTTTTAAGTGATCCGATGTCATCATTTCTTATGGCTGAATAGCCATGGTGTATATGTGCCACATCTTCTTTATTCAGTCTTCTATTTTTTTTTACAGTGATTAAAGCCTTTAAGCAACCTCTTGGCCAATACAGCAAGAAACCATAAAAGAGTAGTGTCCTTAACATGTTCACCAAGTCCAAGTTGGCCCCAATACCATGCCAAATCCCTGAAAAATGCAACCCAACCCCAGTTCAGTCTGTTAGGAGCTGTCACAAGGAGCAGGAGTACAGGAAAAGTCCACCTCCAGGAAAAGTCCGCATGGCACTGGAATTGTTGTCACAATTCTATACTTTGTAGCTCACGTCCAAGTCCCAATGACCGCTGCTTCTAGCTGGTAATGATTCAGGTAGACTGGAAAAGCCATCTGCAGCATGTGTGGAGATGGAGCTTCTGTTCTCCTCTGCCTGGAGAGATGAGACCAGGTTGCTTTTCCCTGGAGCTCTGCGACTGTGGCTTGGTAAAGAGAACCTTGGGATACACTAAGCTGGGTGGCAAAGGTAGATTCATAATAGAAGTTGGCAAAAGGGGGAAAGAGAGCTCTAAATTAGGAGTAGGTCCCAGCCTGAAATATGAGTGGGGCATTGAGGTAGGAGGAATAAAGGAAACACTATATATTAAACAAAGCAGCAGAAAAAGGACTATCAACACCCACAACAGAGATCTTCGAGGGAAGAATAAAAAAACCTGACTATTCAGGCAAGACATAGTTAAGTGGCCCTTGTGCAAACGAGATCAGTTTACCTGCTTCTTGGAAGAAATACTCTAGGCTCATCCACAGTGTCGTAGATGGGGCCGATGGCCCTGGGCACCTTCAGCCTTCAGTGGCAAATCCCAGCATTCTGGGCAAGGTTAGGTCATAGGTGGCTGGAGCAGCCCCGGATTCAACTTTTAACAAAACACCCTTGCTTCCACTTAGTTTTGGCAACAGCCTCCCAAAAGTTGACGCCACCCACCTCAGTCCGAGGGATAGCTGGTTTATTAGTCTCATAAATTCCAACTTGTCCTTCCCCCAGGAAACCCTCCCTGGTCCCTTTCATGGAATAGAGCAGGGGTCCCCAAACTACGGCCCGCGGGCCACATGCGGCCCCCTGAGGCCATTTATCCGGCCCCCGCTGCACTTCCAGAAGGGGCACTTCTTTCATTGGTGGTCAGTGAGAGGACCATAGTTCCCATTGAAATACTGGTCAGTTTGTTGATTTAAATTTACTTGTTATTTATTTTAAATACTGTATTTGTTCCCATTTTGTTTTTTTACTTTAAAATAAGATATGTGCAGTGTGCATAGGGATTTGTTCATAGTTTTTTTATAGTCCGGCCCTCCAACGGTCTGAGGGACAGTGAACTGGCCCCCTCTGTAAAAAGTTTGGGGACCCCTGGAATAGAGGATTTCTCTGCCCTTCACAGCAGCAGGGAAGGAAGAATAGAGGTCAGCTGGACCCTCGCAGGCCCTAGCCATGTCTCGGGAGCTGCAAGGAAACCCCTTCTCTCTCCCCAGCACCCTTTCCTACAGCTAGCTTGGTACCTTTCTCACACTGAGGCCCCATGAAGCCATACACACAGGCGCAGTGGTTTGGCCCAATGCAGCGGCCCCCATTGTGAGAGCCATGGTCACAGATGGCTATGGAAGGAAAAGGGAGAGTGGTCCGAGGTCACCCAACAGCAGAGGGAGTTGGGTTGTAAGCAAGCCCGCTGTGACTCAAGAATTCCCACGACCTGGTCCAGACCCAGTGATAAGACCATGACAATGAGTATGTCCTCTCCAATCCCTGGTCCCAGAAGTATAATCATGGACAGTGGGCAGGTGGCAGCAGAGACCCACCCTCTGGAATCCTAGGCCCAAGTGTAATGAGGGGTACTCACGCTGTCCACACACAGTGCCCATGTAGCCCCTCCGGCACAGGCAGGACTCCCGTTGGCAGATGTCCTCATTTATGCAACTAATACTGCATCCTGACCCTAAAGATGGGGAGGAGGGACACAATAAGTTGGCGACAGACCCTACGACACACATACAAGGCAGCAGGACTCAGCATACCCAACTGGCTCTGATCCTTCAGCAAATCTAGCCTGGGTTCCCAGAGGCATCCAGAAGCCTTCAACCTCCTCCTCCCAGTCCTAGGGACCACTCCTGCTCACCTCAGCTCACCCCACAACTAGGGGCCAGCTTCCTGTCCACACAGGCACACAGACTGGATTGGGAGCAGAAGCCCTCCCCACAGGCATGCCTACAGACGGCTGGTAGGGCAGAGAGAGTGATAATAGGGACTAGGACCCAAATCCTGTGCTATTCCCACTCCATCGATGCCAAGCCAAAACTCCGGTTTCTGTTGAAGCCATTGGGAGAGGTACTCTTCGGGCCAGAATTGCTGAACAGCAAGAACAGAGGTGGAGGTGCTGGGAGGCTTGGGGGACGCTGTCCGAAGGAGTGGAATCAAATTTTGAGAGACAGACTGAGATGGAGACAGAGATGGGAGGGAGAGAGACACAGAGATAAGAGAGAGGAAGCACAGAAGGAGAGAGATTGAGAGAGCAAGAAGGAGAAAGAGACAGAGCCTGAGAGAGACAGAAAGAGATAGACAGGTAGAGACTGAGAGAAAGAGACATAGATTGAGAAAAAGAGAAAGAGAGACTGAGAAAGACAAAGAGACAAAGGTTGAGAGAGAGAGAGAGAGAGTGAGGTGGGGGTAGACAAAGATTAAAAGAGAGACAGAGACCAAGAGAGAAAGAGACAGGCAGGCAGGCAGACACAGAGAGGTCATAAAGCAAAGCAAGGGAACCTGGCAGGGTGGCCTGGGAACCTAAGGACACAGCCAAAAGCCATTTCTTGGGTTCAGCCATATCCCCTTGGCCAAGACCACCTGTACACAGGACTGGACTTGCCAGCAGGCAGGAGAGTGGCGTCAGTGTCTCCTGCCTGCACCTCTCCCTCCACAAAGCAGAGGCACTCATGCATGACACAGTGGTTCCTGCCCAGCAGTGACCTCAAGCCAGGGCAGCAATAGGCACAGAAGCGAGAGCCACACACATTCGGCCTTGGGGAGAACACAGTATATGGCTGGTGAGTCTTCACTCAATTTGATGTCCCCTAGACCTCATCCCCCTCACCCACAGACAACCCAACCCACCCCACACACCCTGGGGCCTCCCAGCAGCCTGGGCACCACGCACTCCCTGTAAGATACTTAGACTGCCACGCCTGCGCACATGTCCAGGACCTGCAGGCTCCATGTCCCCATTCTAGTGGCCCTAGACACCCACCATGCAGGACAGAGCTACCCAAGCCAGCAGGCACAGAGCCAGGGGGTACCAGGCCATGATGAAGTCACCAGCTCCTCTCTTTGCCAAACACAGAGACTCCAAAACCATGCCGTTATCTTCAGAGGCTGTGAACAGGAAGCAGAGTCAATCCCGGCAGAAGCCCTTGACCATGGGGCACCCAGAACCAAGAGCAGTGAGACAACTTCTTGGAGCCTGTGGGAGCCCAAGGAAGGGTCCAGCCCTGACCCAGAAGCAGGTGAATAGTTAGAGGAGGCTTCCTGAAGGAGGCATAATAGCTCAGAGATAGAGCTGCCAAGAGAAGGGTGCTGGGGCAGGGAGTTCACATTGAGATCAGAGGTGAGAATGGCATGGAACATTGAGTGGAAGAGAGAGGGACCAGCAGGCCAGTGTTACAGAGAGCATATCTGTGTAGTGGAGCTTCCGCTTGTAGGGGAAGGAGGCTGGAGAGCCCTTGAAGGGTGTTAAGTGGGAGGAGCAAAGGCAGACATGGGTGCTGGAGGGAGTGTGTAAGGGCTGTATGTAGGGGCTCCAGAGGAAACGTGTGGGAGATGAGGCAAGGCAGGTGTCCAGATAAGAGCAGGCAGAGGAAAAGATCTCAAGGATAATGAGAAGGTGGAATTCATAGGAATTTAAGGAAGGTAGGAGGTCATTGAGAAGACTCCCAGAATTCTGGCTGGGAAGGCCAAGGAGGTTGGGAAGTGTTGGTGGTAAGTCTATGGGAGGCAGCTGGGCAGGGGTACCAGACAGGTGGGAACTTCCCAGTGTAGAGCACAAATGTCCACCCAATAGGGAAGGGTCAGCTTTTGTGCCCACTTCACAGATGAACAAACTAAGGCCATCATACAGTTAGTGAGGAGCTAAGTAGGAGCAGAAGCTCAGGCAGAAGGGAAGGAAGGAGAGGAAGCAGATCAGCTCCCCCGTCCCCTTGCCCCCTCCCCCCAAGCTGGCTTTCTCCAAGTCCTGAGAGGATGGGAGGAAGATCAGGACCAGGGCAGTCCGGGTGGAGTAGTTGACTAGGCAAAGGTTTGGGGGATGGAACCTGAATACATAGGGAATAGAAGGCTGATCAAGTGGTCTTGGTTGGGGTGAGGGTAGGGGTACGTTCAGGTCCCACTTTTAGGACCAGGGAGAAGAGGAATCTGACCTGGATGCAAAATGGGTGGGGAGTACGCTGTATGCCTTGAGCCAGTGGCTGCCCCTCTCTGGGCTTTGGGATAACACAAGAGCCCAACCAGAGGTCTCAAGGTCCTCAAGAAAGAGAAAGAACCTTGTGCACTTTGACGGAACAAAGTGGCCCAGCTGGGGAAGGGCATTCATTCCCTCTTGCTTCCAAGTTGTCCAGACCCATATCTGGGAGTGTCCGCACTCCAAGGACGTCTTCTCCAAACAACCTCAGGGTCCGCGAGTTCTCCCCTCCCGGCCTGACCCAGACCCCTATCGAATGAATGAGAGAGAATGGCGCGCGTGGCCTGCAGGGGAGCGGGAAGCTGGGAAGCGTGGAGGAAGAACGCACTCCCGGAGCCCGTGGACCGCGTTCTGCAGCCGGAAGGGCAAAGGACGCAGGCCCTGGGCTGCCACCACGTTCGCTCTGCCCTCACTAGTGGGTCTGGGCCCTGCGTGCGCCTCAGATGGTGCCCCTTCCACCGCCGCGCAGGTACCCAAGACCAGTGCACAACTGCGAGAGGGGAAGGGGCTGGGCCCCGGGATGCGGGCTGCAAACAAAAGAATCCATTCTTCCTCCCCACCCCAGCCCCCTCCTTCCGTCCGGGCTTCCCCTACTCGTGTTCCCGGGTCTCTCCTTTGTCGTGGGACCCGCGCTTCCCCTATCTGCGAGCCGGCGCGCGTGGCGGCGGGCACCTGGAGCAGACACGCGGGACTCCGGGCGCCAGGACCCAGAGCAAGAACGTGAAGCCAAGAGGTCGACCCCGCGGCGTTGCCCGAGCTGCCACTCCGTGGGAGTTGGGGGCGAGAGAAGTTGGAGGAGGGCACATTTGCACCTCGAAGCTCCCTTGATGGGGGCCTGGGGCTCCGATCCGGGCTGAGGGAGGGGCTGGAGCTGGAGGAGGGCTTGGGGCTCTAGGAGAAACTCTGGGGGGATGCAGAAACGGAAGGGAGCAGGGCAGGAGCTGAGACGTGGGATGGGAGCTCCGGACCCCTCAAGCGAGTCGCTGCAGGGACTGCGTTTTCAGAGAGAGTTGAGCTGGAGGTGGCCCTGAAGTTGGACTTTGATTTGAGGCAGCTTGGAAGACCTGGAGGTCCCGGGTCTCACATAGGAGGCCCTCCTAGGTCAGTCCTCCCACAATGGAATATTATTCAACCATAAAAAGGACATTATGAGGACGTTATATTAAGTGAAATAAACCAGTCACAAAAGGACAAATACTGTACAATGCCTCTCACAGGAGTTCCCTGGAGGGGTCAAATCCACAGAGACAGAAAATAGATGGTGGAAGCCAGGGGCTGTAGGTAGGTGATGGGGAGTTAGTGCTTAATGGGGACAGTGTCAGTTTGGAAAGATGAGAAAGTTCTAGAGATAAATGGTGATTATGGTTGCACAGCATTGAGAATGTACTTAATGCCACTAAATTGTACACTTAAAAATTATTAAGTAATCATTTCACAATGTATATACACGTGTACATTACAGATCATTTCATTACATTGTACACTTTAAATACATGCAATTATAGCCTGGCCTGTGGTGGTGCAGTGAATAAATCGTCGACCTGGAATACTGAGGTCGCCAATTTGAAACCCTGGGCTTGCCTGGTCAAGGCACATATGGGAGTTGATGCTTCCTGCTCCTCCCCCTCTTTTCTCTCTCTCTCCTTTCTCTAAAATGAATAAATAAAATATTAATATATGCAATTATATTTGTCAATTATTCCTCAATAAAGTTGGGGAAAAGTTTTAAAGAATTTAGTAAATTTTTTGCCTGACCAGGCGGTGGCACAGTAGATAGAGCATTGGCCTGGGACACTGAGAACCCAGGTTCAAACCCTGAGGTTGCCAGCTTGAGCATGGTGCCACTGGCTAGAATGTGAGATTGTAGACATGACACTATGGTCACTGATTTGAGCCCAAAGGTCACTGGTTTGAAGCCCAAGGTCATTTGCTTGAGCAAGGGGTCACTGGCTCAGCTGGAGCCCCTGGGTCAAGGCACACATGAGAAAGCAATCAATGAACAACAAAGATGCTGCAACAAGTTGATGCTTCTCATTTTTCTCCCTTCCTGTCTGTCTGTCCCTCTTTCTGTCTCGCTTAAAAAAAAATTTAGGGCCCTGGCCAGTTGGCTCAGCAGTAGAGCGTCAGCCTGGCATGCGGGGGACCCAGGTTCGATTCCCGGCCAGGGCACACAGGAGAAGCGCCCATTTGCTTCTCCACCCCCACCCCCCTCCTTCCTCTCTGTCTCTCTCTTCCCCTCCCACAGCCAAGGCTCCATTGGAGCAAAGATGGCCCGGGCGCTGGGGATGGCTCCTTGGCCTCTGCCCCAGGCGCTAGAGTGGCTCTGGTCGCGGAACAGCGACCCCCCGGAGGGGCAGAGCATCACCCCCTGGTGGGCAGAGAGTCGCCCCTGGTGGGCGTGCCGGGTGGATCCCGGTCGGGCGCATGCGAGAGTCTGTCTGGCTGTCTCTCCCCGTTTCCAGCTTCAGAAAAATACAAAAAAAAAAAAAAATTAGTGAATTTTGTTAAGATAGTAAATTTTATGTTACGTATATTTTACCACATTTAAAATTTTTATTTATTTATTTTTCCAGTGTAATGAGGGGAAATAGACAGACTTCCACATGTGCTCCAACTGGGATCCACCCGGCAACTGCCATCTGGGGCCAGTGCTTGGACCAACCAAGCTATCCTCAGCACCTGGGGCCGACGCTCAGACCAATCAAGCCACTGGCTGCAGGAGGAGAAGAGAGAAAAAAGAAGGAGAGGGAGGGGAAGAAAAGCAGATAGTTTTTTCTTATGTATGCCCTGACTAGGGATCAAACCCGGGACACCCGCACCCTGGGCTGACACCTGATTCACTGTCAACCAGCCAAAGCTTACCACATTTTAAAAAAAATATGGAGGTCACAGTCTCACTTCTGGACCCATCCAAGGCCCATCATCTGTGCACAATATCCATCCCTACCTGTGACCTCTGTCTCTGGAGGGGCAGCTGGGTGGTCTCATTCCTCATCATTGCTCCTCTGGGCAGCCAGAAACAGAAGCACAAAGCAGTGCTTTTCACTGACTACTCAGAGTTGTCTTGGTTTTTGTTTTCTCTCCTGTTGGAGAGAAAGATCTGGATATTTATGCAGCTATAGAACAAATAGCTGCTGGCTGGCATTCCCCTTTACAAGTCATGCATTTCCTGTACACCTGACAGTTCTGTCATATTTCCAAAGTCATAACCCTTTCTCTGTTGCTGGGAAGAGAAGACTGGGCCACTGTTTTTGGGGACACAGCTGGAGTGGCAGAGCTGGTTTTGTCTAGAACACTGGGTTTTGAATGACAAGGCTATGGTCACATAGCATCTGTCACAAAACTTGCCTGCTGATCTGCTGGAACATTCCCCTCAGGTTAGAGAGTGTATGAGTTTCTATAGCCACTGTAATAAATGACCACAAACTTGGTGGCTTAAAAAACAAAGACTGGGCAGGGCTGCGTTGCTTCTGGGAGCTCCAAGGGAGAGTCCATTCCATACCTTTTCCAGCTGCTAGAGGATGCCTGCATGGTCCCTTCCTTCATCTACAAAGCCAACAGCATAGCATCTTTCAATTGATCTCTGATGCTCCCGCCTCCTTCTTATAAAGACTGTTGTAATGACATTGGGGGCCCCGGGTAATCCAGGATAATCTTCCCATCATCTCCAGATCCTCAACTTTATACTGTCTGCACATATGTCTGCGTGTTAGGCAGTGGTGGGGTTCGAATAATTTAACAACTGGTGCTCTGCCCTAATGACCTTTTTAAGTATAAAAAAATGATATACTGAAAGGTAGTGTATTATTTCATGCATTTAATGCTTAAATAAGAACAATAAAAGAAGTACATAAAAGTAAATGATGTTATAAGAATTTTAAAATATTAATGAAAAAATATTAAATAATACCTGACAAAAAAAATATATATATATATATATTTTTTTTTTTTTTTTTTTTGCACTTTTCTGAAGCTGGAAACAGGGAGAGACAGTCAGACAGACTCCCGCATGCGCCCGACCGGGATCCACCCGGCACGCCCACCAGGGGGCGACGCTCTGCCCACCAGGGGGCGATGCTCTGCCCATCCTGGGCGTCGCCATGTTGCGACCCTCCTGGGTGTCGCCATGTTGCGACCAGAGCCACTCTAGCGCCTGGGGCAGAGGCCACAGAGCCATCCCCAGCGCCCGGGCCATCTTTGCTCCAATGGAGCCTTGGCTGCGGGAGGGGAAGAGAGAGACAGAGAGGAAGGCGCGGCGGAGGGGTGGAGAAGCAAATGGGCGCTTCTCCTATGTGCCCTGGCTGGGAATCGAACCCGGGTCCTCCGCACGCTAGGCCGACGCTCTACCGCTGAGCCAACCGGCCAGGGCACAAAAAATATTAAAACTGTTATTTAAGATTATTTCCATATTGCTTCTTGATTGATATCCTCACTTGCAATTTTCTTCACTTTTATCCGAACATCATTGGCTGTGTGATTTATCCTTAACCATCTTTTCACTGTAATAGTAGGATCCCATTTCTTTACCTATGGAAGAAATGACTACAGGTGCTTAGAATACGCTGTTGTGCAGATGAAAAAGAGTATGGAATGAAAATTTGTGATTTCCGCATTGAGCAGCTGCCCAGGTGCACACCTAAGAGAGAACCCTGATTACAAGTGCCATTTGAACAATCAGTTTGCTGAACTCAACAAAAATTAGGTATCGGTCTGCCAAATCAGGGCAAACCAGCTGAATCCCACCACTGATGTTAGGTAACACCGTCACAAGTCCCAGATATTGGGATGTGGACATCTTGGGGGGGGGTGCATCATTGAGCCTACTACAGTGAGTTTCCTTGATGGAAAAGAAACCTCACCATCAGCTCCAGAGGAATGAGAAAGGTGTGGAACAAGTTGTGTGTTTCAACCTCCAGTCTTCAGTTTCCTCATCTTCCAAATACCAAAAAAAAAAAAATTAAAAACCCCCCCTCTCTTCTGGTCATTTCCCTGGGAAAATGGTGGGATCGGGCTGACCAAAATGTGCAGTGGCCACATGGTGGCCCACAACACAGGTGCTCAGTGACCCAGACATGAGGTCGTTATCCATTTCTGCAACAACCATTATTGATTTCCTACTGTGTACCAGGCACTTTCTAAGTGTGGGAGTGGGAGAAACACAGCAGCAAAAAAAAAAAAAAAAAAAAAAAAAAGCAAGAATCCCTTAACTCACATTCCAGTGGTAGTAAATGCCATGGAAGGGAGAGACCTTATGCCCAGGACCTGACTCGGGCTGGGAGATCAGTGGGTGATGACACTTGCTCTGAGATTGGCCAGATAAGGAGGAGTTAAACTGAGAAAAAGAATGAGGAGGCCCTGGCCGGTTGGCTCAGCGGTAGAGCGTCAGCCTGGCGTGCGGGGGACCCGGGTTCGATTCCCGGCCAGGGCACATAGGAGTAAGCGCCCATTTGCTTCTCCACCCCTCCCTCCCTCCTTCCTCTCTGTCTCTCTCTTCCCCTCCCACAGCCAAGGCTCCATTGGAGCAAGGATGGCCCAGGCGCTGGGGATGGCTCCTTGGCCTCTGCCCCAGGCGCTAGAGTGGCTCTGGTCACCGCAGAGCGTCGCCCCTGGTGGGCGTGCTGGGTGGATCCCGGCCGGGCGCATGCGGGAGTCTGTCTGACTGTCTCTCCCCGTTTCCAGCTTCAGAAAAATACCAAAAAAAAAAAAAAAAAAAAAAAAGAATAAGGAAACAGTTTGTGCAAAGGCTCTGAGTGAGTTGAGTGGCTCGAGTACAAGGCCCAAAGGCAAAGAGGAGTGAGAGACAAGGCTGGGCAGTCTGGGAAGTTTCTCAATGTTTTAAGATCAGCAGGGAGTTGTTGAAGGGCTGATGCAAGTGGGTTCTGCCAAGATTGGAACCAGTCAGCCAGGCATGGATTAATACTATTGGGGGAGGAAGGACCTGGTCACCCACCCCTAGCCCTGCCATCTGCACCCATCTCTCTGGGACTCCAGTTTCTGCCCAGCTTGTCTGTCTCCCTATGGCCCCATCCATCCTTCAGCTGTTCTCAGTGTTTCTACTTGCAGCTTTCTCCCATACCCTCCAAACCTTGAGGATGCCATTAGTTCAGTCAGCACCTACCTATTAGGCACCTACTGTGCGTCAGGTGCTTTACTTTCACTATCATGTTGAGTTCCCCTAATAATTTTATGACTAAGGTGTGATGCTCAAGGTCAGATGTGGAGACTGAGGCCCAGGGATACAGTTGGTGAAGGGAAGACTGTTGGACCCAGAAGCTCAAGCATCTCTAACTCTCACAAGATATGCAGGTGCCAAGATATCTCTTAGGTCCTCATAGGTCCTCAGTGAACCATTCAGTGAATCAAGGGATGAGTGAATAAAGGAATGAATGAGCGGATAGTGGGCAAGTCCAGTGTGGCTGGGGGGACGGAGTGGGAATTGTCTGTAGAGAAGTGAACAGGACTCAGATTGAGAGAAGCCTTTACAGCCAAACCTGGGGTTGTGGGCATAACCTGGGAGCCAAGGAAGCTTCTAGACAAAAAGTTACACAATCTGATTTACATTTGAGTTGGACCATGTTGCCAAGAGAGTAGAGTTAATTGAGTTTGTCGCTAGGGGGCGCTCAGGTCTTCCTAGAGATTATCTTCAGAACTGCTATGTCCAAAGGGTGGCCACTGACAACAGGTGGCATTTGAGCACTTGAAATGTGGCCAGTCCCAACCTAGATGTAAGTATAAAGTATATACTAGACCCCAAAGACTGCAAGGGAAAAAGAATGTAACATACCCTGTTAACACTTTTAAAACTATCAATGACAAAATTATATTTTCTGCACATTGGGTTGAAAAATTATATTATTACAATTTCACTTGTTTCAGCCTGGCCTGTGGTGGCACAGTGGATAAAGCATCAACTTGGAACTCTGAGGTCGCCGGTTTGAAACTCTGGGCTTGCCTGGTCAAGGCACATATAGGAGTTGATGCTTCTTGCTCCTCCCACCCTTCTCTCTCCCTTCTTTCTCTCTCTCTCTCTCTAAAAAAAAAAAAAGGAATAAAAATTTTTTTCACTTGTTTCTTTTTACTTTTTTGTAATGTGGTTAAGACATACATGCATGGATTACATATATTTCTATGGGGAAATGCTGGCTTTGAGAAGTTAGTATTTTCAACTGCTGGACGGGGGGCAAACTAACCTCTTTTTCTCTTACTTCCTTTTATATTAGTCATCCTTCAAGGTAACCATCTACAGCAGTGGTCCCCAACCCCCGGGCCACAGACCGGTAGCGGTCCGTGGGCCATTTGGTGCCGGTCCACAGAGAAAGAATAAATAACTTATATTATTTTCGTTTTATTTATATTGAAGCCTAAACGATGTTTTATTATTTTTTAAATTAATTTTTTTTTCCTTTTGTATCTTTCCGAAGCTGGAAACGGGGAGAGACAGTCAGACAGACTCCCGCATGCGCCCGACCAGGATCCACCTGGCACGCCCACCAGGGGCGACACTCTGCCCACCAGGGGGCGATGCTCTGCCCATCCGGGGCATCGCTCTGCTGCAACCAGAGCCACTCTATCGCCTGGGGCAGAGGCCAAGGAGACATCCCCAGCGCCCGGGCCATCTTTGCTCCAATGGAGCCTTGGCTGTGGGAGGGGAAGAAAGAGACAGAGAGGAAGGAGAGGGGGAGGGGTGGAGAAGCAGATGGGCGCTTCTCCTGTGTGCCCTGGCCGGGAATCGAACCCGGAACTTCTGCATGCCAGACCGACGCTCTACCACTGAGCCAACCGGCCAGGGACGATGTTTTATTTTTAAAAAATGACCAGATTCCCTCTGTTACATTCGTCTAAGACTCACTCTTGACGCTTGTCTCGGTCACGTGATACATTTAGCCGTTCCACCCTAAAGGCCGGTCAGTGAAAATATTTTCTGACATTAAACCGGTCAGTGGCCCAAAAAAGGTTGAGGACCAGTGATCTACAGTGCTTCCCATCAGGTTATGCTCCGTGCTGATTGAATACAAGTACATACGCATAAACAGTAAAAATGGAGAGTTGGACTTTTTATTTTATAAATATGGAATCATATTGGATACATGATTTTTTTACCCAAAGTATATTATGGAAACTTCTCAGACTGCCTGCTGAGGTCCTAATTCACTCTTTTTAATTTCTTGACAATCTTCCATGATGTGGATGAACCAGAATTTTTATTCAATCACATTCCCAATAACAGGTTTTCATTTGGTTTGCAGGTTTTATTTCCTCTGCTCCTAAAAAAAAGAACAAACAAACAAAAAATGCTGCAATAAATATTTTTATACCTATTATTATAGGTAATAATTTTATTTCTTTTTTTTTTATTGTGGTAAGTACTTTCTTTAAAACTTTGTCCAGCCTGACCAGGCAGTGGCACAATGGATAGAACATCGGACTGGGACACAGAAGACTCAAGTTCAAAACCATGAGGTCGCCGGTTTGAGCACGAGCTCACCAGTTTGAGCATGGGGTCACTGGCTTGAGCATGGGATCATAGACATGACCCCAAGGTCGCTGGCTTGAGCCCAAGTTTGCTGGCTTGAGCAAGGGTTCACTTGGTCTGCTATAGCCTCCTGGTCAAGGCACATATGAAAAACTAATCAATGAACAACTAAGGTGTCACAACGAAGAATTGTTGCTTCTCATCACTCTTCCTTCCTGTCTGTCTGTCTCCATCTGTCCTTCTCTCTGACTCTCTCTGTCTCTGTCAAAAAAATTAATTAGCCTGACCTGTGGTGGCGCAGTGGATAAAGCATCGACCTGGAAATGCTGAGGTCGCCAGTTCGAAACCCTGGGCTTGCCTGGTCAAGGCACATATGGGAGTTGATGCTTCCAGCTCCTCCCCCTTCTCTCTCTCCTCTCTCTCTCTCTCTCTCTCTCTCTCTCTCTCTCTCTCTTTGTCTCTCCCTCTCCTCTCTAAAATGAATAAATTTAAAAATTAATTAATTAAAATTTAAAAAATAAAAATATTTTTGACATGTTCTTTCAGGTGTGTAATATAGCAATTTGACATTTATGTACCTTATAAAATGATCAACCCATAAGCCTAGTACCCACCTGTCATCAGAAATAGTTATCACAATTTTTTTTTGTGACAGAGACAGAGAGAGGGACAGATAGGGACAGACAGATAGGAAGGGACAGCAATGAGAAGGTGTTGCAGCACCTTAGTTGGTCATTGATTGTTCTCTCATATGTGCCTTGACCAGTGGGGGGAGGGGGGTTCAGCAGAGCAAGTGATCCCTGCCAGCGACCTTGGGCTCAAGCCAGTGACCATGGGGTCATGTCTATAATCCCACGCTCAAGCCAGCAACCCACGTGCTCAAACTGATGAGGCTGTGCTCAAGCCGGATGATCTGGTGCTTAAGCCTGTGACCTCGGGGTTTTGAACCTGAGTCCTCTGCGTCCCAGTCCAACGCTCTATCCACTGCACGCACCACCGGCTGGTTAGGCGGTTATTGCAATACTGTATTATTGACTGTAATATTCTATGTTGTACTTTACATTCCTGTGAGTATTTTCTAATTACTGATTAGTACTTTTTAATCCTTTCCTCTTTTTCACCCAGCCCCCCAAACCCCTCCCACCTGGCAACCATGAATTTGTTCTCTGAATCTATGAGTTGGTTTCTGTTTTTGTTTGTTTGTTTTGTTTTTTAGATTCTACATAGAAGTGAAATTATACAATATTTGTCTTTCTGTGTTTGACTTTGATTTATTTCTGAGGGAAAGATTTCTAAGAATGAGATTGCTGGGTGAAAGTTTTATTTTTATTTTTAATTTTTTTATTTATTGATATTTTTTAAAGAAAGAGAGAGAGAGGAAGGGAAAGAGGGAGAAAGAAACATGGATCCATTGTTCTGCTTATCCATACATTCATTGGTTAATTCTTTCTTTTTCTTAATTTTGTTAATGTTCAGAGAGCGAGGAATGGAGAGAGACAGAGATAGAGACAGAGAAAGGAGAAACATCGATCTGTTGTTCTGCGCACTCATGCTGTCACTGGTTGACTCTTACACGTGCTCTGACCAGGGATGGAAACCGCAACCTCGGCAAGTCGGGATGACGTTCCAACTGAACTACCTAGCCAAGAAGCTTATGTATTTTTAATTTTCATTGATTTTGTCAGGTTGTTGATATGAATGGATTGATTCTAAAGTTTATACAGAAAGGCAACGACCTAGAACAGCCAGCATAATACTGAAAAAGAACAAAATTAGGAGACTGATGCTACCCAAAGTCAAGACTTTCTATAATCTACAGTAATCAAGACAGCGTGGGATTGGCACACACACAAAATGGACACATGGGCCCTGGCCAGTTGGCTCAGTGGATAGAGCATCGGCCTGATGTGCGTACCTCTCAGGTTCAATCCTGGTCAGGGCACACAGAAGTGACCATCTGCTTCTCTTCTTCTCCTTCTCCCTCTTTTTTCTCTCTTCCCCTCCTGTAGTCAGTGGCTTGATTGGTCCAAGGGTTGGCCTCAGGTGCTCGGGATAGCTCAGTGGATTTGAGCATCAGACCCAGACAGGGGTTGCCAGGTGGATCCCGGTCTGGGTACATGCGAGAGTCTAATTCTCTATCCCCTCCTCTCACTTAAAAAAAACAAAAAATTTTAAAAAGCAAGCCTGACCAGGCAGTGGTATCAGCCTGGGATGCTGAGGACCCAGGTTTGAAACCCCAAGGTCACTGGTTTGAGTGAGGGTTCACCAGCATGAGCATAGGCTTACCAGCTTGAGCAAGGGGGCATAAAGATGACCCCATGCTCTCTGGCTTGAGGCCAAAGGTTACTGGCTTGAGCAAGGAGTCACTGGCTCAGTTGGAGCCCCCCACCCACAGTCAAGGTATGTGTAAGAAGCAATCAATGAACAACTAAGGCCTGACCAGGCAGTGGCACAATGGATGGAGCATCAGACCAGGATACGGCAGACCCAGGTTTGAAACCCCGAGGTTGCCGAATTGAGCACATGTTCACCAGCTTGAGCACAGAGTCACTGGCTTGAGCGTGAGATCATAGACATGACCCCATGGTCACTGGCTTGAGCCCAAGGTCGCTGGCTTGATCAAAGGGTCACTCACTCTGCTGTAGCCCCTCAATCAAGGCACATATGAGAAAACAGTCAATGGACAACTAAGGTGCCACAACGAAGAATAGATGCTTCGCGTCTCCCTCCCTTCCTGTCTGTCTGTCCCTATCTGTCCCTCTCTGTCTCTGTCGCACACACACACACACACACACACACACACACAGACGAAAATGAACAACTAAGGTGCCACAACGAAGTATAGATGCTTCTTATCTCTCTCCCTTCCTGTCTGTATCTCTCTCTTTCTTAAAAAAAAAAAGAGCACATAGATTAATGAAGCAGAATAGAAAGCCCAGAAATAGATCCAGATAAATATAGTCAATTAATTTTTTTTGAGAGAGAGAGAGAGAGATACAGAAAGGGAAAGATGAAAAACAATTCATAATTGTGTCACTTTAGCTGTTCATTGATTGCTTCTTAACCAAGGGGCTCAAGCTGAGCCAATGATCCCTTTGCTCAAGCCAGTGATCCTGGGATCATGTCATCCTGTGCTCAAGCTGTCAAGCCTGCACTCAAGCCAAATGAGTTCACACTCAAGCTGGTGACCTTGGGTTGGTTTTGAATCTGGAACCTCAGTGTCCCAGACTGATGCTCTATCTACTGTACCACCACTGGTCAGGCAACCTTGCTTTTTTATGTTGTGTATTTTCTGATGCTTTGTCATCCTGAGACCTTGCTGACCCTGGAGACACTGACCCTCCCAGGATTAGCTAATCCTTAGAGATAGCAAACAGCTTCCTCAGGGAGTGTTCCTCTCATTAGCAAATCAGCCAATGCAACAACTCATACACAACCACCCCTTTTATCAAGCTCTGCACCTGGACCAATAACCCCTCTGCCCTAATCATCCCAGGGCCAAGAACCAGACAACTAGGGCAGCCCCTATGCCCCAGAGACAGTTGAAATTATTCAAACCAGCCACTCCTAAACTTTGTCTTGCCTTTCTCATGGAAATCACAATCAACACTGTCACTCACTTTTTTTCCCTCATATCTCCACTTCCTGAGCCACCTTTATGCTTCCCCTTGTGGCCAGATGTGATATAAGCCTCCTGCTTCTAAGGTACTGAGTATAAATACCTTTCTTCCTGACAGTCATTTCTGTGTCCAGGTGTCTTATCATACCTAGTTAAAACAAATCCCAGATACACTTGAAGACAAGAAGATTTCAAACAATACAGATAGATGGTCAACTGGGTCAGATGCCACAAGAAGTTAAGGCAGCCTAAAGTGGCTGGTGACTGCAGGGACTGAGGGATACCCACTGAAATAGATGGGCAGACAGTGGCAAGTATAGGGCAGAATGTCATCTCTGGGAAATTAGTGCAGGTTAACTGCTAAAGGGAAGAAGGCTGTGGGCAGTTGGAGAGAGACCAGCTTGGAGAAGCGTTTTTGTTTTCGTTCTCCAGTGGAAGAGATATCAAAGGACTATAGGAGCATAGTGAGATTCTAATGGTGCCCTGGAGCAAGCACAGGGAAGGGGAGCAGATTAGGGAGAGGCTTGCAGGCTCAGCTAACTCACACGATGCCTCTTGGAGCAGGGGTGGGACTGGTGGCTGAAAGGATGCAGGAGTAGAGGCACCATTGGCAGCATGCAAGAAAGGTATGGCTAGAAGAGGTGGTGGGGAAAGACGGTTCATGGTGTAACCAGAAATATCAGCATTTGTGCTGCCTGTCATCTCTCAGCCAAATAAGTAGAGAAAGGGATTGAATCTTTATGAGCACTTTATTCAGATGCCCAGAGATCTGAGGAGATGGGAGTTATGTACCCTAAAGAGCTACTCTTAGCATCCTATCCCCAGCCATCCTTTTAATAATGGGAAGAAAATGTTAGGTAAGGAGTTTTGGAATTTCAAGAGAGTTAATTAGATCATAGTCAAAGTTAAGTGAATTGTAGTTATGGGTGGGGAGTTCTAACCTTTGATCACAAAGGCTTTGCTTGCAGTCCCCTGGGGCACAAGACCGAATTGCTTGTAGATCTTCTGGGGTAGAGTTGGATTACTTGCAGACTCCTGGAACACAGTGCTGGATTGCTTGCAGATCTCGTTAAGTCATGTAGGCCTATTCAGGTATTCCAGTTCCTGGAGTAAAGTTTTTACTTGCATTCACTATTAAACCTATTGATTATAACTAAAGCCACTATTACTCAAGTTAAATTCTAATTCTTGAGTTCCCCTTATCAATTGGGGCCCCTGAAGTTGGACTGGCCAATGGGAAGAGAAAGATGTAGTCAGGGATCTGGAGAATGGAGAGTAAGAGGACAAGGGTTATGAAGAAAGAGGTGATGATGATGAAGATGATAATGGTGCTGATGGTGGTGATAATGATGATATTGGTGATGGTGAGGATGGTGAGGATGATGATAATGATAATGATGATGGTGATGATAGTGATGGTGCTTACGGTGGTGATGGTAATGCTAAAGATGGTGATGATGATGATGATATTGGTGATGGTGACAATAATGGTGATGATGATGATAATATTGGTGATGAAGATGGAGATGGTGATGATTATGATGCTGGTGATAGTGATGGTAATAATGATTTTGATATGATGATGATGATGGTGGCAGTGTGGTGATCGTGGTGGCTACTCTTTACCCCATTTGTGCCAAGCTATAAATGTATTATGCCAATACAGAACAGCTGCATAATTTGCAAGCCCCCCTCCACCTTTTTAGTGAGAATAAGACAGATATACAGACAAGAAGAAAGAGAAATGAGAAGCATCAACTCATAGTTGCAGCACCTTAGTTGTTCATTGATTGCTTTCTCATATGTGCCTTGACCCGAGGGCTCCAGCTAAGCCAGTGACCCCTTGCTTAGCCAGTAACTTTGGGCTCAAACCAGTGACTTTGGGCTTCAAGCCAATGACCTTTGGACTCAATAAAGCAACCATGGGGTCATGTCTACAATTCCATGCTCAAGCCAGAGACCCTGTGCTCAAGCTGATGAGCCCACGCTCAAGTCGGTGACCTTGGGTTTCAAACCTAGGTCCTTAGTGTCCCAGGCCAGTGCTCTATCCACTGCACCACTGCCTGGGCAGGCTGCAGGGCCCTTGTTAAAAAAAAAAGAAAAGGAAATACAAAACTTTTTCCTTTCTTCTATCACTTCTCTCTCAACTGGTCAAGTGTTTTCTATTTCCCATGTCATTCCAAGTAACAAGGACATAAAGTGTTAAATACTTAGCATCAATTTTACCATTTATTTTTGAATTGTCCAACACAGGTTTCATTTCAAACATAAGAGCATTTTAACTTGTTGGTGAAATCCCCTAACATATACAATTGGGTTTCATAGCTCATCCTTGCCCATATATCTTGTTCTTACCAAAACAGTGGAAATACTACACAAAACATTTACTTTGATACAGGTATGTTCTACTCACACTCTTTACTTTCTGCTTGCTGGTAAGAAATATCTTAAAGAAAAAAAAGGATTTTCGGTTGTTCTCTCATTCTATTTCTGTGTGATATTCTTCTGTATCAGTAGTTGGTTAATACAGGACTGTCAAATGAGTGAAAAAAATATATAACAGGGGTTTTTAATCTTTGTTTTTCTTAAAATTTATTTTTTTATTTTTATTTTTTTATTAAAGATTTTATTTATTCATTATAGGGGGGGCAGGAAGCATCAACTCCCATATGTGCCTTGACCAGGCAAGCCCAGGGTTTTGAACCAGCAACCTCAGCGTTTCCAGGTTGACGCTTTATCCACTGCGCCACCACAGGTCAGGCCATCTTTGTTTTTCTTAAACATTTTTTATTTCTTTTAGAGTTAGAAGCAAGTTCTGGTTCACATGGAAAGTGTTGCTCCTAGAGGCTGTCATCATCTTACTCAGTCTGGCATGACTGTTCCACATCATGGGCCCACTGACACTTGGTGTACATGGAGCTTCATGAAGGCTATAGACAGATTTCTTCTCCTGTGTATGCTCCATTGTCCCATCTGACTTCACTTAAAAGCACAAGTTCCAAGGTAAAATTATTTAGACTTTCCAGATAGAGGTATTATGCTCAGTGTAATATGCCAGACTGAGAAGGACAAATACTCTATGATTTTAGATATGTGTAGAACCTAAAAACAATAAAATCAGAAGTGGTTTCCAGAGATTGGAGTCTTGGGAAATGGAAAGATATTGACCCAAGGATACAAACTTCTTGTTAGAAGATTAACATGAAGTACAGCATGGTGGTTATAGCTAATAACAGTGTATCATATATTTGAATGCTGCTAAGAGAGTAGATCCTAAATGTTCTCACCATGGAAAGGAAATTATACTGTAATTAAGAGATGGGCTGGAGAGAGGTAGCTAATTTTCTATGGTATTCATAATTTTGCAATTATAAATGTATTAAATTAATACTTTGTACAAACTTATACAGCTATGTGTCAATTATATCTCAATAAAGCAGGGGTAAAAAAGAATTTCCAGATAGCCACTGCAGAGTTAAGTGAAGTGCATGGCCCTTCTGAGTGCAGTCCTCTGGGCAGCTGCACAGGTCACACAATGCAAAGCCAGTCTTGGTATAGCATTTTACTGATGACAAAACAAGGAAGCAACTTGCCTGAGCATGCCCAGCTGGGAATTGGTGGAACTACCACCAATTCTTAGAGGTCATTTCTCTCATTATTGCATCATTGGACTGCATCTTAGGTGCTGGAATGAGTTCTATGGTCCCATCCTGGGCATCCAGTCCCTGCTGACAAACCCAATAACCACAGATCACTCTGCTACCACTTGTGCTTCCTTTTTGTAAATTACCTGGTTGGAATTCACAGAGAAAGAGAGTGAGTGTTGGGATAATCCAGAAGGTTGGTTCGCATATGATTTTGTCCTAGAACTGTTTCATAATTAAAGAGAAAGACTTAGTGGTATGTCAGTACTCTTACTTAAAAAGGAAAAAACGTGAGGAGCTACAGAATACCTCCCTTCAGGAGAAGTAGTGGCTGGGTTCCATGGGTGGGTTCCCTGACTGGATTCTATAGTTGGGTTTTGTGTTGAGTTCCATAGCTGTGTTCCATAGCTGGCTTCTGTGGCTGTGTTCCATGGTTGGCTTCTGTGGCTGTGTTCCATGGTTGGCTTCTGTGGCTGTGTTCCATGGTTGGCTTCTGTGGCTGTGTTCCATGGCTGGCTTCTGTGGCTGTGTTCCATAGCTGGCTTCTGTGGCTGTGTTCCATAGCTGGCTTCTGTGGCTGTGTTCCATAGCTGGCTTCTGTGGCTGTGTTCCATGGCTGGCTTCTGTGGCTGTGTTCCATGGTTGGCTTCTGTGGCTGTGTTCCATGGTTGGCTTCTGTGGCTGTGTTCCATAGCTGGCTTCTGTGGCTGTGTTCCATGATTGGGTTCTGTGGCTAGGTTTCATGCTGGGTTCTGTGGCTGGGTTTCATGGTTGGTTTCTGTGGCTGGATTCCACAGCTGTATTCTGTGGCTGTTTTGGATTGAGTTTCATGACCCGGTTTTGTGTTGGGTTCCATGACTGGTTCCATGTTTAGGTTTTGTGACTGGTTTCTGTGGTTGATTTAGGTCTTCAAGAATCTCTATATGTTCTGTTCTCTTGGTTAGGGAAGTTTCAAGTTCAGGTGAAAAGACACTGCAGCGACATTTTGCCCTAGTTTGAAGTTATAAATTAATGAAAACACCCATATGTTGGATCAGATTTGAACTGGGTTAAAAACGACCTCTCTTAGAGAGACTGCCTTCATCTCAGAGGAAGAGGCAGGCACCCTGAGTTTGAGTCTGGAGAGGGAATGGACAAATATCAGGAGAGGTTACCTGAGGTAAAGGGATTTTACCAGGATACTCTGATTTTTTTTTTCTTTTTTTTCATTTTTCTGAAGCTGGAAACAGGGAGATACAGTCAGACAGACTCCCGCATGCGCCCAACCGGGATCCACCCGGCACGCCCACCAGGGGCGACGCTCTGCCCACCAGGGAGCGATGCTCTGCCCATCCTGGGCGTCGCCATGTTGCGACCAGAGCCATTCTAGCGCCTGGGGCAGAGGCCACAGAGCCATCCCCAGCGCCCGGGCCATCTTTGCTCCAATGGAGCCTTGGCTGCGGGAGGGGAAGAGAGAGACAGAGAGGGAAAGCGCGGCGGAGGGGTGGAGAAGCAAATGGGCGCTTCTCCTGTGTGCCCTGGCTGGGAATCGAACCCGGGTCCTCCGCACGCTAGGCCGACGCTCTACCGCTGAGCCAACCGGCCAGGGCCAGATACTCTGATTTTTTTAATGCTCCAGGTACAAAGTGATGTGTGTTTTGTTGTTCTTCCCTCAACTCTGTTTTTCCCCAATTATTTTTTATATTAAATGTAAAATCTATAGTTAAGATATTTATTATAATTAATATCCTGCTATAATTTAAATTTTGTTTACATTATAATGTGTTTCAGTATATAAATAATATCCAGTTATTGTTGGAGTGTGAACACAAGGTTTTTCAGGAAACCGCTGGAATGTGTTCCATAAAAGTACCTGGTATGCTCAGAACCTACTTCATACTAGGCACTGTTGGGGACACAACAGTGAACAACCAGACGAAGACCCGGCCCTCCTGGAAGGGACACTGCAGTGGGGATGGCGCTGACTGTATTTTGCAGAAGCAGCTGTAGCACTATCTCCTGTCCTACAGTCTCTTCTTCACTGTGAACTTGACATCCTGCACAAGAGCTGAGGTCTAGAACCAGGCAAACCTATGTGTCTGCTTCTTTAACCAACAGAGCATGGTGGAAGTGACATAATGCTATACGGCTAAGTCATGAATAGTGTGAGGCCCCTTCCAGGCACCCTCCTGGAGCACACCCCCTGGGAACCAGTCCCCATGATGGAAGGAGGCCCAAAGCATACAGAGAAGCCACACGTAGGTGTTGCAGTTGACAGCCCCAGCTGAGCTCCCAGGAGTCAGAGCCAGCATCACACACCAAGCAGGGGAGCCAGACAGGAAGCTTGAAAATCACTTCCACCCCAGCCTGACTGCGATCATATGAGAAACCGTGAGCGAGACCCCCTCAGTCAAGCCCAGTAAACCTCCAAAACTGTGAAAAAAAAGTTTTGTGGGTAGGGTGACATTACACAGCAATAGATAATGAGAACAAGAAAAGAGAGTAAACAAACAAAAGAATTTCAACCAATGATATGGAAACACAAAAGTGAAGTGATATGGCTGAAGGGGGCTGCTTTAGTTTGGAGGCATTAGAGGGGGCCTCTTAGAGAGGACATTTGACCTGAGACCTGAGGGATGAGGAGTCTGCTATGAAAAGAACTAGGAAACAGTGTTCTAGGCAACAGAAGCAGCAAGTGCAAAGGTCCTGAGGCAGGACTGAATAGCAGGGAGACATTGGGGCTGGCATAGAGAGAGCAAAAGGAGGTGATGGGCCCTTGTTGGCTGTGGTCATGAGAACTGAAGTTTTCTTTTTGTTTAGTTTAGTTTTGTCTCTTTGCGCTGGGAGGCTGCAGAAGGGTTTTGAACAGGATCAGGATGAGACCAAATCTCTCTCACTGGGTAGGAGTGGCAGGTGGGGCTGGAGTTTTCCTGGAAGGAGAGCACCAGGGCTGCCTTTGTGAACTTTCAGTACTTTGCTTTCATGGGTCTCTTCCTCCATTTAAATGAAAGTATTAATTATATTTCGAACTGCATTGGTATAAAAGTGAATGTAATCCAGGCTGGATTCATGGTTACATATTCATTAATATCTATTCATTTTTTTCTTCTGCTTAAAGGATGAGTCAGCCCTGCAGAGCCACACAGAGGACTGAGAACTAGGTGATGCCAGGGTCTGTGCCCGTGGAGGACTCACAGCAGGATATATATATAATAGAATAAGACCTGGCGGGCAGTCAGTCAACAGACCTGCCTACAGCCACAACTTCAGGGGACTCCCACTAATGGATGGACAAATAAAATCGTCCAGACTCAACCAAATTGGAGAAGATGGTGGTGGCCAACTACCTTCTGTCATACCCACTGTCGGAAAAAGTTTCCAAGGGAACAGGGAGCCCTTTGACCTTCATGATGCTCAGAGACAGAAGAGCCGTTGCTGCCTTTGGACTGTCAACAGCAGAAAGAAGGGACTTTGCCAATACTAGTCACTGCCGAATCACCAGCAGGGTTCCTTGCCTATGGTAGCTTTTCAACTAATAGCTATTGATGCACTAAATAAGTGAAACTCACTGTTTCCCATTCAGGGACTTGGGCAAAGCTGGTGAGGATAAAATGGACAACAGGTAAGGGGATTACAGACAGGTTAGTGGTTATAGGTCATGAGAAGTGTGATTCCAGACTTGGGTGAAGCCATCTTCCACTGAGGTCTCTGCAGGGATGAAGTTCCAGCAATTGTACCCCTCATTTACCATGTGACTGCTTAGTGGGCCCTGATGTTTTCCTCTTCCCCCAAAATTCTGAATTCCTTTCTGTGATTGTCTGGGAGTGTTGGCCACTGCTTGATCTGCCTCAGTTTCTCTCTGAGAAGCTAGAGACACAAGGGTGGAAGGGAGGCATAAAGCAAGGGCTTCATGGACACCTTTCTCTGGAATTTTAGCACCCTCCACTGACTGCCTGAGGCTGTTTGGCACTCCTTGAGTTGACTCCAGGTGAGAAGAGAACCTTTCTGGCATATTGAGATAACAAAGTGGAGGCAGGATTGTGTAAGACTTGAAACAGCCCTCACAGTTGGATGCTTATTTAAACCACATCTTTAGTCCTTTATTAGCTCCATGACACTGGACAATTTAGAGAGCCCTTCTGAACCTGAATTTCCTAATCTGTATAATAGGGGAAATCATAGTACCTACTTCCAGTGAGGATTGTGTAAATAAACGAGACCCTTAACTTGGGGGTCTGGCATCATTCAGGATGGACGTCATAAATAGTCTAGATTCTAGATTTTCTAGACTCTAGAAAATAAAAGCAGGGCTAGAAAACAACAGCTGACCTAAACCAAACAACATAAAAAGTTGTCCTTAAAAACCAGACTCAGCCTGACCTGTGGTGGCGCAGTGGATAAAGCATCGACCTGGAAATGCTGAGGTCGCCGGTTCGAAACCCTGGGCTTGCCTGGTCAAGGCACATATGGGAGTTGATGCTTCCAGCTCCTCCCCCCTTCTCTCTCTCTGTCTCTCTCTCCTCTCTCTCTGTCTCTCTCTCTCTGTCTCTCTCCCTCTCTCTCCTCTCTAAAAATAAATAAATAAAATAAAAATGAAAAACAAAGGCACTCTTTAAAAAAAAAAAAACAGACTCTGATGAAGATAGTATGGGAGAGAGGTGGGCAATAATCCAATCAACCCACAAGTTCAAAGAGAAGAATAAAAAGGTGAAAATAATTGAGGCAAAATGAAGAGGAGAAAGGGGGTCTTACTGGATATGAGGACATGTCATGGAGTTAGAATAATTACACAACATTGCTCTAGCAATGATATTTTATACAGAATTTGTAGACCCAAAAGTCACGTGGGTGCATGTGCACGTGATTTTTGCATAATGAAGGTGGTGTCACTGTTAGGTCGGCCAGTGACACGGATTGTGAAAGAATCCACAAAGAGTAGAAATACTGAAGCAGAAGAATTTACAGTTGTTTCTCCCCATTTCACGGTTCACTTTTCGCAGTCTCACTGTATCATGGATTTTAAAATTGTATATATCTAATTTTTTTTTTTTTTTTTTGCATTTTTCTGAAGCTGGAAACAGGGAGAGACAGTCAGACAGACTCCCGCATGCGCCCGACCGGGATCCACCCGGCACGCCCACCAGGGGCGACGCTCTGCCCACCAGGGGGCGATGCTCTGCCCCTCCTGGGCGTCGCCATGTTGCGACCAGAGCCACTCCAGCGCCTGAGGCAGAGGCCACAGAGCCATCCCCAGCGCCCGGGCCATCCCTGCTCCAATGGAGCCTCGGCTGCGGGAGGGGAAGAGAGAGACAGAGAGGAAGGCGCGGTGGAGGGGTGGAGAAGCAAATGGGCGCTTCTCCTATGTGCCCTGGTGGGGAATCGAACCCGGGTCCTCCGAACGCTAGGCCGACGCTCTACCGCTGAGCCAACCGGCCAGGGCTGTATATATCTAATTTTGTATTGTGGATTTTTCGTGGTGTATAGGCATTTTTATATATTTATTATTTTAATTATTTTTGCAGCAAAATAAGTGTGGGAAAGGTTTATAAGAGTATGGGGAGCGTTTATAAAACCTTAAAAATATATAAATAATAAAATAAAAATAACATCGCTACTTCGTGGATTTTTGCCTATCACGGGGGGGTTCTGGAATCTAACTCCCATGATAGATGAAGGACCACTGTATTACTTTCCAAGAGAGGAAAGGGCCAGGCACCAAGATGATAGTGCTGACCCCAAGTGAGGTGGACGCTTGGCTTTGTTTTTTTTCTCTGCAACATTCAAGCAAAACAAGCAGTTTATTAGGGAAAACTATACACTTGGCATAAGGCATAATCAGCCAAACTCAGCTAGTCTGCGTACCTCACCTACTGAGGTCTTCAGAGTTATAGACTCTTAGCTTCAAGGCTCTGTTTCTTTGTTATCAGGATTAGCAGCCAGGGTTTCAAGGTTTCCTTTTCCTGATATGGGAGTAACACAGGTTTTCAAGACCATTTGAACATCTGGTGATTTTGTTTTGGAAGACCTTAAGACTATAGACTCCCTCCTTCAGTGGGTTGTGAGATAACCTCCCCTTATTTTTTTACCTACCCCTTTTCCTCGCCTGGTAACTGTCTATCCTACTGAACAATCACAGATCAGCAAGTGGTGATAAGACAATTAGCTAATTACTTGGAAGAAGAAAAAGAACCTGTCCTCATACTACATTCTAACACTTGGGATTAAATTTGACTATTTACAAAATAGAAAAATCTAACAGTGACTGAAACATGGAGGGAGAAGTTTTGCTATTGCTCATTTAACATTAAATCAGGAAATAAAGAACCCAGCACAGAGGCTCCATGCTGCCTGCTGGGACCCAGGGTCATCCCATCTCTTTGCACAGCCATTCTTAGCTATGTATGTGGCTTTTGTCCTCAGCAGTCATCGTGATCATGTTCTAGGCAGCAAGAAAGGGGAAGGATTATGTCCTTTAAAAAGTCAGGGATGGCATAGTTTTCCCTTCTAATCAGGAAAACAATAACTTTCAGGAGCCCTACCATCATTTACATCTCATTAGCCACCAATGGGTCCTGTGGCCACTTTTAGTTACACAGGAATCTGGGGACATTTGTGTTTTAAATGGAGCATATTGTTGCTCCAGACAAAATCAATGTTTTAGTAATGAAGGAGGGAAATAAATATCAGGCACGCAACCAAGTATCTTTGCAAAAATACCTGCAAACAAATTTCAGTGGTAGCAGTCAGCCTTCAAGATGGCCCTATGATTGCAAACCAATCAATCTGATTCATCACATAAACAAAAGGAAGGAGAAAAACCACATGATAATTTCAATAGATGCAGAAAAAGCATTTGATAAAATCCAGCACTCATTTATGATCAAAACTCTCAGCGAAGTGAGAATACAGGGAACATACCTCAACATGATAAAGGCCTTCTATGACAGGCCCACTGCCATCATCATACTCAATGGGCAAAAATTAAAAGCAATCCCCTTAAGATCAGGAACAAGGCAGGGGTGCCCCCTTTCACCACTCTTTTGTTTTTTTTTTTTTGGTTTTTTTTTATTTTTCTGAAGCTGGAAACGGGGAGAGACAGTCAGACAGACTCCCGCATGCGCCCGACCGGGATCCACCTGGCACGCCCACCAGGGGCAACGCTCTGCCCACCAGGGGGCGATGCTCTGCCCTTCCGGGGCGTCGCTCTGCCGCGACCAGAGCCACTCTAGCGCCTGGGGCAGAGGCCAAGGAGCCATCCCCAGCACCCGGGCCATCTTTGCTCCAATGGAGCCTTGGCTGTGGGAGGGGAAGAGAGAGACAGAGAAGAAGGAGGGGGTGGGGGTGGAGAAGCAAATGGGCGCTTCTCCTATGTGCCCTGGCCGGGAATCGAACCTGGGTCCCCCGCACGCCAGGCCAACGCTCTATCACCACTTTTATTCAACATAGACCTGGAAGCCCTTGTCACAGCAATCAGACAAGAAGAAGAAATAAAAGGCATCCAAATTGGAAAAGAAGAAGTAAAACTATCATTATTTGCAGATGATATGATACTGTATATAGAAAACCTTAAAGTCTCAGTCAAAAAACTACTGGACCTGATAAATGAATTAAGCAAGGTGGCAGGATATAAAATTAACACTCAGAAAGCAGAGGAATTTTTATACACCAACAATGAATTGTCAGAAAGAGAAATTAAGGAAACAATCCTCTTCACTATTGCAACCAAAAAAATAAAGTACCTAGGAGTAAATTTAACCAAGGAGATTAAAGACTTGTACTCGCAAAATTATAAAACATTGACAAAAGAAATCAAGGAAGATACAAACAAGTGGAAGCATATACTGTGTTCATGGATAGAAAGAATAAACATCATTAAAATGTCTATATTACCCAAAGCAATTTACAAATTCAATGCAATACCAATGACATGCTTCAAAGATATAGAACATGTATTCCAAAAATTTATATAAAACCAAAAAGGAACATGAACAGCCTCAGCAATCTTGAAAAGGAAGAATAAAGTGGGTGGTATCACACTTCCTGAAATCAAGTTATACTACAAGGCCATTGTACTCAAAACAGCCTGGTACTGGCATAAGAATAGTCATATAGATCAATGGAAAAGAACAGAGAACCCAGAAATAAACCCAGTTTATTTATTTATTTATTTTTTTATTTTTATTTTTTACAGAGACAGAGAGTCAGAGAGAGGGATAGACAGGGACAGACAGACAGGAACGGAGAGAGATGAGAAGCATCAATCATTAGTTTTTCATTGCGCGTTGCAACACCTTAGTTGTTCATTGATTGCTTTCTCATATGTGCCTTGACTTCAGCAGACCGAGTAACCCCTTGCTCGAGCCAGTGACCTTGGGCTCAAGCTGGCGAGCTCAGGGTCTTGAACCTGGGTCCTCTGCATCCCAGTCCGACGCTCTATCCACTGCGCCACTGCCTGGTCAGGCAAACCCACATTTTTATGGACAATTGATATTTGATAAAGGAGGTAAGAGTATACAATGGAGTAAAGACAACCTCTTTAACAAATGGTGTTGGGAAAATTGGACAGTTACCTGCAAAAAAAATGAAACTAGACCACCAACTTACATCATTCACAAAAATAAACTCAAAATGGATAAAAGACATAAATGTAAGCCGTGAAACCATAAACATCTTAGAAGAAAACATAGTAAGTTCTCCGACATCTCTCACAGCAATATATTTGCTGATTTATCTCCATGGACAAGTGAAATAAAAGACAGGATAAACAAATGGTACTATATCAAACTAAAAAACTTTTGCACAGCTAAAGACAATAAGAACAGAATAAAAAGACAAACTACACAATGGAAGAACATATTCAACAATACGTCCGAAAAGGTGGTTAATAACCAAAATTTATAAAGAACTTGTAAAACTCAACACCAGGAAGATAAACAATCCAATCAAAAAATAGGCAAAAGAATTGAATAGACACTTCTCCAAAGAGGACATACAGATGGCCAATAGGCATATGAAAAAATATGTATTCATTAGAGAAATGCAAATTAAAACCACAATGAGATATCACCTCACACCAGTCAGAATGGTGCTCATCAACAAAACAACACATAGTAAGTGCTGGTGAGGATGTGGAGAAAAGGGAACCCTCCTGCTCTGTTGGTGGGAATGCAGACTGGTGCACTACTGTGGAAAACAGTATGGAGATTCCTCAAAAAATTAAAAATCGAACTGCCTTTTGACCAAGCTATCCCACTTTTAGGAATATACCCCAAGAACACCATAGCACTGTTTCAAAAGGAGAAATTCACCCCCATGTTTATGGCAGCATTGTTCACAATAGTGAAGATCTGGAAACAGCCCAAGTGTCCGTCAGTGAACTAGTGGATTAAAAAGCAGTGGTACATATATACAATGAAATACTATGGGGCCATGAAAAAGAAGGAAATCTTACCTTTTGCGACAACATTGATGGACCTGGAAACTATTATGTTAAGTGAAATTAGCCAGGCAGAAAAAGAAAAATATCATATGACCTCACTCATTTGAGGAATCCAATGAAAAATGTGAACTGAGGAACAGAATTGAGACAGAGGAGAGATCAAAGGGACCAGAGAAAAAGAGGACAGAGGGAAGGGGGATGATAAGGTGGGATAAACCTGAAGGGAAGGGGGGAGGGCACTATCAGGAGGGGGTAAGGGAGATGTTGAGGGAAATAGGGGGGAGGGAGGATGCATTCAGGGCAACACTAGAATCTATGTAAACACAATAAATTAAAATAAAATAAAAAAGATGGCCCCCATGACCCTCACCTCACTGGTATTCAAGTCTCTCCCATATAAAGTCAGAGGTGGGGTGACCTGTGTGACCAGTGGAATTCTGTAGGACAAGATGTGATTTCAAAGGCTAGGTCATAAACAGCATTGCAAATTCTGCCTTGGTCATTTGCGGGGATTGATAAATATTTTCAGTAAAGGACTCTATAGTAAATACGTTATGCTTCACAGGCCATACAATCTTTGTTTCAACAGCTTGACTTGTTTGCAGTGCGAAAGCAGTCATAGGCAACTTGTAAACAAATGGGCCTGTGTTCTGATAGAAGTTTATAAAAACGGGCAGTGGGTTGTTCTGGCTGGTATCTTAGTTGATTAGGGTATCATCTTGATATGCCAAGTTATAAGTTTGATCCCTAAAGTGTACACAAGAATCAACAAATAGATGCATAAATAAGTGGAATAACAAATCGATGTTTCTCTCTCTCTCCTTCCCTCTCTTAAAAAAAAGAAGAAAAAAAAAGCTATGGCTGCATTTGACCCATGAGCTGTAGTTTTCAGCAACTACATTTTGGGGTAACTTGTTATTCAGCAATAGCTGATGAATACAAGATTATATGAAGAGTTAAATACCTAAAAATCAAACTTCACTCTTCCATGTGACTATAAGGAAGTAAATGGATTTCATATCTCTTGAGATTTCAAAGCCCCTTTTAAGTTTAAGAGCAGTGGGAGAAATATGAAAGAGATGTACTGGTTGTCTCTCCTTAAAGCTTAAAAAGCTTATATGAATTTATTCATATGAATATTGCAACCAAACGATTGAAAAGCCCATGGACAAAGAAGTCGCAAATATCCAGGTAAAAAATGCAGACCAGTAGCGCTGATTTATCTGGGAAAGATATTCACCTTAATGAGCATTCAAAGATACTAATCATTAATTTAAAATGAGATGTCTCAATAGTGACTTTTTAAAAATTACTAAATTTTGCTTTGACGTGATGCATTCAGCATCAATTGGAGAGCATGTGGCACGACGTGCCAAGAGTTATAAAATGTTTATCCTTTACAAGCCAGTATTTCCACTTCTGAGAATTCATTCTAAAGAAACATGAGAAGCAGGAAAATATGTACACGTAACAATACTTGTGGTAACACTATTTTAACAGTCTGATGGCACAGAGCCTAAGGGGCACTGTGAGGTAAAATGCAGTGCACTGAGATGATACAATCTATTAGGTGGTCATTGAACAATTTTTTTTTAATTTATGTTTTTAAGGAGATTTTCTAACAATACAAAAATATTTTTTTCTAACACTATGGAAAGTGCTTTTCTATAATGTTTCAAGAAAAAAGCTGCCTACAGATAGACCTCAATTTATTTCCTGTATTTCTCTGTGATTAAAAATCCTGCTGCCTAGAAAAGAATGAAGAGGGTAAAGGGGGTCGAAGATGTGGTGGCAGAAGGAGAGTAGACGTGGTGGCAGAAGGAGAAGGGTGGTGAGCTCAAAATAGAGTACAGGGATGTTATATTATAATATTGTACACTTGAGGCTGACCAGGTGGTGGTGCAGTGAATAGAACGTCATCCTGGAATGCTGAGGACCGAGGTTTGGAAACCCAAGATCACCAGCTTGAGCAAAGGATCACTCACTCTGCTGGAGCACCCACCCCCCTCCGTCAAGGCAATCGATGAACAACTAAGATGCCACAATAAAGAATTGATGCTTCTCATTTCTTTCCCTTTTTGTCTGTCTATCCTTGTCTGTCCCTCTCTCTCTCTATCTAATATATATATATATATATAGTACACCTGAGATTTATATAATATTATTAACCAATGCTACCCTAGGAAATTTAATTTTAAAAATCATGAGTAAATCCTGGAGATCTAATGTACAACATGGTGATTATAGTTAATAATACTGTGTGATAGATTTGAAGTTGCTAGACTTGAAGAGAGATCTTCATGTTTTCACCACAAAATAAATGGTAATGAGGTGAGGTGTTGGCCAGCTCTCCTGCAGCCATCAATTCCAGTATATCTGTATATCAACTCCATCTATACTTTGTACATCTTAAATTCAATCACACAATGTCCTATGTCAATTACATAACAATAAGGTTGGAAAAAATACATAAAATAAGGATCCTTTTCTGTCCTACAAAAAGAAATAACGTGTATAAATTATTTTGTATACAATAAAGCTCTCTAATAAAACTAGCAGCCCTGGCTGGATAGAGCATCAGCCCAGTGTATGGACATCCTTGGTTCGATTCCTGGTCAGGGTCCACAGGAGAAGTGACCATCTGCTTCTCCCCTACATGCTCTCCCCCTTCTCTCTCTATCTTTCCATCCTGCAGCCAGTGGCTTGATTGGTTCGGGCATGGCCCTGAGCACTGAGGATGGCTCAGTTCGTCCGAGTACCAGCCCCAGACAGGTGTTGCTGGGTGGATCCTGGTCAGGGTGCATGCGGGAGTCTATCTCATTGTCTCCTCTCCTCTCACTTAAAAAAGAATTAGCTATTACTAAAATCCTATTGCCTGTGGAACAACAAAAACATTCTTTCATTGCTGGTGAAAATGAAAAAAGGTACAGTCCCTTTAGAAGACAGTTCTGTGGTTTCTTATAAAACTAAACATACTCCTACCATACACTCCAGTGATTGAGCTCCTTGATATTTACCCAAGTGAGTTGAAATCTATGACCACATAAAAACCTGCACACGGATGTTTATAGCAGCTTTCTTATAATTGCACCCCAAAAGAAAAAAAACCCACAAGATGTCCTTCAACAGATGAATATATAAGCAAAGTGGTACATCCAGACAATGGATATTATTCATCGAGAAAAAGAAATGAGCTATCAGGGCATGAAAAGACATGGAGAAAGCTTAAATGTATGTTACTAAGTGCAAGAAGCCAGTCTAAAAAGGTTACGTACTGCATAATTCCAACTCTATGATGTTCTGGAAAAGGAGAAACTACGGAGACAGTAAAAGGATCAGTGGTTTTCAGGGCTGAGATGGTGGGGATGGATGAACAGGTGATGCACAGAGGATTCTTGGTGATGGGTACATGTCATGATACATTTGTCCAAACCTATAGAATGTACATCAAAATGAACCCTAATGTCATAGGATTTGGGGTGATCACTGATGCCAGGCAACACCCAGGGAGGTGAAGGAAGGCTGCAACCCCATCCAGGTCCTTGTCAAAGAACAAGAAGGAATTCTGGAGCATGACAGAAAGGTTTAGCAAAACACAGCAAATTTATTAAAGCAATAGAATGCGCTTGAGAGGTGAGAGTGGGTGACTTTGGAAAGCGAGATGCACCAATGGGGTCCGGGTGGAGGGTTTTTATTAAACATGGGACAGGGGGAGGATAGGGTGGTCCTCGGCTTCTGATAATGGAGAGCTGCTCAGGCCACTCATCCTTGTCCCTCCTCTCCAGATAGTGATTTTTTTTTGGTCCTTCCTGTTACAGGAGATTAAGGAAGGGCAAGTGGAGGAATAGGTGGCCAGTGAAGGTCAGTCCACAATGTTCCAACCAAGATGGAGAAAGGGAGGGGTAGAGCTTGAGGCTTTTGTTTCCTGTTCTAATCTTCCTGCTTCAATCAAGACATTTTACCATCGTGGGTGGGGTCATTGATTGTAACAAAAGCACCACTTTGCTAGGGGATGTGGATAGTGGGGAGGCTGTGCATGTGTGGGGACAGGGGGTATATGGGAAATCTCTGCGCTTTCTGCTCAATTTTGCTGTAAACTTACCAATGCTCTAAAAAAATAAAGTCTATTGAAAAAGTTGCCCTTATGCTGAATGGAAAAAGCCAGTTTCAAAGGCGATACACTATGTGATTTGATTTATATAACATTCTCAGAAAGACTAAACTCTAGTGACAGAGGAAAGAGTTGCCAGGAAAGGGGAGAGGGAAGGGGAGACTGCAAAGGGGGAATATGAGGGAGTTTGGGGGGGAATAACAGAACTGTTCTCTATCCTGATTGTCATAGTTGCATGGAATCTATGCATGTGTTAAAATTCACAGAGTGACATAACGAAAGAAAAATCTCCATCTTACTTTATGATATATGTTTTTAAATTTTAATGCAAAGAAGGAAATTCTGTTGCCAGATCCTCAGCTAGTCTACAGGACTCTGTCAGGTTTTGTGCTCTGAATCAAGGGTTGGCGTGTCTGGACCTACTGCAAGCTACAGATGCACAGAAACCCCACACACACACAAGGCTGCATATCTTGCCAATGATTTCTGGGGTCCATGCCCCCCCACGGGCCCTTCCCTATGAGCCCCAGTTTGTCTTTGGCACCCAGGACAAATTCCAGTGGCTCCTCAGATCCACCAACACCTCCCTCAGTTGTAGCTCCCTTCATGTCCCCACCCGAGCCATGGCCTCCTCAGTCACTCTGACGTTCAGCCTGAAGAATCATTGTCCAGTCTTACCCCTCTCTCTTCTCCAATCAGTCACCTAGGTCTGCAGACTTTACCTCCTGAGTACCTCCTAAAATTTCTTCAACATATCTGCCACAGAAATATCTGACAAAAGATTTGTGTCCAGAATATACCAAGAGCTTCTACAAATCGACACAAAAAAGACAGAAAACCTAAAGGAAAAAATAAGCTCTTCACAAAAAGTGATCTCTCAATGGCCAATAAATGAAGATGCTTGATATCATGACTCATTGGAAAAAATGCAAATTAAAACCAAAATGCATGATACTCCACACCTACCAGAATGGTTAACATGAGGAAAACAATACCAAGTCATGCTTCCAAGCTGCTGATGGAAATGTAAACTGGCACACTACTTTGAAAACTGTTTGGCAGTATTCAAAGCGCTAAACAAACTCCTACACTATGACTCCCAGGAATAAATTCAAAAGAAATGTATATTTATGTTCATGCAAAAAACCTACAACCCTGACCTGTGGTAATACAGTAGATAAAGCTTCAACCGGGAACGCTGAGGTTGCCAGTTCAAAACTCCAGGTTTGCCTGGTCAAGGCACATACGAGAAGCAACTACTATGAGTTGAAGTTCCTCCTCCCTACCCCTCTTCTCTCTAAAATCAATAAATAAAATCTAAAAGAAGAAAAACAAACTCACAAGAATGTTCATAACACTTCTGCTTGTAATACCCCCAAGCTGGAAACAATTTAAACGTCCAATAAAAGAATGGATCAGACAGTAGTTGTGGTGATGTCAAAAAATGTAATTCTTTATAGCAATGATTCTCCACCAGGGGTGATTTTTATCCCTAAGGGGACATTTAGCAAGGTCTAGAGACATTTGTGGTTGTCACAAGGTGGAGGGATGTGCTACCATCATCTTGTGGGTAGAAAGACCAGGGAGGCTGCTCAACTTCTTTCAATGCACAGGACACACAAAGAATTATCCAGATTGCCTGACTGGTGGTGGCAGAGTGGATAGAGCATCGACTCAGGATGCTGAGGTGCCTGATTTGAAACCCCAAGGTCACCCGCTAGAGCACAGAATTGTGGGCTTGAGCACAGGCTTGCCAGCTTGAGATCAGTGTCGCTAGCCTGAGTGCAGGATCATCAACATGATCAACATCACTGGCTTGAGCAAGGGGTCACTGGCTTGGCTTGAGCCCCCTCCACCCCCTGTGTAGGCATGTATGAGAAGCAATCAGTGAACATTAAAGAGATACACCTATCACCTATCAGTTGATGCTTATCTCTTTCCTCTGCCCCCTTTCCTGTTCCTCTCTTGTGCACTCTCTTTCTAAAAAAAAAAAAAAAAAAAAAGAATTAGCCAGCTCTAAATGCAATTAATGGTTAAGAGTCCCTGCTATATAATAATGACAAAGAACACAGACTAGAACAACTTGGATAAAATTCACCAGCCTAATGCTGTGCAAAATAAACCAGACATACAAGAAAACATCCTGTCTCTTTCAGTTTGTAGAGCCCAAATGACGGGCAAAATGATTCGATGCTGTTCAAAGTCAAGTTAGGGGTGATCCTGGGTGGGAATAAAAGAAAGGAGGCAATGTGGGGACTTCTAGGGGCTGGTGATGGTCTGTCATTGATCTGGGCGCTGACTACATAAGCATGCTCACATTGTGAAAATTTTGTGCGATACAGTTGTGACTTGTGTGCTTTTTCTGTATGCATGCTCTTTTTCAGGGTTTGGGAACCTATAGCTCGCGAGCCAGATGTGGCTCTTTTGATGGCTGCATCTGGCTCACAGACAAATCTTTATTTATTTATTTATTTATTTTATTTTATTTTTTTTTATTTTTTTTTCATTTTTCTGAAGCTGGAAACGGGGAGAGACAGTCAGACAGACTCCCGCATGCACCCGACCGGGATCCACCCGGCACGCCCACCAGGGGCGATGCTCTGCCCACCAGGGGGCGATGCTCTGCCCATCCTGGGCGTCGCCATGTTGCGACCAGAGCCACTCTAGCGCCTGAGGTAGAGGCCACAGAGCCATCCCCAGCGCCCGGGCCATCTTTGCTCCAATGGAGCCTTGGCTGCGGGAGGGGAAGAGAGAGACAGAGAGGAAAGCGCGGCGGAGGGGTGGAGAAGCAAATGGGCGCTTCTCCTGTGTGTCCTGGCCGGGAATCGAACCCGGGTCCTCCGCACGCTAGGCCGACGCTCTACCGCTGAGCCAACCGGCCAGGGCCTCACAGACAAATCTTTAATAAAAAAAAAATAATAATAACATTAAAAATATAAAACATTCTCATGTATTACAATCCATTCATTTCCTACCGCTCATGTTCATGGTTGCGGGTGGCTGGAGCCAAAAATTTTCATTGGATAACGCCTAACATACATGGGTTGTTGTGAGGTCAGGAAGTAAACTTCCCTCCTTTTAATCAAGTAGTCAGCTAGCTAATTGCAGAAACCCTTTTGACGAAGAAGATGGCTAAAAGAAAAAAAGATGAGGAGTATCGTACTTTTCAGCAGGAATGGACAGAGGAATTCGCCTTTGTGCAGAGAGCAGGTTCTGCAGTGTGTCTAATATGCAATGATAAAATTGCATCAATGAAACAGTCAAATATAAAGCGGCACTTCGACTCACGCCATACTACATTTGCATCGAAATATCCAGCAGGGGACAGCAGGAAGAAAGCATGTCAAGAGCTACTGTGCAGAGTGCAAGCTAGTCAGCAGCAACTCCGTGTTTGGATCCAACAAGGTGACTGGAATTCGGCTAGCTTTGCTGGTGCTTTAGCAATTGTGAGAAACGGAAAGCCATTCACAGATGGGGAGTATGCCAAAACATTCATGCTTGATGTTGCCAATGAACTTTTTGACAACTTTTCGGATAAAGACAAGACAATTAAAGGAATAAAAGACATGCCTCTGTCGGCAAGAACTATTCATGATCATACCATCATGATGGCAAATCAAATTGAGGCAACAGAAGTGGAGGACATAAATGCAGCACCATTCTTCTCTCTTGCTTTGGATGAGTCAAAATATGTAAGCCATTTATCCCAATTCAGCGTGATTGCAAGATATGCTGTCGGTGACACACTATGTGAAGAAAGTCTTGCTGTTTTGCATATGAAAGAGACAACAAGAGGGGAGGATTTATTCAAGTCTTTCACTGAGTTCGCTAAAGAAAAAAAATTTACCGATGGATAAACTTATTTCGGTGTGTACTGATGATGCTCCGTGCATGGTGGGGAAAAACAGAGGATTCGTAGCGCTTCTTCATGAACATGAAAAGAGACCCATCCTAAGTTTTCACTGCATCCTACATCAGGAGGCGCTTTGTGCTCAGATGTGTGGCAAGCAGCTTGGTGAGGTGATGTCGCTGGTCATTTGGTTGGTCAACTTTATTGTTGCCCGAGCTTTAAATGATCGCCAGTTTAAAACACTGCTGGATGAAGTTGGGAATAATTATCTTGGTCTGCTTCTTCACAGCAATGTGTGTTGGTTGTCAAGAGGGAAGGTGCTCAGCCCTTTCGCGGCTTGTCTGAGCGAAATCCAGACTTTTCTTGAAATGAAAATCATCGAGCATCCTGAGTTAGCTAACACTGAGCGGCTACTGAAGTTCTACTATCTCGTGGACATAACTGAACATCTGAACCAGCTCAATGTGAAAATGCAAGGTGTTGGAAATACAGTCTTATCTCTTCAATAAGCAGTGTTTGCATTTGAAAACAAGCTGGAACTCTTCATCGCCAACATTGAAACAGGTCATTTACTACACTTTGAAAAACTGGGAGAGTTTAAAGATGCATGCACAGCAAGTGACCCTGCTCAACATCTTGATCTCCAGCAGCTAGCAGGCTTCACATCTAATTACCTGCAGTCATTCAAAGCACACTTTGGAGAATTTCGAGAGCGCACTCATCTTTTTAAGTTCATCACCCAGCTACACGAGTGTGCAGTGGACAGCGCCGACCTGAGTTACAACCCAGGTGTCTCTGTCAGAGATTTTGAGCTACAAGCTACTGACCTGAAGTCCTCAGACATGTGGGTGAATAAGTTCAAGTCACTGAATGAAGATTTGGGAAGACTTGCACGACAGCAAGCAGAGCTGGTGAGCAAACACAAGTGGAGAGAAATGAAAAAACGTCAACCTGCGGATCAGCTGATTGTCAAAACTTGGAACACACTTCCCGTCACATACCACACTCTGCAGCATGTGAATATTGCTGTACTGACAATGTTTGGCTCTACGTATGCATGTGAGCAGTCTTTCTCACATCTAAAGAACGTTAAGACCAACCTATGATCACGTTTAACGGATGGAAGTCTCAATGCCTGCATGAAGCTTAATCTCATCACATATCAACTAGACTACAAAGCATCAGCAAAACCATGCAGTACCAGAAGTTGCATTAATGCTAAGAAGTACTTTATTCATCATTGGTTAGCAACAGCATAACAACATTATTAAAAAGAATTCAGAGACTTAACTGTACTTTAAAAGTGTTGGTCTTTTGCAGCACTGTTCACAGTGGCCAAGACATGGAAACAACCAAAAAGCCCTTCAATAGAAGACTGGATAAAGAAGATGTGGCACATATACACTATGGAATACTACTCAGCCATAAGAAATGATGACATCAGATCATTTACAGCAAAATGGTGGGATCTTGATAACATCATACGGAGTGAAATAAGTAAATCAGAAAAAAACAAGAACTACATGATTCCATACATTGGTGGAATATAAAAACGAGACTAAGAGACATGGACAAGAGAGTGGTGGTTACCAGGGGTGGGGGGAGGGAGGATGCAGGAGGGAGGGAGGGAGAGAGTTAGGGGGAGGGGGAGGGGCACAGAGAAAACTAGACAGAGGGTGACGGAGGACAATCTGACTCTGGGTGAGGGGTATGCAACATAATTTAATGACAAGATAACCTAGACATGTTTTCTTTGAATATATGTACCCTGAAATATTAATGTCATCCCATTAACATTAATAAAAATTTATTAAAAAAAAAAGTGTTGGTCTTACATAAAATGCACACATTTACTTGTATTTAGTGTTAAACATATTGTATGGCTCTCACGGAATTACATTTTAATATATGTGGTGTTCATGGCTCTCTCAGCCAAAAAGGTTCCCTACCCCTGCTCTATTTGAATAAAGGTAAAGACCTTCACCTTCCCCCTTCCTCCGCCTCTTTGCCCTATTCAGGCCTTATCAACTCTGCACTGAGCAACTGTCCCTGCTTGCCCTCCAGACAGCAGTCAGGGGGTCTCTAGGGGCACACAAATAAGACTATGTCCCTTCCTGCTCTAAAACTTTCCATGGCTCTCTATAGCCTCTAAAATCATATCCAAGTCCTTAAGGACTTTCTTGGCACCAACCATGCTTCTTCTGTGGTCTTATCTCGACCTACCCTCTCTACTTCTTCTTTTTTTATTTTTAAATTCATTTTAGAGAGGAGAGAGAGAGAGAGAGAGAGAAGGGGGGGAAGAGCAGGAAGCATCAACTTCCCTATGTGTTTTGACCCAGTAAGCCCAGGGTTTCAAACTGGCAACCTCAGCATTCCAGGTTGACGCTTTCTCCACTGGGCCACCACAGGTCAGGCATAGTTATTATATTATTAACTTGTTTCCTATGCTGTACATTACATTCCTAGGACTATTCTGTAACTACCAATTTGTACTTTTTAATCCCTTCATATTTTTTACTTAGCCCCTAAGCCCACCACCCCTCTGACAACCATCAAAATGTTCTCTGTATCTATAAATTTGTCTCTGTCTTGTTTGTTTTATTCTTTAGATTCCAAAGGCAGGAATCCTTTTAAAAATTTATTTTTTATTTTTTATTTTTTTAGAGAGTGTGCAAGGGAGAGAAAGAGAGAAATATTGACTTGCTGTTCCATTTATTTATGCACGCATTAATTGATTGATTCCTTTTTTCTTAGAGGGGAGGGGACAGACAGACAGGAAGGGAGAGAGATGAGAAGCATCAATTCATAGTTGCAGCACCGTAGTATATGTCTTTCTCTAAAAGTCAATAAATAAAAAATAGTAATAATGAAAGGAGAGAGAATAGTGGAGGGTGGAGGATATAGCTGCAAACAAAGGCTAGAAGCTGGATTGGAGGGACAGGTTCTTCCACACTTGCAGCGAGTCCTCTGTGCCCTCCTGGTTCAATTCCTGTGTGCGGGGAATCAAATCTCAGGGATGTGAAGCAAATTGCCTAGGGGCCCCACAGCCCAGAAAATCGTAACTTCCCCCACCTTCATGAGATCAGCTCCAGGGAGAGGCTTATTGTCCAAAGCTGAGGCCACTTGTGCAGATGACAATGGTTGGTCACCTGGCTACAGCTGGACCCCACTGAGTCCCCAGTGCATCTCAGGTGGTCATGATCCACGATTGTCTTCCATTCATGGCTCCAGGCTTCATGCCTTCGCGTGCTGCTGATCCAGGGTCACTTTCTTATCCAGCCATCAAGAGGGGGCACAGCACCTTCCCTTATTGTTCTCCACTAAGTGGGCACCATGGCCGAACCTGGGGCTGCTCCACCTTCCATGCTGCCTGATCCGTGCACCCCACCAAACTGCAGACGTATTCCCCCCATCACAACCTTCTTAAATTTATCCTGACTTGTTATGTGTCCTAACATGTGGTCTATCCTAGAAAGTGTTCCATGTGCACTGAAAAGAATGTGTATTTTCTGCCAATATGGATTGAAATGCTCTGAAGGTACCGATTAAACCCATCTGATCTAGTGTGTCATTTAAGGCTGATGTTTACTTGTTGATTTTCTGTCCGTAAATTCTGTCCCTTGATGTCAATAGGGAGTTAAAATCTCCTACTATGACTCCAAATCACAGACTTTGGCCAGCTGCGCCCTACGCCTCCCAGCCTCCAGAATGGCCTCTAAAGCCCCCAATTTTGCGGTTGGCTTCTGAGCGAAACCATGAATGGGGCGGCATGGCCTCGGAGTTGGGACACGTCCCTGAGGTCCAAGGCGATGTCTGGGCCTCCTCGGGAACGCCCAGCCGAGCCATGCGCCACAGCAGATGTGCAGGTCAGAGCCAGGTCAGAAGAGAGGACTCCGGAGGGCGCCGGGTGGGACGTGTAGCGGACGGAGAAACGGAAATCAGACTGAGCGCACCACGTCCACACTGTGTTCAGAGCGGAGCGATAGGTAGAAGCAAGATATCTGCTTCTGGATCCCAGTAGAGCGAGCCTGCGACCCCGGCGGGGGGCGGGGCCAGCGGCGGGGACCGGAGCGGCCTACCGCCGAGAAGGAGCGGAGCGCAGTGCCGCCGGGACCCCGCGTCTGGCCGGACCTGCCCCTAGGCCCGCCTCCAGGCCCAGCCCCCGCCCCGCCCCAGCCTTTTTCCAGGCCCGCGGCTGACTCGGTGCTGGAACGAGTCTGGCCAGCCCGCGCTCGCTGCGTGCGTTTCCGTTACTGGCGCGCGGCCGCCAGCCCAGACGCCCACCCGGCGCACTCGCGCGCCCCCGCTGCCCAGGTAAGCGAGCTTCCTGAGCCCACAACACCGCCCACAACGCCATCCTCGCGGCCAGCTCCGGCCCCTCCTCCGCAGCCATGGAGGCCCCGGCCCAGTCCCTGGACGCAGCTGCTGTGTCTCCCGTCCCCCGTCCCCTGACGGCATCTCGGGGCTTCCTATCGGGTCCCAGGCCCAGGCTGCGTCCCCGACAGAGCCCTGCTCCCCGGAGGGCCCCGGCGCCGCGCGCCTAGGACGGGCGGCCAAACGGGGGCGAGGGACTGGGGTCAAGCCTGGCACCGGGAAGCAGGGTGATCTGGGTGCGTGAATGCGGGGAACGCGACGGGAATGTCGGCCCGTCACCTGCAAATCCATACGGAGCGCTCATTCGGTGCCGCCGGCGTGCTAAAGCTGGGGATGCAGACGGGGTCCCAGTCGCGGAGCTCGCAGCCGGGCCTCGTGGACGGCTAGGAACCGCATAATCATAAACCGATCATTCTAGCCCGTGCTACGTGTGGGGAAAACAACGCATCCAGGCAAAGGGGTAAGTTAAGTCAGGGAAGACTTCTCGGAGAAATTGTCATCCGGGCCTGAGTGGCCAGCCAGCAGGGAGGGCTTTTCAGGCCCAGAAAACAGCAAGATTCTGAAGCAGGGCCCAGCCTGGTGTGTTTGCAGAGCAAAAAAAAAGGCCAGCGTGGCTGAAGCGCAGGGATTGGAGGTTGGGAGAGCTTGCGGACCTCGAAGGTAGATGGCGACGAGTGTGCGGTTTCCATTCTCAAGCCTGTGGGGACCATAGAAGGCTTAGAACAAAGTGCGTGAGGGACTCCCATTGCATTTCAGAATATCCAGCAGCTGCTGTGGGCAGAACAGATGGGAGGAGGCTGCTGCTGTGCACCTGTCAGGGCTGATGGAAACTAAGTGAATTGGGGGTTCATTTTGGCAGAACATAATTTTTATTTCCTTCCTGCTCAGAAGTGGGCATGAAGGAAAATGCCCAGAGGAGATTGTTGGCACGGGCAGCTGGGAGTGTGGAGGAGCCTTTCATCTGGGATGGAGAAACAGAGAGAAACATGTCTGGAGGTGGAGCTGTGAGATGCTACCTGATGGGGGAGCCCAGGCAAGGTCCCAAGCTGCAGGATCTGTTGCATGAGGCCACCCGAGTTAAAAATTTTGGAGCATGGGGCTGTATTTGAAACCCCTGGCATCCCCAGAATGATCTCAGTCCTCTTCCAAGAGCAGCTGCTGCAAACATACCAGTGAGCCTGGACCCTCCCTCAGCACACCGGGGTCCCCACGGGCCTAGCCAGGTGGCAGGGATGAGGCTGTCAGGACCTTCCTTGCCTGCTCTCCCAGCTCACCTACTCCCAGCAAAGATGTTTTGAGGGGAGAGGGAAGTGTCAGTGGAAATAAGCTGAGAGTCTTGGGTCTTGAACTGGACTTTTGGCTCCAGGGAAAGTTTTCTGAGCTTCAGTTTGCCCATCTGTATAATGAGTCAGTAGTTCCTATCCCTGAGAGTGTTGGGGTCAAATGAAGCCTTGGCTAGGAAAGGGCTTGGCCATCTCAGTGGCAGCCTGATGTCTGGGGGTATGGGGAGGGCTCTGGTGCTGATGGGAGTTCACAACCCCATTAGCCTCCATTTCTTGTTCTGAGAAATGGGAGTGAGGTGGTTAACTACACCCACCTCCAGACCCAGGCCCATTTGCAGACTGAGCGAGTCAGACATGCAAATTGTTTGGTTGGCCCAGTGCCTGGCATGGAGTGAACACTGGCACAGGAGCTGCTGGGGTGGCTGTAGATGGTGGGGGGAGCAGGCCTGGGTTCACTCCTCCCACCTCCCACCTCCCACTACCCCTAGGACACCCACAGGAAAGCTGGCATGGGGGTGAGAGGCACAGTCTTCTCTTATCTGGACAGTGCAGGCTGTCCCCTTTCCGGCTGTGGGGCTGAGGCTGTCTAGAGGTTGCCACTGACCAAGTCCTGCCAGTTTGAGTTCAGTGCCCTCAGGATAGTGACATCACCTCCTACTACTGTGCTTCAGTTTCTTCCTTACAAAATGGGAATAATAGCAATCATCACCTCAGAGGAGAGCACAGTACCTAGCTGCTAATAAGCACAGGTAAAACAGGCTGCCTGGGGGAAGGGAGCCAGGGGAATGACCTGGTTCAGCCTCGGGAGGGGTCAGAAATGCTTCTTGGACGAGGTGGCTGTTGGATTCATTAGAAAGGATGATTAAGAGTTAATGGGCAGGCCTGACCTGTGGTGGCGCAGTGGATAAAGCGTCAACCTGGAAACACTGAGGTTGCTGGTTCAAAACCCTGGGCTTACCTGGTCAAGGCACATATGGGAGTTGATGCTTCCTGCTCCTCCCCTCCCTTCTCTCTCTCTCTCTCTCTCTCTCCTCTCTATAATGAATAAATAAAAATCTTAAAAAAAAAAAAAAAGAGAAGTCCTCCCAAGCCCAACCTTAAAAAAAAAAAAAGTCTCATTAAAAAAAAAAGAAAAGAGTTAATGGGCAGAGCCTGACCAGGTGGTGGTGCAGTGGGTAGAGCGTCGGACTGGGATGTGGAGGACCCAGGTTCCAGACTCCGAGGTCACCAGCTTGAGCGTGGGCTCATCTGGTTTGAGCAAGGCTCACAGGCTTGAGCCCAAGGTCACTGGCTCGAGCAAGGGGCCACTCAGCCTGCTATAGCCCCTCAGTCAAGACACATATGAGAACTAAATCAATGAACAACTAAGTAACCACAACGAAGAATTGATGTTTCTCATATCTCTCCCTTCCTGTCTGTCTGTCCCTATCTGTCCCTCTCTCTGTCTCTCTCTGTCTCTGGCACACACACACACACACACACACACACACACAAAGAGTTAATGGGCAGAGACCAGAGCTAACATGTGGCGAGAAACTGCAAGGTACATAGGAGTTACTTCATTCAGAAGCCAGCATGGAGTCAGGCACAATTGTACTAGTCTAGATCAAGGTGGGACTGGACCAGGTGGAGGCGTGGATGTGTGAGAAATGGGTGCATCGATTTGCAGCTGGGTGGGTTGCAGAAGCTGCTGATTGTGAAGCGGGTTCAGGTGCAAGTCAGCAATCTTTCTAGCATCTGGAAACTGTGGTGCCACTGGAGGTTCAGGTAGAGGTGAGGTGAGGCTAGGTGCAGGGCAGGCTTTGGAACAGCAAACCTGGAGCTTGGGAGACATACCCATCTTGGGTGGGAGGGTGGAGTTTGGAGAGAGGGTGGAAGAAACTAGGAGTTGGTGACAAGTCAGAAGCCAAGGGAGCAAGGGCTTCATAAAAGAGGAAGAGGTCAACTTCAGCCATGTTTCTGAATCCCCTGCTTCTAATCCTGCCCTTTCTGCCTCCCCATCACACCCACAGCCTTTCAGAATAGGCTGTCCATTGCCACCCTTGAATCTGTACCTCAGACCCAACCTGGCCCTGACTGCATTAGCAAAGAGGAGGCTTTTCTCTTCCCTCAGTATTGACTTTATACCTTTGTTAATGTAATGCCCTCACACCAGCTCCCCACACTGAACCAGCAGGAGTTTGGCTTCTCCCCACCCCTCCTAGGCTTTCAAAACCATGGTTTCCCCCACCCCCGTCCCATGACTTTGTATCTAAGGAGGGGTGAAGCCCCTGCCAGCCTTGCCATCATCAGGACCCCCTCTGCCCAGCTTCGCCTTCCTTCCACCTGTGCCTGTCATTCATTCAGCACATATTTAGGAAGTACCTACTCTGAGACAGTGGGGAACAGCAGTGAACAAAATGAACCCCCCTCCTCCCATGGAGTTGATGTTCTCAAGGGAGAGGAACAGGAAGGTGATAAGGTGATGAAACCTAAAGGATGAGAAGGAGCCAGCCAGATTGGGAATAGACGGGCTTTTGGAGGAAGAGCATTCAGGCAGAGGGACCAGCATGTGCAAAGGTCCTGAGGCAGGACTGGGCCTGGCATGTTGGAGGTAGAATAAGGGGTTGGTGTGGCTGGAGCAGATTGAGTGAAGAGGGAGAGTGAGAGAGGTGCAAGATAAAGAGGCTAAAGCTCTTCAGGCCCCTAGTGCAACAACAGCAGACCATGGGAAGGTGCTTGCTCCAGGACTGCTTTATGGTTTGCAGAGAAGGCATGATGGCTTTGGTACTTTATCCTTGTGTGCACTGGTCATTCTGCTCTAAAGCGCTAGAACTCTGAAGGCTGAGTGGGCTGGCAGGAGGAGGGAAGATCACCCCTTTCCCCTGTACTTGGTGGAGCTAGACTGACCTGGGAGACTCCCTGAAGGGGCTAGAGGGAGTTGAAGGAAGAAGCCAGGTCCTGTCACGCAAGGTCCTTGTCCCCTGCCATCTCCCTCTAGTTTAGACATGGGGTTGGGGAGGGCACAGTGACATTGGTGGTCTGGGCTGCAGGCCAGGCAAGTCAGACAGGACGCAGAGTTGGATAAGTTAGGATGTCCTCAGAAAGGTGATAAGAGCCGTAAGGGACACAGATGGCATAGAAGGTCGTGGCTGGGCCTTCAGGACAAGCAGCAAAATCCTAGCAGGTGTGTTTTAAGGATAGCCCTGCCATCAGCCCACTGTCACTCCCTGTCCAGGTTGAGGACAAAGTCTTGGTCACTCTTTACATACCCACCACTGACCCAGATGAGCCCCAAACCTTTCTGGCTTTGGAAGCTTTAGATACTTGGACCCTGGAACCTTAATCAGAGGTTCTGCTGAGTCATGATTAGAAACACCCCTCCCCCCCTCAAATCACCCTCCAAATAGGGATGGTTGCACCTAAGGGCAACTCCTTTAGATCCTGGCTCAGCTATGGCAGTATCCTGGCAGGTGCCATGGGACCACAGTTGGAGCAAGAGAGTCAGGCTAAACTATTGAGAGATGGCAGGGGACAAGGACCTTGCGTGACAGGAGAGAGCAAGCAAGACAAGTTCTGAAAATGTCTGCCTCTGGGTCTCATTTCTTCATCTAAGATATTGGTTAGATGTTGACTGTCATCTGCCTGCCCTCACCTCTTCCCATTCTTCCCTCCGTTTCAGTCTCCCAGGCCTCATTTCAGTGCCTTGAATCTACCACACATGGCCTTGCCTCAGGGCCTTTGCACAGGCTGTTTGTTCCGCCTAAAATGCTCTCTCCCCATGGCTCCTCCCCCACCTCTTTTGGTCATATATCATCTTGTCAGAGAGGGCTTCGGACCAGTGGTGGGGTCCAAATAATTTTACAACTGGTTCTCCGCTCTAATGACCATTTTAAGTATGAAAAAATGATATACTGAAAGGTAGTTTATTATTTCATGCATTTAATAATTAAATAAGAACTATAAAAGAGGTACACAAGCCTGACCTGTGGTGGCACAGTGGATAAAGCGTCGACCTGGAAATGCTGAGGTCGCCGGTTCGAAACCCTGGGCTTGCCTGGTCAAGGCACATATGGGAGTTGATGCTTCCAGCTCCTCCCCCCTGTCTCTCTCCCCCCGCCTCTCTGTCTCTCTCTCTCCCTATCTCTCTCCTCTCTAAAATGAATAAATAAAATTAAAAAAAAAAAATTAAAAAAAAAAAAAAAAAAAAGTACACAAAACTAGGTTATAAGAAAAAGGTTTTTTACTGCAAATAGAACTACCTTATGACCCAGCAATCCCTCTACTGGGTATATACCCCAAAACCTCAGAAACATTGATACGTGAAGACACATGTAGCCCCATGTTCATTGCAGCACTGTTCACAGTGGCCAAGACATGGAAACAACCAAAAAGCCCTTCAATAGAAGACTGGATAAAGAAGATGTGGCACATATACACTATGGAATACTACTCAGCCATAAGAAATGATGACATCAGATCATTTACAGCAAAATGGTGGGATCTTGATAACATTATAAGGAGTGAAATAAGCAAATCAGAAAAAAACAAGAAATACATGATTCCATACATTGGTGGAACATAAAAATGAGACTAAGAGACATGGACAAGAGTGTGGTGGTTACCAAGGGTGGGGGGGGAGGGAGGACATGGGAGGGAGGGAGGGAGAGAGTTAGGGGGAGGGGGAGGGGCACAGAGAACTAGATAGAGGGTGACGGAGGACAATCTGACTTTGGGCGAGGGGTGTGCAACATAATTTGATGACAAAATAACCTAGACATGTTTTCTTTGAATATATGTACCCTGATTTATTAATGTCATCCCATTACCATTAATAAAAATTTATTTAAAAAAAAAAAAAAAAAAAAAAGAAAAGAAAAAAAAGAAAAAGGTTTTTTAAAAATAAATTTTTATTAATTTTAATGGGGTGACATTAATAAATCAGGGTACATATGTTTAAAGAAAACATCTCTAGGTTATCTTGTCATTCAATTATGTTGCATACCTGTCACCCAAAGTCAAATTGTCCTCTGTCACCTTCTATCTGGTTTTCTTTGTACCCCTCCCCTCCCCCCTCTCCCTCCCTCTCCTCCCCCCGCCCATAACCACCACACTCTTGTCCATGTCTCTGAGTCTCATTTTTATGTCCCACCTATGTGTGGAATCATGCAGTTCTTAGTTTTTTCTGATTTACTTATTTCACTCCATATAATGTTATCAAGATCCATCCATTTTGTTGTAAATGATCTGATGTCATCATTTCTTATGGCTGAGTAGTATTCCATAGTATATATGTACCACATCTTTTTTATCCAGTCTTCTATTGAAGGGCTTTTGGGTTGTTTCCATGTCTTGGCCACTGTGAACAATGCTGCAATGAACATGGGGCTGCATGTGTCTTTATGTACCAATGTTTTTGAGTTTTGGGGGTATATACCCAGTAGAGGGATTGCTGGGTCATATGGTAGTTCTATTTTTAGTTTTTTGAGGAACCACCATACTTTCTTCCATAATGGTTGTATTACTTTACATTCCTACCAACAATGGATGAGGGTTCCTTTTTCTCCACAGCCTCTCCAACACTTGCTATTACCTGTCTTGTTGATAATAGCTAATCTAACAGGTGTGAGGTGGTATCTCATTGTAGTTTTGATTTGCATTTCTCTAATACCTAATGAAGATGAGCATCTTTTCATATATCTGTTGGCCATTTGTATTTCTTCCTGGGAGAAGTGTCTGTTCATGTCCTTTTCCCATTTTTTTATTGGATTGTTTGTTTGTTGTTGAGTTTTATGAGTTCTTTGTATATTTTGGATATTAGGCCCTTATCTGAGCTGTTGTTTGAAAATATCATCTCCCATTTAGTTGGCTGTCTGTTTATTTTGTCATCAGTTTATCTGGCTGAGCAAAAACTTCTTAGTCTGATGTGGTCCCATTCATTTATCTTTGCCTTCACTTCTCTTGCCTTTGGAGTCAAATTCATAAAACACTCTTTAAAACCAAGGTCCATGAGTTTAGTACCTAAGTTTTCTTCTATGTACTTTATTGTTTCAGGTCTTATATCTAGGTCTTTGATCCATTTTGAATTAATTTTGGTACAAGGGGACAAACTGTAGTCAAGTTTCATTCTTTTGCATGTAGCTTTCCAGTTCTCCCAGCACCATTTGTTGAAGAAGCTTTCTTTTCTCCATTGTGTGTTGTTGGCCCCTTTATCAAAAATTATTTGACCATATATATCTGGTTTTATTTCTGGACTTTCTATTCTTTCCATTGGTCTGAGTGTCTATTTTTCTGCCAATACCATGCTGTTTTGATTATCGTGGCTCTATAATATAATTTGAAGTCAGGTATTGTAATGCCCCCAGCTTCGTACTTTTTCCTTAGGATTGCTTTGGCTATTCGGGGTTTTTTATAGTTCCATATAAATCTGATGATTTTTTGTTCCATTTCTTTAAAAAATGTCATTGGAATTTTGATGGGAATTGCATTAAATTTGTATATTGCTTTGGGTAATATGGCCATTTTGATTATATTTATTCTTCCTGTCCAAGAACAACTAATATTTTTCCATTTCATTGTATCTTTTTCGATTTCCCTTAACAATGCTTTGCAGTTTTCGTTATATAGGTCCTTTACATTCTTTTTTTTTTTTTTTTTTTTTACAGAAACAGAGAGTCAGAGAGAGGGATAGATAGGGACAGACAGACAGGAATGGAGAGAGATGAGAAGCATCAATCATCAGTTTTTCATTGTGGCACTTTAGTTGTTCATTGATTGCTTTCTCATATGTGCCTTGACCGTGGGGCTACAGTAGACTGAGTAACCCCTTGCTTGAGCCAGCGACCTTGGGTCCAAGCTGGTGAGCTTTGCTCAAACCAGATGAGCCCGCGCTCAAGCTGGCGACCTTGGAGTCTCGAACCTGGGTCCTCCACATCCCAGTCCGACGCTTTATCCACTGTGCCACTGCCTGGTCAGGCTCCTTTACATTCTTTGTTATGTTTATTCCTAGGTATTTTATTTTTTTTGTTGCAACTGTGAAGGGGATTTTTTTTTTAGTTCGTTTTCTAATGTTTTGTTGTTGGCATATAGAAAGGCTATGGACTTTTGTATATTAATTTTGTATCCTGCAACCTTACTGTATTGGTTTATTGTTTCTAGTAATCTTTTTGTAGAGTCTTTGGGGTTTTTGATGTATAGGATCATATCATCTGCAAAAAGTGAAACCTTTACTTCTTCTTTTCCAATATGGATGCCTTTTATTTCTTTATCTTTAAAATATTAATGAAAAAATATTAAATAATACCTGACAAAAAATAATAAAACTGTTATTTAAGATATTTCCAGTGACAGCTTGCCACCTGCTCATTGTTTGGCACTTTTTCTCCTTACTTTATATGTTTATTTACGGAAGTAACAAACACAAAGGAATTAAAATGTATTTCACCAAAGGTATAATGAGTTTTATGAAAAGAATAAATAAATGTTACAAGGACAGTTTCATCAAATTTTTTTCACCTATAGACGGAATGAACATTACAGCGGGTCCTTAGAATACTCTGTTGCACAGATGAAAATTAAAAAAAGTAAGAAGCACCCTGGCTGGATAGCTTGGTTGGTTAGAGCATCATCCCAAAGCACAGAGGTTGCTGGTTTGATCCTCAGTCTGGGCACATATGGGAACAGATTGATGTTCCTCTCTCTCTCTCTCTCTCTCTCTCTCTCCCTTCCTCACCCTCTAAAATCAATAAAATAAACATTAAAAAAAAAAAAGTAAGAAGCCTGACCAGGCAGTGGCACAGTGGATAGAGTGTCAGACTTGACGTTTGAAACCCCAAGGTTGCCAGCTGAATGAGGACTCATCCGGCTTGAGCACAGGGTCGCTGGGTTGAGTGTGGGATCATAGACATGGCCCCATGGTCGCTGGCTTGAGCCCAAAGATTGCTGGCTTGAGCAAGGGGTCACTGGCTCAGCTGGAGCTCCCCAGTCAAGGCACAGATGAGAAAGCAATCAATGAACAACTAAGGTGCTGCAAGGAAGAATTGATGCTTCTCATCTCTCTCCCTTTTTGTCTGAATGTCCCTATTTGGCCCTCTCTCTGTCTCTCTGTCTCTGTCAACAACAACAAAAAGTAAGGAATATGAATTTGTGATTTCCACATTGGGTGGCTACCCAGGTACCCACCTTAGAGAGAACCCTGATTACAAGTGTCATTTTAACAACCAGTTTGGTGAACTCAACAAAAAACTAGGTATCAGTTCTGCCCAACCAGTGCAAACCAATAGAATCCCACCACTGTTCCTGACCTTCCTGTTTAAAATTGCAGCCCTCACTGCCCAACTCCTGATTTCTTTTCCTTCCTTATTTTTCTCTGTACTACCTGACATCATGAAACAAATTAATATATTATGCCTGACCAGGTGGTGGCGCAGTGGATGGAGTGTCAGACTGGGGTGTGGAGGACCCAGGTTCGAGACCCTGAGGTTGCCAGCTTGAGCGCAGACTTATCTGGTTTGAGCAAGGCTCACCAGCTTGAGCCCAAGGTCGCTGGCTCGAGCAAGGGGTCGCTCAGTCTGCTGTAGCCCCCAAGACACATATGAGAGATCGATGAGCAACTAAGGAGCCGCAACGAAGAATTGATGTTTCTCATCTCTTTACCTTCCTGTCTGTCTGTCCCTATCTGTCCCTCTCTCTGACTCTGTCTCTGCCACACACACACACACACACACACACACACACACACACACACAAATTAATAAATTATATGGTGTTTGCTGCCTCCCCCTCCCACCTTCATGGAGCCGAGGTTCATGGGATGGGAATCTGGTGGTAGTCTGTATCCAGCAGGGGTGCCAATGTGTAGCCCAGCACCTGGCACACAGTAGGTGCCCAATAAATGTTTGTGGAAGGACAACAGGAGTCCCAGGTACTTCTGGCTACAGCCTGAGAGGCTTGGCTTGGAAGGGGAGGGACTAGGGAGAGGTTGCATAGAGTGTCAGGCTCTGCAGACAGGTTGGCTTAGATTTGAATTCCATCTCTCCACTTCCTACTTTGTGCCTCAGTTTCCCTAGCTGCAAAATATGCACAACAGAAATACCTGGCACTGGATACCTGCTGTAGCTTCCTGGGGACTTAGCTGGAGACTGGAAGGAGTTGGGGCAAGTCACACCCTGAAATAGGACACTTAGCAAATATCCATATATACAGTGTGTCTGTAAAGTCATGGTGCACTTTTGACCAGTCACAGGAAAGCAACAAAAGACAATAGAAGTGTGAAATCTGCACCAAATAAAAGGAAAACTCTCCCAGTTTCATACCTATTCAGTGCAGTTTGATGTGGGCTCATGCACAGATTTTTTAGGGCTCCTTAGGTAGTTATCTCATATAGCCTCTACACACTCGTCACTGACTGATGGCCTACCAGAATGGGTTTCTCCACCAAACTGCCGGTTTCCTCCAACTGCTTATCCCACCGAGTAATGTTATTCCTATGTGGTGGTGCTTTGTTATAAACGCGCCAATATTCACGTTGCACTTTGGTCACGGATTTGAATTTAGCGAGCCACAGAACACACTGAACTTTCCTCTGTACCATCCACATCTCCACTGGCATGGCCTTGGGCTGCTCCCCTATATACACACGGTGTTACATCATCATCTGCGCATGCGCAAATGCTGCCACATCATCCTACAGAAACTAGGAGGGTTTTCCTTTTATTTGGTGCAGATTTCACTTTTCTATCGTCTTTTGTTGCTTTCCTGTGACTGGTCAAAAGTGTACCATGACTTTACGGACACACTGTATTTGTGGAATTTTCAAGAAATGCATGAGTATGAGGGGAGTTACTTTACTTCGGGTGGTCAGAGCCTCTCTGAATTCATTTATGCATATTTTTTTCTTCTTCATAGATTTATTATTATTATTATTTTAAGTGAGAGGAGGGGAGATGAGAGACAGACTCCTGCTTGCGCCCAACAAGGATACACCTGGCAACCCCCGTCTGGGACCAGTGCTCGTAACCAAACTAGTGTTAGCACCTGAGGTGGAGGCTCCACAGAGCCATCCTCAGCGCCCAGGGCCGATGTGCTTGAACCAATCCAGCCATAGCTGCAGGAGGAGAAGGGGAGGCGTGGAGAAGCAGATGGGTGCTTTTTCTGTATGCCCTGACTGGGAATCAAACCCAGGCCATCCACACGCCAGGTGGACACTCTATCACTGAGCAAACTAGCCAGGGCCAAGAAAATGTTATTAAGAAAATCATTAAGAAGAGAAAATACATTTATAGTACTGTATGTATTTATTGATACTATAAGTTTCCATCTTCTGTTTAAAAGATTTTAAAAATCACCTGACCAGGCGGTGGCGCAGTGGATAGAGCACTAGACTGGGATGCCGAGGACCCAGGTTTGAGACCCCAAGGTTGCCAGCTTGAGCGTGGCCTCATCTGGTTTGAGCAAAAGCTCACCAGCTTGGACCCAAGGTCGCTGGCTTGAGCAAGGGGTTACTTGGCCTGCTGAAGGCCCATGGTCAAGGCACATATGAGAAAGCAATCAATGAACAACTAAGGTGTCTCAATGCACAATGAAAAACTAATGATTGATGCTTCTCGTCTCTCCAGTCCTGTCTGTCTGTCCCTCTCTCTGACTCTCTGTCTCTGTAAAAACAAACAAACAAACAAACAAACTATATATATGGTGGACCCATTCAGTTCAAACCTGTGTAGTTCAAAGGTCAACTGTATTCAGTGTCTTGGTTGAAGTGACGATCGTGGTTGTGCACATATGTCAGAATGCATTGAGTCTACAGCCATAACCACCCTGAATGCGCCCAATTTCATCTGATCTCGGAAGCTAATCAAGGTTGGGCCTGGTTAGTATTTGGATGGGAGAATGCATTGAATCACACGCTTTAAATTTGCTGTTTCCTACATGTCAGTGATACCTCAATAAAACTGTGGGGGGGTATTTGTGTTGTTTATTTGTTTGTTTGTTTGTTTGTTTGAAAGAGAGAGAGAGGGAGATAGGAAGGGAGAGGGATGAGAAGCATCAGCTCATAGTTGCGGCACTGTAGTTATTCATTGATTGCTTCTCATATGTGCCTTGACGGGGGGGGGGCTTAAGCCATGCCAGTGATCCCCTGCTCAAGCCAGCGACCATGGGATCATGTTGATGATCCCACATTCAAGCCAGTGACCTTGGCGTTTTGAACCTGGCACCTCAGCATTCCAGGTTGACCTTTTGTCCACTGTGCCACCATTGATCAGGCTGTGGGATTTTTTTTTTAATGTTTCTGTTGATTTGAGAGAGGAAGAGAGGAGGAAAGGGAGAGAGAGAGAAGCTTCAACTCATTGCTCCACTTAGTTGTTCCATTTAGTTGTGCACTCATTGATTGCCTCTCAATATGTGCCCTGACCAGGGATCAAATCAGTGCCCTGGGATGATGCTTTATCTACTGAGACACCTGACCAGGGCTGTGTTATTGTTGTTTTAATTATAGTAGTCCAAGAGAGCTTCCCTTGCACCCCAACCTATATGCCTGACCCAACCCTATGCAAGTTGGTGTCAGTCAGACCCTGCTGCCCCACTCTGGCCTGCCTTCGGAGCAGGTTTTCCCCTTCAATTCAGGAGACCTGATCCTCTCTTCCTCCCTCGGTCCTTAAAACCTCCCTGACCTATCCCCCAACACATAGCTACACTAGGTGACACTGGGGACCCAAGAGGTCTCTGCCTGGTGCTCACTGTTAGGGAGATGGACAGCCAGCTAGCTATCTAAGCTCCAGTGGGGTCTGGCCAGTTCCAGGGGTGAAGAAAAGGTCTTACGAAAGGCTTGAGGAGCTAGGGCTCTGCCGTAGGTGGGAAGGGCAAAGAAAGTCTCTTAAGTGGAGAATCTGATCCAGGTCTTGAAAGGCTAGTTAAGAACTGACCCAGTGAAGGGAGTGAAAGCATTTCTGGCAAAGGGCTGATGCAAAGGTCTGGAGGCTGAACCACCAGGGGAGGTTTTGGGGCATCCTAGGACTTGGGTGTGGGGCAGGGCAGGGTCTGGAACGGAGCTGTGGGAGGGAAGGAGCACTGCCACGAGAGCAGGCCTGGCAGGCGGCCCGGGGCACAGCTGATGGGCAGCTGTAGAGCGCCCCTCATGGCCCCAGTGTTGGTTGTTTAATTTAGGGGTTTGGAAGCAACCAGGGGAATTGTGGCAACCAGGAGGGGTGGCTGTGGTGAGAGGTTGTGGCCAGTGGTCTGGGGATGCCAGGATACCTGACTCAGTTTACCTAGATCCCTGAGCCTGCAGGGGGAGGAGGGGGGCTTGTTCCCTGGGGAAACCTTGATAGGCAGAAGCAAGCCTGGGGAGGCCTCCACAGGGTCCTATAAGCCTGATCCCCCTGGCGGCACAGAGAAGCTATTCCCCTCCCTGGGGAGCTTCTGGCCCTGGTTCTCTTCCTTGCTGACTGAGTGACCTGTTTTCAGTAGCATCTGGTTTTGAACCTCAGAATTCCCAGTTTTCGTGGAGATAGTACACCTGCTTTATGGGGATCAAACTGACCTTGCCTGTTAAAGAAAGTGGCTTCTTAGCCCTGGCCGGTTGGCTCAGCGGTAGAGCGTTGGCCCGGCGTGCAAGAGTGCCGGGTTCGATTCCCGGCCAGGGCACACAGGAGAAGCACCCATCTGCTTCTCCACCCCTCCCCCTCTCCTTCCTCTCTGTCTCTCTCTTCCCCTCCCGCAGCCGAGGCTCTGTTGGAGCAAAGATGGCCCAGGCGCTGAGGATGGCTCTGTGGCCTCTGCCTCAGGCGCTAGAATGGCTCTGGATGCAATAGAGCGACGCCCCAGAGGGGCAGAGCATCGCCCCCTAGTGGGCATGCCGGGTGGTTCCTGGTCGGGCGCATGCGGGAGTCTGTCTGACTGCCTCCCCGTTTCCAGCTTCAGAAAAATGAAAGAAAAGAAAAGAAAAGAAAAGAAAGTGGCTTCTTTTTATAGAAATTTTGAGCTATAAAGTCTTTGCATCCACCCACCTGTCCATGTGTCTGTTCTACCCACTCATTCATCCACTCAACATTTAGTTGGTACCTAATGTTGTGCCAGGCCCTGTCACATAGCAGTGACTAAAACAATATTTATTTTAGACACAGCAGTGACTAACACAATATTCATGCCTGCATGAGACTCATGCCTTTGTGAGGCAGACAAACAAGTAAATAAGAAAACAGATCAACTGAGATGTCAGGGCTAAAGGAAAACAGAGTCAGGAGATGGACTGAGGTGGTAGCCTCTTTGGCAGTGATCTGAGAAGGCTTCTCTGTAGAGGTGATGAGTGAGCTGAGATGTGAATGATGAGACAGACAGAGACACATGTAAAGGCCCTGGGGAAAGCATGAGCTTGGTGAGTCGGAAGCCCACCAAATCATTGTTGTAGTGAATTGAGCTGTTGGGGAGAAGGAAGTGTATCAACAGGCCCAGAGTGTAGAGGGTAAGAGTGTGTCTAAATAGGAGAGGATGGGGCAAGGTGCAACCCTGGATCTGGGGTCTTTCTTTGGGTCTTTGCAGGAAGCAGCATGTTAGTGTCCCCTGGACTGGCTGCATCTCTGGTCATTAGCACCTCATGGGGACCCTGCTCAGAGGTCCAGAGTAGAGGAGCCAGGGCCATCTGGAGGGATAGCAAGGAACTAGTGCAGGAGCAGCTGTGGTTATCAGCACACAATCCCCACTTAGCATATCATGTGTTCTTTGCTGGAGCCTCCAGCTGCAGGAGTCAGACGACTCCAGGCAGCAGGTCAGGCCACACAGGTGATTTTGTGTGTGTCCTTGCATGTCAGTCTGTCCATGGTCTGGACCTAGACATCTAGTCTGAATGGATTTCCTACTTTACAGCTCAGGCTAGTCCTGTGTTACCAGCTGGACTGGAACCAGTGCATAGCCTGCACTGCTGGGGTGTCTACCAGCTGGACCGAAACCAGTGCACAGCCTGCACTGCTGGGGTGTCTACCAGCTGGACCGAAACCAGTGCACAGCCTGCCCTGCTGGGGTGTCTACCAGCTGGACCGAAACCAGTGCACAGCCTGCCCTGCTGGAGTGTCTACCAGCTGGACCGAAACCAGTGCACAGCCTGCCCTGCTGGGGTGTCTACCAGCTGGACCGAAACCAGTGCACAGCCTGCCCTGCTGGGGTGTCTACCAGCTGGACCGAAACCAGTGCACAGCCTGCCCTGCTGGGGTGTCTACCAGCTGGACCGAAACCAGTGCACAGCCTGCCCTGCTGGGGTGTCTACCAGCTGGACCGAAACCAGTGCACAGCCTGCACTGCTGGGGTGTCTACCAGCTGGACTGAAACCAGTGCACAGCCTGCACTGCTGGGGTGTCTAAGGGCTCAGAGAAGAACAGAGGCTGAACAGGCTCGTTCAGACGCCTGAGGTGGCCAGGGATCCTCTCTCTCCTCCTCTTGTCAGCCCAAGCCCTAATCCTCACCCCCTGGCCCCCACCCCACCCCCATATTTTTAGCCACTAAGAAGGATAATCCAGTCTGGCTCCAGGTGGCAGGGGCAGGGCTGGGAAAAGGCCAGAGGCTTCAAAACATAACCAAACTGGGAGGTCCAGGGGCAAATGGTGCTGGGTCTGCTGGGGATGAAGTCTCTCTTGAAGGCTCGGGCTGGTCAGACTGCCCCCCCCCCGTCATTCTCGAAATAACCCCTCTGTGGCTGTGCCTGAGCCCAGCATGAGCCCAGCATGAGCTACCAGCTTGAAGGGAAGGCACCTTTGCCAAGGCCAGGAGCTGTTTGGGAAGAACCACCCAGAACCTGCCACAGGCTGGCACCCCTCCTTTCCAGAATGCTCCCCAGCCCACTCCTCTTCTCTCTACTGCTGACAATAAGTAGCTAAACTTTGCCTCCCACCCATTCCATGCCAGGTGTCCTAACAGTCACCCTATGTGGAAGAGCCTACTGTTACTCCATTTTATAGATAAGGCAATGTAGGCACAGAGCAGCCAGGTCAGCAGCCGAGGCCACCTGACTGGTAAACAGGCGAGATAGGAATCCTGTCTGTTGCTATACCAGCATGCAATGTGTGTGGTAAAGCAGAAGACCTGTCTGTACCCACTTCTTAGATGGGGCAGCCGATGCCCAGGGAGGCAGAGTGTCACAGGGAATGAGTGGAGGAGCTGGTATCCAAAAGACTGCCGAGAACTGCCACCCTGAGCCCCGTTTCTTCCTGTCCTCAAGAAGAGAGCATCTGGTGGGGGGTCTGGGGATGAAAGAAGTTTGGGCCTTGCTGGCCATGGATGGCCATTTACAGCCACCCCTGAGCCCACCCTGTGTGCCAGGGGCCTGTCCCACCCAAGGAGGGTGGAGAAGTTGAGGCCCCGGGGCCAGGAGCTTTGGAGCTAGAGCTCCAGCCACTTTGCTGGGCTCTGGACCCGTTTCTCTTCCCAAACCAGTCTCTCTTCTTTATCAAGAGGGTGGAGGGCATGGGAGGAGGACAGATGTCAGGGTGGCAGAGAAGTAGCGCTTGCAGGGCTGAGACCTCTGCAGTCAGGGTAGGGTAAGTCAATATGAAGCCCCTTTGAAGGGCTCTCTGGTTTGGAAAGTGCTTTTCCAAAATGACTTGGGGGCCAGAATGGGCTGTGCCTGCTGTAGCTGAGGGAACTGGGTTTTCAGGCTGGTCCTGTGTCCTCCTTTCACCACTCAGCCCCTCTGACAGCATGGCTAGCTCCCAACACCACAGTGAGCGAGGCTGGGCTGGGGAAGGTGCTTTAAGTGGATCCAAGGTTGGGGCAATCAGGAGGTACCTTCAGGAGGAAGTGACAACTAAACTGGGTTTTAAAGGATTCGAAAGCATTTGCCAGACAAAAGAGGAAGGTGAGCAAGCCCTGCAAGGGCAGAGACCTTACCCACTTTCCCCACCATTCTGCGTCCTTCAAGCACCCAGCATGGAGCAATAGATATTATATAGGCATTGTGGGCAGAGGACTGCATTTGTCAAGGCTATGTGTGTGAAGCTGCACAGTGTGATGGAAGCAGAGTGTCAGGCAATGAATGGTGGGCTTTGAGGCTGGGTGCATCAATGGAGGCGATTATGAGATGTCATTGTTCTTGTGTGTTCTCCCTTGTCCCTGAAGCTCATCAAGACTTGCAAGCACCATGGCTTCAGTTGGACCCCCTTCTTAGCACCCTTGTGGGGGAAGAATATGGGGCTGGGCACCTGGACTCCCAGCCCACTTCAGTCTGTACTTAGTGGAGGAGGGGCTGTCTACCAGATGGTTGGGACTGACCCTGAGGAGGAGACCGGAGATGCCCTGTTGTGGATGTGGGAGGCCAGGAAGGCCACCTGGGCATGTGCCCTCCTGTCCCAGTAGGTGAATGAGATCAAGCCAGCGGTGCCTGTTAGTGGAGATGATTTCTTTGCTAGAGAAATCCACCACTCAAGCAAAAGTCCTCGCATATACTTTTCCATCTCTCTATTCTACCTGGGCTGCCTAAGCCTTGTGGGTCTAAACTAGCCACTGCGGCACATCCCTGATCATTTGCCAGGCTACTGCCTTTGCCTCTCCGCCACCAGACTGTCCAATGGCAGGTGCCACTGCTAATTGTTCACTGATGCCTGAATGCTGGATTCCATAGTGTGGTCCAGGCTGTTCCTTTTATCCCTCACCCCTTCTATTCCCCCGCCAATGTTCCATCTATCCCCATAGATTTAAACATCAGCCACACACTGATAAGTCCTACCTCAGCCTTCCCTACCCCTGCCCCAGACCTGAGGAGCTCCTGCCTCCTCCATATGTCCACAGGGACATCTGAGCCCCCCACCCCTACTTGTCTTGTTCAACACTGAGCCCACCTACTTACCTCATCTGGACAGCCCACAGCACCCCCTTCCGGCCTCCCCTCAGCCACTTCCTGCATGGCAACCAACAGCCTATGGCTTGCCATCTTGCCTATAATATAACCAAGAGCCTCAGAAACCCTAGACTGCACAGGCAGGAGTATAAAATGGTGCAGCCACCTGGGAAACAGTTTGGCAGTTGCTCATAAAGTTAAATACTCAACTGTCGTATGACCCAGCAATTCCATTCCTCAGCCTGATCCAGGAGACATGCAAACTTCTGTTCACACAAGAGTAGGATGTGACTGTTCATAACAGCTTTGCTCATAATTAACCCTAACTGGAAGCATCCAGATGCCCCTCAACAAAGGATGAAGCCAACTGTTGTATGCCTGCGGTACCCATGGTTCCCTGTTAAGAAAGAAAGCTGCTGTGGTAGGTGCAACAACATGGATGAGTCTTGAAAACACAGCACAGAGTGAAAGCAGCCAGACACAGAATCTGTGGTTCCACTTCTGTACAGTTCTGGGACAGATGAAAGAGCCTCCTCCGGAGGGGCCCTCTCATCCATCTGAGACACCCACCCCAGTGTAGATGGAATAAAAAAACTGTAACAGATGTGACCCTTGGATGGAGGAGGTGGAGACTGACTAAGAAAGGGCAAGAGAGAACTTTGTGGAAAAGCAAGAATGTTTGTGGTAGGAGGTTGGGTTACACAGGTACACACATTTGCCAAAACTGAGCTACTCTACACTTAAGATTGATGCATTTTGCTCTAGTAAAATTTACCTTGAAAGAAAAAAAAAACCCCAGCCCTGGCCCGTTGGCTCAGTGGTAGAGCATTGGCCTGGTGTATGGATGTCCTGGGTTCAATTCCTGGTCAGGACACACAGGAGAGGTACCCATCTGCTTCTCCACCCCTCCCCCTTCTCTCTCTCTCTCTCTCTCTCTCTCTCTCTCTCTCTCTCTCTCCCCTCCTGCAGCCATGGCTTGATTGGAGCAAGTTGGTGCCAGGCGCTGAGGATGGTTCCATGGCCTCCACCTCGGGTGCTAAGAAGAGCTCAGTTGCTAAGCAATAGAGCAATGCCCCAGGTGGGCAGAGTATCGCCCCCTAGTGGGCTTGCCGGGTGGATCCCAGTCAGGGCATATGCAGTAATCTGTCTCTGCCTCCCCTCCTCTGAATTAAAAAAAAACAACCCATAAGCAAATACTTAACCCAAGTTATGATTTGCATGCTGAGATATTTCAGGATAATGTGGCTTGTGTCTTTGTGTGTGTATATGACAGACAGAGAGAGGGACAGAGAGGGACAGACAGGAAGGGAGAGAGATGAGAAGCATCTATCCATTGTGGTTCCTTAGTCTCCTTAGTTGTTCATTGAGTGCTTTCTCATATGTGCCTTGACTGGGGGGCTACAGCAGAGCGAGTGATTCTTTGCTCAAGCCAGCGACCATGGGGTCATGTCTATGCTCAAGCCAGTGAGCCCACGCTCAAGCCGATGAGCCCATGCTCAAGCCGGCAACCTCCAGGTTTCAAACCTGGGTCCTCCGTGTCCCAGTTTGATGCTCTATCCACTGCGCCACCACCTGGTCAGGCAATGTGGCTTGTATCTGCTGCTTCTTTTGAAATGCATCCAGGCCTGGCCTATGGTGGTGTCAACCTAGAATGCTTAGGTCCCCAGTTCAAACTCCTGGGCTTGCTGAATCAAGCAAGCAATGAACAATTAAAGTGAAGCAACCAAGAATTGATACTTTTCACTACCCCCCTTCTAGAAAATCAATAAATAAAATCTTTTAAAAAAAATACATCCAGAAAAATCAGATGGACTAATGGGTAGATAGAGGGATGGATGAAAGCATGGGCAGGTGTTCATTGAAGCAAATGAAGCAAAGTAGGATCTAGCAGTGGGTATATAGGTGTTCACTATAAATTTTTTGAACTTTTCTGTTGTAGGAAAACATCTAAATTTTTTTCCCCACAGCCAACAGATTCTGCATAACCTATCCAGTTCCCTCCCTGCTCTCACCTTCTCCTCTCCCCCTGCACTTACTCTGCTTTAGCAACACAGACCTTACTGACTCTAGCACTCAGAACTGAGACCTGCCCCAGGGCCTTTGCACCTGCTGCTTATGTCTCTGGATTGCCCCTCTATACCACCACTACCCTACTCTGTGTAAACCCAGGCCCTCCTCTTCTCTAGGTCTCCGCTCATATGGTTTCTCTTTAGAGAGACCTTCCTTGGTCAATTCATTTAAAATCAATGCCACTGTTTATTTTCTACCAGACCCTATCACACTGTGTTATTTTGTTTATTTACAAATCGGTTTGTTTGCATATTGATTGCTTCCCCTGTTGAGCTGGGAGCTCCATGAAGACAGGAATGAGTCTGCTTTTGTTTCTGGCTGTGTCCTCAACATGCAGTCAAAGCTGGCATGTACAAGTCAGCCAGAGGATATCTGACAGGTGGGAGAAGTGAACCAAATGAACAGATGGATAGGTAGACGGATATATGTATGGGTGGACACATGAACAGGTGGATGGATGGACAGATGGCTAGACCAATGAACAAGTAAGTGAACAGACATTCCAAGTGGGGATTGGTGTGAGGCTCTGCACACTTGTCTTAAGATCTTGAGAAAGGGAGAAGCTGTGTGGGCTACTCAGCAGGGCTGGGCTGTGTGGATGGGGGCTGGTCCCTGGCAGCTCTCAGTGGGAAGGTACCTCACTTTAGTTACTGTTCTGTTAACAGAGTGGTCAGTCTTCCACTGGTTCTCTTGCTCAGCTACCGCCTATGGTTGGATAACAAGCGAGGCAGCTGACGTTCACACCTCATGGGCAGTTCACGTTGGGAAGGGTAGCTAGGGAGGGAATTACAGATTTTCTGTATTTCTTTTTACTTTAAAAAAAAATTTTCCAGCCCTGGCCAGTTGGCTCAGCAGTAGAGCATCGCCCAGCATGTGGATGTCCCAGATTCGATTCCTGGTCAGGGCACACAGAAGCAACTATCTGCTTCTCTCCCTCTTTTCCCCTCCCACAGCCATGGCTCAAATGGTTCGAGCAAGCTGACCCAGGGTGCTGAGGATGGTTCCATGGCCTCGCCTCAGGCACTAAAATAGCTCAGTTGCTGACCGATGGAGCAGCAGCCCCAGATGGGCAGAGCATTGCCTGGTAGGGGGCTTGCCAGGTGGATCCCGATTGTGGCACATGTGGGAGTCTGTCTCTTTGCCTCCTCACCTTTCACTTAATTTTAAAAAATTTTCCATTGAGGCCCTGGCCGGTTGGCTCAGTGGTGGAGCATCGGCCTGGCGTGCAGGGGACCCGGGTTCGATTTCCGGCTGGGGCACACAGGAGAAGCGCCCATCTTCTCCACCCCTCCCCCTCTCCTTCCTCTCTGTCTCTCTCTTCCCCTCCCACAGCCGAGGTTCCATTGGAGCAGGGATGGCCCGGGTGCTGGGGATGGCTCCTTGGCCTCTGCCCCAGGCGCTAGAGTGGCTCTGGTCGCAGCAGAGCGACGCCCCCGGAGGGGCAGAGCATCGCCTCCTGGTGGGCGTGCCGGGTGGATCCTGGTTGGGCACATGTGGGAGTCTGTCTGTCTCTCCCCGTTTCCAGCTTCAGAAAAGTGCAAAAAAAAAAAAAAAAGATTTCTTTAAAAAAAAAATTTCCATTGATTTGAGAGAGAGAGAAAAGAAAAGAGAGAGAGAGAGAGAGAGAGAGAGAGAAGCATCAACTTGTTCCACTCAGTTCCATTTAGTTGTGTACTCACTGGTTGCTTCTCATGTGTTCCCTGAACAGAGATCAAACCCATGACCTCGGTTTGCCAGGACAATGCTCTACTAAGTAACCCGCCAGGACCCAGATTTTTAAAAATTCTTCATCTTTGAGCAGCATCCATGGCATCTTCCCACAATGGCAGTAATTTCCTGGACATTTAAAAACTTGAAGTCATGACCCTTTACTTCTGACCATCAATTTCTTGCCTGTAGAGTGCAGAAAAATAATTACTGTCATGAGCTTTGCTGTTAAGGGTCAGTAGGTGTGAGGCTAAGCACTTTGTATGCCTAACCAGGCTGAGCTGAGAGGTGGGTAGTACTGTCCTTGTCTTACAAAAGAACTCGAGTTCAGCGAAAGTTGAAGTCATTTGCCTGAACGTGCCCTTTATAGCCCAAGTTTATCCTTAACACTGGCTGTAATAAACTCCAGGTTGCCAGGCACTGGGGGAATGAGGGCCAAGTGATAGGCTCCTCCGTCCTACATGCTGAACTCACTCTTAACTGGACCTCTGTCCACAGGATGTGGTCCAGTCTGAACAAGTGGCTGTGGCAGGACAGGTTCTGGCTCCCACCCAATAGCACGTGGGCTGAACTGGAGGACCGAGACGGCCTGGTCTACGCCCACCCCCAGGACATGCTGGCCGCCCTGCCCCTGGCACTGGCCTTGGTAGCCATGCGCTTCACCTTCGAGAGGTAAGTGCCTGTCGCGGCTGGTGTGTGCGGTGCTGGTCCCAGGCTGCCGCCTTGTGCATGGTTTTGTCCTAATGTGTCTCTGGCTCCGAACCAAATTGCTCCCTCCTCCAACCTGCCCCCAGCTGCTGCTACTTACATTCTCGTGGTCTCTGATGGCTGTTTTATCGGAACACCGGCTGCAGCTCTGGTCTGGTTATGCCAGCATCTTCAAAAAACGGGGACTTGGCAAGCATATGCTCACTTTGCTGACTGAGGAAGGTCTACAGTGGCTGGTCAGTCAGTAAGCAGAGAACTCCTGCCCACTCCTTCCTCCTCCCCTTCATTATAGGCAAGCCAGTCCCACACCCTTACCACCCTCGGTCCTCATTGCTGCATCCACCACCATCCCTCCTACTGCCTTTAATAGCCAAAGAAGGGCACATAGGCACTCTGGCCTCCCCAGCCTCCTGCAGCCTGGCATCAGCCCCTGAGTGCATGCCACCTGCCCTCCCAGCAGTCTCCCTATTGCCAAACCCAGTGGCTCTTCAGTCATTTCTCAGGTGACCCAGACACTACTCAGAACTGGGTTTTTGCCTGACCAGGTGATGGCACAGTGGATAAAGCGTCGGATTGGGATGCCGAGGACCCAGGTTCGAGACCCTGAGGTCACCAGCTTGAGTGCGGGCTCATCTGGTTTGAGCAAAGCTCACCAGCTTGGACCCAAGGTCTCTGGCTCGAGCAAGGGGTTACTTGGTCTGCTGAAGGCCCGTGGTCAAGGCACATATGAGAAAGCAATCAATGAACAACTAAGGTGTCGCAACAAAAAACTGATGATTGATGCTTCTCATCTCTTTCTGTTCCTGTCTGTCTGTCCCTATCTATCCCTCTCTCTGACCCTCTATCTCTGTAAAAAACAAAAAACAAAAAACTGGGTTTCTTCCTCTTTCTTTGGTTGTCCTTCTGGGTGTGGGCATCTCTCCTGGGGTTCCCCACCCCTCCCTGTCTCAGGTAGTCCCACCTTTTCACATGTGGCCTCCATACTGTACCCCACAAAGGTTCCTTTGAGGCTGAGGACCCCTTCTGGTCCCCTTTCTCCCTGTGCACTTTCTCCTCCACTCCTCACACCCACTGCTGGTTCTCCATGTTGGCGGCCACCTGGCCTTTGCACATACTCCCTTGCGGCTCCTTTAAGCCTGGGTTCCAGGGAAGCCTGCCCTGCTCCTCCCCCCACAGAGCCTTTAACTCCCTCTAGCTACTTTGGGTCTGCCTTCTCCTCTGCCTTGGCCGGACCACAGGGATGGAAGTGTTCTGTATCTTACTTTGTTTCTCCCACTCATAAAGGGCTTCCTGGGTATGGACTCCCTAGACATAGGGGCCCTAGGGAGCATCCACTGATGTATTTATTTAACAGGCACCCTTTAAGCACTTGGTGCCAAGCACTGCTCTGAGCAGTTGATGCATCTTAACCCACTTTACCCTCAATGCCACCCTGAGAGGTGGTACTGTTATCATCCCCATTCTACAGAAGAGGAAACAGAGGCACAAGAGACAGAGGCGGATTAAGGTCGGTTGAGGCCCCAGGTGCAGAAGAAAATATTGGGCCCCTTACATTAGAAAAAGGTGTAAAATTGGGATTTTGCAGGGCCTTTCAGAAGTTGGGGCCCAGGGCGCATGCCCAGTGCGCCCACCGTTAAATCCGCCTCTGCACAGAGAGGTCAAGTGAGCTGCTTGAGATCAGACAGTGAGTAGGCCAGCAGGGACCGAGGCTTCTCCTGGGCAGTTCTGGGGGGCCCAATCAGCCAGGCCTTGATGGGTGGATCTGCTTGCCCACCAGGGTGGGGAGCATTGGAAGGGGTGTGCCCAGGCTCACTACCGTGGCCTGAAGGGGGGTTTGCAAATTTAACTGATGGCCCCAACTGAAGTGGGAGTGCTATCATACCCCAAAGTGGGGTGGGAGGCAAGGGTTTCCCCTTATTAAGAGAAAGCGGGTCATGGGTTTGTAGTTCAAGTCTGCCACTCACTGGCTGTGTCACTTGGGTACATTTCTGACCTTTCAGCCTCAGTTTGCCCATTGGGACAGTGGGGACGATGATAATAGGTTATGTGCATAATCTTAACAGATCATAAGCACTCAACAAGTGTTGATGTGTACCTTTCCACCTTCGCGATTGAGTCTGGGATGAGTTCCTTGCAGGGATGCCCTGAGCCTCAGTTTCCCCACATGAAGCAGTGATGTTAGAATGATAGATATAAAATTTAGTCCTGACTCCTATCCTTGGGAGCCCCCTTGTGGGAAATGTGATTGACCAGAGTTCAGCTCCACCAAATGTGGACCCTGGAGTGGATAAGGCTGGGCCGGGAAGAGGCCTGAGAGGGGGGAGGGAGCAGACCTGCTCCTGCTGGTCAGGAGCCCCAAGCCTAGTGAGGTCCAGACTAGGATACAGGCCACCGTGCGACCAGCACTGAGGGGACTCTGACCCTAGTCTGGGACTAGAGTGAATGAAGGTGATTAGGTGCCCCAGAGGTCAACCTCACACCCCCATTTGGAAGGCCAGTCCGGCTGCCTCTCTCTGTCCAGTCTAGTGCAGCAGCCAGGCCATCCCCCAGCGTTCCAGGACACAATCTGGCCCTGCTGAGCCTCAGTTTCCCCGCCTGTAGCACGTACGTCCCTTCTCACCTGGACTGATGAGCCCTGTGTCCCCTGCACCAGACTCATCGGCCTGCCCCTGAGCCGGTGGCTGGGTGTGAGGGATCAGGCCAGGAGGCTGGTGAAACCCAACGTCACACTGGAGAAACATTTCCTCACAGAAGGATGGAGACCCGCCGAGGTAAGGGCCTCTTCCTCCTTATCTGCCTGCAGGACTGCTGTGTCTGTGGGCCCTGGGGGTGGTGTGTGGCCCCTTTCTGGGAACGGAGAAAGCCCAGGGAAGTCTAGGGAACTCCTGTTCTGGGGAAGACTGGAGGCCTGACTGTTCTGGGGTTCTGCAGTCATGTGACCCTCCCTCAATTCCTGTCCATGGTGTGACTGCTTGGAAGGCAGGATCTGGCTGGGTCCTTAGGGGAAGGGGAAGAGGACAGGGCTTCCTACCCTGACGGGGGTGGTGCAGCACCTGCAGGATAGAGCCTTGTAATCCCTGTCCCTTGTCAGTCAGTCACCCTCTGCAGGTAGGGGTGGGTGACAGCGTCTCAGCTGCACATCTGGAGTAGGGTAGGCACTGTTCTAGAGGGGTACAGGAAAACCTCTGTGGGGAGCTGCTCCATCCCCCAGCCCCTTACTTAATCCCAGTGCCTATCAGTCATCTGCCTGTCCTGCGAACAAGGCTGGGTTCTCATGGTCCTGCTTTGAGAGGCCTCACCCCATACCGCAGTACTCTCCTATTTCTATAGGTCACAACCCCATAGATGAGGTCTGAGGTTGCAGGGAAGGGGGTAGCAGAGCTGGGTCCCACCTGGCCTGGAACAGGAGTGGGAAACCATCTCTGTGACCTGGCCTCCATCACCCTCTCCCCAGCCTCAGATGGCTGTACTGGCCACCCAGTGTGGCCTCACGCTGCAGCAGACCCAATGCTGGTTCCGAAGACGCCGGAACCAGGACCGGCCTTGCCTGACCAAGAAGTTCTGTGAGGCCAGGTCCGCCTGGGGTGGGGCTGGGAGAAGGGGAAGGGGTCTGCTCAGTCAGCAGCGGCCTCACCTCACAGGCCCTCTCCCTGTCTGCAGCTGGCGGTTTGTCTTCTATCTGTGCTCCTTTTTTGGTGGCCTCTCGGTCCTCTACCACGTGAGTGTTCTTGACTTCTTGCTGGCCCTCCGCCTGTCCCACAAGCACCTACTATGTGCCGAGCCTGGCTTGGGGTGAGGGGGTGTGGAACAGTGTGGCAGAGGGAAAAGCATGTGCACAGAGAAGGGAGAAAGGTCGTGGCAGATGTCCCCTCAACGGGAGCCTGTTGGGACCTGCTGTGGTTGGGGCTGGGGGTCTAGCTGTGATTGAGCCCCTTGTCTTGAATGAGGGCAGAGATGTAACCAGGTGGGAAACAGGGCTGGGGAACCCCAAGGAAACCCCGGGCCTGGGGTGGAGGGCTGGGGTCTGATCTTCAGGCAGCCTCAAACGACTGTGTCCCCCCAGGAGCCATGGCTGTGGAGGCCAGCAAAGTGCTGGGACAATTACCCAAAGCAGGTGAGTGGCAGGGGTGCCTGGAGACTAGAGGGAAGATTGGGAGGTGGTCAGAGTTCCTGTGGCCAAAGACAGCAGAGCCAAACCTGGACATGACACTTTTAATCACCCCTCTGAGTCCCACTGTCTATTTCTGCCTTCCCTGTAAGGAAACTTGGACAGGAGCTGGCACAAAACTACTACCCTTGAGCCCTGGGCGGTTGGCTCAGTGGTAGAGCATCGGCCTGGCGTGCAGGAGTCCCGGGTTCAATTCCCGGCCAGAGCACACAGGAGAGGCGCCCATCTGCTTCTCCACTCCTCCCCCTCTCCTTCCTCTCTGTCTCTCTCTTCCCCTCCCACAGCCAAGGCTCCATTGGAGCAAAGTTGGCCCAGGGCGCTGAGGATGGCTCTGTGGCCTCTGCCTCAGGCGCTAGAATGACTCTGGTTGCAACAGAGCCATGCCCCAGATGGGCAGAGCATCGCCCCCTGGTGGGCGTGCCGGGTGGATCCCAGTTGCACGCATGCGGGAGTCTGTCTGACTGCCTCCCCGTTTCCAACTTCAGAAAAATACAAAAAAAACCCCAACTACTACCCTTGATTACCACCAGTGATAGGAAGCTCACACCTTCTTGGCTCATTGGAATTCAACTGTCCTGGTTTTGAGCAAATTGGGGAGAGCCCAAGGGAGTTTCCCCTCCCTCCAGCTAACCCTGCACTCTGCCTGTCCCAGCCCCTGCAGTCTACCCTGTACTGTTGGTATCTCCTCGAGCTGAGTTTCTACATCTCCCTGCTGATCACACTGCCCTTCGACATCAGGCGCAAGGTGAGGCCTGGCCATGGGTCCAGGTGGGGAAGTGATGTCCTCGGAGAGTCATGATTCAGTTTCAGTTGGGGAAGGATGGCCTCACCCCGACACCTGGAGAGTCCCTGGTACCTAAGGCAGGAAGCGTGGTGCCAACCATCCCCCTGACAGTGCTCCCCGGCCACCCAGCCTGGTCCTGGCCGTGACTCGCCATCTCTTGCAGGATTTCAAGGAACAGGTGGCACACCACCTGGTGACTATCACCCTCATCGTCTTCTCCTACAGTGCAAACCTGCTGCGCATTGGCTCCTTGGTGCTGCTGCTGCATGACTCTGCGGACTACCTGCTGGAGGTAGGCCCAGCCCGCTCCTGTCCGCAGTGATCCCCCGCCCTCCCAGGTGCCCCTGGAGATGAGGCCCCACCTCAGTCAGGCTTCCACTGATGGGAGGCCCCGCCCTCAAAGCTTTCCTGGGAGAAGAGACCCTGTCCTATTAAGGTTTCCTGGGAGATGAGTCCCAGGCCCAATGTCTTCCTGGAAGGTGAGACCCTGCCATCTCTTCTCTTCCAAGGAGTTGAAGTTTCTCACTTAGAGACCAACTTGTATCTTTCTAGGAAATTCCTGGAGATAAGGCTTCACCCCAAGGTACCTTCTCCTAGAAAAGAGGCCCCACCTCTTCCTACCTCTTCCCACCTCTTCCACCACCTTCCTGCCACTACCACCCACTGAGTCCTTCTCTCTCTGCTATCTTCCCCAGGCCTGTAAGATGTTCAACTATGCATACCAGCGGCGAGTGTGCAATTCTCTCTTCATCATCTTCTCCTTGGTCTTCTTCTACACTCGCCTTGTGCTCTTCCCCACCCAGTGAGTCAGCCTTCCAGCCTTCTAGGGCTGGGGAGGTGGGTGGGCACAACTAGGATCTAGGTCTGCCTCACCCTCGTGCAGGGGGTGTTGGCCAGGAGGAAGCAAAGAAGGGTGTTGTGTTCCCAGCCCAGGGCACAGCATATGGCCACCGTATAAGGCCCAAAGGTTGAATGAGACAAAAAACTGGGCTCAGTCCTCATTTAGGAGAATGAGGAGCATGGAATGGATGGCAGGATCAGTGACCAGCTCACTACAGTCTTTACTCAGTATATTTACTGAGCCTCTCAGAGCATAGGGAGCAATGTGAAGATCTCCATTCTGCTGCGAGCCAGCGCAGCTAGTGATTCCAGGTCCTGAGTGGGAACAGCGTGGAATTAAGAAAATAGGCTTAGAGAAAAAGGATGGGCTTGGGAGGCCTCTGCAATGCTGATGGCAAGAACAGAGCAGCCTCCACACCCGCTTCCTGCTTTATTTATAGGGCAAAATCAGGCCATTAGCAAATCAAAGAGATCTCTGATCACATTTCCAAGGCAACCCAAGAATTCTAACAAGTGCTGAAAACCTCCACCATACATAACATGTTAACTTCACAAGACAAAGGATAAAAGAAACTTGCCTCCAGTCTTTCCAAGGGACATGAGGGGAAGGATGAGTATAAACCGGGGGTAGTCAACCTTTTTATACCTACCGCCCACTTTTGTATCTATTTTAGTAGTAAAATTTTCTAACCGCCCACCAGTTCCACAGTAATGGTGATTTATAAAGTAGGGAAATTACTTTATAAAATTTATAAAGCAGAGTTACAGCAAGTTAAAGCATATAAGTACTTAATGTTGGATTTTTGCTAAGTTTGGCAGAATAAATCTTTATAAAATAACTTACTATAGTTAAATCTATCTTTTTATTTATACTTTGGTTGCTCTGCTACCGCCCACCATGAAAGCTGGAACGCCCACTAGTGGGTGGTAGAGACCAGGTTGACTACCACTGGTATAAACAATCCAGCACCATAGCAAAATAGCCTTTAGCAACTTCACAGAACAAGTGAGGTGGGGTGTTGGGCAGACTGTCAGCTTACTGCCACTTCCCCACACCTCTGTCCCCCAAAAATCTAAACTGCAAAGACCCTGTTGGCTTTCAGTCCCCAACACCGTACACATGGAGCTGATAATTGGGGGATAAATAAGGCAAACAAGGTGTATATAGTGTGTAAGGGAGTGGTGGTAGTGTTCAAGAGAAAAGAAAGTCAGGCACAGGAAGTGTGTGGGTAGTTGGAATTAACACAGATGGCCAGGGAAGGTATCACTGATAGCATTCATAAAGACTGCAATAAACTGAGGGAGAGAACAGTACTAGTCACAGCAGAAGTATTCTCTGCAGTGGTAACAGCATGAGCAAGAGCCTTGAGGCTGGATTTTGCCTGACACATTGGAGAAGCAGCAAGGAGGCCCATATGGCAAGAGCAGAGTGAGCTAAGGAGAGAGAGGGAGAAGAATATGAGGGCAGGGAGGGGACCAGACAGCTTGTGCAGGTTGGCTCAGTGGTAGAGCGTCGGCCTGGCGTGCAGGAGTCCCGGGTTCGATTCCCGGCCAGGGCACACAGGAGAAGCGCCCATCTGCTTCTCCACCCCTCCCCCTCTCCTTCCTCTCTCTCTCTCTCTCTTCCCCTCCTGCAGCCAAGACTCCATTGGAGCAAAGTTAGGCCAGGCACTGAGGATGGCTCTATGGCCTCTGCCTCAGGCGCTAGAATGGCTCTGGTTGCAACAGAGCCATGCCCCAGATGGGCAGAGCATCGCCCCCTGGTGGGCATGCCGGGTGAATCCGGGTTGGGCGCATGCGGGAGTCTGTCTGACTGCCTCCCCGTTTCCAGCTTCGGAAAAATACAAAAATAAAAATAAAAATAAAATAAAATCACAGGGAGGCCTTGGGTTGTTAATCCTAAATGAAGGGGAGGGTTCCGAGTAGTGCAGAGAAAGGACCTGACTCAACGGATCACAAGTGCCCTCTGGTGGCTGCAGAGGGAACAGCAGGTGAGAGCCTAGATGTGCAGCTTCTGTCCCTGGAGCTGGGTGGCTGCAGCAGACGCCACTGAGCTGGTCCAGGTGAGATAGTAAGTGGACTCTGGAATGACTCACAGGTCATGAAATTGTTATGAGCTCACAGTTGTTCCTTGAGAATCAGGAATTCAGCTCTAGCTGTGCTGAGTTTGAGGGGCCTCCAGGCCTCCCCCAGAAAACTCAGAGAGGAAACAGTGAGCACACTAGCTTGGGGAGATGTGAATGTTCAGTGTTTGCAGCCACAAAACTGGACAGGGTCCTTCAGGGAGCAGGTGTGGACAGCAGGCCAGTCCCAGTGCCCCTGATGCTTGCAGGTCAGGGCAGCTGCAGAGGAGACGCAGAGGGAGCAGCCATGAAGTGAGGAGTGCGAGTCCCTGAAGGCACATGAGGAAAGGACAGCAGGGAGCCTGCTGCACGAGCCAGCGGGGCCCTGGTTACCTTACAGCTGATTTGGGTGACAGCAGCTGGGGGTCAGAGCCTGCTGAGTGAGGGAAGAAAAGGACCTGAGAAGAGAGGTGTAAAAGGACCATTGAGGAGAGCCACTAGAATACTAAGTGCTTCCTTTGAGGTTCACGTTGTGCACGGGCCAGTTGGTAAGCTTGTGCGACCTACTCATTTAACATAACCAAGTGTGATGAGGCACTTAGATGCCCAGCTGAATAGCATAGATATTACTCTGGGGGACTGTGGGGAGCCACTGAAGGTTCTAGAGCAGGGAAGGTCACACAAGTTAGAGCTTCCTAGGACTGGGGACTAGAGCTGTCGGTAAAGCCCACCTTTCCACCTGCCTGCCTCCCCACTTGCCTGCCTCCCCACTTGCCTCAGGATCCTCTATACTACTTACTATGACTCCATCGCCAACTCGGGTCCCTTCTTTGGCTATTACTTCTTCAACTCACTTCTGGTGATGCTGCAGCTGCTGCACGTGTTCTGGTCTTGCCTTATTCTTCGTATGATCTACAGCTTCACAAAAAAAGGCCAGGTAAGACTGGGCAAGGGTGAGCTCCCATGCGCCAACCTGGAGCCCCAGCCCAGCCCAGCCCCAGCCTTGTGCCCACTCCCTGTTCCCCAGATGGAGAAGGATGTTCGCAGTGATGTGGAGGAGTCTGACTCAAGTGAAGGGGAGGAAGCCCAGGAGCATCCGCAGCTCAAGAATGGGGCAGCTCAGGAGCCCAGAATGGCCCCCATTGATGGCCCTCGGAGCCGGGCAGCTGGGCAGCCGGCCAATGGGCACATGTTGGCCACGTAGCTGGCTGAGGACTGGCTGTGAGGAGCTGCCCCAGTGCTTTGGATTTGGAGCAGCTGGACTGGCAGCCTTCCAGCCAACTCGGTGGAGACTAGGAGGGCCCCACCCCAAGTGCGGGGAGGGCCGATGATATGTCTCCAGCCCCTTCCTTCTGCCTATACTCCCTTGGGCCACTAGACAGCTGGGGGGTGGGCAGCAGCAGGGTGCTGCAGCTTGCCAGAGCCATCACCAGACTGAAGCCTGGGGACTGAAGAGCCCCAGGCCAAGAGGGGCACAATAAAACTTGAAGAGAGCCAAATTCTATGCCTCAGAGTTTGTGTCCCTGTCATAGCTCCTTGGAGACCCCAAGGAAGCCAGGACTTTATATACCCCACTGATGGAACACTCTCACCCCAAGTCATATGCCCAGACCCAGGGGTCACAGACAATAAGCAACATTTGGAAACTCCCCCAGGCAAATCCCTGTCCAGCCTATGCCTTAGCCAAGCCACCTCCTTCTACCCCAGGGCAGCCTTTAGACGGCTATTCACAGACACAGCTTACAGATGACTTTGCCTCAGGTCACAGAGGTCCAAGGCCAAGCAAAAGGGCAAAGGGGAGGCTCATGCCTATCTTTGCAGCCTGTGCTCAGTGCTGGCAAGACCTCACCCTCATGGCATCCCAGGCCTCCCTAGAAACAGAGAAATAGGGCCTACAATTGGGGATATTCCCATGGGCTTCCCAAGGGTCAACCTGGGTAGGTCACTTTCTCTTCCAGAGCTCTGCAGGAAGGTGCCCCCCTCTTCGCTAGCTGAGATAGGCTGAGGCACTGTGTCCCATACCCCAGAAATCAGAGCCACAAGGATCCATGCAGGACCAGAACATGCTGCCTTCAGGGAAACAACAAAAAGGAAGTGAGTTATAGAAACAAAAGAAGTAGGAGATGGCAGGGGACAGGTGCTGTGTGGCGACAGAGGAGAGAGGAAATGTGTTAAGAGACAGAGGACAGATCTTGAGAGAAAGAAAAAAGAGGGTACAAAAGGAAGAGATCTGAGAGAATAAATGGCTAGGAGAGGAGGCCCTGTAAGAAGGAAAGGAGTTAAGAGAGACAGAGAAGACAGCTGAGCCAAGACTAGGCTGAGGGACACGAGGGAAGACAAGAGAAAGGGTGGGTCTTGTCTTCTGTGCAAACAAATGAGAGAATGGCAGAGAGGAGAAAGGTCTCTTCTTCACTGAGACACACAAGGACAGAGGGAAAGAGATTTAAGAAAAAGGTGTTCAAGAGGTTGGGAAGGGACTATAAAGACGAGAGGGATGACAAGATGACCTGGACATGTTTTATTTGAATATATGTACCCTGATTTATTGATGTCACCCCATTAAAATAAAAAAGACAAGAGGGAAAAACAGCAGAGGAGAGTGATAGATGGCATGGGAACAAGAAGCAAACAGGAAGAGAGCAAGAAGGGATGACGGGAAGGAAAGAGGCACTGCGCAGAGAATGAACTAGGAGCAAAGAGACAGTGGACTTGGGGGTTCAAGAAAGGATGAGGCATCAGAGAGAAGAACTTGTGAGAAGGTGGAAGGACCAGGAGGAAGAAAGAGGGAGAAAAGACTGAAAAATGGCACAAGAGACAGAAGAGCAAAACAAAACAAAGGTATAAAAAGGATTCTCAAATAGAAATGTGACAAAGTAAATGTTGAGATAGAAAAGCAGATCCCGAGAGGAAGGCAATGTGGGAAGATGAATAGGCTGCTCAAAGGGAAAGATGCAGTTGGCCTTGAAGCAAATTAAAAAGATGCTCAACATAAAAAAAGTGCAAATGAAATTCCCTTCAGCTATCCTAGCAAAAGTGATTATGACAGCGCCCTCTGGTGGTGGGATCTGCAGGGAAAGGGGAACTGCCATGGTGCACCCTGGTGAGGGGAACGGGCAGTACACCTGGGAAGACAAATGCATTTCTCTTTATCTCTCAAGATACATCTAGATCTCCCGGGTATGCCTACAAATCACTAAGGCAAGGACAGCCAACTTAAAAGGAAAATATATAGAAAAAAAGACACAATGCACACTTAGAGAAGAGAAGACACGGCCAATAAACACAAAGACACCCTCACTCAATCTCATTCAGAATAGGAATAATGCCAAGCAAGACAAATACCATTTTAAACCCATTCGATTGGCAAAAATAAAGAAACTGGATAAAACAAATGGAGAAGATGGAGGTCAGTAAGAATCACATATTACAGAGGAGCGTGTAAACTGGTACAATCACTTGGAAAACCACTCAGCATCACATAAAATTGTTGACTATTTTACAAAGTTCAAAAGCAGATCAAACAAAATAATGTATTGGTAGGCATAAATGTCTAGTAGAACTACAGTACCCCCATATCCAAAATCCCCAGCGGATGCCTGAAATTACAGATTTTACCAAATCCTATAAATTCCATGCTTGGTTTATTTCTGGAATTTTCCATTTAATATTTTTGTTACTACAGATGATCACAAGTAACTGAGACCTCAGAAGGCAAAACCATGCATAAAGGGTTACTACTGTCTTTCTTTCATTATTTTTTTTGAGAGAGTGAGAGAGATAAGAAGCATCAATTCATAGTTGCTTCACTTTAGTTTTTCACCCATTGTTTTTCATACATGCCTTGACAGGGCAAGCCAGTGTCTCCTTGCTCAAGCCAGTGATGTTGGCCTCAAACCAGCGACCTTGGGGTCATATGTATGATCCCACACACAAGCCAGCGACCCTGCTCTCAAGCTGACAAGCTTTTGGGATTGTATGGATGTTTCTCTGATCAAGCCAGTGACCCCATAATGACGAGCCAGTGCTCAGAGCCAGTGACCTCGGGGCTTCGAACAGGGGACTTCAGCATTACAGGATGATGCTTTATCCACTGTGCCACAACAGGTCAGGCTACTGTATTTCTTTAATTAACAAAATAGAAAATTCAGAAGACTAATACATTACCTTTGATTTGGGGATGCAGGGGAATGGAATTCAGGCAGATATAAATTGAATCACTGTTCTAACTTTTGAAGTTGTGAGATGTGACAGATACATTATTAATAAAAACAGTTTAAAAGGGATATGCGTGTTGGCCATTTGGCTCAGTGGTGGAGCATTGGCCTAGTGTGTGGATGTCCAGGGTTCAATTCCTGGTCAGGGCACACAGGAGAAGTGCCCATCTGCTTCTCTACCCCTCCCCCTCACCTCTCTTTTTCTCTCTCTTCCCCTCCTGCAGCCATGGCTCAATTAGAGCAAATTGGCCCCAGGCGCTGAGGATGGCTCCATGGCCTCCACCTCAGGTGCTAAGAAGAGCTCAGTTGCTAAGCAACAGAGCAATGCCCCAAATGGGCAGGGCATCGCCCCCTAGTGGGCTTGCCAGGTGGATCCCAGTTGGGACGCATGCAGGAGTCTGTCTCTGCCTCCCATCCTCTAACTGAATAAAAAATTTTAAAAAAAGGATACACAGTCTAGAACCATATGATGTCACTCTTGGGATATAAAACAGAAAGCAATAAATGAACAACCAAAAACTCATAGCACAACATATGGTGGTTACCAGAGCGAAAGTGGGGCTGGGGATAGTGAGGAGTAGAGGTGGTCAGTGTGCATGGGCAGAAGGAAATGACTGAATGATGGACACAATGCATACACAGACAATGTATCATAGAACTGTACACTTGAAAGCTATATACATTTAACCAGTGTAACCCCAAGAAATCTAATTTTTTTAAAATTTAAGGGGATATGCAAAAGATAACATGCAATATAGGAGAAAGTATTTGCAAGCTATATATCTGAAAAGGGCCTACTATCCAGAATATATAAAAAACTCTTATAGCCTGACCAGGCAGTGGTGCAGTGGATAGTGTCAAACTGGGACACGGAGGACCCAAGTTCAAAACCCCGAGGTCGCAGGCTTGAGTGCGGGTTTATCCAGCTTGAGCACAGGCTCACTGGCTTGAGCACAGGGTCACTGGTTAGAGCTCAAAGATCTTTGGCTTAAAGCCCAAGGTCACTGGCTTGAGCCAAGGTCGCTGGCTTGAGCAAGGTGTCACTCACTCTACTATAGCCCCCACCCCCTGGTCAAGGCACATATGAGAAAACAATCAATGAACAATTAAGGTGCCACAACGAAGAATTGATGCTTCTCATCTCCCTGTCTGTCTGTCCCTATCTGTCCCTCTCTCTGTCTCTGAAAAAAAAAGAACTCCTATAATTCATATAATTCAACAACTAAAAAAACCCAAGTAAAGGAAGGGCAAAGGACTTGACATTTTTCCAAAGAATATATACAGGTAGCTAACAAGTACATGAAAAAATGTTCAACAAATTAAAGGATAGTCGATGTAAATCAAAACCACAAGATACCACTTTATATCCATAAGGATGGATATAACAAAAAAATAAAATAACCAGTGTTGGTGAAATGTGGAAAAATTGGAATGATTCTCATACATTGTTGGAAGTATAATGGTTAGTCACTGTGAAACACAGTTTGGCAGCTCCTCAAATAGCTAAAGCGAGTTACCATATGGCCCAGCTGAAAACAGGGACTCAAACAAAATCTTGCTGTACATGAATGTTCAAAGCAGCACTATTCACAATAGCCAAGAAATGGGAACCACCCAAATATCCATCAACAGGTGAATGGATAAACTAGTCCATCCATACAATGGAATATTATTCAGCCATAAAAAAGAAATACAAATGCTACAACATGGATGAACCTCAAAAACATTACACCAAGTGAAAGAGATTAGACAAAAAAGGTCACTTTTTATGATTCCTTTTATTAATATATCACATATCCAGCCTAGCTAAACCTATAAAAGTATAATGCAAATTGATAGTTGCCAGGGGCAGGGCAGGGGTGTGGCACAGAGAAAAGGAATAACGGTTTAATGGGTAGAGATTACTTTGGCAGCACATATACTAAAATCGAAATACAGAGAAGATTAGCATGGTCCCTGCACAAGGATGACATGCAAATTTGTAAAGCCCTCCATTAAAAAGAAAGACAGAGAAAGGAAGAACTCCCAAATATCAGTAAAAATTAGAGCCGCCCAAAAGTAAAGGGACAAACAGGATATGACAGGCAAGTCACAGGAGTGGAATTTTAAAAACCTGGTTAAATATAATGGAATTATTCAGTCTTTAAAAGGAAAGAATTTCTGGCACATATGACGCAGATAAATTTTGAGGACATTATGCTAAATGAAATAAGAAAAGGAACCACCCAAAAGTAAAGAGACAAACAGGATATGAACAAATAAGTCACAGGAGTGTGTGGGCCCTAGGAAAGAAGATACCTACTAAAAAGGGTACTCAGTGGCCAACTGGGCTCAAATTATAAAAACAAAAAGAACACAGTCCTGGCCGGATAGTTCAGTTGGTTGGAGTGTCGTCCCAAAGCATGCATGTTGCCAGCTTAATCCCTGGTTAGGGCACATAGAGGCTCACATGTTCCTGTCACTCTCCTGCTCTTTACCTTCCTCTCTCTAAAATTAATAAAATTTAAAAAATCCACAGCCTAGCAGCCATTTCTACACAGGGGCCTCTTACCCAAACCACTTCATGGAGAAGTCTACACAGACCTGCCTGCCTGCACTGTGTTTCTACCATCTGAGACAGCCTTTATAAAGGAGTCCTGGAATCCTATTTCAGTCAATAGGACTGAGACTTTCCCCATCCAATCTGAGCTACACAGCTTCTTCACCAACCAAGCAGAGCGGTTTCATTCTGACCAATCAGGGCATCACCTTTTGGACCAATCAAACTTCAAGGATTTGGAACCATCATTTTCATGAAGATGGAGCAATCAGGGACCAGGGGGTGAGGACTTCTGTATATATCATATATAAGCCAGTTCCCTTCTAGCTTGGGAGTACACTTCCTCCTTCCAGGAAAGAAGGAAGATTTCTCTGGCTGAGCTGAACTGAACTGTTGAAGATATCTCAGTAGAGTGGAGTGGAGCAGACCAGTGCATCACAGCAGACTGGCACAGAAAGGAGCAGACCAGTGAGGAGCTGTCTAGCTAGAGAGGGGCCTGACCTCAGGGCTACCTCACAACCATGATGTTTTCTTAGCTGTGCTGTTTTACACTGAATATTTCCCTTCTTCACTGCACCCCAAATTGGGGATTTCTGTTGGTACTGAATTGGCCAACAGGTTGACAGTGGAATTTTTAAAACATGGTTAAATACAATGGAATTATTCAGTCTTAAAAAAGAAAGGAGATTCTAGCACATGCTATAATGTAGATAAATTTTGAGGACGCTATAGTAAATGAAATAAGCCAGACACAAAAAGACACTGTGTGATTCCACTTATATGAGATCCCTAGAGGAGTCAACTTAGTAAAAGCAAAATATAATGATGGGTGCCAGGGTAAGGGAGAAATGGAGTTATTTAATGTAGGTAGAGTTTCAATTTTGCCAAATAAAAAGAGTTCTGAAGATTGATTACACAACAATGTGAATATATTTTTTCTTTTAATTTGTTTATTCTTTTTAGAGAGGAAGGGAAAGAGACAGAAACATTGATCTTTTTCTGTATGTGCCCTGACTAGGGATCGAACTGGTAACCTTTGCGTATCAGGATGGCACTCTAACCAACCAAGCTATCCAGCCAGAGCTCAATGTGAATGTATTAACCCTTCTGAAATGTACATTTAAAAATAGTTAATATGGGCCTGACCTGTGGTGGCACAGTGGATCAAGCGTCAACCTGGAATGCTGAGGTTGCTGGTTGAAAACCCTGGGTTTGCCTGGTCAAGGCTCATACAAGAAGAAACTATAAGTTGGTGGTTCCCAGTTCTCCCCCTGCCTTTCTCTCTGTATACACTGCTCACAAAAAATAGGGGATATTTCAAAATGAATATGAAGCGGTAAAAAAAAAAAAAAAAAAGCATTTGATTTTTTTTATTAAACAAGAACATCAGAAAAGCAAATAACAAGTAAAAAAAGTTGTTTGATTATGCAAATGAGATACAAAACCAACTTTTATTTCATCAGTAAAAACGTACTATACAAAGGGCTGAGAGTACTGGAATATCTGCACATTCCCTCATCCCCTAATTCTTGTGAGCAGTATATCTTTTATCTAAAAACCAATAAATAAAATCTCTAAATAGAAAAGATGGTAATTTTTACGTTATGTGTATTTTCACTACAAATTTAAAAAATGGAAAATGTCAGTAAACTAGGACTAAAGGGAAAATTAGTCAACTTGGTAAAGAACATCTACTCAGCCTGACCAGGCAGTGACGCAGTGGATAGAGCAGTGGTAGTCAACCTGGTCCCTACTGCCCACTAGTGGGCATTCCAACTTTCATGGTGGGTGGTAGCAGAGCAACCAAAGTATAAATAAAAAGATAGATTTAATTATAGCAAGTTGTTTAATAAAGATTTATTCTGCCAAACTTAGCGAAAATCCAACATAAAGTACTTGGTAAGTAATTATTATTATATGCTTTAACTTGCTGTAACTCTGCTTTATAAATTTTATAAAGTAAAGTTACTTCCCTACTTTATAAATCACCATTACTATGGAACCGGTGGGCGGTTAGAAAATTTTACTACTAACAGAGATACAAAAGTGGGCGGTAGGTATAAAAAGGTTGACTACCCCTGGGATAGAGCATCGGACTGGGAATCAGAGGACTCAGGTTTGAAACCCCAAGGTCACTGACTTGATCACGGGCTCATTCGGCTTGATTGTTGAACGTGGGGTCGTTGGCTTGAGCCTGGGATCATAGACATGACCCCATAGTTGCTGGCTTGAGCCCAAAGGTCTTTGGCTTGAAACCCAAAGTCGCTGGCTTGAACCCAAGGTCACTGGCTTGAGCAAGGGGTCACTAGCTCTGCTATAGCCCCCACTCCCTGGGTCAAGGCACATATGAGAAAGCAATCAATGAACAACTAAGGAGCCCCAAAGAATTGATGATTCTTATCTCTCTCCCTTCCTATCTGTCCTTATTTGTCCCTCTATCTTTCTCTCTGTCACAAAAAAAAAAGAACATCTACTCAAAGAACTCTACAGCTAGCATACTTAATGGTGACAAACTACTAGAAGCTTTCCCACTAAGATCAGGACCAAGGCAAGAACATCATCTCTTACCACTCTTCAATTCCTACTGGAAGGTCTAGTTAACACAATAAGACAAAAAGAGGAAAGTGATACAGATTGGTAAGGAAGAAATAAAATTTGTTCACAGATGATATGATTGTCTATGTAAAAAATTCAAAAAAACTGACCAAAAAAAATAAGCCATTTATAGCAATGTTGCAAGATACACGGTTAATATACAAAAAATCACCTTCCTATGTACCAGCAATTAAAATATGGACTTTAAAATTAAAAACACAGTATCATTTACATTAGCACCCCCAAAATTAAATACTTTGGTATAAATATGGCAAAATACATAGAAGTTATATATAAGGAAAACTATAGACTCTGACAAAAGAAGTCAGAGAACTAAATAAATGGAGAAATATTCCCTGTTCATAAATATGAAGAATTAATACTGTCAAGATGTTAGTTCTTCCCAACCTGATCGATAGATCTAATGCAATTCTAACCAAAACCCCAGAAACTTACATTGTGGATATTAACAAACTGATTCTCAAGTTTATAAGGAGAGGCAAAGACCCAAAATAGTTAACACAATATTGAAGGACAAGAACAAAGTTAGACTGACACTAACCAATCAAGACAGTTTGGTATTGGCAAAAGTACAGACAAATAGATCAGTGAAACAAAGAGAGCGCCAAGAAACGGATCTACATAATTACAGTCAACTGATCTCTGACAAAGGATCAAAGGCAACACAATGGGGAAAAACAGTCTTTTCAATAAATGGTATTGGAACAACTGGACAAAAATATGAATCCACAGGCAAAAAAATGAATGTAGACACAGACCTTACATCCTTCACAAATTAACTCAAAATGGACCACGGACCTAAATGTAAAATGAAAAACTGTAAAACCCCTAGAAGATGACAGAGGGAAAAAATCCAAATGGATTTGTATTTGGCAATAACCTTTTTTTTTTTTAAGTAAGAGGAGGGGAGATAGTGAGACAGACTCCCACATGTGCCCTGACCAGGATCTACCTGGCAATCCCCCTCTGGGGCCAATGGTCAAATCAACTGAGCTATCCTCAGCGCCCAGGGCCAATGTTCGAACCAAGCGAGCCATTGGCTGTGGGAGGAGAAGAGGGAGAGAAGGGGGGAGAGGGAACGGAAGAGAGATGGGAGAGAAGGAGGAAAGAAGGGGGAGAGTAGGGGGAGAGAAGCAGATGGTCGCTTCTCCTGTGTGCCCTGACCAGGAACTAAACCCGGGACATCCATATGCCGGGCCAACATTCTATCTATTAAGCCACTGGCAAAGGCCCCTGGTGATGACTTTTTAGATACAATACCAAAGGCATGATCTATGAAAGAAAGAATTGATAAGCTGGACTTAATTAAAATTTAAAATTTCTGCTCTATGAAAGACATTTTCCAGAGAGAGAGAGAGAGAGACAGAGAGAGAAGATAGGTTCAGACTGGGAGGAAAATTTGCAGAAGGCATCTGATGAAGGACTCTTATCTAAGATTTACAAACAACTCTTAAAACTCAACAGTAAGTAAACAAACAACCCAATTATAAAATGGGCCAAAGACTATTAAAGAAGATATACAGACTGCAAATAAGCATATGGGAACACAGATATCATCACACATCATATGCCATCAAGGAAATAAATGTAACTAAAAACCCCAATTAGATACTACCACACACCTGTCAGAATGGCCCAAAATCCAGAACACAGACACCAAATGCTAATGAGGATGTCGGGCCACAGGGAACTCTTACTTATTGCCGGTGGGAATGCAAAAAGACACAGCCACTTTGGGAGGTAGCTTAGTGATCTCTTAGCAAACTACACATACTCTTACCATGCTATCCAGCAACCATGCTCCTTGGTATTTACCCAAAGGAGTCAAAAACTTACATCCATACAAAAACATGCACATGAATGTTTATGGCACCTTTACTCATAATTTTTAAAACTTGGGAACCACCAAGATGTCCAGTAAGTGAATGGATAAATAAACTGATACACCCAGACAATGTAATGTCATTACTCATTGCAAAAAAAATCTAGCCATGAGAAAACAGAAAGAAAAGTTAAATGAGTATTACTTAGAGAAAGAAGCCAGTTGGTAAAGCCTACATAATGGAGGGCTCCAACTGTATGACATTCTGGAAAAGGCAAACTATGGAGACAGGAAAAAGACCCATGATTTCCAGGAGTTGGTGGAGGCAGAGATTTTAGGGCACTGAAACTACTCTACATGATACTCTCATGGTGGATACATGTTATGGTACATTTCTGCAAACCCATAGAATGGACAACACCAAGAGTGACCCTAAAGTAATCTACAGACGTTCAGTGGCTATGATGTGCCCATGTAGGTTCATCAGTTGTAACAAAGGTATCACTCTGCTGGGGGATGCTGATAATGGGAGAGGCTGTGCACGTGTGGGAGCGGGGGGCATAGGAACTCTGTTCTTTCTACTCAATTTGCTGTGAATCTAAAACTGCTCTAGAATATAAAATCTGTTTAATTTTTTTTTTTAAATATTTTATTTATTGATTTTTTAGAGAGAGAGGAGTGAAAGAGAGAGACAGAGAGAGAGAGAAGGGGGAGGAGCAGGAAGCATCAACTCCCATATGTGCCTTGACCAGGCAAGCCCAGGGTTTCGAACCAGCGACCTCAGTGTTCCAGGTCGACGCTTTATCCCACTGCGCCACCACAGGTCAGGCCTGTTTAATATTTTTAAAAAGACATCTTCCCTAGTAATCAAGAAAATGCTCACTGAAATAGTCACGAGATATATTCTTCAACCATGAGATTGGGAAAAAAATTTTTAAGTTTGATAATATCAAAAGTTAATGAGATTGTGGGTAAAATGTTACTCTCCTGGGAGGTGTGGCATGGGCATTGATACAACTTATTTTGGAAGACATTAGGCACTAACTGAAAAAAGGGAAAACACCCTGACCCCACACACCAGCACTGCCTAAGGGTGTGGAGGCATGTCCAACTGGGAAAAAAGGGAAAACTACTCTAAAAGAAAATAATATGGAAATGTACTAATAAAATACACGTTTCGATGCTATGTATCACTATGAATGACATTCATATTATCAACATGAATACATACCAAAAGCATTGTTGAGTAAAAACCATCTTAAGGAGATGGAAAGAATGGGGGAATATACAGCTCAATAAAGGACAGAACCTAGGATGTAACAATCAAGTTTTATCAGTATCTCAAGTAGCAAATTATTCCCATTTTATTCAGGTTGACAGCAAGAATAGAAAAAAGGGAACAAGAGGGGAAGAACACCGAAGTTCTTTGAAGAGGACAGTTTATAACCTACAAACTGAAACCAGATAGGGCTACAACATGGATGAGCCTAAAAAGCAGAATCCTCTGAGAAGCCAGACACAAGGCCACACATGTGTGATTCCATTATCCACTTACGTGAACTATCCAGAACAGACCAATCTGCAGACAGGATGTGGATAAGTGGTTGTCAGGGGTGGACGGTAGGAGACGGGAAGTGACTGCTGATAGGGAGTGGTTTCCTTTATGGAAGATGAAGATGTCTTGGAAATAGATGGAGGTGGGGGTTGCAAAGCATTGCAAATGTACTAAATGCCAGTTAATTTTATGTGAATTTTTCTTGATTTAAAAAAAAACAAAGGAAGATACCCTGGCCATTTGGCTCAGTGGTCAAGCATCAGCCCAGCATGTAGATGTCCTGGGTTCAATTCCCGGTCAGGGCACACAGGAGAAGCAACCATCTGCTTCTCCACTCCTTCCCCTCTGACTTCTCTCCCCCCCTCCCCCCCTTCTTTTCCTCCTGCAGCTATGGCTCTATTAGAGTGAGCTGGCCCTGGACACTGATGATGGCTCCATGGCCTCTGCCTCAAGCTCTAAGAATAGCTCTGTTGCTGAGTAAAGTAACAATGCCCCAGATGGGCAAAGCATCACCCAGTAAGGGGCTTGCCAGGTGGATCCCGATCAGGACACATGTGGGAGTCTGTCTCTCCCTTCCCTCCTCTAACTTAATTAAAAATAAATAATAAATAAAGGGAAGAATGGTGAGAGTTGGACAGGACACACATATGCCCATCTACCCCATCCCATCTTTAATAATAAAGCCCTTGTCTTACCCACACCAAGCCCTCCAGGCCACCTTCTCCAGCCCACCAAAATTTCACCAGGTATTGGGACCTGCACCCACTTGTCCACATCCCCCCCTCAGGGACTCCAAAAACACCCCTCCTTTTTACCCCTGGACCCTGTCTGGAGGTGATTTTCACTGGGCTGGCTGCACAGGACAGGATGGGTGGCTGGCAGTCAGAATGAGTCCTGCTTGAAGAAACAAAGAGCTGACATCCAGCGTATAGTGGGGGGAGTGGGGGACCATAATGGATGGACCCTGTGATTGCCCTGGTGTGCAGATTACAAAATGACAAAGCAGCAACTGAAAGAGCAAAGCTACCTGCCTACAGTTCACCAGCTGGCTCACTGAATAGGGAGACCCCCACCCAGGTCTGTTCTTCTGTGGCAGCTGGTTTGCAAAGATGGCTCCACAAACTGGACCCTCCCAGTGTTCATGTCCCCTCCACCTCACCACAAACATCTGAACTCTATCGAACCAACAGAATGTGACAGAAGTGATGCTGGCCCAGTTCCTGGACACCTGAGCTTTAGAAGGTCCAGCAGCTTCAGCTCTGCGCTTAGGGGAGCCTGGAGTTGCCAAGAAAGGATAGTGGCCCTCCTGCTCAGGTGGCCATGTGGAAAGGCTACCTAGAAAGGCCACATGGAGAGGGGGGAGCCCATTATCCCAGCTGTCCCCTCAAGGCACCAAACATGACAGAGACATTCTGGAGGGTGGTAACATCCAGCTAGCCCATCGCCCAGAGGACAGTAGCTACCATCAGATGGAACAAAAGAGCTGGTAGCCATACTGGCATAAAAGCAGACATATTGATCAATGAAACAGAATAGAGAGCCCAGAAATAAACCCATGCTTGTATGGTCAATTGATTTATGACATGGGAGGTAAGAACATACAATGGGGTAAAGACAGTCCCTTCAATAAATGACATTGAGAAAACTGGAGAAATACCTGCAAAAAAAATGAAACTATCCTGACCAGGCAGTGGTGCAGTGGATAGAGCATCAGACTAGGACGCAGAGGACCCAGGTTTGAGACCCCGAGGTTGCCAGCTTGAGCATAGGCTCATCTGGTTTGAGCAAGGCTCACCAGCTTGAGCCCATGGTCACTGGCTTGAGCTCAAGGTCGCTGGCTTGAACAAGGGGTCACTCGCTCTGCTGTAGCCCCCCAGTCAAAGCACATATGAGAAAGCAATCAATAAACAACTAAGGAGACTAAGGAGGGGCAATAAGGAACTGATGCTTCTCCTCTCTCTCCCTTCCTGCCTGTCTGTCCCTATCTGTCCCTCTGTCTCTGTCACACACACAAAAAAGAAAAGAAAACCTGATGTCTGGTATGCTATTTTCATTTCAGAATTCGGCTGTGAAGGACACTCCCCGACTGTCCCCCCTCTGGGTTCAGCCTTGTTTGAGATTCAGGAATGTCTGATTCTCAGATAGCCTGTTTCAGTCTGTCCCGTTTCTTGGGGAGGCCTGGGCCATGATCAATCTATAGGTCTTGTTTGAGTAGAAACACCTTCTCAAACTCTCTCCCCTCGGATTTTTCCCATCCTTGAGATATCCTTCTATTTTCCCCTAATTCTTACTGTGGGCAACATTCAGTAAGAGACTTACTGACCTCAAGCTTAAGCACTTGATTTTCTATTGCAGCATGGCCTGATCACAATATAAATTAGGGGAACAGCAGGGAAGACGGATCTTTTAGTCTGAAATTCCTTAATTCCTTGCCTTCTTTAAACACTTGTAATCCTGATCTTGCAATCAATGAACAACTAAGGTGAAGCAACTACGAGTTTATGCTTCTCATCTCTCTCCTCCTTCTCTCTCTCTCTCTCTCTCTCTCTCTCTTTCTAAAATCAAAAAATAGCCCTGGCTAGTTGACTCGGGTAAAGCATCAACCCAGCATATGGATGTCCAGGGTTCAATTTCCAGTCAGGTTACACAAGGGAAGCGACCATCTGGTTCTTCCCCTCATGCAGCCAGTGGCTTGATTGGTTCAAGCATTGGCCCCAGCACTGATTGCTCAGGGGGGCCAAATGCATCAGCCTCAGGCACCAAAAATAGCTCAATTGATTCAAGCATCAGTCCCAGACAGGCATTGCCAGGTGGATCCTGGTTGGGGTGCATGTGGGAGTCCATCTTTCCCCTCCTCTCACTTACAAAACTAAAATAAAAAATAAATAAACAAACAAAAATAACAAACAAATTCATAGATACAGAGAACAAAATGAGGATTGCCAGGTGGGAAGTGGGTTGGGGAAAAGGTGAAAAAAGGGAGAGACTAAGAAGTACAAATTGCAGTTACAAATTAGTCACAGGGATGTAAGTACAGCATAGAGGATTATAGTCAATAACAATGTAATAACTATGTACAGTGTGAGATAGGTACCAGACTTATAGGGGAATCACTTTGTAAGTTATATAAATGTCTGACCACTATTCTCCACAGCTGAAACTAACATAACATTGAATATCAACTCTAATTCATATTTATTTGAAAAAATTGAAAAACTAGGCCCTGGGTAGTTGACTCAGTGGATAGAGCGTTGGTCTGGCATATGGATGTCCCGGGTTTGATTCCTGGTCAGGGCACACAAGAGAAGCAACCACCTGCTTCTCTCCCCCAGGCAATCCTAGATGAACCACTCTCGGGCACTAATAAAGGCAGAGCCATAGGTCCACCTTCCCGCCGCCAACCAGGCTCTGGGGCCCTGCCCCTGCCATGAAAGCTCCAGGACCATTAGTAATAAGTCTTGTTCCTCGAAATCCCCTGATGGTTGCTGCTGAGGTGCATCCTGGAATCATGTTAAGAACAATAAGCGCTGGTCCAGCCACACTGGCTCCGGTCAGAGAAATGTCTGTGGGGGCAGCACTAGTAATAATGACTCGGGTGAGTGTCTCAGGATTCCTGAGTGCATCACTGTCACCAGGCTAACAGGTACACAATAAACAGTGCCTATGCCGAGCCAGCTGAAACTATTCAAACTAGCAATTCAAGCCTGCTTACCCTGCCTCATCATCCATTCTGGTGGGGACCACAGTCAAGGCTCTGGCTCACGTTTCTCCGCCCACTGTCTGCCTCCCGACTGACCATGGTGCTTCCTTGTTTGGCCCTGCCTGCAATGGCAAGCTCCTCCTCTTAGTGAGTTACAATGTGTCTTTTTTTAATTGATTTTAGAGAGGGGCAGCAAGGGAGAGAGAGAGAGAGAGAATTTGTTGTTCCACTTAGTAATGCTTTCATTGGTTGCTTCTTGTGTGTGCCTGGACTGGGGACTGAACCTGCAGCCTGGGTGTACTGGGACAGCACTCTAACCAACTGCGCTGACCGGCCAGGGTCCACAACATATCTTCTCAATGGCAGTCCTTCCCTGCTCTGTTGGCCTTATCATACCTGAATAATAAAACCTACATTTTAAAATGGGGTGGGGCAGAGGTTAGCTTCCATCTCAAAGACAAGGCAGCCATGACAGATGGGATCCCCTCAGACCCCAGGAGGCAATGCCCAAGGTCTGCTCTCCTTAAAGAAGCCTATGGGTAAGGCAGACTGCCCCACTGCCACTGCTCTGAGTCCCAGGAAGCCAGATGCAGAATGGCCGAGGAGGCGCCCAGGGCTGGGTGCCCCACCACAGCGGAGGCTACAGCCCAGGCCCCAGGCTGCCTGGGCAGAGAGACACAGAGACCCATTGGCAGGATATGAAATAAGTTTAATCACCACCCTCAGACCAGGTGGGGCAGCCGCAGTGTCTATGCATGGATCACCCCAGAGCGGCCTGGGGCCAACCCCTTGGTTCCAGCTGGGACATATTCCCCATCCAGGCTCCCGACATTCAGGAGGGTCAAGCACCTTCAATTTCCAGGGTCAAGTCTGTAGGTGCTTAGGTCTGCAGTGCTGTGTAGCCAGAAGAACCCATGTCTGAGGGCTGGTGTGCCAGCAGCTGTGCGCGTGTCTCCACAGCTACCACACTGAGGGCTCCGGGAAAGTGATGACAAGAGTTCATCCTCAGAGCCTTGTTCTCTGACAGCAGCCCCTGAGAACAGAGCCAGGACAACACCAGCAGAGTGGCAGCAACCAGACCTGCACTTAGCACCACTGTGGGAACAGACAGATGGGAGCGGGTAAGGGAGTGAAAAGAGCCCACACACACCCACCAAGCTCCTAATGCATAGGGATTAGGGTCTGCAGCCTGCCCCTTCCCCAAGCCCCAGATCCCAGGAGCAACTGCCCCAGGCCCAGGGAGTGGGAGTGGGAGTGGGAGTAGGAGGGCCTACTCATCATACCGGCAGCTGCGATAACCCCATAGGCACTTCGATTTCTGGACTGGACTGAGTCCTGCTCCCTGACAAAGGTGACTGTGGCATTCCTGAGGTAGGTGACAGTCTCCATTGTCACAGGGGTCCCCACAGACATGCCTTCCTGGAGGGCCTCAGTTCCTGCAATAAGTCCAGGCATTCATTAGCTGGGGAAGAGGCACACATGGCATGGGGTATGAATAGGTATTGCAGACGACTGAGGGGGACCTTAAGGCTCATCTTCCGTCCCAGACTGAGTGAGATTGGTGAACACTACTACCAAGAGTGACCCTTCACTGCCCCCAGAGATGCAGACAAGAGCAAATGCACATACCCATGGCCCCAGCCTGCTCACCCACCAGAAGGTGTAAGATATCCTTATCTAACAACCAGCCCTTCTCACCGCTACAGTCACGATGAGGTCCCAAGGCACATACCACAGCCAAGCTCATCACTGGAGTGAGGACAGTCTGGATGGCCATCACACAGCCATGTGTGTGGGATGCAGGTAACGCCCAGCGGGCAGCGGAGCTCCCCTTCCAGGCAGGGCTGGCTGCTACAGTTGGGAAGGTTCTTGTTGATGCCACCGGGGCAGTCATTGATGCTGTCACAAGAGCAGGGGCTGCCTGTGGGTGGCGGGCACTGCCCATCCTGGGTACACAGCTCCATCTCTGGAGAACAGGGTCAGTTACGTCCCAAACACTCCTGCAACAGGCCTAGGTACTCCCCACATCCCATCCCCTGGCAAGCCTCTGGCTCCGAGACCATACTAATTCCCAACTCCCTGTAAACCCACCTCTTCTCAAGCCTGTGACTAGACTTCCCTCCTTAGAAGCCTAACCCATCCTCAGACTCCACCCCACTGTGCCCCCTGAAAGCCACATCTCTTCTACAAGCGCTGTCTCCTGTGGTCCCACCCCCCTTGCAAGCCCTGCCCCAGGCGTGGCCACTCACTGCACTCCTCCTCATCACTACCATCAGGGCAGTCCTGGTCACCATCGCAACGCCATATAAGCGGCACACAGTAGCCTCTGATGCGGCACTGGAAATCGGAGGGCGGGCATGAGCCTGGGCTGGGGCCTGCAAGATGAACACAAGTGAGGCCTGGGAGGCCCAGGTCCAGACCCTCTCCAGAAATCCAGTGGTCACAGGCAGCAACCACTAGGAGATAGGCCAGGTTCCAGGACACTGGAACTACACTGGTGGCTTCCCTTTGCAGAGGACCTACTATTTGTGGGGTTGAAGCCAAAGAGTTCACAGCCTCACCATGAGGCCTACTGGCAGGTTCTACTGCGATCCCCATTCTACAGAAAACACTGAGGAGAAGAAAGGCGGCAGGACTCACGGCAGAGAAAAAGTTCGAGCCCAGATCTCACTGATCCCAGAGTCATTACCAGGCTTCAAATGGCTAGATGGTCTCTCCAGGAGTCTCGCCAAGCTTCATGGTTAAAAAGACTTGGGGAGCCTGACCTGTAGTGATGCAGTGGATAAAGTGTCCACCTGGAATGCTGAGGTCGCCAGTTCAAAACTCCTGGCTTGCCCGGTCAAAACACAAACAAGAAGCAACTACTATGAGTTGATACATCCCACTCCTCCCCCGCTGCCTTTCTCTTTCTCTCTCTCCTCTCTCTAAAATCAAAATTAATCAACAAAAAAATTTTAATTCAGTGAGAGGAGGGGAGGCAGAGACAGACTCCCGCACGCGCCCAGACCAGGATCCACCCAGCAAGCCCACGAGGGAGCAATCTCTGCCCCTCTGGGGCAGTGCTCCATTTCTCAGCTACCAAGCTCTTCTTAGCACCTGAGGCAGAGGCCATGGAGCCATCTTCAATGTCCAGGGCCAATTCGTTCCAACTGAGTCATGGCTGCAGGAAGGGGGAGGAGGGAGGGAGAGAGAGAGAGAGAGAGAAGCGAGAAAGAGAGGGGTGGAAAAGCAGATGGGCACTTCTTCTGTGTGCCCTGACCGAGAATCAAACCCAGGACATACACATGCTGGCCCGATGCTTTACCACTGAGCCAACTGACCAGGGCCAGTAACATCCTAAAATAATAAAATAAAAAGACTTGGGGAGCCTGGCCTGTAGTGGCACAGAGGATAGAGTATCGACCTGGAACAATGAGGTTGCCAGTTTGAAAACCTGGGCTTGCCCAGTCAAGGCACATAGGACAAGCAATCAATGAACAGGTAAAGTGAAGCAACTATGAGTAGATACTTTTTGTTTCCCATCTCTCTCTCCTCTCTGTAAAACTGATAAATCTTAAAAAAAAAAGAAAAAAACATTCAGGTAGGGGCCATCCCTCAACCTATCCTGCCCTGGATCAGGCTCATGGTCAGGGTCAGCAGGGCTCATGACATTCCACCTATTTAACAAAGGGGACTGAGGCCCTGGATAAAGGACCTGGGTAGTCACCAAGATTTGTCAACTCAGCTTCTAAATCTCTCCCAGATCTGACCATTTTCCACATCCTGAATGTACTAACCTTTTCACTAGGCCCCCGCCCCAATCTTCATTTGGACACTGGGGACCTCTGAGTCACATCATTTGGTCGCCCACCCTCACCTGTCCTCCGCTCAAAGCCATCCAATGCCCCAACATTCTCACAACCAAATCCTACCTGCTCCATGTGACCCACAAGGCCTAGCGCAGCCCTGAACCCTTCCTGGAACCTCACTTCCTTCCATATTTTCCTCTTCCCAGCCTCCTCACTGCTTTTCTAAGAGGCCTGGCTTGTTTCCACCTCAGAGCCTTTGTCTGGGCTGCTCCCTGGCCCAGTGCACCCTTTCCTCCCTCTACTCTGTGCCTGGTTCTTTCCTCCTCAGCCTTCAGCTCTCAGTCTGTTTCCTGGGAGGGGTCTCATGCCCCTCTGAGATTCCTGAGTCTCTGCTTCCCATTTATAACAATGGTCCTTAAACTGATATGGAATAGACTATAGACACTCATTGTGTCAGAGCCATGACCTTGTGATCAAAAGCCCAGGACTGTACCTGACAATAAGTAGACACAGGTCATACTCAGATGAGAACTGAGCCTTCCTTGACCCCCAACAGTGAAGCTAGGGCTATATGCTGATCTGGAGGAGCACAGAAGAACTGGAACCGGAGCCAGCAGGCAGGAGTTTAAGGGACAGAGCAGGGGAGGAACCTTTTAGGGCTTCCTCCTAGGTGTAGCCTGACAGGTGGCAAATATCTGGTTTGGTCACAGCCTAGACCAGTGGTAGTCAACCTGGTCCCTACCGCCCACTAGTGGGCATTCCAGCTTTCATCAGTAAAATGAAACTAGTGGAGCAACCAAAGTATAAATAAAAAAATAGATTTAACTATAGTAAGTTGTTTTATAAAGATTTATTCTGCCAAACAGCGAAAATCCGACATAAAGTACTTGGTAAGTAATTATTATATGCTTTAACTTGCTGTAACTCTGCTTTATAAATTTTATAAAGTAAAGTTACTTCCCTACTTTATAAATCACCATTACTGTGGAACCAGTGGGTGGTTAGAAAATTTTACTACTAACAGAGATACAAAAGTGGGCAGTAGGTATAAAAAGGTTGACTACCCCTGGCCTAGACCCACTCACTCCATTTGATGCTGGTCCGCTTGCCTCTTCCACCTTTACTCACAGGGGCCTCAACCTCCAAACACCGCACACTCTGCAGACCACCAGGACCAACTGCAGCTGTAGGCCACAGAAGTCCCCAAGCTGGGTGGAGTTCAGAAGAGCTGTAGACAACCTGGAGCCAGATTCCTTCCCTGCCCATGGGAGACTGGCGATCTCTTGACTTGGCTTCCTCACCAGACCTAACCAGTCTTGGCCCAGACAACTAATGACTTCTCTCCCTTGCTTGCTGGAGTGTGTGTTCCTATGTAAACTGAATAGCAGAGTAGAGTTGACCATGCCTCATAAGTTGGGGTGCCAGACCAGTGACTTCCCCTCCCAGCCTGTTTTCTCACCTGTTAATGGGGAAGTTAGGAGCCCCTACCTCAGTGTCCTGAGGAAACTGTGTAAAGGGTTTGGTACTAGGTTAACATGAGTCCCACCTTCCTTGAAGGAACATTAAACCTGAAAAGGCAGCAGACCAGATAAGAGGGAACCTACGGAGGAATGGGGTATGTGTGTGAACCTGAGCTCACAGCTTAAAGTCAGGGCACCTGTGCAGAGGCCACTCTAACCCTCCCAGCTGCCTCTGGGAACTTGAGACAGCCACCAACATCACAGTGGCCAGGGGTCATAGGGAGGGAGAACGTGTTCTCTAAGGATGGAGGAGGAAAGTGCAGCGATTGGGAAGGGGGTGGGGGGGATGACGGCAGAAGAATCAGCCACATGGCCTCAGCTCAGGTATGAGGGTTTGGAAGGTGCAGCTGTTGCGGTAGGTACTAGGTACCAGGTGACCCGCCCTGCAGTGTTAGAGGTCGGACAACCAAAGTGTGCAGCAAGCCTTCCAGCCCACGCTCGGCTGAAGGGCGGCTTGGAGGTGACAGTGGGTCACTACAAAGCAGAGCAGGCGCGGGGTATGTGCAGGGCCACAGCAGGGTAGTTAAAGGTAGGCAGTGAATTCCTCCATCGATAGAGGTTCACAAAACCTCCGGGCTAAGGAGTCCACAGCCACATGCAGGAGGGTCCAGGACAGACGTGCGGCGCAGCCAATGGCAAGGCGGTGCCGGTGAGCACCAGCAGGGCGGCCTCGCGGAGCTCACTCACCTATAGCCTGGGTCGGAGATTGGGTCAGGGCAGCCTCCAGACCCAGCCCGAACCCAAGCAGCAGCCGCAGCGCCAGGCCCAGAGCCGCAGTCTGCAGCGCTCCTCTCGGTGCCATCTAGCTACTCAACATGCTTACCCTCACCCATCGCAGGCCGACTACCAGCCTAACCTTCCCAGATCCCAGCGCACATGCGCATGCAGTCCTGGGCGGGGCCCAAGGCAGACGGTGGGGTCCTTGCCTACCGTATAAGTCCGAATATGAGGTGACTCTCGATTTGAAGCGCTTCCTCACTTTTCCCAATAGCAAAAGGTAAGGGGTAGGGTTGTAAATGAACCTGTCGGTGTCTACTTACAGTACTTAGCATTCTCTACATGTCCTGCAGCAAATGTACTGCCTAATTATCTTATTTAATATGGCACTCACTCCCCTCAGGAATGCCCCATACCCGCCTTCCAACTACTTCATTCTTGCATCCAAGGTATTATATATTTTAATTTTTTTATTTATTCATTTTAGCGAGATGGAGAGGGACAGGAACATCGAGCTGCTTCTGTATGTGCCCTGACCGGAGATCCAACCAGCAACCTGTGTTTAGGTACAATGCTCTAACCAACCTAGCTATCTGGCCAGAGCTCAGTGTATTATATACTTTTATTTATTTTGGCCTAATGTCTGATTCCCCACTGAAATGATAGGCCTAGGAGATCAGAAATGTTTTTGTGTCCCCAGTGCCTAGGACACTGCTTCCTACCTAGAAGGCTCTTAAACATAAACGTCCAGTTCTTGCCTTCCATCCTAGGTCCTACGCCTGGCACCTGGATATGCTCCCCCATGCTGACTCATTTAGTCATGCACCTAACAGAGAAGTGTTATTCTTCTCTTTGGAAACAAGATATGCCAAGGTTAACCCTTGGGTTTTCACCTCTCACACTCACCCAAGAAGCATAGAAAATAGTTTCTGTAGGTTTCCTAGCCAATCTAATGCATTTGCGCTTTTTTTTTTTTTTGCATTTACTTTTTAAAAATATTATCTACAGCTCTGCCTTCAGAAGCAGCACATCCTATAGCCAGCAAGACTCCACCCAGACAAGTCACTGTTCCTCAGCGTTAAGAGAGGCATACTAGTATATATCACCCCCCAAGTTTCCTGTGAGGTCACACTAAAACAGATTTTCACAGAAGGGACTCTATTTACAAGTTGATGGTACACTTCACTATTTAAAATATTGGACGTTATAGCTTCTTTTGGAGTAGTTATATATATATATATATATATATATATATATATATATATATATATATATATTTTTTTTTTTTTTTTTTTTTCCCAGAGACAGCGAGTCAGAGAGAGGGATAGGTAGGGACAGACAGACAGAAACTGAGAGATGAGAAGCATCAATCATTAGTTTTTTGTTGCGACACCTTAGTTTTTCACTGATTGCTTTCTGATATGTGCCTTGACTAGGGGGCTACATACAGCAGACCGAGTGACCCCTTGCTTGAGCCAGTGACCTTGGATCCAAGCTGGTGAACTTTGCTCCAACCAGATGAGCCCATGCTCAAGCTGGTGACCTCGGGGTCTTGAACCTGGGTCCTCCGCATCCCAGTCCGACGCTCTATCCACTGCACCACCGCCTGGTCAGGCTGGAGTAGTTATATTTTCTGATAATAATCTATTCCCAGTGGAAATGAGGTAAGAAGCAAAGGTGCAAGGGTACAGAGGCAGGTGGAAAGAGTGGCATACAGAACTGTGGGGTAGGGGTGGAGAGCCCAGCCTCAGTGGTTCAGCATCTTGCTCACAGAGACAGCTGGGGTCCAGGGAGAAAAGCTGAAGCCATTTTTTTTTTTTTTTTTTTTTTGACAGAGACAGAGAATCAGAGAGAGGGACAGATAGAAAGGGAGATGAGAAGCATCAATTCTTTGTTGCGGCACCTTAGTTGTTCAGATTGCTTTTGGACTGGGGTACAGCAGACCAAGTGACCCCTTGTTTGAGCCAGCGACCTTGGGCTCAAGCTGGTGAGCCTGTGCTCAAGCTGGCGACCTCAGGGTCTCAAACCTGGGTCCTCCACATCCCAGTCTGATGCTCTATTTACTACACCACGGCCTGGTCAGGCTAAAGCCATTCTTCAACTCTCCACACTTCAGTTCTTCTGTTAAGGAGGCTTGACAACAGCTCCAGGATTGAAGGAGCTGAGATCATGTAAAGGAAACATTCAGAACAGTACCTGGCGCACAGATCAGGTATCAGACCTCTTTCCTATTCTACTCCCTTAGCAAATTTCAAGTTTGGGACATAAAACTATTCTGAAACATTCAGTGGCACATCTTACCATGGGTCTTCCGAAGCCCTCCAGGGTTGGCCTCCTTGTGGCTTCCACACACCCTGCTCAGCCTTTCCCTCCTTCCTAATCTTCCTGAATCTGATTCATCATTTGCCCCAACCAGAACCCCACCTCTTCCAGGAAGTCTTCCCAGAGACTTCAGCATGTGGGGCTCCCTCCCTCTGATGAGCTTTGTGCATTTGAGATGCCCACTCTGAGACACTTATAGCTCCTGCCTGGGATTATGAGCCTTTCCTGCCTTGCTCTCCACTTCCACTCTCCTGGCACACAGCTTATCTTAACCTCCTGAGGGGCTATGCAGTTCTTACATGGAGCAGCCATGACACTGCACCACTTGAGGTGACTGTGTGGCTCCCCATTGCTCCTGCATCCAGAATGGGGTCACTTCTTTTTGGCTTTCCCTCTCCTACTCATTCCTTCTCACAGGCACCAGCCCCTCTCCTCTCCTTGGCTGACTCTGCCTCACCACATCCATCCCCCAGGCCCCAAGCAGAAAGGTTTCGGGCTCAAGGAGGCCTTTCATCTGCCACAGATGAACCTTCCCTGGGAGCCACCTCGCTGTCCTCTGCTTGCCCTGCTGAACTGCAGGGTGGTCAGTCAGCCAGGACCCACAGTGGGAGGGCACTGGCCAATGTCCACATGAGCAATGGCTGGAGAAGCTCCTGAGAGTTAAGTGAGCAGTGTGTGTTCAGCCCTGTTGTCTTTCACAGTCTGAGCCTCCCAAACCCCCAGCAGTCCTGGGACCAAGCCCACCACTCTCAGGAATAGAGCTAGAGCATTGGGGAAGGGACAGGGACATCTCTGGGCCTCCTGCACCATGTCATACATCTCTGTGACACATGTCACTCTGGAGCCCAAGAACCACTATCCTTCTCCATTCCTGGAGTGCTGATAGAGTTAAAAGATTTAACACCAACTTCATCCCAAAGTCCAAGTAAACCCACTGTTGCTTTAAAATTAAAAATGGAAGTGATATTGGAGAGCATAATCTATTTGTAATAAGTTAGGTCACATTCTCCCAGGTGCGAATCCAAGAAGGGGAGCACTCGTGTAGACCTGAGGGCACACAGCCAGGTGGCCCAAAACAGTGTCACAGGTAAGGCTGGTCCTGGGACAGCTCCCACCTCTGTATGGGAAGAGCTGGTGTCACCGCCTTCTTCTCAGTGGCCGCCACAGCCGAGCTGGAAAAGGAATGAAATCTTACCATTTGCAACAACATGGATGGCTCTAGAGGTATTATGCTCAGTGAAACAAGTCAGAGAAAGACAAGTACCATATAATCTCAATTATATGTGGAATCTTAAAAAAAAACAAGCTCACAGATACAGAGAACAAATTAGTGGTTGCCAGGAGTGGATGGAGTGTGGTGGGTGGGCAAAGGGGATTAAAAGGTACAAACCTCTATATATCAAATAAGTAAGTCCTGGGGATATAATGTACAGCAGGGGTCCCCAAACTTTTTACACAGAGGGCCAGTTCACTGTCCCTCAGACCGTTGGAGGGCCAGACTATATAAAAAAAACTATGAATAAATCCCTACGCACACTGCACATATCTTATTTTAAAGTAAAAAAACAAAATGGGAACAAATACAATATTTAAATAAAGAACAAGTAAATTTAAATCAACAAACTGACCAGTATTTCGACGGGAACTATGCTTCTCTCACTGACCACCAATGAAAGAAGTGCCCCTTTGAGAAGTGCGGTGGGGACCGGATAAATGGCCTCAGAGGGCCCCAGGTGGCCCGTGGGCCGTAGTTTGGGGACCCCTGATGTACAGCATGGTAACTATAGTTAATAATACTGTATCATGGCTCTGCTCTTTGGCTCAGTGGCTAGAGCGTCAGCCCTGGTGTATGGATGTCCTGTGTTCAATTCCTAGTCAGGACACACAGAAGCAACCATTTGCTTCTCTCCCTCTCCCTCTCCTGTAGCCAGTGGCTCAATTGATTTGAGCTCCAGGTGCTGAGGATGGCTTAGTCTGTCCCGGCGCATCAGCCTTGGTGCTAAAAATAGCTCAGTACTCAAGCATTGGTCCCAAACGGGGTTGCCAGGTGGATCCCAGTTGGAGCAGATGCAGGAGTCTGTCTCACTATCTCCCCACCTCTCACCTTTGAGTAGTACAAACATTCATGTATGTCCTCATGCCTCCTGATCATCCAGAGTATGATTGATTTATTTTAAAAATGTGTAAGGCAACATTAAAAAAAGGTAAATGTATGTTCTTCTTGTTTCCATAAATTGGTTATCAAACAAACATGATTTTAAGTTAGTAAAACTGGAACTAATTTCTTTTTCTTTTTTCTTTTTTTTTTGTATTTTTTCCGAAGTTAGAAGTGGGGAAGCAGTCACACAGACTCCCACATGCGCCCAACTGGGATCCACCCGGCATGCCCACTCTGCCCATCTGAGGTGTTGCTCCATTGCAGCCGGAGCCATTCTAGCACCTGAGGTAGAGGCCACAGAGTTGTCCTCAGCTCCCGGGCCAACTTTGCTCCAATGGAGATTTGGCTGCAGGAGGGGAAGAGAGAGACAGAGAGGAAGGAGAGGGGAAGGGTAGAGAAGCAGATGGGTGCTTCTCCTGTGTGTGCTGACCAGGAAGCAAACCTGGGGCCTCCGAACGCTGTGCCGATGCTCTACCACTGAGCCAACCTGCCAGGGCCTAATTTCATTTTTTGGAAAAAAAAACTCACTCCCTGGGGTCAGAAAGCATGAAAAAAAATCATTACTCAAAGGGTTAAAAGAAATACTGTATTGCGTAGCTGAAAGTTGCTAACAAAGTAGATGTCAAAAGTTCCCATTATAAAAAAATATTTAACTATGTGATGAACATCTATACACTTATTGTGATCATTTCGTTATACAGACATCAAATCATCATGTTGCATACCTGAAACTAATATAAAATTTTATGTCAAATAGACCTCAATTATTTTTTTTTGTGGCAGAGACAGAGAGAGTCAGAGAGAGGGACAGATAGGGACAGACAGGAAGGGAGAGAGATGAGAAAAATCAATTCTTCATTGCAGTTCCTTAGTTGTTCATTGATTGATTTCTCATATGAGCCTTGACAGGGGGGCTACAGCAGACTGAGTGACCCTTGCTCCAGCCAGCGAGCTTGGGCTCAAGCTGGTGAGCCTTGCCCAAACCAGATGAGCCCACGCTCAATTGGTGACCTCAGGGTCTCAAACCTGGGTCTTCCACATCACAGTCCAATGCTCTATCCACTGCGCCACCGCCTGGTCAGGCAGACCTCAATTTTTTTAAAAAAAGAATACAAAGCTATAATACAAGAAAATTACGAAACAATGCCTGGGTTTCTCCCAGGGCCTTTGAAGGGACCCTGGAACTTCATGTGATTTATAGGACACCCATACCCGGCTAAAGCCCTAACCCCTACACAGGGCTAGGTAGAGACTGAAATGAGTTTGCAGATGAAAAGCCCTGGAAGCAGTTCCCAACACAGCTGGTGCTCAATAAATTTGACTTTGAAAAGCAGAAGCAAGAGAAAAGGCTGGTGGCAGGCAGGGTGTGTAATGTCCTCACCTCTCTGATGGCCTGCCCGATACCAGCGCCTTCTGTGAGGACATGACAATTGAGGGTGGCGTGGCTTCTCGGCGGCCATCACGAGTGCAATAGTAATTGTTGGAGAGCTTGTGGCTGGGGCCCACAGGAAGCCTGGGAGGAGGCTGAGTTCTGAGGAAAAAGGACATCTACATTAAAACAAAGGCTTAAGTGCTATTACTAAGTGCCTGGCTGGGGAGGGCTGGTCACCTCAGTCATTGGGACAGGTTGCAGGCCAGGGGTATCCCTTGGAACAGTCATGAGGGGACATGTCTAAAGAAGGTCCAGAGCCTAGAAGCTGGCAGAAGCCCAGGCTTTGGATGTGAAAGTGCCAAAAGGTGAGGCCTGGGTTTGCCCCACTGCAGATCTCTCACCTGCCCCAAATGTGGGTATGGATGGACAACCTTTTATGAAACCCAAAAAGGGCAGACCCAGACAACACCTGGGCCTGTTCTCAGCCCACTGAGCCAGGGCCTAACAGCTGGCCTCTCTTCCACTTGCAGATGCTCAGGAAATGAAGAAGCCAGGTTGTGAGACTATGCCTACCCCCTATCCAGTAGTGAGTCAGTAACGAGTTGGACAAAAAGATCTAAACATAGCTCATTCCGAGCAGCTTCCTCCCCAAAAATCCAACTACAGAAGTCCTGGGTTTCCTGCTACCTCAGGAACTCCTGGAGAACCCTGCTGGGATCAAGGCTTATTATTCAAAGAGCACCTTGTACCCCAAACCTCTCAGGATTCTGCATTTCCTACCACTTCAAGGTGGCTGCAACTAGAGGGGAGCTATGAACAGAGCTCTGTCCTGGCTTGGGTTAAACTCTGGGTTGAATTTACAAAGAAGCTAGAAGCCTGAAAAGGAAACCGTAACCTCAAAACAAGGAGATTCCCTGGAAAACATGGCAGAAAAGACAGTAAAATCTTTAAAAGATTGGGTTTCCATTCAACCATGTTTTTAAACAAATTTTTGTCTGATAATCATTTTGCCAGGATTTACATTTTTCTTAAAACAAGTGATAGCCATTGTACATATATGTGTTTTGTTTTTTTTAAATACATACAAAAATAAAGAACCAGTGCCAAACAGAAAGGTCCAGAACAATCACTAGGGAGCACCATTATCTTAAACTGAAAATTTTACAAAACTGTCAACTGGCCCAAACCCTGGATGCAAAAGCAATTTAAAACATTTTATTCAGGAATTAGTCACACCATGTATGCATTCACATAAATTTGGTCAGTTTAATGCTATTTTTGTTCCTTTCCTGCCAACCCCCCAAGGCTGCCTTACCTTTGCCTGCCATTGACTTCATGTATATTGCTATCCCCCCTTCCTTACTGTGTTTCAACCACACTGGCCTCCTTCCTACTTCTGGCTCTGCCAGGCCTCACAGCTTTGGTGCTTACTGTTCACTCTGCCCAAAATGTTTTGGTTTTTTTTTAGTAATTATCCTTTGGCTTCTAATTCAGGTGAATCAGGTGTCAATTCCTGAAGCCCTAGCCAGGTAGCTCATTGGATAAAGCATCCACCTGGAGCAACACCGTCAGGGGTTCAGGCCCTGGCCGGTTTACTCAGTGGTAGAGCACCAGCCAGACTTGTGAATGTCCTGGGTTTGATTCTGGTCAGGGCACACAGGAGAAGGGCCCATCTGCTTCAACCCTCCCCCTCTCATTTCTGTCTCTCTCTCTGTCCCTACTGCAGCCATGGCTTGATTAGAGCGAGATGTTCCCAGTGCTAAGTACGGTTCCATGGCCTCTGCCTCAGGTGCTAGTAAGAGCTTGGTTGCTCACAGAGCATCACCCCTGGTGGGCTGGCCAGGTGGATCCTTTCTCGGCAGATGCCGGAGTAAGTCTCTGCCTCCCTTCCTCTCATTTAATTTAAAAAAAAGGTCATGGGGTTTCATCCTGGCTCAGGGCAGGTAGAGAAGGAATCATAGTGCAGAACTAAATGCAACTAAGTAGAACAAGGAGTTGATCCTTCTATCAATGGGAAAAAAATTTTTTAATGTCAATCCCTGAAGACTTTTCCTGCCCACAGGATCTGAGGTAACTGGCCTCCTCATTCTTTTGTCTTTGGATCATTCCAGAACAATGATTTTTACTTGCTATGTTTATTTTCATACTATGTTTCTGTCTCCTTAGGATATGAAGGAATGGAACCTTTTCTTACTTGCACTGGTATCCCCAAGGCTGAAGACATGGCCAAGGTTTGTAAATATCAAGTATGTTTGGACATGAATTTGGAATCAAGACACTTCCGGGTTCAAGTCCCAGCGGTCACTTTCTAGCTTCCAAGTGGCTTTATGCAAATGATTTAGTCTCTCCACGCCTCAAATATTTTTCATTTGGAGTTTGGGGATGATAACACTAACTGGCAAGTCCACACTGAGCACTGCAAATCACATGAGGATTCCCGGTCAGAATTCACGCCCTATGTGGCTGTGACCAACAGCAGCAGTCTACCGCGAAGTCCAGCCAGATTAAAGGCAAACTTGCTTTGCCACCCTGCCAAGAAGCCGGCGGCAGGATTTTGGCTTTAGGGGTCTAAAGGAACACGAGTTTTGTATTTGGTGGAAGGACAGAACAGGACAAGGGTTTGAGCAGCGAGTGGGGCCTGCTCACCGCTTGGCGATCTCCTGGTAACGCAGTTGCAGCTTCGCCTGCAAGTCTTGCTGTGGGAGGAGGAGAGGAAGGTCAGCCAGCAGGGTACCCAGGAGAGAAGAGAAGAGGCAGGTATAGATAAATGAAGGGAAGACGAGAGATAGGTAGTTGGAGACAGGGATATGGGCGTGTGAAGAGGAAAGGCGGGGGCCAGGGCAACCAGATCCAAGGCATACAAGGTCAAGAACTGGGCAGATGAGATGTCTGATGCCAGATCTCCGGTCAAAAGCTGGGGTGCAGGGACTGAAAAGATCAAGAGTCGGGGATCCCGGCTAAGCGAGGGGGTCCTTGCCCAAGGGGATCTCGGCACTAAGGCCCTCAGACCCAGAGTGTAACAGGGAGTGAAGGAGCAGCCCCCGGGCCAAGGAGCTCGCACCACCTCCCAGCGCGGCCCCTCCTGCCCCGCGCACCCCAGAGGCCCAGTTCCGTAGCTTCTGGATGAACCGGGTAGCGGACGCCATCTTCCGTCAGCGCTGAAGGGCGCCGGTAACGTCGCTACCCCGAGGCCTGCTGGGAAGTTCATGTATGGTCTCGCGAGAGCAAAGGGGGGGTGGAGCCAGGACGTCGTATAAAAATTTCCCCCCAAAGCACGTGACTTCTTTCGCCCCGCTGCCACCGCCATCATGGATACTAGTCGTGTGCAACCTATAAAGCTGGCCAGGGTGAGAAGGGGCCCAGTCTTGAGGGCCGGAATTAGGGAGGAGGTGGTAGGGAGAACCGGACGGGCCAGTTCTGACCCCAGCTTTTTTCCTCCAGGTCACCAAGGTGCTTGGCAGGACTGGTTCACAGGGACAATGCACACAGGTGAGTGGGTTGGGGGGGTGCCCCGGCGTCTGAACTGTGCCACTTGGAATCTGAGAACCAATGTCCCTTTTATCCCAGGGTTCCCGGAGGTTCCGAATCCTTGCCAAAGCCCTACCAGCCGGGTCTGATCTGCGATGAACCCCTTTTTCTTGGTTCGGGTGGTCCCAACGATCACTTTGTGGCTCCACGCCCTGTCGAGAACGCTCCCGTCCCTAATGGGCCTAGAGCTGCAGTCTTTCCCCGTGGTGGCTGCTTCTGGCGCTCGAGAGCTTTGTTCGTCATGTCTCCTTTTCGGCTTTTCTCCCTGTCCAGTTCTACCTGCTAGCGAGCCTCAGTTCCCTTTTTAAGTATCCCTGGGCCGGCTCCTTCGTGCCCTCTAAATCCAGATTTGCTAGTCAACCAGCGACGCCTATCTGTGCCTGGCCTACACTCCTTTTCTCCCCCCCCCTTTTGGTGGGCTCCGTAGGTGCGAGTGGAATTCATGGACGATACGAGCCGCTCCATCATCCGCAACGTGAAAGGCCCTGTGCGCGAGGGCGACGTGCTCACCCTATTGGAGTCAGAGCGAGAGGCTCGGAGGCTGCGCTGAATTTGAGTCTGGTGAGTGCGTTGCTGGAGTGGGGGAACTGAGAGCCTGCCTGCCTGCCTCTGTTTGAGACTCTTGGTTGGTGGTAGGGAGGCTTTGCTAACCCCATGGACGAGGAACCGTGGAGGGGATGGGGGTGGGGGTGTAGAAATTGGCAAGGTGGAGGAGGGAGTTTGCTAGTTGCTGGGAGACCTGTCATCATCTCTTGCATGTGTTTGTTTACAGGGTCCTGGATGCCGGTGAACCCCTCGGCCTATGGGCATGATGTTCAACTGTTAATAAAATGTTTATATAAATTCGGGGGGGTAGTTTGTTTTTGAGAGAGAGAGAGAGAGATGGGAATGGAGAGAGATGAGAAGCATCAATTCTTTCTTGGCATTTTAGTTAATTGATAGCTTTCTCATGTACCGTGATTGGGGAGGGGGGTGCAGCTGAGCCAGGGTCCTTGGGCTTAAGGCCAGCGACCTTGGGGTTTTGAACTTGGGTTCTCTGCAGCCCAGGTTGATGCTCTTATCTACTGCGCCACTGCCTGCTAAATTCAGGTTCTTGTCTGGGGTCACTAGGCCTATAAAACCTTCCTGTGGGGTACGCAGGTAGTCACTGACTCCCTTTTTTGCATTCTGGAGACCTAGGGTGATGTGTTCTTCCCCAACAAGTTTTTTTTTGTTGTTGTTTTTGTTTTGTTTTGTTATTATTTATTCATTTTAGAGAGGAGAGGGAGAGACAGAGAGAGAGAGAAGGGGGGAGGAGCTGGAAGCATCAACTCCCATATGTGCCTTGACCAGGCAAGCCCAGGGTTTCGAACCGGTGACCTCAGCATTTCCAGGTTGACGCTTTATCCACTGCGCCACCACAGGTCAGGCTGTTTTTGTTTTTTTGAGAAATGGGAAATGTATGTCTGTATGTGCTCCTAAAACATGATACAAGTTCAGCTAGCAATATTTTATTAGGGAATAAGATAGACCAGGGTTTGGCAACTGAACAGCAGACCCTGGTCCCTGCTTTGCCCCAGAGGTTAAGGTGGGGAAGGGAAAGATATCTTCACCTCCCCGCAACCATGTCCAATGTGTGATGCCACTCACTGACACTGGGGGTCATCTTCATTGTCATTGCTGCTGCTTTGACCCAGCATACCCAAGGAAGAATCAGAGGAAGACTGATGAGAAGTGGGGGAGGTCTTGTTCCTCTCCATTGTGGTCATCTAAGGAAGAACTCTACCCTTCAGTGGAGCCAGGCTGCCTGGGTTTGAATCCCACTGTTGCCCCCATCTGACCTGGAAAAAGTGCTTCACCTATATGTCTCTTTTCCTATATCTCTATAAGAAAGTGCAGGATAGGCAGGCTGATTGAGTTTAATTATACAAATATGAGAACAGCCTGGCACTTGCCTTTTGAGTATAAGTCTCTCTCTGAGACAAACTGAGTGTTTGCCCTCCCTGCATGCTGTTAGCAAATTCATCCAGTTTCCAGTTCCAGCCTTTATTAGCAGGGGTCTGTATCCTCTTCCCCCACCAGGCCTAACTCATAATTCCTTGGCTGTGAGCCTCCTTGGGAGCAGTAACAGTTCACATCGTAGGTCATTTTCCCTCTGTAAGCCTCAGACTCATAACCTGTAAAGTGGAGGAGTGTCCCAGCCACCTGAGAACTTCAGGCCCCAGTTCCCCATTCCACTACTTCCCTGGAAGAGCAAGAAGGAAGACCTTCTAGAGCACACACACTTGGTGGACTCCAGAGATGTGCAGCTGTACTCACCAGGAGACCAGGCTGGCCCGAGCTCAGGTGAGCATGCAGCAGAGCGGCCACCTCATCCTGCTCAGCCTCCAGGGCCATGGCCAAGGCACTGGTACCCTCCTGAAGGATAATGGGAATAGTTATGTTCCTGAACATAACCAATGCATAGGTACCCTACCAGCCCCACAGAAGCTCACATTATCCAGGAGGGCAGGGTCACAGGCAGGCTGGGCTAGCAACAACTGAACAGTTTCCAGGCGCCCATACTCGCTGGCACACATCAGGGCTGTGGCCCCATCTGCATCTTGAATGTTGACATCTGCCCCACATGCCAGCAGGGCTGCCACCATGTCTTGTTGGCCATGAGTGATAGCCAGCATGAGGGCTGTCTGTCCTGTCTGAAGGATGAGGAAGACAGGATTGGCTCCTGAAGTGGAAGTGACCTCTGGGCTTGGAGCCAGGGAAGGTATCACGCACCTGGCTGGCCTTGGCATTGACATTGCCCATGCAGAAGAGTCTCTGAACCACAGCCATGTCCTCATGCCCCACAGAGGTGAGTGCAGCCAACATGAGGGCTGAGTAGCCTGCTCGATTCTGGCAGTCTACGTTGCAGACCCCTGGGAGAAAGGAGAGAATCAGTCAACTGAGAGGAGCCCACATCCCTAGCCTGACCTGTGTCAGGTACATCTGTGTAACCTGGTCACCCTTGCCTACAGGGCTCGTCCACCAAGAGCCACGTGGCTCCTCCCTTCAGTGCTATGCTCAAGTCTTGCCTCACTGAAGCCCTCTCCACTCCCTACATCAAACTGGTTTAGGGACTTGGTTTTATTTGCTGCTATGTCCCCCTAGAACCCTGGTCAGCAAACTGCAGCTCGCAAGCCACATGTGGCTCTTTGGCCCCTTGAGCGTGGCTCTTACACAAAATACCACGTGCAGGTGCTACCTCAATAAGGAATGTACCTACCTATATAGTTTCAAATTTTTGGCTCTCAAATTTCAATCATCATACTATTGGTATTTGGCTCTATTGACTAATGAGTTTGCTGACCACTGCCTTAGAACAATGCCTGGCACATAGTAGGTGCTCAATAAGGGATTTTCATGACGACTACTCACCAAGTCACCTGCATTGTTTCCCCCAGAGAAGTGTGCCAACTGGTATACCTTGGTCTAACTACCCTCCTTTCCATACAGCAGCCAGAAGCAGATCAAAAGAAATTTGACCCAATCTATTTAAAACTTTCCTGTCTTCCCCATTGCTCCTGGAATACAGGCTGTGATTCACCATGGCCTCTGAGGCTCAGCTATGTTAACTTCTGTTCCTCTGGAATCTTCCCCCACCCCAAGCCTGTGTTACATACTGAATATGTCCCCAAGATTATGTTGAATTCCAAACCCCTAGTACTTTAAATATGACCTTATTTGGAAATATGGTATTTGCAGAAGTAGTCAAGATGAAGTCATTATGGTAGTCCCTAATCCTGTATGACTGGTGTCCAGGGGAATGAGGTGGGGGCAATGGATAATGGTCCCATAACACTGGGAACTGTTGGAGCTGGGGAATGGGAAACAGCAAGCTGAGATGTCAAGGAGGAGAAATGTTGAGAAGAGGGCTACTTGGGAATGAGGTTATGGAGGAGGCATGGTTATCGATGACATCAGGGTTTTAAGGTGACCTTCCAAGTATAAGGTTGGTATAGAGGTCAGGGTAAAGGGAAAAGAGCAAGTCAAGGAACTGAGAAGCCAGGAGGTTGGAGGGATGAAAGAAGAAACTTTTCCTACATCGGGTGCATTGAGGGCTCAGGGTCCTCGGGGAGGGAGGACCAGGTTATATGATGCCAAGCAGGTTTGGGCATAAGGGATATTGGTGATAACAGAACCAAGAGACCCAAAGCAAGATCTGAAGAATTGGTTGAATGGGATTCAATAGAGGAAGTAAAAGGGTCCAAGGAGCCTTGGACCTTTTGTGAATGACTGTCAAGCCTGTCTTGCCATCTGCCACAGCCACAGTACCCTTTAAGTCAGGGGATGCTCAGGAAATAACTCAAATTCATGCATCTTCCCCTTCCAAGTCCCTGCTCCCTGGTCAGCAGGACCTGCAGGGATGGGTGGGATCTGTGTTTGGGGGGAGGAGACAAGGACTCTCCCTCGCCTGCAGTGATACAGGCCTCCCAGAGGCAGGCCCCAGAGATTACTGGACCTGAAGGATGGGCTCTTGGTGGCCAGTCTGTCTACTGTCCATTGTCCTCTCTGCTGTGAGTCCCATGCGGGAAGCAGTTGTATGTAGATGACTGACCCCAGCACTGTACCTAGTAGGATCTCATTACATGTATGTAGGCTCTGCAACACCTGGGGCCATGTATCTGCTCAAGGGGCAGGTGATAGAAATATGTGAAATGTGGCCCTGGCCGGTTGGCTCAGTGGTAGAGCGTCAGCCTGGCATGTGGATGTCCTGAGATTGATTCCCAGTCAGGGCACACAAGCAACCATCTGCTTCTCCACCCTTTCCCCTCCCCTCTTCTGCAGCCATGGCTTGAATGGTTCCAGTGAGTTGGCCTCAGGCACTGAGGATGGCCCCATGGATCCTCCACCTCAGGCACTGAAAATAGCTCAGTTGCAAGATAGGCAGAGCATCCCTAGTAGGGGGCTTGCTGGATGGATCTCTGTCTCCCTGCCTCCCCTCCTCTCACTTAAAAAAAACAAACTAAAAAAAAGAAATGTGTGAAATGGAACCCTAGCTGTATAGCTTAGTGTAAACCAGACAGGCCAAGGTTGCAGGTTTGATTCCTGGTCAGGGCACATATAAATCAACCAATAAATGCATAAAAAAGTGGAACAATAAATTGATGTTTCTCTAAAATCCAATAGAATTTCTTTAAAATGTGTGAAATGGAACTAGTGGAGAAGACAATCCCAGCCCAAGAGGGTACAACCCTGACCAGTGAGGACCTTCCCTCAAGACTGGAGAGGCAGATGGCTGGATATGGGCGGGCTTAAGGAAAGGAGTGGTGGCCGCTGACTGACCATCTACTGCATGTTTGATGCTATACATGTTAGCTGAGGAAGCTAAAGCCTGTGAGATTAAATTCCCCTAAATTTAGGTCGACATAATCCAAAAGCCTGGATTTCCCTCCCCCAGGAAAGTGAGTGAAGAGTCAAGGCAGAGCTCAAAGTCAATATATGATGGATCCTGAAACTGCCAATGAAGGGCAGGTGGTGCCATCTGCCTGGTCAGCCCTTCTCTGCGTGTTTCCCACCTGGGGCCAGCCCAGGCCCTACTTTCTGTGGCATCCCCCTCATTCCCTGGTACTCTGCCCACCCGTCCTCCATGCTGACCAGTATCCAGCAGTAAGCTGGAGATGGACAGGTTCCCATGGGACACGCTGTAGTGCAAGGCTGTGTTCCCGTTGCCATCCGCCAGGTTCACCACATGCGCCAGCAGCTCCTGTCCTAGGCGCGCCACCGCGCCTAGGATCCCAGCTACCCGCTCTGCCCGCGAACCTCGCTGGCTCGATATTCGAAACCACTCCAGAGCCACTAGGCGCGCCGCGCCCTGCCGAGAAAGGGAAATGCATCAGCGATGGCAGGACTGATGTCCAGGCATTGGAGGATGGTCATTGATTGAGGAGGGATGTGGGGACCCAGAAGGGAATATCATCAATGTGGGTCCCGCTCACAGTAACAGGCATCCTCCCCTTCTGGGGAAGATTCTGTGGGAAAACGGAGTGAAGAAAGGCGGTGAGCGCTTGTCTTTGGGGTGTTCAGGAGAGGGCCTGGACTTTGAATCAGCACTGTCGTGGGGCGGGGATTCCTTTGAAGAGCCTGGGATTGGTGGAGGTCCCCGGAGCTGGGAGACGGAACTCGGGATCCTCCCCCAACCCTAGACAAAGGAGGCACTTCCCTAAGAACGTCAGAGGTCCCTCGCATGCCCACGACTCCATCTCGCACTCACGCCGTCGCGGGCGACTGCACGGGGCTGGCTCAGCTGCAGCTTCAGCGCCGCGCACGCCTCCCTCAATCGCGGGCTCAGTTCGCACCTACTGAGAGGTCGGGAGAGGCTCAGGAGTGGTGGGGATGGGGGCATGGAAACTGCAAAAAGAACAACTGCCCTCACTCAAGTGTTCTGACGCTGCTCACCTCTCTTGAGCACCCGGCTGAACCTCTGCCTCTGGTTCGGGGTCCCGGGGGATCCCCCCGCTGGGAGGGCCCGGGGTGCCCGAGTGGGATCTCTGGTCGTTGTCGTCCTCGGAGCCAGAGGAGCTGCTCCTAGAGGGCTCGTCAGCACCATCCTCGCTATCACTGTCTTCCTCACTGGATGAGCTCTCGTACCTGGGGGCAGGTTGAGAGGCGTTAGCTGAGACTCTTCTCTGGGCTCGTTTTGGAGTTCTGCGAGGTAGGAGTGACTGACCCCACTTCCCAGATTAGGAAACTGAGGGTTGCCAAGAACGTGCTGCGAGAGTGGGGTAGAGCTGGATTCAAACCCCAGACTCTGTTCCCGCAGATGCTGCCATGGGGATGGGGAAAATGCTCACTCTCCCTTAGGGACTCCAACAAACTGCAGGCTCTTGGGTCCAGAAGTGGTTTGGGCACCAGGTGTACCATCCCTCCTCTTCATAATGGATTTGAGGATGCCTGTCAGGGATCACATAAGGGTACTGAGTTCGAGTCATAAGCCCAGCAAGCCAGGACTCCGCGAGGGGTCGGGACTCACCGGCGGGCGCCACGGCCCCGTCCGCATCTATGACTCCAGGGGGCTTCTGCGTCAGGGAAGGGGCCTCCATACGAGGCTCTGTCTGTGTGGCCTTCTCAGCACAACCCCAAGGGGTCTGAGTGGCAGCCTCACGTGGGTGAGACCGGGCTGCTGCCTCCTCCTCCTCTGCCTCGCGGGCCTTCTCCAGCTCTCGCAGCCGGCTCCTCAGGAGTTCGCTCACCCCGCACTGGTGCTCCAGGCTGGTGCGCAGCAGCTCCAGCTCCCGCTCGGCGGCCGCAGGTAGCCCCAGCAGCGCCTCGGTCACCCACACGTCCGCCTCAAGGGTCTTGGGAGCCGCCTCCACGCTGGCCTCTCGGGTCTCTGCCACTGCCTGGGCTCCCACCTCTTGGGTGCCCAACACGGCTTGGATTCCAGGCTCCCGCGTCTGGGACGTCCCGTCGGGGGTCCCCGCAGCCCCATCAGGAGCCTGGAGTGCGCCCTCGCTGCGCCTCGCAACCCCCGCGACGGGGTCATCCACCCGGGAGCTGGCCCTGGAGTGAAGGCCGCGCTCAGAGATAGCCAGGCGTTCGGTGAGCCGCCGCAGCTGTGCAAGCTTGTACGGGAGCGCCTCGGCCTCCACGTCGGGTTCCAGCTTCCGGCGCGCAGCCAGCAGCCTTACCTTCTCTGCGCGCAGCACGTGCACCTGTTCTTGCAGCTCGGGCAGCGCGCGTGCCTGGTCCTCGAGCTCGCGCAGACGCCGCAGCGCCGCGGCCATTTGCTCACGCACTAGCTGCAGTTGCACTGGGCCTGGCGAGGCGGGAGTGGGGGTGGAGCCTAGGGCTGGGCTACTGCGACCTGAACCACGCGAGCTGCGTTCACGTTCCTGCGCCTGCGCCAGCTCCAGCCGTCGGCTCGTTTCCAGGAGCGTGTCCTCGACGTGCGGGTTGCGCACCGGCGCGCGCGGCGACAGCGGGAACCGCGACGGCGGGCCCGGGGAGAGTGCGTCGGACGCTCCCCCGTCGTCACTGGTCAGGGACTCGCTAGATGTCCAGGCCTCTGGGCTACGCGCACCTGCGAGGCCAGCCTGGGGCGCGCGGAAACGGCGTGCTGGCTGGGTTCCCGAGACGCGGCGGGCGACGGGGCCCTGCTCTAGTTCCTCCACGTATTTAAGGAAATCCAGGTCCAAGTGAAAGCCATAGGGCGTCTCCACTGCGTAGGGCGAGCTCGGGCTGCGGGCGCCTGCGATCGGGCTGGGGCACAGGCAAGGTACGTCCAGGTCTGCCGGCATGAAGGGGTGTGAGTGGTGTCAGGCCAGGGTGTCCCCGGAAGGACAGGACAAACGGAGCGCGTCCCCTACCCCACCACGACAGGCCGGCAGGGCTCCACGTGTACCAAACTCTGCACACCTGCCATTGCACGCCAGAGTCTCAAATGCCTGTCTGCACCCAAACAGTCATGCAAAGAAAGACGCGTTTATTGAGCTCCTACTATATATGCCAACCATTTTTCTACGCTGGGGACAGCAGCGAACAAGAAGCATCCCTGTTCTCTTGTAGGAAACAAACACAGCCATTACAAATGGTACTTAGAGCAAGAATAAGATGAAGTAGAGAATAAGTAGAGGAGGCATTACTTTGGTTGTCAGGTCAGGTTTCCAGCTAAGGGGACTTTATAAGTTGAGCCCTGAGTGATAAGGAGGAATCAGCTGTGGACAGAAGGTTCTGAAAGAAAACAGCCCATGCATAAAAATAAATTTAAAAAAAAAGCCTGACCTGTGGTGGCACAGTGGATAAAGCATCGACCTGGAAATGCTGAGGTCACCGGTTCGAAACCCTGGGCTAGCCTGCTCAAGGCACATATGGGAGTTGATGCTTCCAGCTCCTCCCCCCCCTTCTCTCTCTCTGTCTCTCCTCTCTCTCTCTCTCTCTCTCTCTCTGTCTCTCCCTTACCTCTCTAAAATGAATAAATAAAAATAAATTAAAAAAAGAAAAGAAAAAGAAAACAGTCCATGCAAAGGCTCTGGGTTGGAGTGAGCAGGGTGAGTCATTGTAACAGGTTTGGAAGGTGAGGGTGTCCAGAGTAGAGTAATGGAAGAGAGGAGGGAAAGAAGTAGGAGAGGTGAGGTGCAGATAGAGAGGGCTCCCCAGCCATCATGAGTAGTTGGGTTGTATTCCACACGTGAGAAGTCAACACAGGTTTTTAAAGCAAGGCCAAGACATTATCCAATGGTTGGTTAGAAAGGGCCCTCTGGCCTGACCTGAAGTGGCACAGTGGATAAAGTGTCAATCTGGAACACTGAGGTTGCCGGTTCAATAAACCCTAGGCTTGCCTAGTCAAGGCACACATGGGAGTTGATGATGCTTCCTACTCCTCCCCCCCCCTTTCTCTCTCTCTCTCTCTCTCTCTTCTAAAGTAAATAAAGAAATAAATAATGCTTAAAAAAAAAAAAAGAAAGGGCCCTCTGGCCACTATGCAGGAATTGCAAGGCTGTGTCCACGCACTAGCACGAAGTGTGGATCTGTGCACATACACGTATCCCATTTTGTACACTCACCAGATGGATTCTGATTCAGGGCAAACTTGGCCATGTTTCCTGGGGTAGCCACCAGACACCCTGAAAAAGGATTCCAGAGGGGGGAAACCAGAGTTAGTCCCTGTCCTTCTGGCCAGGCCTCTGGGGTCAGCCTTGATTCTGAGTGAATAAACAGACCCAAGAGCTCCTCTCCAACCCCCCCCAACACACACACACACACACACACACACACACACACACACACCGCTCTTTCTTCCCTCCTCCCTCAAGAGGCCTTGAAACTTTGAAGTGAGTAAATGTGGGGACAGCCAGGTGCCAGCCAGGTGCTAGGCCTCAGCCTGCTGGGCAGGAGGAGGCAAAAGGGCATCAAAAGAGAGAGAAAAGTGATCAAGAAAACAAGAGTAGCTGGGGGTAGATGTGAGGATGGGTGCCATTCCCTGAAGAAAACCAGAAATTAATGGTCAAAGGGGTAGAATGTGAACCTTCTGAAAGAGAAGGCAAGAATTGGAAGTTTGCCTGACCTATGGTGGTGCAGTGGCTATAGAATCAACTTGGAATGCTGAGGTTGCTGGTTCGAAACCTGGGGTTTGCCTGGGCAAGGCACATATGAGAAGCAACTATGAGTTAATGCTTCCCACTCCCCTCCCCACACACACACCTTTCTCTCTCCTCTCTCTAAAATCAATAAAATAAGCATTTTGAGAGAGAGAGAGCAAGCCTGACCTGTGGTGGGACAATGGATAAAGGGTCGACCTGAAATGCTGAGGTCGCCAGTTTGAAACCCCTTGCTTGCCTGGCCAAGGAACATATGGGAGTTGATGCTTCCTGCTCCTCCCTCCTTCTCTCTCTCTCTCTCTCTCTCTCTCTGTGTGTGTGTGTCTCTCTCCCCTCTCTAAAATGAATAAATAAAAATAATAAATAATTTTTTAAAAGTATTTTAAAAAATAAATAAAAATAAAAAGAGAGAAAGATGGGGCTTTGAAGCCCTCACATGAAAAAGCTTTAGGGGAGCACAAGCTGCCTGTAAGTATCAAGTGCCTACTATATGCCCTGCTTGATTAAATGTAACCCCAAGCAATCCTTCAAGGCAGATATTATTCACATTTTCCAGATGAGGAGACTGAGGCCCAAAGCAATTAGGTTAATTGCCTGTGGGAAACACCCCCAGATTAGGCTCTGCTCGTCTTCTGGCGACCTTTGCCTACCAGACCCAATCTGTACTCTCCCTAACCTACTGCTCATCTGTGCTAAACTAACCACCTTTCCACTTCCCACCTCTGTCCAGCCTGGGTCCTTGACCTTTTCTACCCATTCAAGGCCAGGCAGGGGCCCTTCTAGTCCTGAAGCAGCTGTTTCCTGTACCCTTACACCAGCTGCAAGGGGCAGGTCAATGGGGCAGCTGCTCATCACAGAAGACATCCAGTGCCTCTCAGGACTTGTTTTTAGGAAACTGGCACAGAGTGGCTGAGCCATGGAACAGGCCTGGGTGGGGGATTAGAATTCTAGGCCTATCTCACACACAGCTCACTGTGTTACTCAGTTGGGGTCAGCCCCCTCCTCCGGTGACCTGGTAACATCCAAACCCAAGACGCTGGGAATTCAAAAAACAGCTGTGGACCATCCCCAAGACCCAAACTAGCTGCAGCAGCTAGACCCAGTGGTAGGGCTGAGAAATGGGTAAATGCTCTAAGAATGGTAAATAATAAAAAACAACACTTTTTCAATTTTCTATGGACCAGCTTCAATTCTAAGCAATCTGTGGGTATTAATTAACTTTTTAAAAATCCTAGCTAAACCCTGTGAGGTAGGTTTCCTTACTGCCATTCTCCTTTCTTCCATTATACAGATGGAGAAACAGACACAGACAGATTAAGCGATCTGCCCAAGGTCACACACAAGCAAAGGCAGGATTCGAACCTGGGCAGCTTTGCCACTGTTTCTGCATTGGCTACTCCACTTGATGGTCTTCTAGAAACAGCCGTCCACTCCCCGACCTTCCCAGCCTGCACTCATGCCTGTCGCCCAGTGTGTCCCTGATGGCAGAGTGGGTTTACACCCCAGTGGTTCTGACAGCTGAAGCCTCACCAGAGTGGGCCGTGCAGATGCCCTCCTCTCTCCTCCACTCCCTAGCCCTAGTTGTCACAGCTAGATCCGGATCCTCTGCCTGAGGCCCCTTCATGAGGCTGTCAAGACGACGCTAGACGCCCCATTCCAGCCCCAGGGACTATTCGGGACTGGGAGCTGTGATCACAAAATATGAGGGGTGTGAGATGCCTTGGGCAGTGCGATTCCCAATCCTGAGGAGGGGACTTCTTCCTGGCTTGACGGTGGCGCCCCCTAACTTTGGGGCAGAACTCACACCCCTGAGTTGGGGGTGAAGGCTGATGATGGTGTGTGGGGGAGCACTCAGGTCAGCACCCACCGTCCCCGCCGCCCCCCCTCCCAGGACGGCCTCGCAGGGACGGAGCAGTTTCCTACAGGAAACTCCGCGAGGCGGTTCCATCCGCTGCCCATTGTCTGCCGGCCCAGTGGCCGTCCGTTCCTCCCCCAACACCGTTTCCGTATCACCTCCCCACAAACACCCAGGTCCAGCGCGAGGGGCTCGACCAGGTCCCCAAACTGTCCCGGAGGGATGAGGGTTGGGGAGCTAGGGAGCAAACAAGCCCCCCAGTTGGCTCTAAAAGGGCGGGAGGAGGGAGATCTCACGCATCTAGAGCTTCCCACTCTGCTCGCTGCCCACTTGCGGCTCTCAGTGTGGGAAGGGGTCCCAGGCAGAGGACATGGCGCCCACCCCGTCGCAGCACGCTGGGCCTGAAGAGGGGCTGAAGGCACTTCGCCCCTTCCCGGGGTGCCCCTAACCTCCCCAAGATCCGCATCGGAGTCCCGCAAGCAGGCGATTTACCTGATGCTGCAGCTCAAGCCTCGCCAGCACCCGAGCCCGCCCCCTCGAAGTTTGAGATTGAGTTATCAATTGCTTAGCCTTAATTGACGGTCACTCCAGCCAACCAACGCCCGACACTTTCCGAACTATCCAATAGTGAGGCGGAGTGGGTTGGCGCCGCGAATGGGAGAGCGTCTGGGGGCGGGTCCTAAAGTGACGGTCCCCGACAGCAAGCAGCGCGGAGCGCGGGGGTCAAGTGCTACCCAGTGCAGGGAGCACTAAAGACCCTGGGTTTGATCCACCAGATATTAGAGAGCCATGGATGGCTCTGAACAGGAGGCTCACTGTGGGGGTGTGTATGTTTGGAAGATCCTTTGGGAGTAAGTTGGAAGGACTGATGCTCAGGTCCCAGTGTCTGGATGAAGTACAAGGACCCAGAATTTTTCCCATTGCAGGGTCTTTTTTTTTTTTTAACATTTTAACTTTATTTATTTATTTTGTGACAGAGAGAGTCAAAGAGAGGGACAGACAGGAAGGGAGAGAGATGAGAAGCATCAATTCTTCGTTGCAGCACCTTAGTTGTTCATTGATGGATTTCTCAAATGTGCCTTGCGGGGCGGGGGGGGGGGGGCGCTACAGCAGACCCAGTGACCCCTTTCTCAAGCCAGCGACCTTGGGTCCAAGCTGGTGAATTTTGCTCAAACCAGATGAGCCTGTGCTCAAGCTGGCGACCTCGGGGTCTCGAACCTGGGTCCTCTGCATCCCAGTCCGACGCTCCAAACACTGTACCACCGCCTGGTCAGGCTCCACTGCAGGGTCTTTGCACATGCTGTTTCATCTTCCTGAACTGTCTTCCTTGTACATGTCTCTCTCACTAAAGTCAGCACTGTAAGGACAGGGAACTTATTTTGGTTGCACTGCTTTATCCAGTGCCCCTGGCACATGGTAGATGCTCAATAATTGTTTGTTGAACTAATGATTTAAAATTACATTTAGAAAGCCATGTTTGGGTAGCTCAGCTGGTTTGATTGTTGTGCCGATAGCCAAGGTTGTGGGTTCGATCCCTGGTCAGGGCACTTACAAGAATTAACCAATGAGTGCATAAGTAGGTAGAACAACAAATCGAGGTTTCTCTCTCTCTCTCTCTCAAAAAACATCACTAAATAAAATGAAGTCAATAAATTATTTCTAAAAAATTACATTTAACTTTTTTTGTATTTTTCCAAAGTTAGAAACAGGGAGGCAGTCAGACTCCCGCATGCCCCGATCAGGATTCACCCAGCATGCCCATGTGCACTTTCTCTTATTTGCCTTTTGCCTTTTCATGTGCACTTTCTCTTATTTGGAGTTACTGCTTATTTGCAGTAACCCCTTCAGTTATCCCTGAAGGATGCTTCACCGGACCCTCCAGGTCAGGGATTTGCCCCTCTTTTCTCCCATAGACTCCAGCTTCCACTGGTCATCCCCTTACCATAAACTTTAGCTTGAAAATATGTCTCTGCCCTGTCTGGGGGCGATGCTCTGCCCATCTGGGGCATAGCTCCCATGATGCCAGAGCCATTCTAGCACCTGAGGGGGAGGCCATGGAGCCGTCCTCAGCGCCCAGGCCAACCTTGCTCCAATGGAGCCCTGGCTGCTGGAGGGAAAGAGGGTGATAGAGAGGAAGGAGAGAGAGAAGGATGGAGAAGCAGATGGGTGCTTCTCCTGTGTGCCCTGACCGGGAATCGAACCTGGGACCTTCACACGCCAGGCCAACACTCTCCAACCGGCCAGGGCTACATTTAACATTTTTATCCCATTTGAAATATATTATGATCTAAAGTGACTGTACAGGTTGGGGGGGGGGGGCTGGATTATTTTAACATTATTGAACACCAGTTGTGTACCTGGCACTGTGTAGGTCCATAAGGGGACACAATCCCTGCTATGCTGTACAAAGCTGAGAGGCAGAGGCAGATTTTGTTTTATCTTTTTTTCCCCCAACTTTTATTTATTGATTTGAGAGAGAGAGGAAGGGGAGGGGGAGAAAGAGAGAAAAAGAGAGACAGGAACAACTATCTTTTCCTATATGTGCCTAATTGGGGATAGAACTGGAAACCTCTGCACATCAGAACAATGCTTAACCAACTGAGCTATCCAGACAGGGCAGAGACAGATTTTCAAGCTAAAGTTTATGGTAAGGGGATGACCAGTGGAAGCTGGAGTCTATGGGAGAAAAGAGGGGCAAATCCCTGACCTGGAGGGTCCGGTGAGGCATCCTTCAGGGGTAACTGAAGGGATTACTGTAAATAAGCAGTAACTCCAAATAAGAGAAAGTGCACATGTAAAGGCAAAGAAGGAAGTTCCCTATATGGGGGACTTTGACTAGGTCAAAGTGTTGGTGGGAGGGGAATTGAAAGGACAAGCAGAAAGGCATATCTGAAGCTCTCAGACTTTATCTGACCAGTGGAGCCCATCCAGAGGCAAGGTATTTATTCCAGATTCCTCCATGTCATCCCAGTGCCACTCTGAGTTAACTATTGTAGCTTTAGAACATATTTCAATATCTGCTACTCTCCCTTTTATAAAAATCCCCAGGCTATTTCCATTCTCTTGTCTTTTCTTTCTTTGTTTCTTTCTTTGTTTCTTCCTTCCTTTCTTTGTTTCTTTCTTTCTTTCTTTCTCTCTTTCTTTCTCTCTCTCCCTCCCTCCCTCCCTTCCTTTCTTTTTTTCTTTCTTTTTTGAGAGAGAGAGAGAGAGAAAGATGGAGAGATAGACAGGGACAGACAGGAAGGGAGAGAAATGAGAAGCATCAACTCATAGCTGCAGCACCTTAGTTGTTCATTAATTGCTTTCTCGTATGTGTGTTGACCAGGAGAGGGGAGCTGCAGATAAGTCCGTGACCCTTTGCTCAAGCCAGTGACTTTGTACTTCAAGCCTGTGATCACACAAATTTCAGTTAATTTAATAAAAGATTTTAGCCTTCTTTTACTAAAATTAAGATAAATTATAAAACCATTAAAATTAATGGAGATAATTTGGAGTAAATAACATATAACTTTCTTTTCTTTTTTTTGGAAATTGACTTGGATTCTCTTTGAGTAGAATTATAAGAGAAACGTTTCTATTCTAATCTTAAATGACAACAGAAAAATAAACAAACTGACTGCATAAGGAAAAAACAAGTATGTTTTTATATAAGAAAGTGGTAACTTAATATCTGGATAATAACACTTATATCTCAAAGGTTAGGTTCTTCTTGGGAGGAAGAAAAGGACAGGAAAAAAACTCCAAGCATGTTTCTAAGACTATTGATCTTTTTAAAAAAAAAAGATTAATAGTTTTTGCCTGACCAGACAGTGGCACAGTGGATAGAGTGTTCACCTGGGATGCTGAGAACCCCTGTCTGAAACCCCGAGGTCACCAGCTTGAGTGTGGGCTTATCTGGCTTGAGCGCAGGCTCACCAGCTTGAGCACGGGAGTCGCTGGCTTGAGCATGGGATCATAGACAGGACCCCATAGTTGCTGCCTTGAGCTCAAAGGTCACTGGCTTAAAGGCCAAGGTCACTGGCTTGAGCCCAAGGTTGCTGGCTTGAGCAAGAGGTCACTGGCTCAGCTGGAGTGCTCCAGTTAAGGTACATACAGGAAAGCAATCAATGGATAACTAAGGTGCCACAACAAAGAATTAATGTTTCTCATCTCTCCCTGTCTGACAGTCCCTGTCTGTCCCTTCCTCCCTCTCTCTCTCTCGCTCGCTCGCTCGCTAAAAAAAAAGGTTTAATTCTTTTGCGAGTGTTTTGACTTAAGTTTAGGGGTAATGATAACCACAAGAGAAAAAAAATCTTCACAAAAGTTTTAGATGTTCTAGTTGCTTGATTTCTTAGGGAAAATGTATTCTCTTCTAAGTCACTGGCATTTGCAATTTTAAAATCAGGCCTTGATAGAAAACTATCATGAAAGGTATATGTCTGTTGAATGTGCCTCAATGAGTTTGTGAGTGGCAAAACAGCATTATGATTTCAAATATTTTTTTTCCTGATTTGACAAATACTTTGTCTTTTGGAGATATAAAATCGGTGGAGTATTTCTTGAGGAACAAAATCACAAGGGCATCAAGCCTGTGACCCCTGCACTCAAGTCAGATGAGCCTGTGCTCAAGCTGGCGATCTCGGGGTTTCAAACCTGGGTCCTCAGCATCCCACTGTGCCACTGCCTGGTCAGGCTCCATTCCTCAGCATCCCAGGTCAACGCTTTCCACTGCACCACCGCCTGGTCAGGTTCCATTGTCTTTATTTTCTTGCAGATAAACTGTATGTAGAATTCTGTGGAGTTGCCCCCATGAAAACTCCATTGGAATTTTAAATGTATTTTTATTGCAAAATAAAATGCACACACACAGAGTCAAACTCAAGAAACCACATAAAATAAATGTATAACTTACGGAGTACTGCAAGGGAGGTTCCCGAATGGGGAACAGGGTGATTTTGCCACTTGGGGGACACATGGCAACATCTGGAGACATTTTGATTGTCATGATGGAGAGGAGGAAGGGATCTAACCGATGGAGGCCAGGGACACTGCTAAACACCATAGTGCACAGAACAGCCAGCCCCCCACAACAAAGGATTTTCTGGACTGAACATCACTAGTGCTGAGTTTGAGAAACCCAGCTAGGAAGTGAGCGTAATTATAACCCCACCCTGGTCAACATGTCGCCAGCTACCTCAGAAGGCCCTCCACATGCCCCGTCCCCGTCATAGCTGCCTCCTGACTTGGCAAAGTAACCACTGTTGTGATTTTGGTAGAAATCACTGCCTTGCTTTACTGAAGAGTTTATCACCTGAATATGAATCTCTAGACATTGTAGTTTATTAATTTTTTAGATTTGATTTATTGATTTTAGAGAGAGGAGAGAGAGAAGCATCAACTCATGTTTCTCGTATGTGCCCTGACTGGGCAAGCCCTGGGTTTTGAACCAGCAACCTCACCATTTCTGGTTGATGCTCTATCCATTGCAACACCACAGGTCAGGCTAGACCAGGGATCTCAAACTCGTTGCCATGCGGCCCGCCCACCAATTTTGTGCGGCCCGCAGAATAATCAAACTTCGTGGATTAATCTGCGGGCCAGTCTGCGGGCCGCACAAAATTGGTGGGCGGGCCGCATGCGGCCCGCAGCTGCGAGTTTGAGACCTCTGGGCTAGACATTGCAGTTTTAGTCTTGCCCATTCCAAGTGAAAATGCTAAGTCTTTTCTTTTTAAGAAAGAGGCAGGGAGAGAAAGACGACAGAAACATCAATCCATTCCTGCATGTGCCCTGATTGGGGATCGAACTGGCAACCTCTGTGCTTCTAGACAATGCTCCAACCAAATATCCAGGCAGGACTTAATTTTTTTTTTGATTGGTTGGTTGATTTATTTTTTAAAGAGACAGAGAAAGGAAAAGAGGGAGATGGTGGGGGGGGGGGGGGCGGATAAAGGAAGCATTCATTTAGATAGAATGCTTCCACTCAGTCATACACTCACTGTTTGCTTCCTATGTGGGCCCTGACCATATGGAACCCACAACCTTGTCATGTCAGGATGACGCTCTAACTGACTGAGCTAACCGGTCAGGGCCTGTACGTTTTTCCAATGTCTGTTAATTCACAGCCTCCCTCCATCCCCTTCCTTCCCTCACAATAAATCAAATGCAGGCTATTTATCCTGAAATGTTTCCCATGGTCCAGTGTCAGCGATTACACACTCATAACGCATTCCAGTAGGTGCTCTGTCCTCCCTATGCCTGGCAAGTTGGTGGTTTGTTCTAGAACTGGGGTTAGACTCAGGTTTGATTCCTTTGACACAACCACAGGCGGTGCTGTGTCCTTTCACCAGGAAGCTCATATTCTTTGACTCCCTCTCTTTGCATGAAGCCAGCAGCCACTGAGGGTTGCAAACTAATGACCTTCCTCCAGCATTTCTTTCCTGTTTATTAGCTAAGATTTTTTCTTTACCAAATGCTTCTCTGACCTTCCTTCCTATATGGTTGCCCTGTGAACATTCATACAGAAAAAGCAAGAGAAGGGCTGGCTGGCTTTTTTCACTTTATATACCCATGTTCAAAATAAAGAATGATTCCTACGGTTCTCCAACATGATGAATTAGGCTTTGTTGTTGAGTTGTTATGAGCTCATGGATTGAAACACATCGTGCTTCAATCCTGTCATTTATCCTCACTGCTGGGCCCACCTGGCTGGGAAAGCCTTTGCAGGTTGGAATTTTTAGTAGTGACTCTGGTAATCTTTGATCGGTTTTTTTTTTTTTTGCTCTCTTGTGGGACCAGATATTCCAGGTTTATCTTGAAAATATTCTGTCCCACACTTGGCATTAGACAGAAACTTCAAGAAACTCTGGTTTCTGTTAATGGGAAATACAGCAGTTTGGGTGTTAGGAATGCTCATTTGCTATTGTGTCTGGACTTTTTTAGTGAGCAGAGCTAAGTAGGGGAGATATATACATATATATTATATTACATAATTTATTATTATGACATATACCATGGTGATATTTATATACATAGATGCATTTTATATAATAGAAAATGCCTTATGAGTTCATTTTTATATTTACAATTCAATTTTAGGACTACATCATTGATTGCTATTCAGCCTTTTGGTTGTAGATAAGAAAACATCCCAACAAAGATGTCCACATGCCAATCTCTGGAACCTATGAATATGTTACCTTACACGGCAAAAGAGACTTGCAGTTGTGATGATGTTAAGGATCTTGGGATGGGGAGGTGATCCTGGCTTACCTGGGTGGGCCCAATGTTATCATAAAGGTCCTTATAAGAGTTGGCAGGTGCCTGACCAGGCAGCGGCACAGTGGATAGAGCCTGGGACGCAGAGGACCCAGGTTCGAGGTCACTGGCTTGAGTGCAAGTTCATCTGGTTTGAGCAAAGCTCACCAGCTTGACCCAAGGTCGCTGCCTTGAGCAAGGGTTCACTTGGTCTACTGAAGCACACACCTCCCCGCCCCCCAGGTCAAGGCACATATAAGAAAGCAACCAATTAACAACTAAGGAGCTGTAATGAAGAATTGATGCTTCTCATCTCTCTCCCTTCCTGTCTGTCTGTCTCTATCTGTTTCTCTTCTCTCTCTCTCTCTCTCTCTCTCTCTCTCTCTCTCTCTCTCTCTCACACACACACACACACACACACACACACACAGAGTTAGCAGGAGTAGAGCTCAGTTGCTGAGCAACTGAGCAAGCCTCAGATGGGCAGAGCATTGCCCCTAGTGAGTTTGCCGAGTTTGTTGGGTGGATCCTGGTTGGGGCACATGTGGGAGCCTGTCTCTGCCTCCCCTCCCCTCACTAAATTAAAAATAGATAGATAGATAGATAGATAGATAGATAGATAGATAGATAAAATAAGAGTTGGCAGGGGGGTCAGAGTCAGAGAAGGAGATGTGACAACAGAAGCAGAGGCAGGAGTGTTGTGACAGCTGGAAGGGTACCACCAACCCGGGAATGGATATGCCTCTAGAAGCTGGAAAAGACAAGGAAATGGATTCTTTCCCTGAATCATCCAGAACAATCACAGCCCTGAAGACATCTTGTACTTCTGAACTCAGAAAGGTAAGAAAATTAGTTTATGTTGTTTTAAGCCACTAAGATTGTAGTAATTTGTTACAGCAGCCATAGGAAACTAATATTAATACTTCTACTGTCTAGTTCTCCTATATTTCACAAAGTTCCTGATTCTGTCCTGGCCAGTGGTACAGTGGTTAGAGCATTGTCCTGGTGGGTCAAGGTCACTGGCTCAATCCCAGGGTTACCAATTTGATCTGGAGGGTACCAGCTCAATCCCAAGGTCGTCAGTTCAAACCCCAGTCAGGGCATGTATGAGAAGCTATCAATGGGTGCTCAAGTAGGTGAGGCAATGACTTGATGCTTCTCTCTCTATATATCTCCCTTTCTCTCTCTCAGAAAATATAAATTTAATTATTTAGGAATATAAAGGAGTCATGGTAATTGTTCTCAAAAAGCTAAAAAAAATAATACATATCTATTTTACACTTCTCTCCACCCTCTCTCTCCATACACACACATACATACACCTATCTCCATGTGTCTTCCTCACCTCAATTTCCAAAGTCCTAACATGTTGCCACATTTGCTCATTATTCTCTCTCTCTCTCCATGGGAATTCATTTTTTTCTTTCCTTTTTTTTTTTTTTTTTTTTTACAGAGACAGAGTCAGAGAGAGGGACAGACAGACAGGAACAGAGAGAGATGAGAAGCATCAATCATTAGTTTTTTGTTGCGACACCTTAGTTGTTCATTGATTGCTTTCTCATATGTGCCTTGACCGTGGGCCTTCAGCAGACCGAGTAACCCTTGCTCAAGCCAGCAACCTTGGGTCCAAGCTGGTGAGCTTTGCTCAAACCAGATGAGCCCGCGCTCAAGCTGGCAACCTCGGGGTCTCGAACCTGGGTCCTCTGCATCCCAGTCTGACATTCTATCCACTGCGCCACCGCCTGGTCAGGCTTTCCCTGGAAATTCTTAATGTTCCTCAAACACATTAGGCATGTTCCTGCCTCAGCACCTTTGCACTTGCTATTCCCTCTGACTGGCGTGTTCTTTTCTCAGATATCCGCCTGACTTACTTTTACTGCTTCACATCCTTCATTTCCCTGGCCAAACTTTCCTCCTCCTCCTCCTCCTTCTTTTCTTGAGAATTTTTATATGAGTTTATTTGGCCTAAACTGATCATATATGCCAGGAAACAAGATCTCAAATACTCTTCAAACTCCCTTTTCTTAATGAGACCATTTCTAACCACTCTATTTAAAAATGCAGCATCCCCTCATTCAGTCTCTCCCTTGTTGGGTTTATTTTCCTCCCTAGTACTTACCACCATATAGCATGCTGTATATTTTTTTTACTTATTTTTATGGCTCCCTCACACAGTAATTATGTCAGTTCCATTGTGGCAAGGACTTTATCCCCAGTGTTTGGAATAGGGTCTGGTACAATAAATGTTTGATGGAGGAATGAATGAATGAATGAATTGCAGTTAAATGAGATGGATTTATAAAAAGGGGAGAGAGGAAGGGGAGGAGGAAGAGGAAAGTTGTTACTACTCGTCTCTACATCTCTCCTTCAAGTTCTCCTCTGAATCTCTCATCTTCTAGACCAGTGGCAGTCAACCTGGTCCCTACTGCCCATTAGTGGGCGTTCCAGCTTTCATGGTGGGTGGTAGCGAAGCAACCAACGTATAAATAAAAAGATAGATTTAGGCCCTGGCCGGTTGGCTCAGTGGTAGAGCGTCGGCCTGGCATGCAGGAGTCCCGGGTTCGATTCCCGGCCAGGGCACACAGGAGAAGCACCCATCTGTTTCTCCACCCCTCCCTCTCTCCTTCCTCTCTGTCTCTCTCTTCCCCTCCCGTAGCCGAGGCTCCACTGGAGCAAAGATGGCCCGGGCGCTGGGGATGGCGCCTCGGCCTCTGCCCCAGGCGCTAGAGTGGCTCTGGTCGTGGCAGAGCGACGCCCCAAAGGGACAAAGCATCGCCCCCTGGTGGGCAGAGCGTCGCCCCCTGGTGGGCATGCCGGGTAGATCCTGGTCCGGTGCATGCGGGAGTCTGTCTCTCCCCGTTTCCGGCTTCAGAAAAATATAGAAGAAGAAAAAAAGATAGATTTAACTATAGTAAGTTGTTTTATAAAGATTTATTCTGCCAAACTAAGCGAAAATTCGACATAAAGCACTTGGTAAGTAATTATTATTATGTGCTTTAACTTGCTGTAACTCTGCTTTATAAATTTTATAAAGTAAAGTTACTTCCCTAATTTATAAATCACCATTACTGTGGAACTGGTGGGCGGTTAGACAATTTTACTACTAACAGAGATACAAAAATGAGCGGTAGGTATAGAAAGGTTGACTACCCCTGTTCTAGAATAAGACCTTCCGGCCACTTCCAGTGCCCCGCCGCGCTCAGGAGTCCCGCAAGAGGGCGCACAGCTTCAGGAGCATCTTCTTTCACTTCCAGGAGCTCAGGCCCTTTGGAAAGGAATGCACAAGAGCGGTTCTCAGATCCGCCACGAGGGGGCGCTTCCCCTCCGGCTAAATCCAGGAGCTGCGCTTGTCGCGAACACCTGTAAAGGAATTGTCCCTTTTCTTACTGTTATTTTAAAATTCTTTCTCTCTCTCTCTCTCTCTCTCTCTCTCTCTCTCTCTCTCTCTGCCGCTCTCTCACTAAAGAAAAAGAAAGAAAAAAAGATTCAGTGGTTTGGAACTAGAGAGTACTAGATTCAAATCGCAGCCCTTGAGGGCCCTGGCTAGTTGGCTCAGTGGTAAAGTGTCCACCTGGCATGTGGATGTCCTGGGTTCAATTCCTGGTCAGGGCACACAGGAGAAGTGCTCTTCTTCTTCTTCTTCCTCTCCTCCTCCTCTTCCTCCCCCTCACTTCCCCCTCCCCCTCCTCCCCTCCTGCCATGGCTCCATTAGAGCAAGTTGGTCCCAGGCACTGAGGATGGTTTCATGGCCTCCACCTCAGGTGCTAAAAAAGATTGGCTCTGGTCGCAATGGAGCAGTTGGGCAAAGCATCACCCCCTAGTGGGTTTGCTGGTGGATCCTGGTTGGGGCGCATGTGGGAGTCTGTCTTGGCCTCCCCTCCTCTCACTAAATAAATTTTTTTTTTTAAATCTTGGCCCTTGAAACCTGTACAACTTTGGCCAAGTGTCTGAACATTTTAGAACCTCCGTTTCCCAGTTCCAAAGAAAAGGAGTGTTCTATCCAAGGCTGATTGGAGGTTGACGTGAGATGGAGCACGCACATGCCTGATGGTATAAAGGTGAGTGCTAAGTAAATGTGCACTTGGATGTTTTCTTTCTTTAGAGAATTGAGGGCTGTTTGCCTTGGGGGCAAAGGCTGGCAGGTTTACCCACACACAAACACCCAGGCTGGGAAGACTGTGAGGCAAGGTGCAGATGGAGAGGGCAACTCAGCAGTGGCAGCTTGGTTCCTTGCTGAAGCCTCAGTCCAGAATCTGAGTCATCTCTACTCTGAGCCTCTTAGGCTCCTCCCCAATGGCTGAACTTTCCTGGAGATCTGAATGTGTCCAGAGGCAAGCAGGAAGGGTCATAATCACCTGCCAGGGTGGTGGGGTCTTTTCCCGGTCAGAGGCCCAGCAGCCTTTCTTGCATTGTCCACATACATACCCCCAATGTCCCTCTGGGCTCATCTAGAGAGAATTAGACACGTGTCCCAGGCTACAGTGCATTTTTAGTCTCCTGCCCCAATCTGGGTCACCCATTCCTTACTATCTTTGTCTGGATAATCTTGGTACCCCTCAGCCTCAGGGCCTCAGATCCAGGAAGCCTTACCTGATGGGCTCTTCTAGCTCCTATGAGAGCACTGATCACCCAGTATTCAAGTTAAGTAGTCGAAAGAATCACAGTTAGGTCAAAAGGTACAAACTTCCATTTATAAAATAAGTAAGTCATGAGGATGTAATGTAAAGGTAACTATATACATATTGTTATATAATGATGCTATATTGTTGCCCAGTTAAAGTTTGATGTGGAATCACAGCTGCAGTGAAATATATATATATATATATATATATATTTTTTTTTAAATTCAGTTTAGAGAGAGGAAGGGAGTAAGCAGGAATGAGACAGGTTCCTGTATGTGCCCCAACTGGGAATTTAACTGGCACTCTCTGCGCTTCAGGACGATGCTGCAACCAACCAAGTTATCTGGCCAGGGCATGATACATATTTTTATTAGGGCTTCGTTGGATTTAAATAAAGTGCGTGCGTGCCTGACCTGTGGTGGCATAGTGGATAAAGCGTCGACCTGGAATGCTGAGGTCGCCGGTTCAAAACCCTGGGATTACCTGGTCAAGGCACATATGGGAGTTGATGCTTCCTGCTCCTCCCCTCCTCTCTCTCTCTCTCTCTCTCTCTCTCTCTCTCCTTCTTCTCTCATCTCTAAAATGAATAAATAAAGTCTTTTTAAAAAGTGCGTGCTATTTTAAAATAATCATAACAATACTGTATTGCTTATTTGATAGTTGCTAGGAAAGTAGATCTTAAAGGTGCTCATTGCAAGAAAAAAATTATGGCTATGTGAGGTGATAAATGTTAACTGAATTTACTGAAGCAAACATTTCACAATGTATGAAAATATTAAATGTTACATTGTACACCTGAGACTAATATGTTATGTGTCAATTATACTACAATAAGAAATACAATGTAAACATTCCAGTTAACAGTGTTAATGAGGGCAGGCAGATCTAGTGAGCCTTCTGCTGTCACGCCCAGAGAAGGGTGCAGCAGCACTATCAAGCATGCATAATTGGGAAGAAACATCAGATAAATGCAAAATGAGGGACATTCTACAGGAAACTGTGTGTACACTTAAAAATGCTGATGTCACGAAGAACAAAGCAGGGGCACAGAGCTGTTCCAGACTGAGAGGGACTCAACGATGCAAGGAAATGTGTGGTCCTGAATCGGACTTCTCAAGAAAAAAACATGGCTGCAAAGAGCGTGATGGGCACAGCTGAGGGAACTGGAATATGGACTGCAGATTAGATAACTGTATTATGTCAGGGTCGAATTTCTTAAAGTTGCTAACTGTACTGTGTTTATGTAAGAGAATGTCCTTGCTCTTAATAAAGGCAGTCATAAAAAATAATAATAATAAAATAAATAAAGGCAGTCATACACCAGATCTGTGACATACAGTTTAGAAAAAATGTGTGTGTTAACTTTCTCTCTCTGTGTATTTTATATATTTGTGTGTATCATACATAGGTGAGTGTGTATTATATATGTGTGTTTATATTATATCATATATGTATGTCTCTATATGAATGTGGTGCTCTCTATAAATGCATGTGGATATTACATATGTCTGTGAGTATAGTAATGTCTTTACATATGTGTATATTATATATTTCTATATATACATGTGTTCATGTCCTTCTGTGTATATTATACATGTATTTATATATAAATGTATGCATTATACATATGCCTCTCTCAAAATGTTTGATATATATCAGTACATTTGTGTGTATGTTTTAGATACATGTGTGCCTATAAATTTCTGTGTATATTATATATCTTTCTACATGTATGCATGTAATATATATTATCCCTATCTGTATACAATTCAGTGACGTTAAGTATATTCATGATGTTGTACACCCTTCACCATTACTAGTTCCAGAACATTTTCTTCACTCCAAATGAAAACTCTGTGCCATGGTCTAGAAGGGAATTTGTGGACTCCAATAAACACATCCCTTATTCTCTCAACTCCTGACCTGGTATGTGTGTGAGGTTTACCTGGTATGTGTGTGAGGTTTACCTGGTATGTGTGTGAGGTTTTTTATATTACAAAAAGTGCAGTATTGTAATACAAAACTCTCTTGCTCCAGTCTGAGGCTGGCATTAACAATAGAAAAATACCAGCCCAAATACAACAAACAGAGTCTTATGCTATCTGCCAAAAGAGCTTGAAAGGGACTGTGTCACACTGCATTGACAGGGTGGGAAGACTTGCCTTAGTCAAGGAGGCAGCTCCCCCTCAGTTCTGGCCCATTGAAAACCAACAGGACTGAAGATCACCCTCGCCAAAACTTTCAATTGTACAAAGGAAGCCAAAAATCTAGATTTTCATTAGAAATCTCCTGCTGTAGCCTGACCAGTGGTGGTACAGTGGATAGAGCATCCCTGGTTCAAAACCGCGAAGTTGCTGGCATGATTGGAACTCACCAGCTTAAGCTTGGGGTCGCCAGCTTGAGTATGAGATCATGTCCCAGCTTCAGTGGGGTCTCTGGCTTGAGCCCAAAGGTCACTGGCTTGAACCCAAAGGTCGCTGACTTGAGCTCAAGGTCACTGGCTCGATTGGAGCCCCCCCCATCAAGACGCATATGAGAAGCAATTAGTGCACAACTAAATTGCTGCAACTACTAGTTGATGCTTCTCACACTCTCTTCCCCTCTTGCCTCTTTCTCTCACTCTCCCTCTCTCTCTCAAAGAAGGAGGAGGAGGAGGAGGAGGAGGAGGAGGAGAAAGAGAAGAAGAAAAGCCTGACCAGTGGTGGCACAAATGGATAGAGCATTGATCTGAGATGGTGAGGACCCAGGTTTGAAACCCTAAGGTTGCTGGCTTGAGTGCATTTTCGCCAGCTTGAGTGCAGGGTAACATGGGATCATTAACATGATCCCGGGGTCTCTGGCTTGAGCCCAAAGGTCGTTTGCTTGAAGCCCAAGGTCCCTAGCTTGAGCAAGGGGTCACTGGCTCAGCTTGAGCTCTCTGGACAAGGCACATATAAGAAGCAATCAATGGCCTGACCAGGCGGTGGCGCAGTAGATAGAGCGAACTGGGATGTGGAGGACCCAGGTTTGAGACCCCGAGGTTGCCAGCTTGAGCGCGGGCTCATCTGGTTTGAGCAAAGCTCACTAGCTTGAACCCAAGGTTGCTGGCTTGAGCAAGGGGTTACTCGGTCTGCTGTAGACCCCATGGTCAAGGCAGAGAAAGCAATCAATGAACAACTAAAGTGCCACAATGGAAAAAAAAATTGATGCTTCTCTCTCTCCCTTCCTGTCTGTCTGTCCCTATCTATCCCTCCCTCTGACTCTCTCTGTCTCTGTCAAAAAAAAAAAAAAAAGAAGCAATCAATGAACAACTAAGATGGCGCAACTACAAATTGATGCTTCTCGTCCTTCCCTCTCCACCATCTCTCTATTCCTTCTTGCCTGTCTCTCTGTCTTTCTCTCTCTCAAAAAGAGAGAGAGAGAGAAAAAAGAGAAGAAAGAAAAGAAAGCAGTATTTTCCTCAAAATAAGTGTCAGACACAGAGTGGGCACTATTGAAGTTTTGGCTATTACATTAGCTATCTATTATGTTAGCTACATAACCAGTGGCTTAGAACAACAATGCACATTTATTATTTCAGTTTTCATAGTTTTTTTTACATTCTTTTTAAAATTAATTTTAATGGGGTGACATTGATAAATCAGGGTACATATGTTCAGAGAAAACATCTCTAGGTTATTTTGACATTTGATTATGTTGCATTCCCATCACCCAAAGTCCAATTGTCTTCCGTCACCTTCTAACTGGTTTTCTTTGTTCATAGTTTTAATGGTCAAAAGTCTGAGAGCGGCTCAGCTGGATGGTTCTGGCATGGGGTCTCATGAGGTTAATAACATGTCAGCTGTGTCATCTAAAAGCTCGACTGAGACTGGAGGATGTGCTTTCAAGAGAGCTCTCTCTGGCATGGCTGACAAGCTGATGTTGGTTTGGGATCCTCACTGTGTGGATCTCTCCAAAGGTTTGCTTGAATGTCCTTACAATATGGTAGTTGGTTTCTCCCAGACCATCCAATCTAATCAGGAACAAGGCAAAAGCCCCACGGATTTTATGACCTAACCTCAGAATTCACACACACTATCATTTTCACAATATGCCCTTGACTAAATGATAGGGAGGAAATAAACGATGGGCATGAATATCAGGAAGCAAGGCTCGCTGGGCTATTTTGAATAAAGGTAGCATATCATGGCTGCTAAAAGCACAGTTCTGTGTTAGCCAATCTGGTTTCAGCCCTAGCTCCGCCCAGGTAACTGTGAGACCTTGGACAAGTGTGTAACCTCATTGTCATCTGTAACAATAAATACCTACCTAATTTGGAGTTATTAGAATTCAGTAAATACAGAATTGCTTTAGAACAATACCTGGCATATATTTAGTGCACAGTAGGTGTTTACCACTATTTTTATTATGAGCAGCTCCTCCACTGACAGATCAGCTCTTCTTGTCCCACCCACCAGAAGCCCCAAGGACTGGAGATCAGTAAAGAGGGGTGGAGGGGCCCCCAGTCACCTGTCTTGGAGATACAGATAGAAAGACACTGTTCATGAGACCTTGTCTTGCCCAGATTGAAAACTTCCACAGGCAGGAACTTAATTTTGCTGCCCACAGACAAACAAAAACAAAGTCAATTTCGCTGCTTCACTTTTTGCTGAGAGATTCCAGCCCAGAGGTCATATTTCTATGCCATTTACTTTGACCAGAGTAGCCTATGTGGGGGCTGGGGTGTCTCGCCCACCATTATGTTCCCAGCACAGTATCTAGTGAACTTAAGAAACAACTGATGTCATTGCTGGGGTATAGGGCACATTCACAGAGCATTTTTAGGATGAAAACAAGAGCCAGGCCCCTGGAGAAATTCTTTCCTAGCTTTCTCACAGCATGTGGCTCTAAAAGAGAGCCTTCGGTGTTTTGTGCCCTCTAAAACTTGGCACCAAGGAAAAAGCCCCTGAGAAATGAATCAGGGAAATGCCATAGGGTTGGGAAAGAAATTGGTTATTTATATCAGGGAGGGAAGCGAGGGAGGAAAGAATACACTCAGGGATAGCAATGTCCCCCGCTCAGACAGTCAGGGGTTTCAGGGTGGACGGCCTGGCTGCCAGGGCAAATGGTGACTGTAATACCGGAGGCTGAGGCAGGCAGGTCCACACTGGATTCAGGCAGACAGTAGAGAAACTGCGGAGCCAGGAAGCATTGGGCCATTCTATTTAATAAAATCTCACAATGGCAGACAAGCACACAGGCAGAGAAAACTGCCTCTCAGGCAAACAAACAGCAAAATGGCCCCTCACAGTGGCAGGCAGGCAATCTGCACATCCGTAATCCTCAATCTCTCCGAGTACAAGTATCCATAGCCTATATAAGCTATGCACACTTGCCTCTGCCATGTGCTCACGCACTAATCAAGCAAAGTGCTTGCAGCTTGTACACCAGCAAGCAAGCCTAACACTGCTGCTCCACAGTGACTGTCCAGGTCTACTCCTTGTTGAGGTTTTCCTCCTCGTCCTTCCCATCTGCCTGTCACTGCTGCTGGGATCCACATACCTGGCATCTGGCCTGGCTAGATGTATGAGTGGTGATCTGCACATCGAGTCAGAGCACGCAGTTTCAGATTCCAGAGACTGAGCTGGCTCCAAGCCCTGCTGAGTCAACTCTGTTCCTGCCAGAGCTTGGGACCAACCAGCCTGGGGTTCTTCCTGGCAGGCAGATTTTTCTGTGCCAGCACCTTTTTCCTGACAGGGTATAGGGGAGTTGGTGTGGATAGAGGGGGAGGACTTTCTTGTTGAATAAATGCTTACCCTTGGGGAATGGACGTGGTCCAGCCCCACAGCTACACTCAGTTCTTTGTCTCAGAGTGTTGGGGGTCTCTCCACTAGCCTGGGAACTCTTTATAGGAAAGCAGACGACTGCCCAATGAATGAATGAGTGAATGAATGAATGAATGAATGGACTGGCCTTCCTTCCTTGTATCTTCTCTTTCTGTTTGGAGGTTCCTGCTTTTGAGGCAGGCAAAACTCAGACACTGCAAACCCTGGGAACAGAGAGTGTCAGTGGAAAGTGAGGCCCTGAGCTAGAGACTTAACAGGACAGACATGGGTCCTGCCACCGGGCACTAGGTTGTAAGTAAGCGGAACTAGAGACGTTAAAGAATCCACACACGTTAAAGACACATCTGCCACGATGAATCCTTGAGCAGGAAGAAGTGTAGGAGCCTGGAGACGTCTCCGGGGGTGGGGGTGGGGGGCTGCCGTCTTTGGAGGTTCTCTTGGAAACATCCTGGGCTCCCCGCCTGGCCCTGCAGCACTCAGCGCACCAGGACCCTTTCTCATACGTCTCCTGCCCTCTCCCCAGCATTTGACTCAAGAAGGGCATAAAAATGCAGCCCGCGCACCCAGTCTTCGCGTAGGCCAGCTCCTTTTCCCACTTGAGAACGGCGGGGTGGGATTGGGGGCTCGGTATTCCGGCCTCGGAAAGAGGATCACGGAGAGAAGGGCCAGCTGAGGAGGAGTCTCTAGGGCGCCCTGCACCCCGCCTATTAACTACTAGGCCTCAAACGCACAGAATCCCGCCCCCGGCCTCGGCCTCACGCCCCGGCCTCGGCCTCACGCCCCGCCCTCGGCACGCCCCGCGCTTCCCCCTCGAAGCAGCCTGTCCTTTCTCGCACCTCCCTTATAAAATGGGCGTTGCAGGGACCCGCTAAACAGAGGACGGAGGATTGAATCCGAGCCCTGTTCCCTGTGGCTTCCGCACCCGCGCGAGCCTCCTTCAGGGTCCCCGCGTCTTTAGTTCCCGCGACCTTGCGCCCCGGCGCTCTAGTGTCTGAGTCCCGGCATCACCGCGCCCAGGCCACCGGGAAAGATGCGCTGTGCGCCGACGGCCGGAGTAGCCCTAGTGCTGTGCGCTGCCACCGCTGGGCTGTTGAGCGCGCAGGGTCACCCCACGCCAGCAAAACCACCGTCGCGCTTCGCGTCCTGGGAGGAGGTGAACGTGCTAGCGCACGGGCTCCTGCAGCTCGGCCACGGGCTGCGCGAACACGTGGAGCGCACCCGGGGACAGCTGGGAGCTTTGGAGCGGCGTCTGGGCGCGTGCGGGGCCGCCTGCGAGGAGCCTGGGGCACCCGCCGCGCCCCCGCACGACCCCACGAGTCTAGTTTCCCGTAGCGAGGCCGCCTCCGAGACCCTCCGCAGCCTGCAGGTATGTGCGAACTAGCGGGAGTGGCTGTCCGCGCTGCTGCTGCTCTCTTGCGAGTCTGGAAGGGTGGGGACGGAAGGGAGACACGTCCAGGGCTTCCTGAGCTCTCCTGCCCAAGCGTCAGAGAGAAAAGACTTGGAAGGGCAGGGGGTGGATGAATGGAAAGGTCGACGGTATTAGGCCGGGTCCTCACCGGGTTTTCACACTCTTCTCAGACTCAGCTCAAGGCTCAGAACAGCAGGATCGAGCAGCTCTTCCAGAAGGTAGCCCAGCAGCAGCGGCACCTGGAGAAGCAGCATCTGAAAATCCAGAACCTGCAGAGCCAGGTGTCAGATTCTTGCCCTAGCTGGGGAGGGGTGTGGAAGCTGGACCTGCGGGTCTGGATGTGAGATAATTATACCCGACCCTCTCCTCCTGTCCTTTCCCAGGTGGGCCTCCTGGCTCCCATGCACCTGGACCATGGGGTGGGCAGACCTGCCAGGAGGAAGAGGCTACCCAAGATATCCCAGCTTGTTGGCCCCGTTCACAATATAAGCCACCTGCGCAGTGAGTGTCCAGTCGTTTGCTGTCCTCTGGCAGCTCCCCCCTGCACACATACACTTTGCCATTCCTGTACCCCTCCTTGTCATGGTCAACTTACTTCAGAAGGAGAGAGGACCTAGCCACGGGTTCCTGTGGGCTCTGGTGAAGGGCTGATGGAAGCATCTCCCTGCTCAGTTCTACTCTAACCACCCCACCTTTTCCCCCAGTGGGCCAGTGGTTTTCCCCCAAAGTCTTGCAGGCCACTAATAGAACAGGGGGGTTGGGAAAGAGGGTCTAAAATGGAATTGAGCTGCAGGAGTGTGTGGTACAGGGTGGTGCAGCTCAAGGACACCTCCATTTAGGTTGGAACTTTCTAGGAGGGCACGATGGTGGACAAGAGGGTGCCAGCTAGGGAGTCTGGAGTCCTTATTAGGTGAATAGTAAATACTTGTCTGGGAGAGGGATTCTGAGGCTTGGAGTGTGGATCTAGGAGGTGGAGCAAAGGCAGGGGACCCCTATCTCCCTGGCCAGACACATTCACCCTTGCATCTCTGACAAATCCAGGGCTGCTGCCCGAAGTACCTGGTCTTTCACCCCTCTCTTGGCCCTAAAGTGTCTGATCACCCCCACTTCCCATCTCCCCACTTCCACAAAGAGCTGGCCATCGCCACTATCTGAAGATTGGGTCCTTTTTGGGTGTATGCCTGAAATTGCCCCAAATTTCCAACTGCATATCTGTTTATGTCAACACAGGCTCCCAGCTTCCCATGTCTCTGCCCCACCCTAAGTTCATGGCCCCATATCCAGCTGACTTCCTTTGGTCCTCTTACCTCTGTTACCCACCCAACCTGGTATCTCAGGCTGTCTGCAGCCACTGGGTGAAAAGTTCAGCTTCCCCTCTTCACACCTTTAGGTTGGTTGCTGGCTTCCAGCCCTCTAGTTTTGAGGGCTTCTTGCATCCCACTGCTCCTACTGGCTCCCACCAGGAAGGGTCCAGTACACCCTCCCAAACTACTGTCCTGGGTCAGGGGCTTCTGGATGGGCCAGCAGGTCCAGGCTAGGGTGTGGAGGGGATTAGAAGGGGAAACTGGTGGGTTTGGGGACTCCCAGACTCTGGCTCAGTCCCGCCAAGTAGGTGAAAGTTCAGAGCTGGAGAGAGAAACAGCTGGTGCTAATGGAAGCCACATTGGTAGTTTGGCCCTGTGCCTGTCCTGATTGGAAGAAAGGAAAGTAGGGGAAAGGGGAGCTGCCCCAGGGGCCGGAAAGTGTCTTCAGTCACTCTGGGCTGGCCCCCACCCCTGTGGTTAGGACACACTCACCCCTTGGCCTGGGCCTACCCCTCCCCCACAGGTGACCTTTCCTCTACTTTCTTTGCTAAACTGGGGGTTGGACTTCCTACTAGCAGTAGCCTTCCATCCTTACTCACCTCCTTTGTCCCTCCCTTTCTTCTTCCCTCCCTCCCTCCTTCCCTCCCTCCATTACTCCTCAATCATTCAGCTCCCCCGCTGATACCTGAGATCCCAGGCAGGGCATCTCCCCCTAAGTCTCATCCAGGCCTGATCTTAATCCTCCACTAGACAAAGCAGAGCCTGTCCAGCTCAGCTCAGCTCTGGCCAACTGATTCCCTCCCCACCATCCCCATCCACTTCCTGCAGTCATTCATTTGTCATTCATTCATTCCTGGTGTCTTTATTAAACACCTGCTGTGGACTAGGATCAGCCTGAGCAATGGTGCCAACCTCACCAAGAACACTCCATGTCCCTGGCCTCATTGAGGCCTCATTCAGTGGACGGAGTGGAGGAGAGACCACAAGATGATCCAAGTATTGAGAGTGAAAAGTCCTTGATGCCCCTCTCTGGGAGTCTGGCCTGGTTTGGGGGGGTCTAGGATTTGTTCCAGAACCTGGGATCTTTAGACTGAGGTAGAAAAGGCATGAGGGATGAGCGTCCTAAGCAGAAGGACCACCCTCCTGTGACAGGAGGATGTGTGGTCCAAGGAAGGCTATATGGCCAGGGGGTAAGCATGCAGTGTGGGAAGAGGGAGGCTGAGTGCGGAGGCCAGTCCAACAGCACCTTGTAGGCAGTGTTGAGGAAGGTCATAGGGAGCCACAGAAGACTTTAGGCAAGTAGGGTGGTGCATCATGAACTCAGGATTGCCCCCCTCATATCCCTGTTGCCTACTACCCAGACTCTAGAAATGCCATTTCCTGAGACCCTCAGGAGTGCTGTCTGGTTCAATCATCCTGCCCCTCTTTATGCCATGTAGGGCTGCCCAGGGACTGCCAAGAGCTGTTTGAAGAGGGAGAACGGCAAAGTGGACTTTTCCAGATCCAGCCTCAGGGGTCCCTGCCTTTCCTGGCTAACTGCAGGATGACCTCAGGTAGGATATACTGGTGCACTAGGACCCTGTTGTCTTTCTGTCAAATGCAGCCTACCCCCCTCACTTCCATTCCCACCTTCCCTACCTGGCCTGGGGACAAACATCTAGGCTAAGCCTCTGGCCTGCTGGCTAGCCCACCATATTCCTTCCTTTGATCACCTTCCTCCAGTCCTGCTGGGATGAATGAGGGGAGCATTGCCCTCGCTGAGTTTGGAGGTGGCATTGGGTTTGGGAGCCAGATGGAGGAGTTGGAACTCCCTGTGAGAAGGGTCTTCCTGTTGACCTTGTGCCTGTTTGAGCAGATGGAGGCTGGACTATAATTCAGAGACGCCAAGATGGCTCTGTGGACTTCAATCAGTCCTGGGAAGCCTACAAGACTGGCTTTGGAGATCCTCAAGGTGGGTGTTTCCAGTGGCCAGAGGCACAGAGGAAGGAGGGTGTTCCAGAAGTGGGGTCCTGGTCTCACCAATGGCCTTTCCCACTGTAGGAGAGTTCTGGCTGGGTCTAGAGAAGGTGCACCTGATCTTGGGAGATCGTGGCAGCCACCTGGTCGTGCAGCTGCAGGACTGGGAGGGCAATGCTGAGTCGTTGCAGTTTCCTGTCCACCTGGGTGGTGAGGACACAGCCTACAGCCTGCAGCTAACAGCACCCGTGGCCAGCAAGCTGGGTGCTACCACTGTGACACCCAGTGGCTTCTCTCTAGCCTTCTCCACTTGGGACCAGGACCATGACCTCCGCAGGGACAAGAACTGTGCCAAGAACCTCTCTGGTAAGTTAGCTCTGTCTCTCTGGTCTTGCCTACGGGGCCTCCCCTCCCTGTCTTTCTGCTACCCTGCCCAGCCTTCAACCTCAATTTCATCCATTCCCTTCCTTTCACTATTTGCTGTGTGCCCTTGTGTGACTGACTCAACCTCTCCCATTTTCAGTTGCTCCATCTTTAAAATGAGTAGAACCACAGTGCCCATTCCATAGGATTATGAAAATTCAATGAGATGACATTTGTGGGATGGTGGCTGGCATGTGGCAAAGCCACCAAGACAAACTGCCTTTTGTTCTAATGAAATTGAAGAAAGATCCCAGGCCCTATAAAGTGAAACATCTCAAACTGGCTTTTGGTGGGTCAAAAATGAGAGAATACTGGTAATTTCATATGGTTCAAGCTAATATAAATCATTAAGTCTTGAATAATTGTTCCCCCTGTGCCAGGCACAGAGAAATGACTTGCCACGGTTGCAGATATGAAAGCTGTGGTTATTGGGTCAGTGGACCCAGTGTCCCCGAGGCTCTTTTGTCACAACCTGGGGTTCTTTGGAATACAATTTCACAACCACTGCCAAAGCCCTTCCATCTAAAGCATACAAAATGCCTGACCTGTGGTGGCGCAGTGGATAAAGCTTCGACCTGGAACGCTGTGGTCGCTGGTTCAAAACCCTGGGCTTGTGACTGGCCGGTTGGCTCAGCAGTAGAGCGTCGGCCTGGCGTGCGGGGGACCTGGGTTCGATTCCCAGCCAGGGCACATAGGAGAAGCGCCCATTTGCTTCTCCACTCCCTCCCCTCCTTCCTCTCTGTCTCTCTCTTCCCCTCCCGCAGCTGAGGCTCCATTGGAGCAAAGATGGCCCGGGCGCTGGGGATGGCTCCTTGGCCTCTGCCCCAGGCGCTAGAGTGGCTCTGGTCGCATCAGAGCGACGCCCCAGAGGGGCAGAGCGTCACGCCCCCCTTGGTGGGCATGCCGGGTGGATCCCGGTTGGGCACATGCGGGAGTCTGACTGTCTCTTCCCGTTTCCAGCTTCAGAAAAATACAAAAAATAAAAAATAAAAATAAAAAATAAAAAAATAAAAAATAAAATCAAAACCCTGGGCTTGCCTGGTCAAGGCACATATGGGAGTTGATGCTTTCTGCTCCTCCCTTCTCTCTCTCTCTTTCTCTCTCTCTCTCTCCTCTTTAAAATGAATAAATAAATAAAGTTTAAAAAAAATAAAAAGAAATAAAGCATATAAAGTCCCAACACCTGGCCTCATCTCGGTGACAGCCCCAGTGGAGACCCAAGGACCCTGCCTAACCATGTTCTCTTTTTTCTGATTCCTGAAGGTGGCTGGTGGTTTGGTACCTGTGTCCACTCCAACCTTAACGGCCAGTACTTTCACTCAATCCCTCAGCAGCGGCAGCAGCGTAAGAAGGGCATCTTCTGGAAGACTTGGCGGGGTCGCTACTACCCACTGCAGGCCACCACCATGCTGATCCAGCCCACAGTGACTCAAGCAGCCTCCTAGCCTCCTTGCAGGGGCCTGCTCCCAGGCTCCTAGAGGACAGTGACTGACTCTGGTCCAGTATGTGGCCACTCCCTGCCCGGGCTGGGGCTGTGGGCAGGGCCATCAGGAGCCTTGCGGACAGAGAAGAAGCCTATGACTGGAAAGGCTCCCTTTCTTAATGGGAGGCTGCAGGCAATACCCTCTGAAAAGGACAGAACTGCAGGGCTGCAGGGCACAGACCACATTAGTGTGGGACCAATGGGCATTGAGGCCTGCTCCTTGCCTACCCAAGAGGTGGGGGATGCAGAGGGACCACTCAGGGGCAACCAGGCCAGCCCTCAGTGGTGGACTCAGTCATGTTGACAGGCCAGAGGACCAGGGAGCCCTCATGGTGCTGTTGTATGTGGATGCTGTGGGATGATACCGTGCCAATGGTATCTGGGTGGAGCTTGCAGAATTCTTGGAATAAAAGCAACCTCAGGACATTTCGTTCTTTTTTGTCCTTAGGTTTGTTTTAAAAAGTGGATAGTTTCAGAATCAACATCAACATGTTCTCTGGGTGGAGGGGAAGACTCCCTGGTCTGTTAAGGTCAACACTGGTTATTCCTACCATCTCTGTCAGTTGATTTTAATTTCTTTCATTTATTATTTCATGATGTGCATGTCATTTTTATTTTCAAAATTACAAAACAAAGACCTCATTCGTTCCTTCTGGAAGCAGATAATAGAGAACATTGGAATAGTAACCTCTCACTGTCCCACCAACTGACAAAAATATGTAAGTCTCGTGTTTAATTTTATTTTTTCTAGCAGTCACATTTTAAGAATATTTATTTTAGAGAGAGAGAAGTGGGAAACATTAATTCGTATTAGTTGCTTCTTGCATGTGCCTTGACAGAGCAAGCCCAGGGTTTTGAACCCATGACCTCAGCTTTCAGGTCAACACTTTATCCACTGCACCACCACAGGTCAGGAAACATTTTTTTTTTCCAGAGAGAGAGAGAGAGAGAGAGAGACAGGCAGGAAGGGAGAGAGATGAGAAATATCAACTCATAGTTGTGGCACCTCAGTTGTTCATCGACTGCTTTCTCATGTGTCTTGACTGGGGTTCTCCAGCTGACTCAGTGTCCCCTTGTTCAAGCCAGCAACCTGGGGATCAAGCCAGAGATGATGGAGCCATGTTTATGATCTATGAGCGTGGGGTCACTCAAGACGGCGACCCCACACTCAAGCTAGTGAACCCACACTCAAGCTGGCAAGCCTATGCTCAAGCCAGATGAGCCAGCATTTGAGCCAGCAATTTTGGGGTTTGGAACTTGGGTCCTCAGCGTCCAAGGCTGATGCTCTATTCACTACACCACTGCCTGGTCAGGCCAGGCAACAGTTTTTTAAAAGTAAAAAAAAATTAAAAACCAAAAAATCAAAAATATATTTAAAAAGAAACAAAAAAATGTAAAAGGAAACAGGTGAAATTAATTTTAGAAATGTATTTTATTCAGTGTATCAAAAGTGCTACCATTTCTACATGTGATCAACATAAAGGCTATTAATGAGATATTAGACATTGCTTTTTTTTTTGTACTACATCTTTGGAATCCAGTGTGCATTTTATGCTTATGGCACGTCTGAATTTGGACCAAACATTTTAATATGTACATTAATAAACTATTTGGGATAAATTCACTTTTTTTTTTGCCACATCTACATGTTTTCCTTTAAATTGGCTTTTAAAAATATGTATACAATTTCAACTAATATTAATAAAGCACCTGTTACATGCTAAGCCCTGTACTAAGTGCTTGGGATACTGGAGTGCAAGAAGATACCCGGCCGGCACCAAGCCCTTCCCATTACAGATAGGGTGACCTATACTTGATGCCCAAACTGAGATACTTTGTGAAAGTGAAAGGGTATGCTGTTAATAATTTAGGATGACAGACATAAAGCTGCTCTCTCACAAGCATATCAGGACTTGATTGACTCAGCTTTTTATTATTTATTTATTTATTTATTTAAGCAAGAGAGGCATTCAAGAAGGGAGAGAGATAAGAAGCATCAACTCATAGTTGTTCATTGATTGCCTCTCATATGTGCCTTTACCAGGGGGCTCAGGCCAAGCCAGTGACCCCTCGCTCAAGCCAGTGACTCATGGGCTCTAGGCAGTGACCCTATAGGATCATGTTGATGATCCCACGCTCAAGCTGGAGACCCTGCGATGAAACCAACCACCTCCAGGTTTCAAACGTGGGACCTCAGCATCCCAGCTTAACACTCTATTCATTGTGCTACCACTGGCCAGGCTTGACTCAGTTTTTTTAAGTGTAAACACATATCTCTGCCACATATGGAAAACAATATCTCCTGCCATAAATAGATTAGTAAAACTAAAGTCGATGAAAATAAAATAATGTCAATGCTTTAAAATTCCAGCTAGAGCCCTGGCCAGATAGCTTGATTGGTTAGAGCAGCGTTCTCAACCTGTGGGTCGCGACCCCAGTGGGGTCGAACGACCAAAACACAGGGGTTGAGAACCGCTGGGTTAGAGCATTGTCCAGATATGCAAAGGTTACCAGTTTGATCCCCAGTCAGGATACATACTGTTGGGGACTGAAAAATCAACAGGGTTTTTAGAGTTTGGATTTCTGGGGGACAGAGGTGTGGGGAACTGGCTTAAGCTGACAGTATGCCCACCCCCCCCACCTCGCTTGCAAAAAGCTAAGGCCTTCCCCACACCTCCATGTTAGCTGTGAGGCTCGTCCTGGCCCCCATGTTCCCCGGAAGGAAAGACTGGCTTCTTTGTGTAAAGTTAGGATGTTTATGTATTGGTGGGGGTTTTCTGCACTTGGTAGAATTCTTGGTTTGCCTTGGAAACTGTAATCAGTAAAATCATTGATTTGCTAATGTCCCACTATGCCCTGCTAATAAAGGAAGATGTGGTTTTTTAGGGCGGCCATGTTTTCTGCTAGGGCGGTCTGTTTCTTTTTTTTTTTTTTTTGCCTTTTTTTTTTTTTGCCTTTTTTTAAAGACTTTATTTATTCATTTTAGACAGGAGAGAGAGAGAGAAGGGAGGAGCAGGAAGCATCAACTCCCATATGTGCCTTGACCAGGCAAGCCCAAGGTTTTGAACCGGTGACCTCAGCATTCCAGGTCGACGCTTTATCCACTGCGCCACCACAGGTCAGGCCTAGGGCGGTCTGTTTCTGCTAGCAGTAATTGCAGAGCCCTCCTGACCCCATCTTTTATTCTTTAATTCCTTAAGTGTATTTTTCTTAATTCCACACCGTTCTCACTTGGGACCTGAAGATACTAGTTGCGTAGGTTCATGACAACATACAATAACAGATAAATGTTTCTGTCTCCCTCTCTTCCTCTCTCTAAACTCAATAAAATAAAATAAAAGGTTTTCAAGTGAGAAGAGGGGAGAAAGAGAGACAGATTTCCGTATGCTCCTCAATGGGGATCCACCCGGCAACCCCCGTCTGGGGCCAATACTTGGACCAATTGAGCTATCCTCAATGCCCAGGACTGATGCTTGAACCAACCAAGCCACTGGCTGTGAGAGGGGAAGAGAGAGAAGAGGGGGAAAGGGAAGGGAAGAGCAGCAGATGGTTGCTTCTCATGTATGCCTTGACCGGGGATCAAACCCGGGACTTCTGCACGCCAAACCAACGGTCTATCCACTGTGCAAACCTGCCAGGGCCAATAAAATAAAAAATTTAAAATACAATAAAATTTCAGCTAGAGTCCTGGCTGGGTAGCTCAGTTGGTTAGAGTGTCGTCCTGATACACTAAAGTTGTGAGTTCTATCCCCAGTCAGGGCACATACAAGAATCAACCAATGAATGCATAAATAGGTAGAACAACAAATCATTGTCTTTCTCTCCCTTGCTCTGTCTCTAAAATCAATCAATAAATTTTTAAAAATTTCATCTAGAAAACTATTCTGTGACACACACACACACACACACACACACACACACACACACACACAAATAGTGGCTGCCCCTGGAAGGGTAGAGGGAGAACTGACTGAGCAGGGGCGTGAGGGAAACTTTCATGAGTTATTGTTGTAAAGTACCGTTCTGCCGGGTTTACGTAGAGACACCAAGGAAGGACACAGAAGAATTTTTAAGGAGATTTATTGATTAAGCCGGCTGTATATGACTTACACGGGGTATGGCTGACCCAAATCATGCAGTGTCCGATATAGGTCTGAGGCTAGTTATATACACTTGATCACACACAGGGTGGGGGGAAAAGGAAGAAGAGCAGAGCATGACACAATCATTAACAAGCTTATAACATTCATCTATAGGATCTATAAAAAACACTTCTACATATTAAAACTTACAAGGTAACACAATAGCGAAAAAAATGTTGTTTTACATATCGAAAGACATCCTTAAATCTTTTAGTGTCCATCTGCCATCCCTTTGTCTAGAGGCACATACATCAATGATATGACTTTAGGATGAGAGGGGGCTTACATGATGTCAGAGGATAAGTGTTTGTAAATCGCTCATTATGGAGAAAGAAAAGGGAAGAGAAAAGGACTACTTAAATCTTTCCTCCCTCTACGCACCTGGCTAGCTGTTTACCTCCTTCTTCACAAGTGTGGGTAAGGGAGAGGGTCCAAGTCTCCTTCCTCTTTTCATTCAAAATTCGGTACAAAAACCTTTCTATTTACAATATAATAGCCCTTCCTAAGCATCTTGCGCTGGTGTAAATCACACACACAAATATAAAAATCATATTTACAAAATCTCTCTGAATGCTTGGCCTAAATTATAAAATGCCTTTTAAGCTTCTTAGTAAAAGGGGGTTTCTTATCTCAGTACATAATATGTCCTTGTGTTATAAAGTACCCAATCCACAATTCTGCGGGTTTTCGTAGAGACACCAAGTCCAGATGAGTTTTGAAGGGTTTTATTAAAGGAGGAAATTTATTAAATATGCTGGCTGCATATAGCTTACAGGGGGCAGCAGTCCCAAATTGTATGTCTGATTAATATTCTAGGGGCTGGTTATATACCCTTAATTATACATGGGAGGGGGAAGAGCCTGACATCACGGCATAAGTTTATAACCTTTGTTTTCACTTATACAGGTTTGGGAAAAGGATGAAGGAGGGGGATGGGACACAATTCATTAGCAAGTTTATAACATTTGTCTATAGGATTCATAAAAAACGTTTCTACACATTAAAACTTACAAGGTAACACATAGTAAAAATGTCACTCTACATATTAAAAGATATTTCTATATTTTCTAGTGTTCACCTGCCATTCCTTTGTTCGGAGATATATTCATTAACTACACACTTTCAGGAGGGGAGGGGTAGTTTCCATGAGGACAAAATGCCTGTAAATGGGCCATCAATATAAGAAAAGGTTTAATTTAATCTTTCTCTTCCTGCACCTGGCTAGCTATTCACTCACTTTCTTACAGGTGTTGGGGGAGGTCAGAGAATCCAACTCTCCTTCTCCTTGGCCATCCTGGTTTTGATGCTAGTCACACAAGTACAAAGATCATTTTCAAAATCTCTCTGCACGCCTCACCCAAATTAATAAAATGTTCTTTAAGCTTTCTAAAATATTAATATTAATTCTGTAGCTTTTGGTACCTTACAACACTTGTAAGCCAGTAAACTCCCACTTCCTTCTCCCTCCATTCTCTAAAGAAAGAATGGGGCAAGAAGCCTGACTTTTTCGCCTAAAATATTAATATAAATTCTTGCAATTCTTTGGTACCTTACCACATTATGATGATGTCCTGAACCTTAATAGAGGGGTTACTCTAGTGTATGCCTTTGTCTCAGCAAATGTATGTTTAAGGTTTGTGCATTTTGCCTGACCAGGCAGTGGCACAGTGGATAGAGCGACAGACTGTGACGCAGAGGACCCACATTTGAAACCCCAAGGTTGCTGGCTTCAGTGTGACCTCATCAGCTTAAGCGCAGGGTCGCTAGCTTGGGCCCAAATGTCTCTGGCTTGAAGCCCAAAGTCGCTGGTTTGCTCCCAGGGTTGCTGGCTTGAGCAAGGGGTCACTTGCTCTACCATAGCCCCCCCCCCCCCATCAAGGCACATATGAGAAAGCAATCAATGAACAACTAAGGTGCCGCAATGAAGACTTGATGCTTCTTATCTCTCTCCCTTCCTGTCTGTCTGTCCCTATCTGTCCTTCTCTCTCTCTCTCTCTTTCTCTCTCAAAGAAAGGGGAAAAAAGATTTGTGCATTTCATTCTATGTAAATTTTACCTAAAAAATTTACTAAAACAGCCATGAACAAATGCTATAAGTGTAGTCAATAATACACATGTTGAAGTGTTTAGAGGTGAAAGAATATTGATTCCTTCATATTTGCTTTACCTTTAATTTTTACAGCTTTATTGAGATATAATTGACATATAATATTGTGTAACTTTAAATTATACAATGTGTTAATTTCATACATTTATATATCTCTGAAATGATGACCACCAACATAGCATTAGTTAACTCCTTCATCATATCACATGATTGCCATTTTTTTTTTATTATAAACAACATGTTTAATTACTTTGGAAATAAAACTTTCCAAATAATGCATTAAAATGGCCAAAAAATATTTTTAAATAACAGATTTGAAGATCATTTGTACATAGTTTTTTCCTTATAACATGAATGTTTTCAGCCAGACAGTAAATTACAAATCATATCAAACCATGTTAAGGCAGATGATCAATCTGGTTGTAGTTTTAACTATTCCTGGGAAAGTAATCCTGTTGGAGTTTGAGCTCTTCTTCCAGCTGTTTGGTCAGTTGGTTGAGGAAGGGGCAGTCTGGAAACTGGCAGGTGGGGGAGCTGGGTCCCGCCTGTCTTGTTACTGCCCGTTCTGCTGGCCCTCTGTGGCTGAAGCAGACATGGAACCCTGGCTCTTATTGACATCACTGATGCACACTCACTGCCCGTCGACTGATTCCTTTCACAGGGTTACCTTATTATCTCCACCTGAGAAGGCCAGGATGTTAGTTGTGATGGACCAGCTCAAGTGCCACACAACATCACTGAACTTGTGCAGAAATTTGATGGTCCATGTATTGCTCAAGGCATCATCACAGGTCCAAATGAACACACCACCATCCTGGGAACAGCTGGCAATGGTGCTGGTGGGCAGACCAATGGATGGGGCCCAGGCCATGTCTCAAACCCAGTTACTGTGTGCTTCCAGCTTCTGCTCCTCCTTTCACTGACCGTCTTCCTTCTCCTTCCACAGCTTGATGAGGTTGTCACAGCCACCAGAAGCAAATTTCTTGATGTAGTTGGGCTTCTGCCCTGAAGGCTAGTCTATGAGGCTTCCAGGTACAACAGCAGGGGCCCAGCTGACAGCATTGCAGCCAATAGTGTGAGCATTGTTGATCTTCTTCACTTCCCACTGGCCTTCCCCAGTGTAGGTTAGCAGGGAGATGGCCCCATCTGAGCTCCCACAGGCCAGGATTAGGCCATAGTCATGGGGGGGGGCAGCATACAGAGTTTACTGAGGAGTCATGTCCTGTGTGTTCATGCGTCTTCTCCCAGGTGCTGTTTTCCTCTTTCCAGATGATGACTTTCCGGTTATAGGAGCAGGATGCCAGGATATTGCCATACATGGGGTGGGCCCAGGCCACTTGCCACACAGGTCCCTCATGACCTCTGAGGTCTGCGATGAGGATCTGCCCTCCATTGCGTACATCAAAGATTTTGACAGACCTGTCTGATGAGCAGGTTGCCAGCCAGGTGCCATAGTAGTCCATCTGGGCATCGTAATTCATGTCCTCATTGGAGGAATCCACAGGATTAATTACTGACACCATGGCTGTGGCAGCGGCAGATTTTAGCCACCATTTCTTTTTTGTGGTGAGAACATTTAAGATCTACTTTCTTGGTCTTGGCCAGTTGGCTCAGTGGTAGAACGTCAGCCTGGCATGTGGATGTCTCAGGTTCAATTCCTGGTCATGGCACACAGGAGACACAGCCACTTGCTTCTCCACCCCTCCCCCTTCCCTTTCTTTCTCTTACTCTCTTCCTCTCCCTCAGCCATGGCTCGATGGGAGTGCATTGGCCCTGGGCACTGAGGATGGCTCCCCGGAGCCTCAGCCTGAGGCACTAAAAATAGCTCCATTTGAGCATGTCCCCAAATGGGCAGAGCATGGGCCCCAGACAGGGGTTACTGGGTGGATCCTGGTCAGGGCACATGTGGGAGTCTGACTCTCTATCTCTCCGCCTCTCATTTGAAAAAGAAGAAGAAACCTAACCAGGCGGTGGCGCAGTGGATAGAGCATCAGACTGGGATGCAGAGGACCCAGGTTCGAGACCCTGAGGTCGCTGGCTTGAGCGTGGCCTCATCTGGTTTGAGCAAAAGCCTGCCAGCTTGAACCCAAGGTCGCTGGCTCCAGCAAGGGGTTACTCGGTCTGCTGAAGGCCTGCGGTCAAGGCGCATATGAGAAAGCAATCAATGAACAACTAAGGTGTTGCAACACGCAATGAAAAACTAATGATTGATGCTTCTCGTCTCTCTCCATTCCTGTCTGTCTGTCTATCCCTCTCTCTGACTCACTCTCAGTCTCTGTAAAAAATAAATAAATTAAAAAAAGAAGAAGAAGGAAAAAAAAGATCTACTTTCTTAGCAACTTTTAAGTGTATGGTACAATATTATTAACTATAATCACTGTGCTATACATTAGATACTCAAAATCTTCAGCTTTCTTAGAAATGCACCAAAAGATGTGATGATGGGCCCTGGCAAGATGGTTCAGTGGATAGAGTGTAGTCCCACCATGGTTCAATCCCTAGTGAGGACATATATACAAGAATTAACCGGCCCTGTCCGGTGGGCTCAGCAGTACAGTGTCAGCCCAGTGTGCGGAGATCCCGGGTTCAATTCCCAGTCAGAGCACACAGGAGAAGTGCCCATATGCTTCTCTACCCTTCCCTCTCTCCTTCCTCTCTATCTCTCTCCTCCCCTCCCACAGCCAAGGCTCCATTGGAGCAGGGCTGGCCCGGGCACTGAGGATGGCTCCATGGCCTCTGCCTCAGGCGCTAGAATAGCTCAGGCTGAAAAAGAAAAAGTGGGGGGGGGGGAGAGAATCAACCAGTGAGTGCACAACGAAAACGGAACAACTAAGTCAAACAACGAATTGATGTTTCTCTCTCTCTCTTTTCCTCTCCCCCTCAGATCATTGAGGGGAAAAAAAAAGATGATGGATGGGTGGATAGAGAGATGGATATTTGATAAAGCAAAATACTGAATTAATAGTAGAATCCAGGTGGTAGGAATATGAGTATAGAGATATTTTCTGTAAAATTCTTTCCATTTTTCTAAATGTTTAAAAATTTCCCAATAAAATATAAGGAAGAAAATCCTAGCCAGATCCTGTTGCCTTCTGTAGACTCTCAGTCTGTGTCCCAGCTCTGTTTAAAATGAGAGAGATGAGGGTTAGAAAATTGCTCAAGAGATATGAGTCAGAGAGAGTATGCCTTTCTCTTAAATAGGTAATAGAAGATTTTGAAAATTGAAAAAAGAAAAGAAATTGGAAAAAGTAGGACTGTCTCAGTATGTGGTTCAAAGTTATTTAATGCACCACCTAAAATTATCACGCAGATCATATGGCCTAGAATAATGTGACCTCTTGTCTCCGGTACACATGTTTGAGAAAAACATCTTCTGCCTGTGTGCTAAGTCCCAGCTGCCTTTTCCTGGAATATGTTGGGGACACAGTAGCTTCCCTGGGGCCCTGGTTGAATATGGGACATGAAGTCCTCAGCACTATAGGCCAGACCCTCTCCAGGTTCCTTGTTTGGGGATGTACCAGGAAGGCTTGGGGAGTCTCCCTTGAGCCTACTGTGGATGAAATGGTAGGAAGTTTCACCTGTGGAGGTGGTGGTGGGGGGTCCCCCAGCTCTGCCCTCTTAATTCTCAAGCTCTTTCAAGAGGGCTCACCTCCCCAGTTCCTGCTATTGTTAGGATAGGTAGTTAGATATTAATAAAAGAAGGAAGCAAAGGGAATCAGACATTATTTTTTTTTTTTTTTTTTTTTTTTTATTTATTTTACAGAGACAGAGAGTGAGTCAGAGAGAGGGATAGACAGGGACAGACAAACAGGAACGGAGAGAGATGAGAAGCATCAATCATCAGTTTCTCGTTGCGCGTTGCGACTTCTTAGTTGTTCATTGATTGCTCTCTCACATGTGCCTTGACCATGGGCCTTCAGCAGACCGAGTAACCCCCTGCTGGAGCCAGCGACCTTGGGTCCAAGCTGGTGAGCTCTTTGCTCAAGCCAGATGAGCCGGCGCTCAAGCTGGCGACCTCGGGGTCTCGAACCTGGGTCCTTCTGCATCCCAGTCCGACGCTCTATCCACTGCGCCACCACCTGGTCAGGCGGGAATCAGACATTATTAAACTTAATAAACTTGGGAGCTGAATCAGATAATAAGCCTGCTTCATTAGGAAGCTATGGCTTCATAGGATCCTCAGGGGACATCTGCACTCTTCGCTATCAGGACCTAATCCCCAAAGCAGAGAGGAAGGGGACAGGAAGAATCATTGTCATTCATCAAAAACAGCAGGAGACATTCCTCTGCTGGGAGCTTGTGCAGTAGACCTCAAGATGGCACAATGGAAGGTACTTCCACTTTGAGATATGCTCAGTAGGAACTAAAATAGTCACACCCTGAGGGGGTGGAGCCTAAAAGGAAAGGATCAGATTGGATAAGGGACACAGAACCCCGGAAGATCTAGGAAATGGATTGGTTAGGGAAAGGACCCAATGCAGGCATGGGAAAGATTGAGGAATTAGTTGAAGAAGCACCTGGTCCTTCTCAAACCAGAGTAATCTCTCTCTCTCTCTGTCTCTCTCTCTCTCTTCCCCATCCCCTCTCTAACATGTGCAGAGCCAGCCAGAGCACAGCTGTGAATAGAGACTGTGCTGGCTGGACAGGAACAAAAACTGAACTGGACTAAACTTTGATATGGACTGAATTAATGGCACAGAATTTGTGGACTCTGGCCTGTGTTCTGGGCTTGATGAAGACAAATTGGACTTTTCTACAGTGGCAGAAATGAAGATGAGGCACTGGGAACTGGAGCACAGCCTTCCATTTCAACCCCAATAAATCTTGCCACAAAGCCTCAATCTCCCATACATGGATCCTCCACAGTGCTTCCTTTGTGACCTGTGAGAGGGCCCCATTTACACCAGCAACACCATTACCACCTCCTCCAACACAGAATTTTCTGCCCTTCCACCCCCAGGAACAACACACAAAAAATAACCACCATAGTGGAGAACCAAACTAGAGCCAGGGTGTGAATCTACACCTGTCCAGCTCCAAAACTAGAGTGCTTAATCACATCTATCTCCTGGGTGACTGAGGACAGGCCCTAAAGCTCTGTGCTGCAGTTTTTGCATCTGGAACATGGGGATGGTTATGATGCCCCATCTTCTCACCCCAACCACCCCTTCCTGTTCTCCTGATGCTATGAAGATCTCAGGATTTCATGTAAGCATTATGTGAAAAGCACTCAGAGCAGTGAGTGTCTCGCTTATATTGAGCACCCCATATAAACATTAGCCATCCTCACTAATACTATTATTACTAGGAGTCATTCTAGGGATGGCGTATGACCTGGCTTCATGAGGTGAACATGGCTTTAGTGTCAAAAAATGAAAAATTCTACAAAGATGGGCGTGTGGCATTCCAGGAAGAGGGCACTGTGAGAGCAAAAGCCTAGTGACCTAGGTGGGAAGTGCACAGCCCCACCTGGCTGCAGTGTCGAGCAGGAAGCTTGGAAGTATACTGGGGTAGGTTAAGGAGGGGGTTTGGCTGGAATGTTTAGGGTAAAGCCAGCTGCCCAGGAGCTTGCTGACAAAGGCCAGAGGGTCCACGCTGGCCTGACATCCAGCCTTGTCTTTTCTTCTAATCTCTTTACTTTATTTATTTTTTTTTTACAGAGACAGAGAGAGAGTCAGAGAGAGGGACAGATAGGGACAGACAGGCAGGAACAAAGAGAGATGAGAAGCATCAATCATCAGTTTTTCATTGCGAAACCCTAATTGTTCATTGATTGCTCTCTCATATGTGCCTTGACTGTGGGCCTTCAGCAGACCGAGTAACTCCTTGCTCGAGCCAGCGACCTTGGGTCCAAGCTGGTGAGCTTTGCTCAAACCAGATGAGCCTGCGCTCAAACCAGATGAGCTTGCACTCAAACTGGCGACCTCGGGGTCTCGAACCTGGATCCTCCGCATCCCAGTTCGACGCTCTATCCACTGCGCCACTGCCCGGTCAGGCTAATCTCTTTACTTTAAATAGATAATTTTATTTTCTGTGTTTTTTGTTTGTTTGTTTTGTTTTGTTTTGCTTGCAAGAGAGAAACAGAGAAAGCCTGACCTGTGGTGGCACAGTGGATAGAGCGTCGATCTGGAAGCGCTGAGGTTGCCGGTTCAAAACCCTAGGCTTGCCTGGTCAAGGCACATATGGGAGTTGATGCTTTCTGTTCCTCCCCCCTTCTCTCTCTCTCTCTCTCTCCCCTCTCTATAATGAATAAATAAAATCTTTAAAAGGCAAAAAAAAAAAAAGAAAATAAAAAGAGAATCAGAGAAAGAGGGACAGACAGGAAGGGAAAGAAATGAGAAGCATCAAGTCATGGTTGCAGCACCTTAGTGTTCTTTGATTGCTTTCTCATATGTGCCTTGACTGGGGGCAGGGGGTGGAGGGCTCCAGTTGAGCCAGTGACCCCTTGCTCAAGCCAGCGACTTTTGGGCTCAAGCCAGTGACAATGGGGTCATGTCTATGATCCCAAAGCTCAAGCGGGCAAATCCACATTCAAGCCAGTGAGCTCACACTCAAGCCAGAGGAGCCCACGTTCAAGCTGGTGATCTCAGGGTTTTGAACCTGGGTCCTCAGCATTCCAAGCTGACACTATATCCACTGCACCACCACCTGGTCAGGCTGTTCTTTGTTTTTGTTTTATTCTTTTTCTTTCTCTTAGATTTTTATTTATTTGTTTTAGAGAGGAGAGGATAGGAGAGAGAGAGAGAGAGAGAGGAGAGAGAGAGAGAGAGAGAAGGAGGGAAGAGCAGGAAGCATCAATTCCCATATGTGCCTTGACCAGGCAAGCCAAGGGTTTTGAAGCAGTGCTGTTTTTGGTTTTTATAAAAGTACTTATTTTTATTGATTTTAGAGAGAGACGAAGGGATAGAGTGAGAGAGAGACAGGGACTTCAATCTGTTCCTGTATGTGCCTTGACCAAGGATCGAACTGGCAATCTCTGTGCTGGACAATGCTCTAACCAACTGACCTATCTGGCCAGTAACAGGGTTGCAGGTGGGGGCCATGACTCCCTTCTCAAGTGGACAAAGAGACAGTAAAAAAAACTGGACATCCAGGTCACCTCCCCACAGGCATCTGGATTGACTCACCCAGGTGTAGAAGGTCCCCTAGCTTACTGACAGTTAATCCTTTATTCCCAAAATGACTACCAACCCCCACCCTAAAATCTTCTATTTAACCCTACCTGTTAGAGAACTGGTTGCTGACCTCACTTTAGGAGTCAGCCCGGCAGATGACCCTCTAATAAACTTTCCTTAACCTGAACTCAGGTGTCCTCCTTCAGCTGACTTTTCAGCCAGGACTTTTTCTGTTTTGTTTGTTTGTTTGTTTTAAAAGAGAGAGAAACGGAGAGAGATCAGCATCAACTCATAGTTGGTTCACTTTAGTTGTTTATTGATTGTTTCTCATATGTGCCTTGACCAGCAGGCTCAAGCCAAGCCAGTGACCCCTTGCTCAAGCCAGCAACCATAGGTTTTAAGACAGAGACCTTTGGGCCTGACCTGTGGTGGCGCAGTGGATAAAGCGTCGACCTGGAAATGCTGAGGTCGCCAGTTCGAAACCCTGGGCTTGCCTGGTCAAGGCACATATGGGAGTTGATGCTTCCAGCTCCTCCCCACCTTCTCTCTCTGTCTCTCTCTCCTCTCTCTCTCTCTCTCCCTTTCTCTCTCTCTAAAAACGAATAAAAAAAAATAAGACAGAGACCTTTGGACTCAAGCCACTGACCTTGGGATCATGTTGATGATCCTGCACTCAAGCCAACTTGAGCCCATGCTCAAGCTGGTGACCTCAGGGGTTTCAAACCCAGAATTTCAGCGCTCTGGGTCAATGCTTCACCCACTGTGCCACCACTGGTAAGGATTTTCATTTAATCTATCTCTGGCTCCTGGGACCCACTCTCTAGCCACCGTGGCCTCCTGGCTATTCAGACTCATCAAGCTCTCTCTCTCTCACTTGCTGTTTCATTTACCCAAAACATTATTCCCTCCTTCTCATCCCTCACCTGAAGATTCAGTGCAAATGCCACTTCCCTCAGAATGCCTTCCTTACGTCTCTAGGAAAGGGGCTCCAGCATCTCATAACTCAGACTATTCCCCTTGTTGCATGCCTTCCATTCTGAAACTATCTTGTGTGTTCAGGAGGCAAGGTTTACTTACTTCTTGTCTGCCTGTCCCCACTAAACTGTCAGTCCTTTTGAGGATGGGATTTTGTCTTAATGGTGCCTCCCAGCACCTAGAGCGCTGCCTGGTACTTAGTAGGTGCTAAGTAAATGCTTATTAAGGGAAGGATTTTTTAAACAGGATTTTTTAAACAATTAAGTAGTACAAATGTTCATGTATGTCCTCATGCCTTTTGACTATCCAGAGTATGATCTATTTATTTTAAAAATGTGTAAGGCAATATTTAAAAAAGGTAAATGTATGTTCTTCTTGTTTTCCATAAACTGGTTATCAAACATGATTTTAAGTTAATAAAACTGTAACTGGAACTAATTTCATTTTTTGAAAAAAAACCTCACTCCCGGGGGTCAGCGAGCATGAAAAAAAAAACTCACTACTCAAAGGGTTAAAAGACTCCCTCTGACTGCTCTGGAAAGAACAGCGTGTGCGTGTGTGGGCAGATCAGGGAGACCTGGGAGGTCCAGTGAGTGATGATGGAGCAAGAATCAAGGCGGTTGCAGTGAAGGGGCAGTGGAGAAATGGTCAGAATTTAGGAGGAAGGAGGGACATAAAAAGGCAACTGAGGGAGGGAGAGGGAGGCAGGGGCAGGGAAGTAAAGAATGAGAAGGAGAGAGGAGTACATGACCTGTGGCTTTGATGATGGGGGGGGATGAAGATACAGGAGGAGGAGGAGAAAAGAGGCCAAATTAGTGTCTAGGATGCGGTCCAGGAGGCAATAATTACAATTATATAAAAATAATTATAGTTATAACTAGCACAAGAGCTTATGCTTTAGTTATTCATCACATATCAAATATTTATTGAGAACTGAGAATGCAACAGTGATTGCATCAGACACAGTTTCTGCCTTCATGAGGCTGATAAGTCTTTTGACATGGGACAGAAACTAAACAGATTAATGGATCAAGAAAGATATACATACTTTAAAATTGATTTTTAGAAAGAGGAGGGAGAGAGAGAGACAAACATTGATCTGTTTCTGTATGTTCCCGGGGATCAAACCCATAACCTCTGCCTATCAGGAGGATGCTCTAACCAAATAAGCTATCTGGCCAGGGCAGGAAATACTTTAAAGTTAGGTAGTGATCAATCCTGGGCTGGGTTGTGTATGGAATAAAACAGGGTATGGAACAGAAGAATTATGTTGGACAGTATGATGCCCAGTAAGGATTTATAAATATTTGTTAAAGACTTAATGATAGAAAATGGATAGTTGATATTGACATATACTGTTTACAAAAATTGGGGGAGATTTCAAAATAAATATAAAACGATAAAATATCCGCTAATTTTTGTGGGCAGTATATATAGTATGTGTTCAGGGAAATGATCTAAATATCCCAATCATGAGGTGGGTTCCTTTCCTGTTATAAAGAAGAGGAAAACCGAGGCAAAGGATTAATATAAAGATGAAAACTGCAATGGTGGGAAAGCCCTCGTGCAGAACACCTGTGAAACGGCCATTAACGGGAGCAGAGCAAGGAGGCCCAGAGCTGCACGCATTGATCTATGACGTCATCGAGACGTTAGATTGCGTAACAGCACCTGGTTTTAGCCCTATTTTCCTTCCCCGACAGGTCCTCTGTTAGGCACGGTTTGAATCAAACCTCTCATTGGCAACTCGCTCCATCAATCCATTTAATTAGTCTAGTTTTTCCGCCCCGCCTTCCTGAGCCCGTTTTTGATAGGCTAACGCGGCCTTCACTTCAGAAAGGACCGCATTTCTTCCGCCTTTCTCCAGGAGACCGAGGGCAAGAAAGGCGGATCCCAAGAAGTGCCCACCCCCAGGGCTCTGCTTGTGCTTCTGATTGGCTGCTCAGGGTGCCTGTCGCTAAGCTACCCGGTGTTGACTGGCTCTCCGACCGCCACTCTGCGCGGTGTCGGCCCCGCCCCTGTCGAGTGTTTGTGGTGGCGCTGCGGAGTCTCGGATCCCGCCGGAAGCGCCAGGACAATGGGGACCCGGGACGACGAGTACGACTACCTATTCAAAGGTACGGCCGATGGGGGACAAACAGGCGAGGGGACGGCGGCAGGAAGGCGGGCCGAAGTTGCGTCCATGCCGCTGGGCCCAGGCCAGAGCCCGGGGCTTGGGGCCTGGCGGGGCAGGCCGTCGAGAAGGCCGGGGAAGGCTGGTGTCGATCAGCTTGGGGGCCAGGGCGTGCCACTGCGCAGACCTAGCGGCCCAAAAGGGCCTGAGGTTCCCTTGATGAGCCCAGGCCCGGCGGAGCCCTGAGGGGGTGGGGCCTGGGGCGGAGGGAGAGACCATTGGGGGCGGGGCCTCTGAAAGGGGGCGGGATCGCCCCAGTATTTGCGGGTCGGGCTGGGTGGAAAGCTCCCTTGGGGATGGGTCGGGCCCCTGGAGGCGGGGCTAGGATGTGGTAGGCGTGTTCAAGACGAGGGCTGGGCGGATGGGGGTGATCCTCTTCACAGAGTGGGCGTGGCAAGACTTGGTTGGTGGCTGCCTGTTTATGGGCGGATCCCAGGAAGGAATGGTTGGACGTTGCAGGTTATGGTGTGGGCTTGGGTACACCAGATTCCGTGGAGGGGCTGGGGAACTGGTATGTTGGACCCAGGCTGGTGGTTAATAGCAGCAGTTACATCTCTTAACTTTTAGAACTTTTTTTTCAAGAGAATATTAGCCCTGGCCGGCTGGCTCAGCGGTAGAGCGTCGGCCTGGCGTGCAGAAGTCCCGGGTTCGATTCCCGGCCAGGGCACACAGGAGAAGCGCCCATTTGCTTCTCCACCCCCCCCCCTCCTTCCTCTCTGTCTCTCTCTTCCCCCCCCCGCACCAAGGCTCCATTGGAGCAAAGATGGCCTGGGCGCTGGGGATGGCTCCTTGGCCTCTGCCCCAGGCTCTGGAGTGGCTCTGGTCTCGGCAGAGCGACGCCCAGGAGGGGCAGAGCATCGCCCCCTGGTGGGCGTGCCGGGTGGATCCCGGTCGGGCGCATGCGGGAGTCTGACTGTCTCTCCCCGTTTCCAGCTTCAGAAAAATACAAAAAAAAAAAAAAAGAGGATATTAAATTGTTTATTGATTACACATGATAAAGGATGATACACAGGCTTCATTCCCATCTATAATTTTATCTGGTACCATAAAAATATGGAAGATTTCACGTGTCATCCTTGTTCAGGGACCATGTGCTGCTGAAGGGAACACACACTTAGAACTCTTTCAATTTTTTGTGTGACAGAGACAGAGAGAGAGAGATAGAAAGAGGGACAGATAGGGACAGACAGACAGGAAGGGAGAGAGATGAGAAGCATCAATTCTTCATTGCGGCTCCTTAGTTGTTCATTGACTGCTTTCTCATCTGTGCTTTGACAGGGCGTTGTGGTAGGGGGAAGGGCTACAGCAGAGTGAGTGAGCCCATGCTCAAGCCAGTGACCTCGGGGCTTGAACCTGGGTCCTCTGCGTCCCAGTCCAAAGCTTTATCCACTGTGTCACCATCTGGTCAGGTGACACTTAGCACTCTTTTTTTTTTTTTTTTTTGTATTTTTCTGAAGCAGGAAACGGGGAGAGACAGTCAGACAGACTCCCGCATGCGCCCGACCGGGATCCACCTGGTACGCCCACCAGGGGCGATGCTCTGCCCCTCCGGGGCGTCGCTCTGTTGCAACCAGAGCCACTCCAGCGCCTGGGGCAGAGGCCAAGGAGCCATCCCCAGCGCCCGGGCCATCTTTGCTCCAATGGAGCCTTGGCTGCGGGAGGGGAAGAGAGAGACAGAGAGGAAGGAGAGGGGGAGGGGTGGAGAAGCAGATGGGTGCTTCTCCTGTGTGCCCTGGCCGGGAATCGAACCCGGGACTTCTGCACGCCAGGCCGACGCTCTATCACTGAGCCAACAAGTCAGGGCCAAGCACTCTTTTATTATTATTATTTTTTCTTTTCACACTTAGCACTTTTAATAGCACTACCCAAGTACCTGCACTTTCTAAGCTCTTTATACATGTGAATTCATTGAAATCCTCACCATAACCCTGTGAGGTCAATATTATCCAGCCTCTTCTTTTATGGACCTGGAAACTGGGGCCCAGGGAGACAAAAGACACAATGAATAAGTGTTAGAGCAAGATTTGAACCCAGGCCAGTTGTGGGCTTTACCACTTAGGGAGTGTATGTATCTGGGGAGCTAGCAGCCAAGATCTGGGACTGAAGTGTCAGACCACCTTCTTTAACACATGCACATTCATGGCTCAGGTCTAGGCCAACCTGCTGGGGGATTTTCCCAGCTAGAGTGACAGGGGTTCTGTGAGCCTCAAGTGTGGGCTAGGTAGGTCAGGCAGCCATAGCTGGCCTGGGGCCAGTTGGGGAGCTCCTTAACCCTGTCCAAAGCTGAGCAGACTTGCTGCATGTCACTGGAGTTCTTTTTTCTTAGCTCAGCTGATTTTGGGGCCACTGGCTTCAGAGTACCCCATGCAGAGGCCCAGAGTCCTCACACAGCACCATGACTGTAGGAGCTACCTACAGTCTGGTATGTCACTAGCATGTGAGGTTGTGTGATCAGCAGGCATCAGGCCAAGGCCCTGGTGCTGACTGAGCCTTGTAGTTGGTCTCACCATAGGAGCAAGGGAACCTTTGCCAGAGCTTTGGGGACTGGTGACAGGTGGTCTGGACTCCAATCCTGATGCAGCTGCTGCCCGTCTTTACTCAGCCTGCCTTTAGGCAGCTGCTCCTGGATCAGCACTGGGCATGGCATTGCCAGGGCAAGGGGCATTCCTCCCCCATTGCCCTCTCCGGGTTTCGGTGGTCATTGGCTTGTTATTTTTAACTGTGTGCTGTTATAAGTAACCCAGCTCCAAGTGTTAGCATGAGTTATCTTTTGCTCTTTGGGTTATTTCCTTGAACTGTATTCCCAGAAGTGCAGTTACTGGGTCAGGGGCAGTGGAGCGGCTATGTACTTCCCAGGATTCTTCTCTAGTTCACTTCCTGGAAACACTTGTCTGACTTCTGCAGCAACTGGCATGGGGAAGAGGATGCCTGCCGGCTCTCCCCCACTGGCCTCTTTTTCTGAGTTCAGCAGGTACCCTCCTGACCTTCTCAAGCTTGGTTGGAAGTGAAAATCTAACCCAGAACGTCAGGGTTCCCCAAACTGTGGTCATCTGAGAACTTCCCTTCACACTTAACCTTGTTGGAGGACCCATTCCCCATTATCCTTTAATGTTTGTGTTTAAATTTACTCAGGTTTTTATTCCCTCAAATGGAAAAAGGAAACTCTAGTTGGCTCTAGCAAATAAAGAAGGGAGGGAGGAAGCCTGCAGGCAAGCTGTAGCCGTCACATAACTTACTATAAATACAGCAGGTAGACAGAAATATGAATATTCTGCACCCTACCTGAGCTCCTCCTGAAATCCTATGGCCTGCAGAGGGTGGACCTGGGCATTAGAGAGGCATCCAAGACATGACTGCACCAGAAGAGTTGACCATGGCCAGCTTTTTACCTCCCTGGCCCCACACCTTGTGCCCAACCTCCCCCAGGCTTTGGTCACTTTCCCCTGGCCCTGTCGTGGGCATAGAGGGTTACACTTCTCACTTTGGGACACTGGCTGCCCTCTGTTTAGCCGTCCTACCACTCTTGTTTGTTTTGGCAGCCACATCACATGTTGGCTCCCTGACCTCCACCACCAAGGCCAACACATCCTCCTGGGTGTTTTCCCCACATGGTATTTATTTTCCTTGCTGCACATTCCACCCTTCCCCAGAATTGAAGTTGTTTATTTGTACCTAATTATAGATTCTCACATTTTTCCTGCTAATACTTTATCCTGTCAGTTGTAGACTGTTTTCCCAGCCTGCCAATCAGTCCCTAGGGGCTCTCCTGACTTCTCTGATAGACCAGGTTGTGGGTTCTACAGTGAGAGTAGTGGTGTCCCCAAGGGCCACCAAGGCCTTTCCAGAATCTCCGGCCACTCACTGGCCCATAAGAATGCGGTTGATGTGGTAAGCTTCCACAGTGGCCCAGGGCCTTGTCCTCTGGCTTGTGTTTACTCCTGCCTCATCTATGAGTCCTTTGGGGAAGGGGGCAAGGAGATTGGCAACCAGCGCTGGTGCTCACCTCTCTCTGCCAAGTGCTCCCAGGCAGCCTCCTGGCTCTGCAACTTGGGTGGGACGCCTCCAGTCCTGCTGGTCTGGGACCTAAGCACACCATCTTCTTCCATTGCAAATGGTGGCCCTGCCCGTGCCCCAGCTTCAGACACCTCTTCTTTGCTCTCTGATTTCCCAGGGAATAGCTCTGACAAGATTACCCCCAAGTGTGGGTCCCTGGAGCCTGGGATTAATCAGGGTCTGCTTCCTGGAGGAGAGGTGGGACCCTGCTCTGTCTGAAGTAGAGGAGTATACTGCTCCCCCCCCACACACACACACACCAGAATGGCCACTCAATCTGCCTGAATATCTGAGTGTGGGCCCCAGGGGTGCTATGCTGTCATGGGGCAGTCCAGAGGATCCTTTAGGAGGTGACAGCTGTTTGTTTTTGCCAACTGGGCTTGCCTGCACTGCTAGCCAAGTGGTGTGTCTAGGGAGGCCATTTCCTGTCCAGCATTGCCACCAACTTCTGTGGAAATGCTGGGGGTCGTGTCCTCAAGGGCTCTTTATTTCCCCAACACAGTAGATTTCTTGTGCCTTTGACAATGCCGTTTTCATCCCCACGGTATACCTAGAGCCAGCCTGCCCGCTGCCCTGCTGGCTATCTCTGCATTGGCACCTGTGCTGAGCAGTGCCGGGCATCCTGGCCTTTCTGCTGTTTGGCTGGTGGCCCTTGTCCTGTTCTTTCTTCCACTATTCTCACTGGTGACCTTGGACTGAAGACTTGATCACTCTGGGGTGAGTGTGCCCAAATATACAACGGGAATGACAATATGACATTTGTTTCTGAAATGGCCCCAAGAACTTGATAATAAAGGCTTTATAGCTGTGCTGGCCTGTGGAATTGAGATTGTTGGCTTGGCTGGGGCAGAACTGGGCTAAGGGGACCCCAACACTGGGACTAATGAGGGCCTGGAGGGATACAGGGCAGGACTTAAGGGGAACTCGCTTCTTCATTTCCTGTTCTGTTCCTGATGACATAAAATCTCTGAACAAACCTCCCCAGCCTTGGCCAGGTTTGTGTGGCTGCTGTGGGAAAGAGGTGAGGGGTTGGGGTTGTGGGTGATGGGGCCCACAGTCCATCAAGCATGGCCCCACATGATCTGGGAGCCAGTTTGGGGCACCACCAGCATGGTTCTGAGCCCTCAACCCTGGCTGCAGGCCATTTCCATCTTCACCCGTTTTCCACCTTTTTCTGAAGTCAACTTGGAAGTGTTCTGTTGGGTACCCAGAGTGTCAGGAGAGGACACTGACCCTGTCATCATAGGTCTTATGGGCCAGGCCACGTGGTGGTTTGGGGGAAGAAAAGAGGCCTGAATTGAGAGCTTTTGAAGGATGGTCAAGAGTTTGTGGGCTACTTCAGGGGGTCAGGATGCCCCAAGTGGTGGGAGAATATAGATCCCTGAGCTTAGCCCTGGACCCAGAAAACCTGGATTCAAATTTTGCCAGATCACTTTACAGCAGGTGGCCTAAGTGAGCATGGTTGGGAAGTGGTAATAAGCCTGTTCAGACCCTTGCTCTGTGGCCATCCAGCCTTCCTCTCTCTGTGTCCCTTGGACTTGTCATTCCATGTCTGCACCTCAGTTTTCTATAAAATGGGTTACGTGAGACTTCTCTGAGCTGATGCACATCCAAGGCTCTCTCAACACAGACTCATTAAATCATCTTGTTCTTATTCTTGGCTCTGAAGCAGCCAGCCCAGAGAAAGTGCTGGGTCCTGGGGGCTGGATTGTTGCCTCTCTCTGCCCCTGTTGACTGAGGATGGTGGCCTGGAGGCTCTACAGCCACTTTATGGTTTGTTTGTTTGTTTGTTCACTCTGTCCTGTGTGAGCGGCTCTGGGCCAGGTCCTGGGATATAGCAGGGAATGAAATCTTGCCCTTGAGTAAGAGTAGTGAAAAGTGAAACCTGGCAAGTGTGGGAAGGTGGTGAGAACTATAGAGGAAAGGCAAAGGAGAGGAGTGGGGAGTGTTGTGGGGAGGAAGGTTTTAAGAGGACTACAGGTAGAGCCTTCTTGATCAAGTGTTATCTGAAGTACCACACAGGAGATGAAGGTGGGAACCAGGTGGGTACCTGGGGAAGAACATTTCAGGCAAAAGGCAGTATGTACCGCCTGACTTGTGGTGGCGTAGTGGGTAAAAGCGTCGACCTGGAACGCTGAGGTTACTGGTTCGAAACCCCAGGCTTGCCTTGTCAAGGCACATATGGGAGTTGATGCTTCTTGCTCCTCCCTTTGTTCTATCTCTTTCCTCTCTCTGTCTCTTTCTCTCTCTGTGTCTCCTCTCTCTAAAAAAATGAGTAAATTTTAAAAAATGTAAAAAAATAAAAGGCAATATGTACCTGCACATCTGAGCCCCTCGTGGAGGTCCATGTGGCAGGAGCAGAATGAACAAGCAGGGTAGAGAGGAGATGAGGGCAGGCAGGGGGTGGGACAGGTCGTGCTGGGCTTTGTGGGTCCTGGGGAAGACTTGGACTTTTACCCCTTGGGTTTTACTCCAGGGGAGGCAGGGGCCCAAGCGGGATGTGGGAGAGGAGGGGAGGACCTGACTCAGCTGCTCACAGGTACCCCCTGGTGGCTACAGCAGGGAGAACAGCTTGTTGGCTGGGGAGGAGAGTAAATTCAGGGATACCTGAGTTTCAGGGAGGAGGCTGGTGCAGCAACCCAAGGAGAGATGGAGTTTGCCTGGATTAGCTAGGGTCAGGGCAGTGATGGTGGTAAGAAGTGGGGGAATCTGGACATGCACATACAACATTTTTCACTGAGGAGAAATTTTTCATCAAGGCTGAGGGTAACCAAGCCTGCAGCACCCACAGCTCTCTACTGGGCAGATCCAACCTCAGGTGCCAGAGCGCAAGGCCCACACTTGGGGGTCCATGTGATTTCCAGCTGGGATGTCTGGTCAGACTGCCATGTGGTATTTCTTTTATATTACACGTACACCCATGCGTATGTGCACACACATTCACAGTTGTCCTCTAGTATGCCTTGGAACTGAGGACAGCCCTCTTGGGCCCAGGATCTTCCTGAATCTCTCTAGGGGCCCCACTCCCAATGGGGGAGACCTCCCAGGCCTGCTCAGCCCTGCTCAGGAGAACTGTTGTCCTGGATTTCCCTGTAGCACCCTGGGGGTGGGGTGATGGGAGGGTAGCAGATTCTGTCCCCTCTCAGCTACATCCAGAGGTCACATTTCTATTTTGAATGGGCAGGCTGGCAGTATTGGGTTGAATGTTTATTTGCTCTCAGCTGCTTTCCATGAGGAAGCAGTAGGGTGTGCATTGGATGTGAGGCTTCTTATTTCCTGTTACTTAAAACTCCAGAGCCATATCCTTGTCTGTAGGAACCTGGTGGAACAATAGTAATAATTGTTTTCCTACTTGTCTTAGTAGGCTGAATGCTGGCTGAGTTCTGATCTTGCAAACTCTTTTGTCCCCTTCCTCAAGCACCTCTTGTTTCTGGTGTTTTTTTTTTCATACCTGTGGAAAAGATAGCCCAGAGAGGTTAAGTGACTTGCTCAAGGCTACCAACCCCTAGAGCTTACTTGGACCACCAGGCTGCATTGGAAGTTGAAGTGTTTATGGGTCCCCAGGCCACCTGCCTGCTGGGCTGCTTGGCTCTCTGTGCCTTTGCTGGGGCAGCCCTTCTCTGAGTAACCAGACACAGGCAGAGATGTGCTGTCCACAGTGGCTATTTCTGGAAGCCTTGAGCCACTGTTTGCTTCTGCACCAAGAAATGTGGTGCCTCGGGCAAGCCACTCTAGGATAGTTCTGACTCCACCCTGTTGTTGGCTGTCACATTTCCAAAAAACCCTGGGCTCTACTGTGAAGGCTCTGCCGGTGACATAGGTGGCATGTGGCTCTTGGTTTGGGGAGCTGCCCTGCTCTGGCCCATGGAGCCTCATCTATATCCCTTCCTGCCCCTACAGTGGTACTCATTGGAGACTCAGGTGTGGGGAAAAGTAACTTGCTGTCCCGCTTTACCCGCAACGAGTTCAACCTGGAGAGCAAGAGCACCATTGGTGTGGAGTTTGCCACCCGCAGCATCCAGGTGGACGGCAAGACAATCAAGGCACAGATCTGGGACACCGCTGGCCAAGAGCGCTACCGCGCCATCACCTCTGCGTGAGTATCTGGGATGGGGAGATGCAGGAGGCTGTAGACACAGGGCCAGGGGCCCCCGAAGGATGAGTAAGGGTTGGACAGGAGGGGATGGGGAGAGCATAGTCCTGAGAACAGTTGGCCCATGGTAGAAGGACAAGACCTCCAGGAGCTGTGGGACCCTCAAGAGGACTAGTGCCTACTCTTGATCATGCTGTGACCTCATGTTGTTATATTGGAACAGTGAGAAACAGATGCTTTGCCACACAATTAAGTAGCCAAATTAAGAAGTCTTTATTTTAAAGCCGGCAACCACACGGAGACCCAAGTCATTCAAATCATGTGGCCCCAAACACAGTTTGGGGCTAGCTTTTAAAGACTAAATCACATACTGGTTGGGGTATGGGAAGGAGAAGGAGCTCAGCAAAGCATGGTCAAAAGCAATAAAACATATTTATTAATCTCACTAACATGCTCATTAAATGTCTTGTTGCAGTGTTTATCTATAAAATCAATTTAAAGAAAAAAAATTTGTTTCCTTGTTTTTTCCTTGTGGGAGAGACAGAGAGAGTCAGAGAGAGGGACAGACAGGAAGGGAGAGAGATGAGAAACATCCATTCTTCATTGCGGTTCCTTAGTTGTTCACTGATTGATTTCTCATATGTGCCTTGACCAGGGGAGCTATAGCAGACCGAGTGACCCCTTGCTCGAGCCAGTGACCTTGGGTTCAAGCTGATGAGCCTTGTTCAAACTAGATGAGCTTGCGCTCAAGCTGGCGACCTCGGGGTTTCGAACCTGGGTCCTCCACATCCCAGTCCGACGCTCTGTCCACTGGGCCACCACCTGGTCAGGCAAGAAAAAAATAGTTTTACACACTAAGACCATAAGCTCTGAAGATGATAACATAGTGATAAATGTTTCACATGCTTAACAAAAGCATTTCTAAACATTCTAGGATATACGACCCACCCCTGACACCTCTGCAATTTACTGAAACTAACTTCAAGGCCAGGGGTAGGGAGTTTTGACCTAAGTACCTTATGGTGTTACTTAGAGTTTAAGGTGGAAGAGAAGCTAAATGAAGTTATTTATGTTAAGAGCCTTTCTAAAGTTATCTATTGCTAAAAGCTTTTTTTTCTATATTTCAATGTGGGCATGAATATGGCCCCTCTGTCCCCTAGAGTCCCTCTGAGTCACTGCCATATTGCTGGGTGCTGGCTATACAGAAAGGGTTACTATCTGGGCCTGGAGTGGGCCATTCCATTCTGCCCACCCCACAGTCCTGCCTGCTTGGCCTGCCCTGTGTTCCCAGTTGTAAGGCCAGTGGCCGCCGCCATCATGGCCACTCACATGCAAGTATAGGTTCACATTGGATTCGGTCAAACGGGAAAGAAACAGTGGAGCCAAAAACTGACGGGCCATTCTGTTATCAAAGTCTCACACTGGCTGATGAGCAAACACACAGGGCTCCCAAAGCCACTGACACATTCTCCGGTTCCACAACCAGGAGAGTCTTCTCTGGTTTCTTTCAGAATCAAAGGCCTCACCAGTCTCAGCGAAGCTCATAAAAACCCCTCACCTCTGGTTCCCCATCTGCACACCTTCTCTTTCCCTGCCATCTTGGCTTCTCTCTCAGCACTCTGCATTCTCTCTGCTTTTCTCTGCAAACATGGCTTCTCTCTCTTGCACTCCTTACATAGCTTCTCTCCCCCTCTTCTCCTCTCCTTTTCTAAACTTCCTGGCATGGCCTGACCAGGCGGTGGCGCAGTGGATAGAGCGTCGGACTGGGATGCGGAGGATCTGGGTTCGAGACCCGAGGTTGCCAACTTGAGCACAAGCTCATCTGCTTTGAGCAAAAACTCACCACCTTGGACCCAAGGTCACTGGCTCAAGCAAGGGGTTACTCAGTCTGCTGTAGCCCCACGGTCAAGGCACATATGAGAAAGCATTCAGGCCCTGGCTGGTTGGCTCAGCGGTAGAGCGTCGGCCTGGCGTGCGGGGGACCCGGATTCGATTCCCGGCCAGGGCACATAGGAGAAGCGCCCATTTGCTTCTCCACCCCCACCCCCTCCTTCCTCTCTGTCTCTCTCTTCCCCTCCCGCAGCCAAGGCTCCATTGGCTCCATTGGAGCAGGGATGGCCCGGGCGCTGGAGATGGCTCCTTGGCCTCTGCCCCAGGCGCTAGAGTGGCTCTGGTCGTGGCAGAGCGATGCCCCAGAGGGGCAGAGCATCGCCCCCTGGTGGGCAGAGCGTTGCCTCTGGTGGGCATGCTGGGTGGATCCCGGTCAGGTGCATGCGGGAGTCTGTCTGACTGTCTCTCCCCATTTCCAGCTTCAGAAAAAAAAAAAAAAAAAAGAAAGCATTCAATGAACAACTAAAGTGTCACAATGCGCAACGAAAAACTAATGATTGATGCTTCTCATCTCTCCGTTACTGTCTGTCTGTCCCTGTCTATCCCTCTCACTGACACTCTCTCTGTCTCTGTAAATAAATAAATAAATAATCTTTAAAACAAAATTAAACTTCCTGGCATGAAAACCTCTCCTCCAGCAAACATTAGCAAGCCAATGGCCCTTCCTGAGCAGGAAGGTAATTTGCAATTTCACAGACATATACCTGGTGCTACCCAGCACCATTTTCTAACAATGAAAGTGAGTAAACTCAAATACCACAAATTTTACAAACTCATTTTCCCAATACCAGTCTTCTTCCCTCAGCTATCAGGACCTACTTGAGTTGCCTCCTTCCAGAGCCCTTCCAACACCCTGGCCATTTCCCAGTTAGGTACTCGCTGTCATCTGAATGCCCTCCACTGAAGCCTGGTTACCTCCCCATCTCCTTGATCCCACAGGGTGGGTGTTAGTCCATTAGTGTCCTTGGTGGGCCAGGCCCTGGCAGGCGTTGGAGTTTTTGCCCAGCAGCAGCCCTTTCCCTGCACTGTTTTCTTCTCCTCTTTGAATGGGTGTCTTGTAACCTGAGGCCCTAAACTCCCTTCTCAGGCCCCCACAGTCCTGAGCTGATTTGGGGGCACAGCACCCTTCTCAGTTGGGCTCTGTGTGGGCCCAGGAGCTGCTGCCCACAGAACCTTGGGGCCCCCATAGGGGCTGGCAGATAGCTCATTCCTGGGCCTGGCTCCGTCTCCACAGGTACTACCGTGGTGCAGTGGGTGCACTACTAGTGTATGACATCGCCAAGCACCTGACATATGAGAATGTGGAGCGCTGGCTGAAGGAGCTGCGGGACCATGCTGACAGCAACATTGTCATCATGCTAGTGGGCAACAAGAGTGACCTGCGCCACTTGCGGGCTGTGCCCACTGATGAGGCCCGTGCCTTTGCAGGTGAGTGCCTATTGGTCAGAGAGAGGTTTCATTTAGGGTCATATCTTTCTGTAGGGGCCAGCTCCTGAGAGCAGGACTGACTAAGGCATTGGGCAAGTTTCTTGAAAGCAGGGAGTCCCCTCCAGGTTCTTTTCATTTTCCCTGGCAGTTGGCATGACCACATGCCAGCCTCCCCACTTTAAGGAGTGGGCATCTTGATCCTATCCCCTTGGCTTCTGCCCTTCATTTCCTGGGCCAGGTGAGTGGGCATACATACAGGGATACCTAGAGGGTACAGGGGAGCCTCCTGCTCACTTGGGGAATATTCTCTCTGTTCCAGAGAAGAACAACTTGTCCTTCATTGAGACCTCAGCCTTGGACTCCACCAACGTAGAGGAAGCTTTCAAGAAGATTCTCACAGGTGGCCCCAGGTCTTGGTGGGGGCCATGGGAATCCCAGCAGGCTCAAGGGGAAGGGCACCAGCCACACTGGTTGCATGCTCCAAAACGCAGCCCCTGAACCTTCATTCTTTAAATTTGCCAGTCAGTCCAGATCGGAGTACAGACATGGTATGCTTCATGAAGGCAGGCCAGATTCCCCCCTGACTGTCAGACTCCCTGGACTCAGCTCCATGGGTAGGCTTTGGAACCTGGTGCCATGGCTGCACCAGGGAACAGCCAGGGGGAAGGCAGGTGGCCTTGGGCCCAGAGCTCCTGGTCCTTCAGGAGTTTACTCTGAGGAGTTGGGTCTAATCTTTAAGAAGAGGCCTACCCTGGCCTGGTAGTTTAATTGGTTGGAGCATCGTCCTGATATGCCAAGGTTGTGGGGCTTGATCCCTGGTCAGGGTACATACAAGAATCAACTGATGGATGCATAAATAAGTAGAACAAATCAACATCTCTCTCTCTCACTCTCTCTCTTTCTCTTCCTCTCTTCCCCTCTTTCCTCTCCCTCTAAAATGAATAACTAAAAAAAATTTTTTTTAAATAAACTAAAGAAGAGAAGGCCTGGGGAGGGTATCTCTGTGACCACATGTGGAATGCACAGGGAAGAACCCGATGTCATGGGGTTCAGGAGGGCCACAGTGCGGGCCTTTGGGAGGGTCACAGCCTTAGGGGCACTCCCTGGAGTAGCTGACATCCAGATGAGGCCTGCAGTGGGGCAGTCACCACAGGCAGAGTCACACAGGGCACTCACTTCACATCCCCCTCATTGCAGAGATCTACCGCATCGTGTCACAGAAGCAGATTGCAGATCGTGCAGCCCATGACGAGTCCCCTGGCAACAATGTGGTGGACATCAGCGTGCCGCCCACCACCGATGGACAGAAACCAAATAAGCTACAGTGCTGCCAGAACCTGTGACACCCCATGCCTCGTCCAAGTGTGCGTGCACATCCTCACTCTTCGCCATTCCTCACCATGATGTTTTCCCGGACCTGATCCTCTCTGTCCCTCTGTGACTGGCTGCCACCCTCTCATTGAGCTCTGCACAGTCAGCTGGGCCTTAGGAAGAATAGGAGTCAAGCAGCACCTCCTGTCTCCCCCGCTTCCCCTTTCCCCTAGGAAAGCTTGAAGCCCGGCTGCTGCACCTGTTCTTTTTGGGTCCCAGGGAGTCTGAGCAGGGTAGGGAAGGTGGCAGGATGGACAGGGCCAGCCAGAGGCAAGAGGATGGGTACACCGAGCAGGCTTCTTCAGTTTTCCACAGCAGACTCAAGGGAGTGAATTCCTCCCTCTTTCTCTGTCCAGTTGTCCCAGCTGGCCATGATCCCCACCAGAACCCACGTCTGGGCTGAAGCCTGAAGAGCAAGTGACCAGGCAGGGGGAACTGGTGCAGGCAGACATGGCCTCCTGGCACCATTTCCCATGCACAGCCAGCACCGGCACATGCCTTTGACCTCTGCCTCTCGTGCGTGAGTTAATCCAGCTCTTGCCTGTAGATTTATGCTGGGAGAAGAGCCCCCCCTCCCCAATCCTTTCTGCACGCAGCATACTCCCTACCCCTCCTTATGCCCTTCTTTCAGTCTGTCTCCCTGTCTGGTCAGGAACTTGTTTGCAAGTGAAGCAATATCTCAGTGTTTTGTATATACAACTGCTCTTGTAGCCTTTGGTTTTTTGTTATTGTAGAGAAACAGATTCTTTATACACTTTGTAAGATTGACGCCAAACCCTAGCTCTCAGATCTCTTATTCTCCCTCTGGCCCTTGCATTGTTGTCTCTGGCCGTTACTAAATGTCTAATCCGACTTCCTGGACAAAAACCTGCTGCTGCGCCTCTTTGTCTTCTTTCTCTCTGCCAGGTGGCCACCCCTGAGCCAGGCCCTTGCTGCATAAACCCTGCAGTGGGCTGCATTGCATGATTCAGACTTACAGCAAGCTAGAAGACCTGGCCTGATCCCCTGCCCAGTACTGTGCAGAGGCCTCCTGAGCTGACCACAGGGGTTCTAGAGTGGATAAGGGTGTGGTGGACCCTCTCCAACCTGCACCTGTGGCAGGAAAGAGGAGGGAAAACTGGGTGGTCGGGGTATCCCTTTAGGAGGGAATGGGCTGTGCTGACTGCTTTTAACTCCCAGCTCGGGGGTTTGGGCTGCTTAGTGCTTCCATCTGCTCCCCACCTGGCTACACCTGGGGTCATGGCAAAGACTGCCAAGAGGGTTTAGCCCAGGTGTTGGTGGTACCAGTCCTACCCCAGCTCTCTCCATCCTAGACTCACCTCTGATGAGGGCTGAATGGGATGCTGATGACAGAAAGGAGGTGGATGACCTGGGGTTCCTCCGCTCTTTCATTTCTCCTTTGTCCGCGTGGGCAGAACTGTCCTCAGGACCAGTTCCCAAAGTGGAAGAGGAGAAGGCATGACCAGCCCCTTTCCCTGCATTGACCACATGGCCCAGTGTATGTTCTCTCTCACCTGAGCGCCAGCAACTGTTCTGAAAGCTTCAGCCTGCGGCTAAAACCCCTTGTGCCCTTGACCTATAGAAGACCCGCTAGAGGGGGAATCCAGGCTCTGGCTGCCCTGCTTAGAGGGATAGGTAGACCCAGACATCCCTCCAAAAGAGTTGAGTCATCGAGGCTGTTCTGATGGGAGTTGGGGTGAGCCAGGGCCTATGCTCCAGGCTGAGAAGCACCCTGGGCTGGGGACCTGGTGGGGTGCACAAATCAGGGGCCATTTATACAGATACCAGGTCCCCTGGGTTTGGTTAGGGCAGGCTGTGGAGAGGGCAGAGGGTGAATGGGGGCTTCAGAAGTGGCAGGTGAAGCACTGAGGCACCCAGAAGGATTTCAAGCAGTCAAAGATCAAATATTTCTGGAGCCTCCTCATTGGCCAGACCCTGGACATATACCAGGGAACAAAACTGATGTGACTCTGCTGCCTTGAGGGTGATAGTCCAGTGATGCTATTTCAGTTACTCTAATTCCAATGATTTAATAAGCACAACATGCTGGCTTTGTGCCAAGCACTGTTCTTTGGGGTTTTTTGTTTTGTTTTATGGTAAAATATACATTACAAAATTTACCATCTCAACCATTTTTAACGGTACAGTTCAGTGGCATTAAGTACACTCACATTGTTGTACAATCAACATCATCAATCTCCAGAAGTTTTTCATCCTCGCTAAATGAAACTCTGTCCCCATTAGATGCTAACTTGCCATGTCTGTCCCCCAGTTCCTGGCACCCACCATTTAAATTTTTGTCTCTATGAATTTGTCAACGTAAGAATGTCTAAACTTGCAGAGAATTTTTATTAAAATTTATCTGAGGATAAATTACCAGAGGATACACCTGGAAACAAGATCTCAGCAGACTGAGAAAAATGTTTTTGGAGAACAGTTTGCAGTTTTTTTTATGCACTTGAGATTAAGGAGCAAACATAAGGAAGATTACATAAAAGTGGAGGAAAGCAAGGTGGTGATCGAATTATAAAATAGTGAAGATTATGTGCTGTCTTGCACACTTTAGAAGGAGGGGTCTGAAAGAGTTCATTTCAAAGTTGTGTTAACCTAGATGCACAGAGTCAATGGCCAGGCCTTGCTTAAGGCAGAGAAGCCTTTAGTAAAGAAGGCCTCTCTGGCTGCTTGGCTACTCACCATGACCTGCCCAATTAACATTTTATGACTGACCATCCTTTGAAGTTACTTTCCGTAGAATCCCTTTTATTTTATTTATTTTTTTATCCACAAATTTGATTCTGTTAGGGACCTCATATGAGTGGAATCATACCATATTTGTCTTTTTGTGTCTGGTTTATTTCACCGAGCACAATGTCCTCAGGGTTGATCCATGTTGTAGTAGGTGTCATGATGGCTTTCCTTTTAAGACTGAATAGTAAGTATTCCATTGTATGGATGGACCACTGTGTTTATCCATCATCTGTAGGAACACTTGGGTTGCTTGCCCCTTTTGGCCATTGGGAATCAGGCTGCTATGAATGGTGTGCAGATATGTTTGTGTCCCTGGTTTTTTAGAAAAATATTTTTATTTGTATTCATTTTAGAGAGGAGAGAGAGAGAGACGGGGGAGGAGCAGGAAGTATTAACTCCCATATGTGCCTTGACCAGGCAAGCCCAAGGTTTCAAACCGGTGACTTCAGGATTCCAAATCAATGTTTTATCCACTGTGCCACCACAGGTTATGCTGTGTCCTTGCTTTTAATTCTTTTGGATAGAACTGTTGGATCATATGTTAACGCTGTTTAATATTTTTGAGGAACTGTTATTTTAAGTAAATTATTACATAAAAGTACATAGTTCCACACATACAAAAAGCCTTCTACATATCATAATTTAGGTTAACAGTTCCTCAAAAAATTAAATAGAATTACCATGTTATCTAGGAGGTGGGCATAAGTTACCAGCCCTGATTTATAGGGAGGGAACAGAAATCAGTGACTCTCCAGGATCCCACAGTTAACAAGAAGCAAGCAGGTTCCACCCCAGAGAAGTGTTTGTAACCACTAAGTTATAAGGTTTCTCCCAGTGTTTATTGAGCAATTACTGAGTGCTACAAAGCCCTAACAGTTGAAGAAATTTTCCAGATAAAAGACTGGGAAGAAGTATACCAACATTAAAATTTTTTTTCATTAAATTTTTTTTTTCTGTGACAGAGATAGAGAGAGGGACAGATAGGAACAGATAGACAGGAAGGGAGAGATGAGAAACATCCATTCTTTGTTGCGGCTCCTTAGTTGTTCATTGATTGCTTTCTCATAAATGCCTTTGACGGGAGGTGGGGGGTCTGCAGAGCTAGCGAGCCCTTGCTCCAGCCAGCGACCTTTGGGCTCAAGCCAGCGACCCCACACTCAATCCCGATGAGCCTGCACTCAGGCTGGCGACCTAGGGGTTTCGAACTTGGCTCCTCTGAGTCCCAGTCTGATGCTCTATCCACTGTGCCACTGCCTGGTCAGGCTAAAATATTTTTCTTATGGAAAATTTTAGACACATAAAACAGAATAACCTAACCTAATCTATAGAATAAAAAAAGGAATTCTGCCTGACCTGTGGTGACAGTGGATAAAGAATTAACCTGGAGCCCTGGCCAGTTGGCTCAGCGGTAGAGCGTCGGCCTAGCGTGCGGAGGACCCGGGTTCGATTCCCGGCCAGGGCACACAGGAGAAGCACACATTTGCTTCTTCACCCCTCCGCCGCGCTTTCCTCTCTGTCTCTCTCTTCCCCTCCCGCAGCCAAGGCTCCATTGGAGCAAAGATGGCCCGGGCACTGGGGATGGCTCTGTGGCCTCTGCCTCAGGCGCTAGAGTGGCTCTGGTCGCAACATGGCGACGCCCAGGATGGGCAGAGCATCGCCCCCTGGTGGGCAGAGTGTCGCCCCATGGTGGGCGTGCCGGGTGGATCCCGGTCGGGCGCATGCGGGAGTCTGTCTGACTGTCTCTCCCTGTTTTCAGCTTCAGAAAAAAGAAAAAAAAAAAGAATTAACCTGGAATGCTGAGGTCTCCAGTTCAAAGTTCAAAACCATGGGCTTGTCTGATTAAGGCACATAAGAGAAGCAGCTACTACAAATTGATGCTTTCTGTTCTTCTCCCTCCCCATCTCTCTCTCTCCCTCCTCTCTCTAAAATCAATAAATAAAAGTCTTTTTTTTTTTTTAAAGGGAGTATTCTATGATACCCTGGCCGAATAGCTCAGTTGTTCAGAGGTTGTCAGTTCAATCCCCAATCTGGGCACATATAGAAACAGCTTGATTTCCTGTCTATCTCTTTCCCTTCCTCTCTTGCTGAAATTAATAAGTAAAAAATAAAAGGATTCTGTGAAAAAGTAACTTCATAGAGTGATCTGATCATAACTTCCTGACAGGGCAAGTCATGGTGAGTAGTCACATCTCAGGCATATAACTTTTTAGCCAAGGGTTTATCTTTGCCTTGTCCTTTGTTTCTATGCATCTACGTGAACGCCATTGAAATGCCTTTTTTTTTTTTTTTTTTTGAGAGGAGGGGAGGTAGTGAGACAGACTCCTCATGCACCTGAACGTGGGATCTACTGGACATCCAGTGTCTGGCCCATGCTTGAATCAACTGAACTATTTTTAGTTCCTGAGGCTGATGTGCTGGGACCAACTGCACTATCCTCAGCACCCTGGGCTATGCCTGAACTAATCAGTTGTGGGAGAAGGAGAGGGGGAGAAGCAGATGGTGGCTTCGACCAGGATTGAACCCTGGACATCCATACGCGGGGCCGACGCTCTATCCACTGAACCACCTGCCTGGCCATAATAGGCTCTCTTATTGATGTTTATATTATATATAGTTATATTATATCTATTGCATGAATGAATGAATGAATGAATGGTGATGGTTTTCGGCTCTTCCACGGCCTCCTAACCTCTCTAAATTTCTGTTTTCTCTTTGTAAAATGTGACCATAGGTGTCTCCTCTCCCGCCGCCGGGAATGATGGGAATAAGGGAGGTAATGAACAGTTAAATCGCTCTGCCAGGTGTCAAATTCTGTAACCCTTTAATTTATTAACAAGCATTGGTCCTCGGCAGGTGGCGCTAGCAGCCTGGCTCAAACCTGGTGACGGGTTGCGGCGGGGCCAAGGCTGGGGGCGGAGCCAGTGGGCGGAGCCAGTACGCGTCAGGGGCGGAGCGAGCAGCTGTGGCGTTGAGGAGTCTGTGCGGCCTAAGATTTCCCTGTGGCCTCTGGACCCGCCTCCCGTGGCGGGATGCGCACGGCTATTGGCCAGTATGGTCGAGAGGCGGTCACCATTGGCCCGCGGCTCTGTCGGCTCGGCGGGCGGTGTTCGGACGCAGGTGCCGGTCCTAAACAGAACGAGCATCGTTGACGGACCGGCCGGGCCGGGACTAGGGCCGGGGCGAGCGGAGGGGCCTGCGCGGCCTCCCGGCCCGGCCGCGTATCAGGTGGGCACGTATGGCCAGGTGGGACTGGAGGACTACGGTCCGCAGTCTGGCCCCGCGTTCGAGGCCCGAGCCTGGACCCCGGCTGGACGGCCGGGTTCCGACCCTTGGCCTCAACCTTCCGTGGGACGAGGGGATCGCATTTCCCGTCTCGAGGGCGGCGGGAGGTCTCCGAGCCTCGGTTTCCTTGTCTGTGTAATTGGGTCATCCCAGCGCCAACCTCATGAGGTGATTCAGGAGGTGGCTGATGAGGAGAGTTTCCAGGCACACAGTAGGCGGTCAGTAAGTGGCCATTGCCCTTCCTCAACCTCTTTAAAGGGGTTCTGCCTGGAAAATAGTAAGTATTATAGTGAACCAGGCCCCGTATAGGAAGGACTTGTTTAGTAGAGAGTCTCGCTGTTAGTGGGTGCTCAAAAACAGAATTTATATGATTGGCTCATTTAGTTCTCTAGGGACCATAATAGGTGCTAGTATTAGAAACGTTCCCTGTTATACAGATGAGAAAATCGAGGCTCAGAGAGGTCAAGTTTTTGCCCAGGGGTACACAGCAAATAAGAGCAGAGCTGGGATTCAAACCTGGCCTCCAATGCAGCGCCAGGGAATTACTGAAGGACACACGGGAGCCTCTCTATGGTGAGTGAAGAGGGATGAATGCGTTTTACAGGCTTTACATTTATCAAAAACAGACAGCAACAAATGGTGAGTATTTATTGAGCACTTACTGTGTGCCAGGCACTGACTGCGCCTTGTCTCATCCAACCCTCCCAACAGCCCCTGTAAGCGGATGATGGCAATTATAGTAAGAGGTAATATTTATTGACTTTTTAATTTTGATGGAATTTTGAGCTGGGAATCATTTGACTACTATTTTATAGATGAGAAAACCAAGGACAGAGACTGAAGCAGCTGGCCTGAGATCACACTGGAGAGTTAGAGCCCTCTGACTTCTCTCACTTTCCTGCTTTCAGTAAAAGGAGACTGGGGCAGGTGTGGAAAGGTTGTGGTGCCATAGTGCCACCCAGACAGGCCTAGCTAAGGACAAGCTTCACTAGAGAAATTGAGCCTGCAGTTTCCTTCTCAGGAAGCCTCTCAGCAGACACAGTGTACCAGCTCCATCAACTTATTGGACAGAGAAGAATGAGGCCCAGAAAAGCAAAATGACTAGTCCAAAGACACACAGCATCAATGACAGAATCAGGACTTAAAAAAAAAACAGGCCCTTTGAGTCCAGACCCACTCACTGGACTAACCTTAAATCCTGTCACTGTTCCTTTTCAGCTGTGTGACCTTGGACCTCTAGCCTCTAAACATCTGAGTCTCACCATGGGCACTGGCAGACCAACTAACCTTGTTCTATTATTATTATTATTATTATTATTTTGTAAGAGAGAAAGAGAGGAATGGATAGAGAGATGAGAAGCATCAACCCATACTTGCGGCACTTTAGTTATTGATTGCATCTCATACATGCGTTGACCAGGAGGCTCCAGCTGAGCCAGTGATCCCTTGCTCAAGCCAGCAACCTTGGGCTTCAAACCAGTGATCTTTGGGCTCAAGCCAGCGACCACAGGATCATGTCGATGATCCCATGCTCAAGCTGGCGACCTCGTGCTTGAGCTGGCAAGCCTGTGCTCAAACTGATGACCCTGACGTTTCAAACCAAGGACCTCAGCATCCCAGGTTGATGCTGTATCCACTGTGCCACCACTGATCAGGCAAGGGGATCTTGTTCTTAATAACACAGGTCTGCTCTTACACAAAGGGGATGACAAATTAATGTAGCCACTCTGTGCCAGACTGAGGGCCAGGTGCTGGGGACAGCAGTAAGCAAGTTTAACTTGGTCCCTCCTTCACAGAGCTCACAGAGATGTGGAAGATAGATGTGGTTACAATAGTAGATGAAGAAATAAGAGCATTTTGGAGGGGGACACTTTCGTGAGGGCAATAATGTGGACAGCAGTGGCACTTAGCCAGGATGGCCAGGGAAGACCTCTCTGGGGAGGTAACATTTGAAGGGGACACTTAACTGTTTAGAGTTCAGTGAGCCTAGCATAGTGCTAGTATGCAGTAAGTCCTTTATAAAGAGTAACTGCTGTTATTATTTTGGCCATTTTCAGACCTTAAATTAGCAGATCTACCACTGAATTTTTACCCCCTGATAGTAAAACAAATGATAGAACTAATATACAGGAGCTGTGATGATTCATGTAATATTAGCCCAATTCCTTGCAGGAATGTTAAGGCCAATCCTTGAAGGGGCAGGAACATTCCCTTGGATAGGCATTGGCTTTCCTACTGACCTCAGCTGGAAGTTCTGGTTGCAGGGACATAGGAGGGACTGCAGCATACACAACATGGCAGGCTGGTCGCTGCCCCTCAGGTGTTATCTTGGTCAGGCACCCTTCCTCCTGACTCTTCCAGCTTCTGGCTGATACTTATCTGGCCTTGCTTTGGAGGCTCAGAAGGGCACATTGGGCTAGGATACTGCTGTTCAAGTTGTTCAGAGGGCACTGATCTGTTGGCAGACTGTCCTGGTACAAAAAGTTAGTCAATAACTATGTTGCTTTTCCCGTGACTGTCTCTTTGGGTCTCGTGTTTTAACTGGCAGGTGAGTCAGTATTTCTGGGATCTCTGGTGCAAAGCTCCTGACATAAAGGGTGAGACAGCTAGCTGCTCTGGTGGGGATAGAGGCTGCTAAAGTCCTCTCTAGCCTGGGCCACTTCCTTGATGTCCTAAAGGGTCAAGGAGTTCAGAGCTATACAAGAGGCCATGAACCAGGTCCTGGCAGAGTAGCTCAGTTGGTTAGAGCGTTGTCCCAATATGTCAAGGTTTCAGGTTCAATCTCTGGTCAGAACACATACAAGAAACAACCAATGAAAGTATAAATAAGTGGAACAACAAATTGATGGTTCTCTATCTCTCTGATGTCCTTTCTCTCGAAAATCAATAAAAATAAAAATTAAAAAATAGACCATGAAGGACAGGTCAGTGACTCATCATCCTTGTCCAAATTGCTAGATCTGTTCTGCTCCACTCAGAAGCAGGCTTATCTGTTCTGAGCCCAGCCCTGAGAATTTAGTCCATGGAAAACCAGCCTCTGAATGTCTGGTGAGCATGGTTCTGACTTTGGAAAGTGCCAAGCAGAGGGCCTGCCACACAGCAGGTGCTCAGTAGTTGTTAGGTGCTGTTACCATATCTGGAAAGGTGAATTTGGGGGTAGCCTGTAACTTTTGAAAACTGGACCAGGCTGGCTTTTCTTAGGATAGTTAGAAGTAATATAACCATATCCCTGTTGTGTGCTAGACCTGGACAGAGTTGTATGTATGATCTCTTTGAATGTTCACAGCCCCTACAAAGCCCTGTCTTAGTGACTAGGCAACTGAGACTGAGAGAGCTGGATTTAAACTCTGATCTGTGTCCAGGTCACTAACCTTGCTCTTTACCCCCTTGCTGGACTCTCCCCAGGCTCCTGGGACAATGGGCCTCGGGCCCTGAGGACCCAGCGCTCCCTCTGGCCATGATGACAGGTGATTGCTGCCACCTCCCTGGCTCCCTGTGTGACTGCTCCAGCAGCACCGCCTTCTCCAAGGTTGTGGAGGCCACAGGCCTTGGGCCACCCCAGTATGTGGCACAGGTGACTTCAAAGGATGGCCGCCTCCTCTCAACTGTCATCCGGGCCCTGGACACTCCAAGGTGAGTGGTGACAGAGCAGGTGTATTTACTTCTACACACTTCACTTTGTGGGCCCAGTGATTTCCTCCCAGTCTAGGGTCACAAAGGCAACCATCTGGATGAGTCAGAGAAAAGAGCCCAGCTGGGCAGGTCTGATTCTTTAGGTAAAGCCAAAACTCCAGATTATTATGTGAAATGAGAAGAAGAAATGTGGCAAGTAGCTCATATTTTGGAAAGGTATGTGAGAAAGTGGTTAGAAGTACAGAGGGTGACTCACAGAGCCTGGGCTGAGATACTGAAGGGAGCTTTCCGTCCCTGTATGAACTGGGACAATTTGCTTTACCCGCATATCCCTTCTTCTCTGGGATGTGCTGAGAGTACATTGCCATGGTCCATACAGAGTACCTACAAGTGGATTTGCTACCTTGTTGGCATTTGATAAATATATTTAAACCTCAGTGCTGGACTTACAAACCCATCTGTAAACTAAATCTACCTGGTTTACAAATTTGTCATCAGTTTCAAGGAAAAGAATTTTAAGGAAACCCCACACAAATTTAAATCCATCTTAATTCATTAAAATTTAGAATAACCACCAGTTTCTTAAGTCTTTTAATTTTTCTTTCTTCTTAGTTGGGGGCGGGGCAGACAGGGACAGACAGACAGGAAGGGAAAGAAATCAGAAGCATCAACTCATAGTTGCGGCAACTTAGTTGTTCATTGATTACTTTCTCGTATGTGCCTTGACCAGGGGGCTCCAGTTGAACTAATGATCCCTTGCTCCAGCCAGTGACCTTGGGCTCAAGTTAGTGACCTTGGGTTTCAAGCCAGCAATCTTTGGGCTCAAGCCATTGACCATGGGGTCATGTCTATGATCCTGTGTTCAAGCCAGCAACCTGTTACTCAAGCTGGTGAGCCGTGCTCAATTTTTAAATGTTTATTTCATTGATTTTTGAGAGTGAGAAAGGGAGAGAGAGACAGACAGGAACATCAGCCTGTTCCTGCATATCCCTTGACTGGAGATAGAACTGACTATCTCTGTACTTCATGATGATGCTCTAACCAACTGAGCTATCTGGCCAAAGCTAATTTTTTTTTTTTAGGGAGAGGAGAAAGAGAGAGAGAATGTGGGGCAGTCATGGGGGAGCAGGAAGCATCAACTCATAGTAGTTACTTCTTATATGTGCCTTGACCGGGCAAGCCCAGGGTTTTGAACTGGTGACATCAGCATTCTAGGTCGACACTCTATCCACTGCACTATGACAGGTCAGGCAGAGTTAATTTTTCTTTTTGTTTTATTGATTGATTTTTGAGATGGGGGGGAATAGCAGTTTCTTGTTCTACCTAATTAGGGATCAAACCTATAATCTTGGCATATTGGGACAATGCTTTAACCCAGTGGTCCCCAACCTTTTTGGAACGGTTTAATGTCAGAAAATATTTTCACAGACTGGCCTTTAGGGTGGGATGGATAAATGTATCACATGACCAAGACAAGCGTCGAGTGAGTCTTAGACAGATGTAACAGAGGGAATCTGGTCATTTTTTAAAAATAAAACATCATTCAGACTTAAATATAAATAAAATGGAAATAATGTAAGTTATTTATTCTTTCTCTGTGGACTGGTACCAAATGGCCCACGGACCGGTACCAGTCCGTGGCCCGGGGGTTGGGAACCACTGCTCTAACCAACTGAGCTACCCAGCCAGAGCCCCCAATTTTTTTGTTGTGTTAAAAATACACATAATGTTTGCCATCATAATCATTTTAAGTGTACAGTTCAGTGGCATTAAGTACATTCACACTATTGTGCAGCCATCACTACCATCCATCCCTATAACCCTTTTTATTTCATAAATCTGAAACTCTGTCCCCATTAAACAATTCTCCACCCCCTCCCACAGCCCCTGGCTCTCACTGTCTACTTTCTGTCTCTATGATCTGACTTCTCTACGACCTCATATGAGTGGAACCACACAGCATTTGTCCTTTTCTCTATGGCTTATTTCACTGAGTATACTGTCTCCAAGGTTCATGCATGTTGTAGCACGTACCAGAATTAATTCATACTTATTTCATTGAAACATAAAAAGAAGCAGATGGAAGCTTTGCCACTCTAAGTCTTTGTCTGGCATCACCTCCTCCAGGAAGCCTTGCCTGAGCCCAGATGAGACTGGGAGTTTTCCTTCTGGCCTTCTTCAAGCCGGTTTATTTTTCCTTGTGCCTTGACTTATTTATTTAGTTAGTTAACTTTTTTTATGTTGTCTTTTATAATAATTGACTAATTTTTTTATTTTGAGAGTACATTTATTAAAGCTGGGAACAGTGAAACAAAGAAGGGCTTAGGATAGAAGCAGCAACAGCAGTGAGCTTAGGCGACTGCTTTGGCTCTCTGGAGGTCAGTGCGAGGAGAGCCTTGGAGACAGGTTCCTGGGGTTAGCCCAGGATGAGGTGCCTCTGCCTGTTTAATCCCCCAGCTACAAGTCTCATGGGGACCCTTAAAGTTTAGGAGATGCATGCCTGTGAGGGAGGAAAAGCATGAGCGGGCTCCCGGGAGGAAGAGTGCACCATTGTTTTTTTTATTGTTATTTTTAATTTATTGACTTTAGAGAGAAAGTGGAGATAGAGAAAGAGAGAGAGACATCGATTTGTTGTTCCCCTTATCATACATTCATTGGTTGATTCTTTGTTTTAATTTTTATTTATTGATTTTTAGAGAGACGGGAAGGGAGAAGAATAGAGAGAGAGAGAGAGAGAGAGAGAGAGAAACATCAGTTTGTTGCTCTACCCACTCATGATGTCACTGGTTGATTCTTGTATGTGCCCTGATGGAGGATGGAACCTGCAACCTTGGTGTATCAGGACAGTGCTGTAACCAACTGAACTACCCAGCTAGGGCCTAAAGTTTATTTTTAATTATAGTTGACAGACAGTATTATATTAGTTTCAGGTGTATAGCATTGTGATTCAACATGTGATTCAATTCTACTCACAAAAATTAGGGGATATTTTATCACTTCGTGTTCATTTTGAAATATCCCCTAATTTTTGTGGGCAGTATATCTTACACAAAATGATCACAACAAGTCTAGTAACATAGTCGTCACAGCATTATTGACTCTATTCCCTATGCTGTACAATATATCCCCATGACTTACTTTATAACTGGCATTTTGTACTTCTTAATCCCCTTATCCTTTTCCACCTATCCCCTTACCCCAGTCCCCTCTGGCAACCATCAGTTTATTCTCTGTATGTATGAGTTTGTTTCTCTTTTGTTTTGTTTGCTCATTTATTTTGTTCTTTAGATTTCACATATAAGTGAATGGTATTTATCTTTTTCTGTCTGACTTACTTTATTTAACATAATACCCACTAATCCATCCATGTTTTGCAAATGGTAAGATTTCATTTTTTATGGCTGAGTAATATTCCATTTGTACATATGTACCACATCTTCTTTATCCATTTGTCTATTGATGGACACCTAGGTTGCTTCCATGCCTTGGCTGTTGTATATAATGCTGCAGTGAACGTAGGGGTGCATATGTATTTTTGAATTAGTGTTTTTGTTTTCATCAGATAAATGCCCAGAAGCGGAATTGCTCATCATATGGCAGCTCTATTTTTAATTTTTTAAGGATGTTTTTCTTAGTGGCTGCACCAGTTTACAGGGTGTTGGTTTTTTTTTTAATTTTATACTTTATTGATTTTACAGAGACAGGAGAGAAAGGGGAGCATGGAATGGGAAGTAACAACTCATAGTTGCTTCATGCTTGTTGTTCATTGCTTGATTGCTGTATGTGCCTTGACCAGGGAAGCCCAGGGTTTCAAACCCACAACCTTGGCATTCCAGGCTGAAGATTTATCCACTGCGCCACCACAGGCCAGGCACAGGGTGTTGGTTTTTAAGATCCCTGAAGGCAAGACAGTGTTCTGGTCAAGACAGTCTGGGAGTGAGGGGACACTTGGTAAGCCCAGGGACCTCCTAGCCAGAGATGCCTGAGCCAGGGGGATGGGGCAGAGGCTGAATGAAGTTGGGGTTTCCCTACATGGGGTTCATGAAGGACACTGAGTGAGTTGATCCTACTTTGCCCCACCCTCCATCTTGATACCTGGAGAAACTGAGGCCCAGTCAGGGACAGACACCTGCCAGTGTTACTGAGCAGAACTGAGGTTTGAACCCAGGGCTCCTGCTGGGGTGGGGGAAAAGCAGGGAAGAAACTCGTGAGTCCCACCAGCCTCCCCTACAGGGCTCAAGAGACCCAGGTAAATGGTGGAGAGCAGAGAAGCCCCTCTGCTTTCAGGCTGGTGGCCAGGCAGCCACACTCTGAGACTACCTTGCCCTCCTGATCTGCCCCTCGGCCTCTTTGCTGGAAACTTCTCCCTTCTGTCTATTTATTTATTTATTCTTTTTAGAGAGAGGAAGGAAGACAGAGAAAAACATCATGCACTGGTTGATTTATTTTTTTAGATTTTTAAAATTTATTGATTTTAACAGAGAGGAGGGGAGAAGCAAGAAGTAGCAACCTTTAGTTGTTAATTGCTTGCTTGTAGTATGTGCCTTGACCAAGGCAAGCCCAAGGTTTTGAACCAGAGACCTCAGTATTCCAGTTCAATATTCTATCCATTGTGCCACCACAGACAAGGCGCATTGGTTGATTCGTGTATGTGCCTTGATAGGATCAAACCCGCAACCCTGGTGCATTGGGGATGACTCTCTAAACAACTGAGCTACCCGGCCAGAGCCTTCCCTTTGCCTCTCTCTCTCTCTTTTGTTTTTTAATTGATTTTAGTGAGAGAGGAAGAGAGAGACAGACAGACAGGTATGGTACATTGATCTGTTCCTGTATGTGCCCTGACTGGGGATTGAACTGACTACCTATGTGCTTCCAGACGATGCTCTAATCAACTGAGCTATCCAGCCAGGGCTCCTGTTTAGGCTGAAGGCCAAGGTAAATCTGACTTTTTTAGAGGGACAGTTGCTGTTTTTTGAAGGAGCTGTCGTCATCCAGCTGACGGACTTCCCTCCAGCCTCCTGGCCAGTCTCCCCAGGAGTAAATAGGGATCCTCTCACTACTGCCAGCAGGTTCTGGGTATTGGTGGAAGCGTGTCATCATTTGCCTGCTCTCTTCTCCCCCCCTGTATGTAACTCTTCCTCCTAGCCAGCCTCTGCCACCTGAGAGAAGCAGGGTGGGGCTCAAAGATATAATACCCAGTGCCGCCTGACCTGTGGTGACACACTGGATGGAGCGTCGACCTGGAACGCTGAGGTTGCCGGTTTGAAACCCGTGGCTTTCCTGGTCAAGACACATATGGAGTTGATGCTTCCTGTTCCTCCCACCTTTGTTCTCTCGCTTTCTCTCTCTCTGGTCTCTAAAAGAGAATTTAAAAAATTAAAAAACAAAACAAAACCCAGTTCCTTCATAATAATCAAGCCTCCATTTTGCTTTAAAGGAGTCCCTGATTCCTAGGGACCCATGGCAGAGACTAGACTAGTTCTGGACCCTTAAACTTGCAGAGGCCAAAGAGAAAGGCCCAGGTGGTGTCTCTAGGGCCCAGGATAATCCACAAAGGCTTAGACTTGGGACCAGCATCTGGGGCCCCTCTGGTTCCTGAGCCTTTGGTGCTTTGCCCACCAGGCCATGAATGGATTCAGGCCCTTCTGGAATTCCTAGAGCATTTCTGCACCCTAGCCCTTCTGCCTGGCTTTCCCTACTGCCTCTTCCCCACAGCTTTCGTTTCCTTTTGTGGTCACACTCTCCTATCTCCTCTTGAAGCCGTCCCGGGGTAGGCCACTGGGATCTTCACATGTCTCACCCACTTCCCCACCCATTTCCTTTCCATTGTCAGAATTTCCTGAGTGAAGCCCATTTCTCTTGCCTCAGTATCAGTGGCACAGGTATCATACATGGCATAGCAGCCAAAGGCACACAGGTCTAGAGTGAGATTTTCTAGGTTTACATCGATCCCAGCTTTGCAGATGACTTGCTGTGAGACAGTTTACATAATTGGATTTACCCCTTGATGCCCCAGTTTCCCCATCTCTAAAAGGGGGCGCTTTTTTCCTAGGCTCCCTGTGAATGAGACAGATGAGTCCACGATGTTGAACTTCAAACAGCAGTCAGTACATAAATGCGCAATTATACATTCTTTTTGTTTTGTTTTGTTCCTCTTTCTGAACCTGCTCCTCCAAAGTAGGATTTCCCAGGACAAGCCCCAAACTGACATGGCTCTTCCTCACTCATCATTTTACTTCCCAAGGTTGGGTCCTGGGGCTGAGGTTCCTTTCCTGTGAACTTTGTATGTCATGGGGGGGTTGGGGGGGTGACAGTATAGCCAGGAGTGCCCTTTTGACCCCATGTGAGAAAGCAGCACCCTGTGCAGGACTGGTAACAAAAAGCAGACATGAGGGGTCAACTCAGCTCTTTGGTACCAAAGCAGCCAGACCCCAGTGGCCTGCCCTGAGCCCTGTTCCCCAGCAGCAGCTGCTGTGTAAAGAATGGAAAACAGCTTGACCAGGCGGTGGTACAGTGGATAGAGCCTCGGACTGGGATGTGGAGGACCCAGGTTCGAAGCCTCGAGGTCGCTGACTTGAGCAGGGGATCATAGACATGACCCCATCCATGGTCTCTGGCTTGAGCCCAAAGGTTGCTGACTTGAGCCCAGGGTCTCTGGGTTGAGCAAGGGCTCACTCACTCTGCTGTAGCACCCCCCACCCCGTCAAGGCACGTGAGAAAGCAATCAATGAACAACTAAGGTAAAGAATTGATGCTTCTCATCTCCCTACCTGTCTATCCTGTCTGTCTGTCCCTATCTGTCCTTCTCTCTATCTCTCTGTCACAAAAAAAGGAAAACAGTTTCCAAGGGGAAACTGGTGTTTTCTGGAAAACTGCTCTCTTGTTCTGCCTCCTTCACACGTTCCACAATTCTCTCAGGGCAGAAATGTCTGGGAAACAATGACTCACTTGCTGCACAGCCTCCAGACCCACCAAGGCCATGAACCCAGCCTCCTGAGCTGTTTTAGGAAGGACCAGCATCCCCAGAGACCAGGCTAGGATTGAGAGTTCCTGAAGGGGCTCTCTGTGCTGCTTGATAGGTCTGTTTTCTGAGCCTCTCAGAAGCAGAGGAACAGGGGAGCTCTTCTCCCTGGACACGCAGGTTTTTCAAGTAGCATGGTGTTCAGGTGTGGCTAGATCCAGTGCCTCTGATTGATCAGGGAATCTCTTTCTCTGACTCTTGACTCTGCTTTACTCTGTTTTTTGTTTTTTTTTCTGTGTGTTTGGCATCATTCACAGACTCCATGTGGAGACCAGGCTGCCATCAGAAGCTCCAGACTGACATCAACCATGCTGCCTGTAGTTCTGGAGGTTATGGGGGGTGGGGAGAATTTCAGGAATTAATTCCTCGTGGCTCTGATTGCATCACACATGATCTAAGCTGTCCCAGGACCAGTGGTGTTGGTGTTTTGATTGGTCAGGCCTGAGGTCATTAGGGGCATCATCAGCTCTGCCCTAGTTTTTGAAGACCAAGAGTTAAGAGTGGGGTGGTTGCCCAGGACAGTCAGGGTGGTATTGTAGGAAAAGGAATAGACTCTGGGCAGACAGGTATCACACATGCTCATGGTGTACCTAAAAAGGTGCTGCAATAACACTGGGGTAAGGGCACATTATTCCAACTGTGGGACTCTGGGAAAGCTTCCCAAAGGAAAGGACATTTAGAGCCGGGTGTTGAAGGGTGACTAGAAGTTTGCCAGGTGGCTTGCAACCCAGTGGGTAGTGAAGCAGGCATAGTTAGGAAGCCTGATCATTGCTCATGTGTCTCATCTCTATGTCCAGTGATGGTCCTTTCTGCCGGATCTGCCATGAGGGAGCTAATGGAGAAAGCTTGCTGTCTCCGTGTGGCTGCACTGGCACCCTGGGCGCTGTGCACAAAAGCTGCCTGGAGAAGTGGCTATCCTCATCCAACACCAGTTACTGTGAGCTGTGCCACACGGAGTTTGCAGTGGAGAAGCGGCCGCGGCCCCTCACAGAGGTACGCTTAGGAGCCTGAGGTTGGAGTGAGCAAAGGGGTGGAAAGCAGGCATGGATCCAGAGGAGGGAACTACTCTGAAGGATCCTGGTGGGCTGAGGAAGCAACTTCTCTATAGAATGGACTTTCCTCCCCCCACCCCAGAAGGGGTAAGGAACTAGGCCCAAGGTTCCAGATCTGACAAACCCTGTGTACCCTCCCTGATTTGGTCACTTTAGGTGACCTCTGAACCTGAGACCTGAGAAATGAAAAGGAGCCAGCAATGCCAAGAACCTGGGGAAGGGCAGTCCTGACCGAGGGCACAGCAAGTGCAAAGGCCCTGACACCAGGAGGAGCTTAGTATTTTTGACAAAGCCCAAGTCAGGGGTCCCCAAACTTTTTACACAGGGGCCAGTTCACTGTCCCTCAGACCATTGGAGGGCCAGACTATAAAAAAAACTATGAACGAATCCCTATGCACACTGCACATATCTTATTTTAAAGTAAAAAAACAAAACGGGAACAAATACAATATTTAAAATAAAGAACAAGTAAATTCAAATCAACAAACTGACCAGTATTTCAATGGGAACTATGCTCCTCTCACTGACCACCAATGAAAGAGATGCCCCTTCTGGAAGTGCTGTGGTGGCCGGGCCGGATAAATGGCCTCAGGGGGCCGCAGTTTGGGGACCCCTGGTCCAAGTGGTTAGAGTGCAGCGAGTTAAAGCAGAAGGAGAGCAGCACAGAAGGAGGTGGGAGCAGCCACTCTGGACTTTGTGGATCATGTCTGGGAGGTTAGACTTTAGCCTAAGGAGAGGTGTCAGGGCTGAGACAGGGCATTCCCAGGTACGGTGGGAGTCTCCCTGCTCCCTAGAGCCCTGCTAGTCACCTGGATGCCCTTCAGGCAGGAGCAGCTAAAAGATACAGGGTGATGACACTGGGCTGAGGCAATGACACTGGGCTTCTGGAAAGGTCCCTTGTGCACCTGGGAGTTGGACTCTTAGGAGAACAGTGAGAAGGAGAGCTTGCCCTTTCTGTAGCCCTCTTCTCCCTAATGCTCCAACCACATGGGCCTCCTCCCTACCGTGCTTTTTCCACGTCACACGCTCCCAGCTCAGGGCCTTTGCATCTGCTCTTTCTGTTGCCTGGAGTGCCATTTCCCCCATTCTTCACATGGCTCCTGCGCACCTGGTCCTCAGTTTCACCTCCTCGGCAAGGCCTTCCTCTCTGAGTATCTGCTCCATTTTATACCTCGTCCCACTAACACAGGAGCTCCAGAGGGCAGGAACCCTTTCTGTCCTCACCAGAATTTCTTGAGTGAAGCCCATTTCTCTTGGCCAGTCATCTGTGGCAGGTAGTGTAGTACAGCTGTGAAGGGCACACAGGCCCCCGGGCAAGACTTCCCAGCTTCCAGTCCTGGCTGTGGGAGCATTTAGCTGTGTGACTTTGCACAGGTGAGTCATCCCCCCCACCCCGTGCCTCTCAGTTTCCCCCTCTGTAAAATGGGGCAGAGATGTCCAGCAGGGCCTGGCTTTTCACAGGGCTAATCACTATCTGTAAGAAGGAAAGGAGCGCCAGGTAGGAGGCTGGTCCTGCAGGGCCTAGTGGTCACGAGGGCTTGTCAGTAGAAGGATGTGCAGGGTCTGGAGGTCTTGCACCTAGGTTGGGGATAGCTTTAGGGTGATGTGTAGCCCCTCTCAGCAGATTCCCCCTTTTCCTTACCCTTGGCAGTGGCTGAAGGACCCAGGGCCTCGGACAGAGAAGCGGACGCTGTGCTGTGACATGGTGTGTTTCCTGTTCATCACACCACTGGCCGCCATCTCAGGCTGGCTATGCCTGCGCGGGGCCCAAGACCACCTCCGGCTCCAGAGCCAGCTTGAGGCTGTGGGGCTCATTGCCCTCACCATCGCCCTCTTCACCATCTACGTCCTCTGGACGCTGGTGAGTGACAGTCAGCAGAGGGCAGATGTCTTGAGGTCTCTGCTCAGAGCATCTGGGCCAGGGGTTTGTTCACTAGCTTGGGAAGGGGTTCACTGGCTTGGACTGTCTGTCTCTCCATGTAGCCCTGAGTAGAGCTCCAGATTCCATGCCCAACCAAAGTTTAGGGAAGTCTGAGCTGGGTGTGAGCCTTCTGATCCAAGGAAGCCAGGGCACCTGATCCCCAGTGTTGAGTGCAGGCCTTGCCATCCATGAACCCACCAAGTCTGAACTGGGCTGGGGGAAGAGTGGGAGGGAGGGAGGAGAGAGAAAGAGAGAGAGAGAGAAAGAGAGAGAGACTAAGACCAAAAGACAGAAAAGGCAGGAGAATGAGAGAGACTGAGAGGGGTAAATTAAGAGACTGAGAGAAAAAGTAATGGGAAGAGAGAATGGGACTGGGGTAGAGGGATTATCCCAGGCCCTGGCAGGCATTAGAACCCTTGCTTAGAGAGAAAAAGGCCCCCCAAATCTCATTCTGTAGATATAACCACTGTTATCTGCCTATGGGATCACTGCCTCCTTAAAAATTATTTTTTATTGCATCTATTAGCATATTTTTTAAACAACACAAATTGGATGACATGGTACTACTTTGCAGTCTGCTTGTTTTCACTTTGCTGATGTCTTTAAGAGAAAAAAAAAGGCAGCCATCCAGCATTCATTCATTGTATGGGTGTATAACACTGATTTAACTAATCCCTTTTGATAGAGTCTGGTGCATTTTAATGTTGATTTTTCTTCCTTTTTTTAAATGCTGTTATGAACAACAGGCTTTGGGCACCACCTGTGCAAGTGTTTCTTGAACTTGCTTGGTCAAAGGGTATGAACCATTAGCACTTATTTAAAAGTAATTTTATATAGTCTTTATTTATTAGAACATTTTAAGGTTCACCACAAAATTAATCAGAAAGTACAGAGTTCTCATATATTCTCGCACATACACACAGCTGCCCCCCCCCACTATCCACATGGCACCAGAGGGTACATTTCTTACAATTAATGAACCTCCCTTGATACATCATTATTACTCCAAGTCCACAGATTACATTAGGGTTCATCCTGGTATTGTACATTCTGTGGGTTTGGACATGTACCATGACATGTACCCACCATTACAGTCTCACACAGTGTTGTTTTACTGCCCTAAAGATCCTCTGTGCCTCAGCTATTTATCCCTCCTTTTCCACCCTCAACTCCTTACAACCACTGATCCTTTTACTGTCTCCATAGTTTGGCCTTTTCCAGAATGTCATAGAGTTGGAATTATGCAGTTTGTAGCCTTTTCAGATTGGCTTCTTGCACTTAGAAACATACATTTCAGGTTCCTCCATGTCTTTTCACAGCTGCATAGCTCATTTCTTTTCAGTGCTGAATAATATTTCATGGTGTGATGTCCCACTGTTTATTTACCAACTGAGGGACATCTTTGTAGCTTCCAATATTGGGCAATTTTTTTAAAATTTAAGTGAGAAGAGGGGTGATAGAGAGACAGACGACTCCTGCATGCACGCTGACTGGGATCCACCTGATGACCACCATCTGGGGCTGATGCTCTGCCCATCTGGGGCCATGCTCACAACTAAGCTATTTTTAGTGCCTGAGGCTGAGGCTCCATGGAGCCATCCTCAGTGCCCAGGGCCAATGCTCTTGAATCAATCGAGCCATGGCTGTGGGAGAAGAGAGAGAGAGAGAAAGAGAAAGAGAAAGAGAAAGAGAAGGGGGAAGGATAGGGGAGGAAAAGCAGATGGTCACTTGTCCTGTGTATCCTGACTGGGAATCTAACCTGGGACTTCTACTCACTGGGTTGATGCTCTACCACTGAGCCAACTGTCGAGGGCCCAATTTTGGCAATCATATGACCAATTGACTGTTTTTCTTTTTTTATGAGCCACTAACATTTAATTCCTTCCACTTCATTCCCACCCTCTGAGAGACCCTTCCCTTTGTATCTCTGAACACTGGTGGTGACTTTCCCCAGGAGAGTGAATGAATTTGTGTACACAGTCTGTATGAAAAATGCCTGGCAGTTGTCTCTGCTTTTGGAAGCATGACTCTGGTTTGGGCCAAGGCCAGTGCCTCAGGAGCCCAGTTTTCCTCCCTTGGGGGTGGAGGCCTGCTGGCTGGCCTTCCCATCCGTCCCTACACTGCCCCGCAGGTCTCCTTCCGCTATCATTGCCAGCTATACACTGAGTGGAGAAGGACCAACCAGAAAGTACAGCTGAAGATCCAGGACACGGATGACCCTCTGCTGGTAGCTGGGTTCCTGAAGAAGGTGGCAGAAGAGACACCTGTGTGAAGGCTGGGCTGGCAAGGCCAGAAGCAGCTGACGATACCCTGGCTTTTGGAAGGATGGAAACTGCCAGACCCTTCCTGCACGGCAAGAGTGCTTTTTAGGCTAAGAGACGCCAAGTACAGCCAATTCTGTGGTCCCGCGTGAAAATATTTTCAGGTTGTTTTGTACACTGTTGTATATGAGGACAGACAGAAGTGGTCCCAAGCTTCACACCAAGCAGGCACCCTGATCTCATTCTGAAGTCCACTTGGCCCCTTGTGGACCTGCGGCTGTGACCTTAGGCTAGTTGAGGCGCCCACGGGGTGGGAGGTTCTGCAAGCTTCTTGCGCTTCTCTGCACCTGGCAGGCTCACTTTCCTGGCACCCTCAACTTTATAAAGTTGCACCAAGTTTCAAAAATCCACCTTGAATGAATAAAAGGAGCCCTTGCTGTATAAAATGGACTTGTCAATTATATTTCAGAACTAACTAAGGCCTCGAAGTGAGGGACACAGGACCAAGGGGAGTCAGGGACCACACAGAGGTTAAAAAATAATGCACTGGGCTGGTTTGAGGGATCTGTTGTGAAACACAGCAGAAGGAGCCAAGTCTGAGTTTTTAAGTGGAGAGCTTGTATCAGGGTTCTATAATAAATTATTTAAAATAAATATACATAAGAAGAACAGTTTCCACTTACTTTGCATCTACTGTGGACTGGATGCCATGCTGAGCCCTTTACACTCATTAATAACTACTGTCCACACTTTATTGAGGATCACCTTGGAAAAGGCTCGGTTCAGAACCTTCATTGGCTTCCTCCAACTCTCACTAGCATCCTTGGCAGGAGGAATGGCTGTTACCTCTACTTCACAGATGTGAAGACTAAGTCCCAGAGCCAGGAAGCCTCTGTCTAAAGTCCCATAGGTCTAGGAAGCAGAGTTGGGATTGACCATAGGTTTACATGGTTCCAGGCCTGAGCTTTGTGCTTTCTCTTCAAGGAGGACTCAGGAAAGAAGCAGAAGATGGTCATGCTAATAGTAGCACCCACTCTGGAGCACTTCCTTAGCATTTTACATTTGTGGGCTCTCTGCATCAGGCCACATTTAATACTCAGAGCAGCACTGAAAGGTAGGTTCTGGGGTTCTCTTATTAATCTCATTGGCAGGTGAGCAAAGGGGCTCAGAGCAGTGGGTCGCTTGCCCAAGGTCATTCATTCATTCCTGATGGGCCTAGCACAATTCTATTGTTTTCTGCACGAATCCCTGTCTGGTCTGTGGCTCTTCCACAGAGGAAGAAAAACTCTTTCTACCCTGGACCAGAATGGCAAGGGGAGGCCTGGCTGTGGAGTGGAGGGAACAGCAAAGAGCAAAAGGCCTGAGGACTGGAGCCTGCATGACCTGTAGAAGGAGCAGCAAGGCAGATGATGGTGTTGGGGCAATGTGTGAGGGGCAGAGGGGTAGGAGAGAGGCAGTTAGACAAGCAGAGCTTTGTAGGCATCTGGTAGTCTGCAGAAACACAGGATTATACCCTTCTTGTCTTTTTTTTTTTTTTTTTTTTTTTTTGTATTTTTCTGAAGTTGGAAATGGGAGGCAGTCAGACAGACTCACACATGCCCCCAACCGGGATCCACCCGGCATGCCCACCAGGGGGCGTTGCTCTGTTGCAACCAGAGCCATTCTAATGCCTGAGGTAGAGGCCATAGAGCCATCCTCAGCGCCCTGGCCAAGTTTGCTCCAGTGGAGCCTTGGCTGCGGGAGGGGAAGAGAGAGACAGAGAGGAAGGAGAGGAGGATGGGTGGAGAAGCAGATGGGCGCTTCTCCTGTGTGCCCTGGCTGGGAATCGAACCTGGGACTCCTGCACACCAGGCCGATGCTCTACCACTGAGCCAACCGGCCAGGGCCCTTCTTGTCTTTGAAGCTGCTCCTGTCTGTCTCTGTCCAGGCCTAGCACCCACCTCTCCAGGCCATTTTTGGAGTGCAGTACCCCTGGAGATGATGCAAAGAGGCCCCAGGATATGCCATCATGAAAAGAGAAGGCTGTTTCCTTTGCAAATCTCGTCTAATACTTTACATCCAGGAGAAAGTTGTAAATCTGCTGTCTTTAATGACCCCTAACCCTAGCAAAGAGGAAGTAAATGTTAGGCTAGATAGAGCCTTTGGCAGCATGCATGACAGAATTTATACTTTTTTTCCCCTCTAAATTCAGTGAGAAGGGGAGGCAGAGAGACAGACTCCACAGGTGCCTCGAACAGGATCCATCTGGCAAGCCCACTAGGGGGTGATGCTCTGCCCATCTGGGCTGTTGCTCCATTGCTCAGCAACCGAGCTCTTCTTAGTGCCTGAGGCAGAGGCCGTGGAGCCACCTTCAGTGCCCAGGGCCAACTTGCTCCAATCAAGCCATGGCTTCAGGAAGAGGGAGAGAGAGAGAGAAGTGAGGGGAGAGGGATGGAGAAGTAGATGGGTACTTCTTTGTGCCCTGACCAGGAATCCAACCCAGGACATCCACACACTGGACCAACACTCTACCACTGAGCCATTGGCCAGGGCAGGAATTTATACTTTAATAGCATCATCCTCTTATTTATTTATTTACTTATTTATATATTTTTATTTTGAGAATATATTTATTAAAGCTGGGGACAGTGGCCTGACCTGTGGTGGCGCAGTGGATAAAGCGTCAACCTGGAAATGCTGAGGTTGCCGGTTCAAAACCCTGGGCTTGCCTGGTCAAGGCACATATGGGAGTTGATGCTTCCTGCTCCTCCTCCCCCCTTCTCTATAATAAATAAATAAAATCTTAAAAAAAAAAAAAAGCTCGGGACAGTGAAACAAGCAGAGACTTAGGATAGAAGAAGCAACAGGAGAGAGCCTAGGCAGGGCTTCTTTGGCTGTCTAGATATGTTACAAGGTGAGCCAAGGCAGGGCTGCTCATGGTTCACTGGGAAGTAAGTCACAGTGACAGCAGTGAGCCGAGGCTGGGCTGGGATAAGGCCAGACTGCTGTTGATTCACTGAAAAGTCAGAGTAAAGGGGGGCTTGGAGACAGGTTTAAGGGTTAGCCTGGGATTAGCTGCTGCTACCCATTGCTTCCCTGTTGGCTAGTCTTATAGGAATCCTTGGAACTTAGGGAGAAAAAACATGCCTGAGAAAGAAATGGGGAAAAACAGCCTGACTAGATGGTGGCGCAGTGGATAGAGCATCGGACTGGGACGTGGAAGACCCAGGTTTGAAACCCTGAGGTTGCTGGCTTGAGCACAGGCTCATCTGCTTGAGTGCAGGGTCACTAGCTTGAGCTTGGGACCATAGATATATCCCCATGTTTGCTGGCTTGAGCCCAAAGGTTGCTGGCTGGAAGCCCAAGGTGGTTGTCTTGAGTCTAAGGTTGCTGGTTTGAGCAAGGGGTCACTCGCTCTGCTGGAGACCCCCCAGTCAAGGCATATATGAGAAAACAATGAAGGTGCCACAATGAAGAATTTATGCTTCTCATCTCTCTCCCTTCCTGTCTTTACCTATCCTGTCTCTCTGTCTCTGTAAAAAGTAAATAAATAAATAGGGAAAAACAGCATGGGCTTGCTTCAGAGGGAGCCCACCCTCTTATTTGTTTACAATATGGGCTGTGATGTAAAAGCACAATTTTTAAAATTGAATTCACTTGGGTGACAGTTAATAAATTTACAGTGGTTTCAAGTGTACAATTCTATAATGCATCATCTGTATCAGGGGTGGGATTCAGATAATTTAGTAATTAGTTCTCTGCCCTAATGACAGTTTTAAGTATAAAAAACTATGTACCAAAAGGTAGTTTATTATTTCATGCACTTAATACTTAAATAAGAACAATAAAAGAGGTACACAAAACTAGATGATGTTATAAGTTTTAAAATATTAATGAAAAAATATTAAATAATACCGGACAAAAAACAATAAAACTGTTATTGAAGATATCTTCATATTGCTTCTTTCTTTTTGTGTGTGTGTGACAGAGACAGAGAGAGACAGAGAGAGGGACAGACAGGAAGGGAGAGATATGGGAAGCATCAATTCTTCGTTGTGGCATCTTGGTTGTTCATTGATTGCTTTCTTATATATGCCTTGACCGCAGGGCTACAGCAGACTGAGTAACCCCTTGCTCAAGCCAGCGACCTTGGGCTCAAGCTGGTGAGCTTTGCTCAAACCAGGTGAGCCCTCGCTCAAGCTGGCTACCTCGGGGCCTTGAACCTGGGTCCTCTGTGTCCCAGTCTGACACTCTATCCTCTGCTCCACCACCTGGTTAGGCTCCATATTGCTTCTTGATTGGCATCCTCACTTATTTTTTTTTTCACCTATGGATGGAATGAACATTACTATTGGCACTTAGAATATGCTGTTGTGCAGATAGACATTAAACAAGTATAAGGAATGTCAATTTGTGATTTCCACATTGGGCAGCTGCCCAGGCACCCACCCTAGAGAGAACCCTGATTACAGTGTCATTTTAACAACCGGTTCACCAAGCTCAAGAAAAAATTAGGTATCGGTTCTGCTGAACTGGTGCAAACTGGCTGAATCCCACCACTGGTCTGTATATTGTATTGTGTGTTCACCATCCAAAGTCACATCTCCTTTTGTCACTGTTTATCCCCCCTTTATCCCTCTTCTCCCTGGTAATCACCATACTGTTGATTGTGTTTATGAGGGTTTTTTTCTTAAATTTAAATTTTGAGAGAAAGTTTTTTAGAAAGTTACAGAGGTAGTAGAAACGAGCCAGCTGGGCTGTGTAAGAAACACCTTACAGAGGCAGAAGAAGGTACCTTGGAGCTTAGGAGAGAGAAGGGCAAAGATAATGAGCCTGGGGGGAGGAGGAGGGGAACTGGATAGGTGTGAATGTGCTCCTGAGAGGGAGAGTGTGCCTGAGTTTTTTTGTTGTTGTTTTTTTGTTTAATCCCTTTACCTTTTTCACCCAACTCCCTAACCGCTGTAAGATACAATTTTAAAACATATACCTTATTTATTTTTATTCAGTGAGAGGTAGGAGGCAGAGACAGACTCCTGCACGTACCCTGACCAGGATCCAGCCAGCAAGCCCACTAGGGGGCGATGATCTGCCCATATGGGGCCTGTGCTCCGTTGCAACTGGAGCCATTTTTTAGCACCTGAGGTAGAGGCCATGGAGCCATTCTCAGTGCCCAAGGCCAACTCACTGTAATCAAGCCATGGCTGCAGGAGGGGAGGAGGAGAGAGAGAAAGAGAGCGAAAGAAGCGAGAGGGGGAGGGGAGGAGAAGCAGATGGGCACTTCTCCTGTGTGCCCTGACCAGGAATTGAACATGGGACATCTACACTTCAGGCCAACACTCTACCACTGAGCGAATGGTCCAGGGCCTAAAACATGCTTTCAAATGAAAAGAAAGTATGTCAATTAAAGGAAAGTGTGAAGGAAATAAGAGTTCAGAAGATGGCAAAACCCAGGAATCTGAGCAGTGTTGGGTCAAATCACTGGCTGGTAGGAGCCCCCAGCCTGGAAAGTTTGTCTCCTCAGCCAGGGCCTGGCTTGTCCTTAACCTCCTCCAGTCATACCCACTGCAGGAGAAAGGATCAGAGAGGTGGCTTATTGTCCCTAATGCTTTGTATTTGGATTCTTCTCCCTGATTTTTTTTTTTTTTTTTTTTTTTTTTACAGAGGCAGAGATAGGGACAGACAGACAGGAACGGAGAGAGATGAGAAGCATTAATCATCAGTTTCTCATTGCGCGTTGCGATTTCTTAGTTGTTCATTGATTGCTTTCTCACATGTGCCTTGACCGCGGGCCCTCAGCAGACCGAGCAACCCCCTGCTGGAGCCAGGGACCTTGGGTCTAAGCTGGTGACCTCGGGGTCTCAAACCTGGGTCCTTCCGCATCCCAGTCCAACGCTCCATCCACTGCTCCACCACCTGGTCAGGCCTTCTCCCTGATTTTGACAGACTGTGTGGTCTCTTCTGCCATCTCTGAGCCCTGTCAGGCAAGGGAATTCAGAGGTTTGTGAGGCTGCTTCTGCTCCAGGGCCCCTCCAGTGTGGGAGAAGTCTAAGGGGGAGAAGGTAAAGCAAGACAGATCCCAGCAAGGCTGTGGAAGAGGGGGTGCTGTGCCCAGTGGATTTTAGTAGAGATTTTAGGAGCAGGTGTGGGAGAAAGGAATTCTGTGAGATAGGTGAGTTTGGGAAGTATGTAGGAAAGGGATGGTGGGGCATACCTTCCTGTCAGGCTGGGTGTAATGCCAGTGGCCGAGGCCAGGCAGGTTTACACTATATTCAGGCATACAGTAGAGGAACTCTGGAGCCGGAAGCGCTGAGCCATTCCTGTTTATTAAAGTCTTGCAATGGTGGGCAAGCAAACAGGCAGGGGAAAACCGCTTTTCACAGCAGCAGATGAACAAACAGCAAAATGGTCCATCGCAGTGGTGGGCAAGCAATCCTCAATCCGCTCTGAGTCAAACCACCCATAGCCATACATAGACTGCACACACGTTTGCCATGTGCTCATGCACTAATTGTGCAAAATGCAAGTGAACAAGCCTAACACAGCTGTTTTCCCAATACTGGGCTACTAAATGAATTTATTCTCTGGGCCCAGAATTCTCAACCTGGGTCAGAATCACTAGGCAGAATTAAGCAGCTGGGAGGGTATGACAGGTGAGATATTCCCCCAGAACCTAATGGAATGCATTTGTTCTGTGAGAGAGGTGGAAAAAAAAAAACCCAAACCTCTTTACCTTTGTGAACCTAGAGAGTTTGGTAGTTAGATAGAAACTTCTGCAAGATTCAGTGAAGCATTTCAAAGTTCCAGAGATACCAGAGAGATGGGGAGCTACTGGGTAAGGAGGCACTAAACTCTGTTTTAATTTTATTTTTTTATTTATTCTTTTTTTTTTTTTTTTTTTTTTAGAGAGGAGAGAGAGGGAGAGAGACAGAGAGGGAGAGAGAGGAAAGAGAGAGAAGGGGGGAGGAGCTGGAAGCATCAACTCCCATATGTGCCTTGACCAGGCAAGCCCAGGGTTTCGAAGCGGCGACCTCAGCATTTCCAGGTCGACACTTTATCCACTGCGCCACCACAGGTCAGGCAAGAGGCACTAAACTCTGAACACTCCCCTAGACTCTGGCCTCTTCCCTGGGTTCTGCCCCAAGACAGCCTGTAACAGCTCTGAAATGGGGAGAGGGACAAGCCCTTAGGGCAGAGGGACCCAGGGTCAGGCAGGAAGGAGTCCCAGTTAAAGTTTATGGGCTCTCTTGGCCTGCAGCTCATTTATTTTTCCCATCATGTTTGGCTTCTTGCTTGTTCATTCACTCAAGAAACATCATCCATGAGCACATTCCAAGTCCCCAGCCATGTGTTTTGGCTGTTGGTTAATAGGTTCAGTGAAAAAGACTCAGGCTACTAGCTCTGCATTCAGGCACTCCCAGCGTTGTGGAGAGAAAACCGGACAGAGCCTAGATATTCTTGGTGCAGGATGATATCTGCTTAGACAGTATTTTTGCACACCAGTCCTACAGTCTGGTCTGTTCTTGTTCTGCCCTAGCCTGGCTAACTTCCGGTAACTAAAACTTTCACTACCCTTCTGCTCTAGATCAGTGGTCCCCAACCTTTTTTGGGCCATGGGCTGGTTTAATATCAGAAAATATTTTCACAGACCGGCCTTTAGGGTGGGATGGATAAATGCACAAAATAAAATTATGTGACCGTAAAAACTGTAGTATTTTTATTTTTTTTTATTTTTAATTTTTTAAATTTTTTTGTATAGAGACAGACTCCCGCATGTGCCCAACCGGGATCCACCCGGCACGCCCACGGGGGGGGGGGGGGCGACGCTCTGCCCTGACCAGAGCCACTCTAGCGCCTGGGGCAGAGGCCAAGGAGCCATCCCCAGCAGCGCTGGGGCCATCTTTGCTCCAATGGAGCCTCGCTGCGGGAGGGGAAGAGAGAGACAGAGAGGAAGGAGAGGGGGAGGGGTGGAGAAGCAGATGGGCGCTTCTCCTGTGTGCCCTGGCCGGTAATCGAACCCGGGACTTCTGCACGCCAGGCCGACGCTCTACCGCTGAGCCAACCGGCCAGGGCAAAACTGTGGTATTTTTAAATATAATTGTCGAATTTATAAGACAAGCGTCAAGAGTGAGTCTTAGACGGATGTAACAGAGGGAATCTGGTCATTTTTAAAAAATAAAACATCAGACAAATATAAATAAAACGGAAATAACGTAAGTTATTTATTCTTTCTCTGCGGGGACCACTGCTCTAGATGACTACACAAAGCTGGACGTGATTGGGTCCGGTGGAGGGTGGGGAGATGCTTCCCCCTACTAGGTGTCAAGAGCGTGTGGATAATCAAGCAGGTGCTAACTTGAACTGGTTGCAGGAATGAATGAAAAAAATAGCTGCTGGCCGAGGCCTGTGCGCGGAGGGGGCGTGGCCTGGAGCAGGGGCGTGGTGCGGGGCGGGAGGGTACTGGGCGGGAGCAGGCCATGGCGTGCTCAAGCGTTACTGGTCGCGCCTGGTCACGTGAGCGCGCAGGCGCAACGCCGTTTAGTCTGTTCCCTCACACAAAGCCCAGACGCGGAGAAAATGGCGGCAGGGGTTGAAGCGGCGGCAGAGGTGGCGGCGACAGAGCCCAAAATGGAGGGAGAAAGCGGTGCGCCTGGCGCGCCGAGCGGCAATGGAGCCCCGGGCCCGAAAGGGTGAGTATTTCACGGCTCCTTGTCCGGGCCGAGCATTTCGCGTCGTCGGCGGCAGCTCTGTTAGGTCTGTCGGCCTCCCGCTGGCGCTGCCTCGGCCCAGGCCTTCCCCATGGAGCCTGCTTAGGGTGGGGGCCACCAAGGCTATGAGGGGTGAAGCCGGGCGGCCCTGGGAGCGCGCCTCAAAGATTGCTCTTTCGGTGCAGGCCTCGAGCCTCCACTCTCCCGGTTCTTCAGGCCGGGTCCGACCCAAAGGCCTCAGGCCAGGCCTCTGCGCGCGGGGATGATGGCGCTGACCTCGGAGTCGGCGAGTCCCGGAGTCGGGTGCGGCCTGTTCTCTTGTCCGCTGACCTTGGGCGCGGGGTTTTACATTTCCTCCTAAGCACCACCCCCTTGCCTGGAGTCTCAGTTTCCCGATCGGTCAAGTCTGGGAAAGGGTAGGAGTTACCTACCATGCAGGACTTGCTACGCGGTCGGCCTCGGTAAACGGTAGTGGAGGCGGGTGGGTATCGGCTGGGGCCGCGGACTCGTCTTCGCTCCGCCGTGCCCCTCCCCCGCCTGCGCCAAGTAACTCGGTCGGAACTGCCTCTCTCCCCATGGTCCCGCTCATGTCGGTCGCCCACGTAACCCCTACTTCCTCTCCAGGTGTGCAGTATTCATGGGGCGATCGGGCCTACTGACTCCGTGTTCACCCTTAGAAAAAAAACAGTAGGATTAAAAGACAGAAAATGTCTTTTGATGTTCTAGGAGAGGATTTTCTATCTTTTGGCTGGCCACTCACTACCAAACTACGTCACCTTTTGGAGTTCTGCTTGGGGCTCTGTCTTGGGTCCTTGGTTTTTATTATTTTTAATTATTTTTAATTTTATTTACTTGTAACAGATTTTATTATTATTTTTAAATTTATTTATTGATTTCAGCCAGAGAGGAGGGGAGAAAGACCAGAACATCGATCTGTTTCTGTACATGCCCTGACCAGAGATCAAACTGGCAACCTCTGTGCTTCAGGCTGATGCTCTAGTCTAACCAACCAAGCTATCCGGCCAGGGCGGTTTTTAAATTTCCCTTAAACTAAAGCATGAACTTGTGTCCCTGTGAAACCCACTCATTCTGATTATGGTCACCTGGTTCCGATCAGAGCCTGTGGGTGTGTGTGGGGGAGGCTGGGCACGCGTTTGGTTTCCCACAAGTTTTTAAAAAATTATGGTAACGTATACATAGTATAGAATTTACAGTTTCAACAGTTTTAAGCGTGTGATTCAGCGTCATTAAATGCATTCAGCATTATGCAACCATCATCACCATCCATGTCCAGAACTTTCACATCATCCCAAACTGTAGCCATTAATCAATAACTTCACATTCTCCCAAGCTCCTTGTTAACTTCAATCATACATTCTGTCTGTTATGAATTCCCCCCCCCAAACTTAAAACTTTCTTATTTCTAGAGAAAGGAAAAGGGAGAGAGAGAAAAAAAGGACTTGTTGTTCCACTTATGCATTCATTGGTTGATTCTTCTATGTGTCCTGATGGGTGATTGAACCCCCAACTGTGGTATATGGGACCAACGGTTTAAACCAGGGGTCAGGAACCTTTTTTGGCTGAGAGCCATGAACGCCACATTTTTAAAATGTAATTCCGTGAGAGCCATACAACGACGCCTGTACATTATGCATTATCCAATAAAAATTTGGGGTTGTCCGGAGGCTCCAGCCACCCACATCCATGAACATGAGCGGTAGGAAATGAATGGATTGTAATACATGAGAATGTTTTATATTTTTAACATTTTTTTTTATTAAAGATTTGTCTGCAAGCCAGATGCAGCCATCAAAAGAGCCACAGCTGGCTTGGGAGCCATAGGTTCTCGACCCCTGCTCTAAACCACCAAGTGAGCTACCTAGTCAGGGCCCTCAATTTTTTTTTTTTAACAATTGAGGAAACTCAGGGTAAAGTAATTGATAAAAAGAGGGTAGCAGAGCTCATCTTGACTTCAAGGCTCTTGATGCTTCCGCAACACTACCCTGGTAACCTCTCACTGAATGCAGTCATTTGAAGTTTATTTAAATCTAATTTTTGGTGCTTTGGAATGATTTGAGTGCTTTTAAAAAATTCATTTATTGGTTTTAGAGAGAGAATGAAAAATTGATTTGTTGTTACACATATTCATGCATCCATCGGTTGATTTTTTAAGATTTTATTTATTTTAGAGAGGAGGAAGGCAGGTGAGGAGGAGTAGAAAGAGGAGTAGGAAGCATCAGTTCGTAGTTATTGCTTCTATGTGTCTTGACAGGGCTAAGGGTTAGCCCTACCTCAGCATTTCAGGTATTTATCCACTGCGTCACCACAGGTCCGGCCATTGGTTGATTCTTGTAACCAACAAACCTGGCATATGAGGATAATGCTCAAACTGGCGGGGTTTTTTTTTTGTTGTTGTTGTTTGTTTTTGCACTGTACTTTAAAAAGTGTTTCTATACTTGATAAAAAATAATTTTTGCTGTAGATTGTTTGAATGCATGCAGCCAGCTCTTTACTTTCATTTTGCTCTGTTTTATTCACAGTTATGCAAGAGATAACAGTCTGCAAACACTAGGTTGCTTGTTTCTATTCAGGGTTCTCTCATTACAGTGTTCTGCAATCATAGACTTGAAAACTGAATTGCTCCTTCAATGGTCTGTAATAAGTACAATGCCTAGGTTTCCTCAGTCATTTGCGTAGTGAGCTTGTTTTAAAGCCTAATGGGTACATGTGGTAGAAAGCTAGGAGTGAGTGAATCAGTCTTTCTCCCTGCTGCCCTCAGGAAAATTATTGGTAGGAAAATATATCACTGCTACAGTCACTATGTGCCACGACTCTCCTTTAAACTTGTAAGTGTGGATAGTAGCCTTTTACAGATGAAAGAACTGAAGCTTAGCATAGGTGACCTTGGGGTTTAGGTCTTGGTATGGGACCCTACCTCTTTGTCACCTGTAATACTGCTCCCTTAAATGTGGTGCTTACCATTAAGTAAGCTGCTATTTGTTGATTGTCACAGCATCCCTGTGAGCTAAGGTGGATACAGGTTATGCTGGTTTTGCTGGTAAAGTACCAGAGAGGAAAAGAGCTTGAATCTTATGGATGGTTAAGTGCTGGACCCTGAGTATGAATAGTGCTATGAACCATGCTCCCCACATCTTAAATAAATGCATTAGAGGAGCTCAGGATTGAAATGGTTTCTGTTTGCATAAGAAATGGCTCTCAAGGTGATACGGAGCATGGAGAGAGTCTTTTCTTTCAAATGTGTTTGAGGTAGTGGGCTTGCCATTTCAGACTAGTTCTTGATTGAAAAACTCCAGTAATCGTATTATACAGGGGTCCCCAAACTTTTTTCACAGGGGGCCAGTTCACTGTCCCTCAGACCGTTGGAGGGCCGGACTATAAAAAAAACTATGAACAAATCCCAATGCACACTGCAAATACCTTATTTTAAAGTAAAAAACAAAACGGGAACAAATACAATATTTAAAATAAAGAACAAGTAAATTTAAATCAACAAACTGACCAGTATTTCAATGGGAACTATGCTCCTCTCACTGACCACCAATTAAAGAGGTGCCCCTTCCGGAAGTGCGGTGGGGGCCGGATAAATGGCCTCAGGGGGCCGCATACAGCCCGCGGGCCGTAGTTTGGGGACCCCTGGTATTATACATGAGAATGCCATGAAAGCATGAGAGGATAGGGGTTCACAGTTTTTGTTGTTTTGGTTTTGAAGAGAGACAGGAAGGGAAAGAGATAAGAGGCATCAACTCATAGTTGTTGCACTTGAGTAGTTCATTGATTGCTTCTCAAATGTGCCTTGTCTGAGGGTGCTTCAGCTGAGCCCATGACCCCTTGCTCTTCAGGCCATTGACCTTGGGCTCTAGCTGGTGAGCCTTGCGCAAACCAGATGAGCCTGCGGTCAAGCCAGCCACCTCAGTGTCTTGAACCTGGGTTCTCCGCGTCCCAGTCTGACACTGTATCCACTGTGCCACCGCCTGGTCAGTTAGGATTCAGGTTTTTTTTGTTTGTTTGTTTTTTTACAGACAGAGAGCCAGAGAGACGGAACGACAGGGACAGACAGACAGGAACGGAGAGATGAAAAGCATCAATTATTAGTTTTTCATTGCGACACCTTAGTTGTTCATTGATTGCTTTCTCAGATGTGTCTTGACCATGGGGCTACAGCAGACCGAGTAACCCCTTGCTTGAACCAGTGACCTTGGGTCCAAGCTGGTGAGCTTTGCTCAAACCAGATGAGCCTGCGCTCACGCTGGCGACCTCGGGGTCTCGAACCTGGGTCCTTCGCATCCCAGTCCGACGCTCTATCCACTGCACCACCGCCTGGTCAGGCGGATTCACAGTTTTAAACTGAATGTAGTAGTCCTTTTTTGGAGTAGGTACTTTCTAAATTATTTTTTAGTTGTGATCTTTATGTATAGTATAATTCTAGTGTTGTGGAGCATCGACACGACAAATTATCAATTTTCAAAGAATGCAGTCAGTGAAAATTTCAAAACCATAGTAAACATAATCTTATAATTAATCTTATTTTAATAATTTGAAAGTTTCTTTCAGATATTTTAGGCTTGTCCTTATCAATATATTATGAAATAAGTTTACAGAATTTCAGAAAACGTCTTGGTTATATTGGTTCTATTTAGAACTTAGTTGGATGATTATGTGTCAGAATCAGATGGAGTCAGAATCATTGGCAATTGGGAATTGAGAACAATTAGCAGGAGAATATTAATTGGTAAGACATTTAGCTGGCATAGGTAGATCTCTTATTGTGGCTTTGAAAAATTACAAACTTGTTACTTTATGTTGGAGTTACAAGTCCAGTTATTTGAGTTAGATTTAAAATTTAGTAAATGTGAGAAGAAACTTTAAAAAAACAGTGTTGTATAATTGACACAGTGATTGCTCATATTGGAAATGTACAGTTTGGTAAGTGTCAATATATAGTATGCTTATTAAATCAATATAGTAAATATATCTACAATTCCCAGAAGCTTTTTCTCACACTGTAATCCTCTGAACCCCTCTACCCCCCACCCTTAGGCAACTATGGGTCTGTTTTCCATTATTATACATCACTGGTTCTCAGTTGGGTGATTTCTTCCCTTCAGGGGACTTTTGGAAGTGTCTTGGAGACATTTTTGATCATCAACTTCAAGGTTGAGGGTTGGGGTTGATATTGGCATCTTTGAATAGAGGTCAGAGAATGTTGTTGAACATCCTGTAGTGCACAGGGCAGCCTCTTTGCAACACAGGATTATCTCTGGCTGGGGATGTCACTAGGGCTGAGCTTGAGAAAGTGTGCTGTAGATTAGTTTGCTGGAGTAGATTTTCTCAAATACAGAGTTTTATATGACGGAACCATACTGTATATTCCTTTTATGTCTGGTTTTTCTTGAGTAGAATTGGGGGGAGGTATTTTTCTGAGGTTGGAAACGGGGAGGCAGTCAGACTCCCGCATATGCCCAACCAGCATGCCCACTAGGGGGCGATGCTCTGCCCATCTGGGGCGTTGCTCTGTTGCAACCAGAGCATTCTAGCGCCTGAGGCAGAGGCCATAGAGCCATCCTCAGCACCCGGGCAAACTTTGCTCCAATGGAGCCTTGGCTGCGGGAGGGGAAGAGAGATACTGAGAGGAAGGAGAGGGGGAGGGGTGGAGAAGCAGATGGGCGCTTCTCCTGTGTGCCCTGGCTGGGAATCGAACCCGGGACTCCTGCACGCCAGGCCAACGCTCTACCACTGAGCCAACCGGCCAGGGCCATGAGTAGAAATATTTTGAGATTCATTTATGCTGTGTGTATACTTTTTTTGAACAGTATTTTCATCAATACAGTACAATTTGTTTATTCATATACCTGTTAGTAGACATTGAGATTTCCAGTTTTGTACTACTATGAATAATGTTGCTATGAATATTCAGGGAGATGTTTTTGTATGGTTATGTGATTTGTTTTCTCTTGGGTAAGTATCATATGGTAGGTGTGTACTTAGCTTAACATGTTTAATGTCTGTAATATTCTAAATTTGGGGTGCTTATCAATGCTATCTAATTTTATTATGCTTATGGAAATGTAGTTTTTGTGTGTGACAGAGACAGATAGGGACAGGCAGGAAGGGAGAGAGATGAGAAGCATCAATTCTTCATTGCAGCTCCTTAGTTGTTCATTGATTGCTTTCTCATACGTGACTTGACTGGGGGGCTATAGCAGAGCCAGTGATCCCTTGCTCAAGGCAGCGACCTTTGGGCTCAAGCCAGCAACTATGGGGTCAGGCCTGTGATCCCATGCTTAAGCCAGCAACCTCAGGGCTTCCTTCGTATTGGGTTCTCTGTGTCCCAGTCTGACGCTTTATCCACTGCACCACCGCCTGGTCAGGCTGGAAACTACTTTTTAAAAGGCTTTTCGAGTTGAGTGTTGCATATATTTTAGGACTACAGAAGATTATCCTGAAGAAGGGAGAAAATTGGATCAGACATTTTATTTATTTTTTAGAATTTTTAATTGTTTTTAATTGATTTTCGAGAGAGAAGAAGGAAGAGAAGGGTCAGGAACATTGATCTGTTGTGTATGTGCCCTGACCAGGGATTGAACTGGCAAGCTATTTGACCAGGTCTTTGGAGCAGGCATCTTTATTAAATGGACTTTTCAGGGTACCACTCTTAAACTATCATATCATCTATGTGGTTCTTGAGTGAGAATTCTTTGAGGGTGGTTCTCTCCCAGTTCTGTTGAGAATAGAGTTCATGGTGATCATTAGGTTTAGGAAAAATTCAATTTCTTAAGCTGGAAGTGGCAGAGATAATCTATGCCTTCCATTTATAAGGAAAATTTTCAGAGAGAGAGAAAGATTGGCTACTGAAGGATTTGGGTACAGTAGTGCTGTGCTTACACCTTGGGCATAATCCATATGAGCTGCTTTTTCGGTGGTGAGCCACGTGATGTGGATTAACCCCAAACCAAATATGCAGCTTCTGTAGTTAAACTGGGTAGTTTATTCTTAGCCTTGATAATGCATAGGCAGAACATGGCCTAGATACTTTGTTACCTGCTTTGGCTGTAATTAGTTTTTTTACATTTTATAATTAATAGGTGAGTTGAGCAGTCTTTGAAAACACAGACTGGAACTATTACTGTCATGGGCCCTGTGTCAGAATGGTGCTTTTTTGGTTGTTATTTTAACATAAATTATAGAATACTTGGGTTACAAAAGAAACTAGTTATATTAAAAATACATTTCTATCCAAACGCTTTGTACATCCATGAAATGTAGATTAGATGTACATTTATGCATTTATGCTAACATTTTCCTCCTCATCTGCCAAGGGCAAGCAATAGGCAGATACACAGTTTGGCATATTTTGGTGCAGGACTTTTAATGTGTAGTAGACAGATTCCTTCTGAGGTGTTTGCAGTGTGCAGCCAGCCTGAGGAGGGTCTGTTGTGAACCTGGGTGGGCAAAGAGTTCTAGAAATCTGAGTACTCAAGTGGCAATATCTTTAACATCCGCAAGCTGGAAGTTTATTGCATGTTGCTGTAGTTCAGATCATGGAGGAAGCTGCTTTCTTTAGTTTTGTTTAGGATGGTACTGTCATTGAGATACCACTTGGCACCTTTGTGTTTGGATATGAGGGACCAGTTTAAAAAAAACTTTGAGGACCACAAAAAGTTGCTAGCTTTCTAATATGTCCATGGAAGTAATAATGTTAAAGCCCTCCAGCTACCATTCAGTGTTTGGATACTACTCCTCTCCCACACAAGGAAGAATCCTAGAATAAAGGTCAGCCCTTTAATTAAGTGTAGTTTTGTAAATCATCAATACGGTAGTCTTGCCTGACCAGGCAGTGGCGCGGTGGATAGAGTGTTGGACTGGGACGCAGAGGAGCCAGGTTTGAAACCCCGAGGTCGCTGGCTTGAGCTCAGGTTTATCCAGCTTGAGCGCCGGCTCATCCAGCTTGAGCATGGGCTCACTAGCTTGAGCGCGGGGTTGAGCATGGGATCAAGACGTGACTCCATGGTCCCTAGCTTGAGCCCAAGGTTGCTGGCTTGAGCAAGGGGTCACTTGTTTTGCTGTAGCGTCCCCCCCCCCAAGTCAAGGCACATACGAGAAAGCAATCAGTGAACAACTAAGGTGCCACAAAGAAGAATTGATGCTTCTCATTTGTCTCCCTTCCTGTCTTTCTGTCCCTCTGTCTGACTCTCTCTCTGTCTCTGTCCAAAAAAAAAAACAAACAACCCGTAGACTTGGCTTTTTGTTTTTTTTCACTTGTGTCATGGATCACAAAACCTCTGCTGGATCCTGTGATTTGGAAGTCACAGGATTCTCACTGGGTGAAAGAACAGGGCGAGTGAATCAGAAAGGACAGCATTCAATGCTCTGGGAGAAACTTTTTTGGCTGCCGCCTCCCTAGTTCTTCCTGGTCAGTGCTTATACGAATCTGCCTGTGATCAAAGGGGGCTAAACTGAGCAGGCAGCTCAGGGAACAACCTCACTTGGCCAGTGGTTGGGCACTGCTTTGGCTGCACAGACACTGACCTTTTGTCCCTGGGCTATTGCCTGTTCAGCCTGATGTCTGATTCTGTGCTTTAGAAGTCTGCGTTTCAGCCCTGACCAGTGGCTTAGTGCATTGGTCCCCAACCTTTTTTGGACCACGGACCGGTTTAATGTCAAAATATTTTCACGGACCGGCATTTAGGGTGGGACGGATAAATAATGTATCATGTGACCGAGACAAGCGTAGAGTGAGTCTTAGACAGATGTAACAGGGAATCTGGTCATTTAAAAAAATATAAAACATCGTTCAGACTTAAATATAAATAAAATGGAAATAATGTAAGTTATTTATTCTTTCTCTGTGGACTGCTACCAAATGTCCCACGGACCGGTACTAGTCCGCGGCCCGGGGGTTGGGGACCACTGGCTTAGTGGATAGTGTCAGCCCGGCATATCCACTTTGTTCAGTTCCTGGTTAGGGCACACAGGAGAGGTGACTATCTGCTTCTACCCCCCTCCTTTCCCCCTTCCCTCTCTCATCCCTTCTCAGTAGCCAGTGGCTCAGTTGGTTCCAGCGTCCCCTGGGGCATCAGTTTCAGACACTAAGAATAGCTTCATTGATTCTCCCAGACCGGGGTTGCCCAAATAGGCTAGGGCTGCGGGGTTATTCCCGGTTGGGAGCACAGGTGGGAGTCTGCCCCACTATCTCCCCTCTCACTTAAAAAAAAAACTGGGATGGGGTTTGACTCAGCAGTAGAGTGTTGGACCAGCATGTGTAAGTCTTGGGTTTGATTCCTGGTCAGGGCACACAGGAGAAGCAACCATTTACTTCACCCCCTCCCCCATAGCCATTGCTTGATTGGTTCAAGCGCATCAGCTCTGGTGCTGAGGATGGCTCCTGGAGCCTCTTCCTCAGGTGCTAAAAATAGCTTGGTTGTGAGCGTGGCCCCAGATGGGCAGAGCATTGGCCTGGCCCTGACGGGGGTTGCCAGGTGGATCCCAGTTGGGGCGCATGTGGGAGTCCCAGTCTAAGCTGAATTTATACGTATAGATCTTAGAAAGGAAATGTTACTGCATGGAAGCACCGAGCACATCAGGGTTACAGGAAAGACTGTGCCAAAAAAGCATGCAGTGCATCCTTCTTTGCCAAAGTGGGACTGTTTGTGTGCTGCCTTTTTTAACCTGCCAGGGTTGCTCAGACTTTTGCTTTCCTCACCTCAGAGTAGGGTTATATAGAGAATGGTTTCTGTCCCTTAAAAAAAAAAAATTTTTTTTTTTTGCAGTATAGTATATTTAGGTTGCTGTTTTAAGTGTACAGTTTAGTGGCATTAGGTAGTGCTGTACATTATACCATGACCCATTTTCCATTTCCAGAGCTTTTATCAAAAGCTCTGGCTTGTTTCACTTAACATGTTTTCAGAGTTCATCTGTGTTACAGAATGTATCAGCATTTAGTTCCTTATCATTTATTTTTAAGTGAGAGATGGGGAGGCAGAGACAGATTCCTGCATGTGCCTCGACCAGGGTCCACTATGCAAGCCTCCTACCAGGCGATGCTTTGTACATCTGAGGCAGCTGCTCCATTGCTCAGCAATTGGGCTATTTTATTTTAGCACCTGAGGTAAGGCCCTAGAGCAGGGGTCCCCAAACTACGACCGGCGGGCCGCATGTGGCCCCCGGAGGCCATTTATCCGGCCCCCGCCGCACTTCCGGAAGGGGCACTTGGTGGTCAGTGAGAGGAGCACATTGACCATCTCATTAGCCAAAAGCAGGCCCATAGTTCCCATTGAAATACTGGTAAGTTTGTTGATTTAAATTTACTTGTTCTTTATTTTAAATATTGTATTTGTTCCCGTTTTGTTTTTTTACTTTAAAATAAGATATGTGCAGTGTGCACATATCTTATTTGTTCATAGGGATTTGTTCATAGTTTTTTTTTATAGTCCGGCCCTCCAATGGTCTGAGGGACAGTGAACTGGCCCCCTGTGTAAAAAGTTTGGGGACCCCTGCCCTAGAGCCATCCTCAGCCTCCAGGGTCAACTTGCTTGAACCATTCGAGCCATGGCTGTGGGAGGAGAAGCAGATGGTAGCCTTTCCTGTGTGCCTTGACCGGGAATGGAACTGGGACTTCCACATGGTGGGCTGATGCTCTACCACTGAGCCAACTGGCCAGGGCAAGAACTTTATTTGTTTTTATAGTTGAATAACAAGTCTATTATATGTATATATCTCATTTTGTTCATTCATTTGTTAGTGGACAGTTAGGCTGTTTCCACCTTTTGGCTGTTATGAATAATGTTGGTATTGGTGTATAAGTACCTGAGTCTCTGCTTTCAGTTCTTTGGGTTATATAATGATTATATGTTTTAACTTTTTGAGTAACTGCCAGACGTTGATGTAGCAGCTGCACCATTTTACATTCCCCCTCCTTTTTTATTTTTCAACTTTTCCATTGATCTAGAGGGAGAGAGAAAGCATCAACTTGTTATTCCACTCAGTTTCATTTAGTTGTGTACTCGATTGCTTCTCCTACATGTCTTGACCACCTCTGTGCTTCAGGACAATGCTTTATCCACTGAGCCACTGGCCAGGGCCACATTCCCGTTTAAAACAATTTTTTTAAAATACAACAATAGGCAAGTTTATCTGTGAAGCTCAAATTAGTTGGGCCTACATGCACCACCTCATTTCTCTTCCATGAAATCCTGCAAATCTTTTTTCTGTTTCTGTCTTGGAATTAAAGCACCTCAAATAGGGAGTTGGCCTCTCACTCTTCTCTATTATGCCCCATAGGGTTGTGTGAAGGCCTAGGAGAGCATAATTTTTTTGGGATCAGTTTCTTGAGAGGTGGGTTTGAGAAGTGCAGTACTGCAGTTTTCTGCTTGACGGAACACTTTAGTTTGCAAGTCTCATCAAAATCAGTATTAGTCTTGCCTGACCAGGCGGTGGCGCAGTGGATAGAGCGTCAGACTGGGATGCGGAGGACCCAGGTTCAAGACCCCAATGTCGCCGGCTTGAGTGCGGGCTTATCTGGCTTGAGCAAAAAAAAGCTCACCAGCTTGGACTCAAGGTCGCTGGCTCAAGCAAGGGGTTACTCAGTCTGCTGTAGCCCCACGGTCAAGGCACATATGAGAAAGCAATCAATGAACTAAGGTGTCGCAACGAAAAACTGATGATTGATGCTTCTACATCTCTCTGCGTTCCTGTCTGTCTGTCCCTGTCTATCCCTTTCTCTGACTCTCTGTCCCTGTAAAAAATTTAAAAAATAAAATAAAATAAAAATAAAATCAGTATTAGTCTTGTGCTATATGTAACTGTAGAATTGCAAACTTGTCAAATGAAATACTGTCTTTAATGTTGTGCTAACATATGGACTCCTTATTTTCCTCTTATATTCAGTGAAGGAGAGCGACCTACTCAGAATGAGAAGAGGAAGGAGAAAAACATAAAAAGAGGAGGCAATCGCTTTGAGCCATATGCCAATCCCACCAAAAGATACAGAGCCTTCATTACAAACATACCTTTTGATGTGAAATGGCAGTCACTTAAAGACCTGGTTAAAGAAAAAGGTAATGGTACTGGTGGTTGAGTAGGGTAAGAAGGTTCGTGTGTCATCTCTTCTGTGGCTAATTCCTTGGTTATTTTTTGTCAGTGGAAGCTGTTCTGGGTAGAGAGCATGTGTTCTGTCCAGGCTTGAGAGTTAAGCTCCTCTACCCATCCTACTTTTTTCTTGTGGTCATGCACCTGTGTGTCAAACAGGGTAGTTGGATGGTCCCTTGGCCTATAAATGATTTTCCTGGCTTAATATGGTTAATAGGGCTTCAGTTAAAGTTGAGGGGAGCCTTTTTGTGTTAAGGAAATTTTTTGAATATTTATTAGGTGGGGAGAGGTTTTTACCTTTTCTCTTGCTTTCTACCTCTCTCTCTTAGTTTTTAAAATTCCTGTGGGAACGTAGTTTGTTTAAATTTTGTGGATGTGTTCCTGGGATCAAAATCTGGTAGCTGGAACTTGTGCTGTTCAGATTCTAAATTATAAAACATTAGTTTGTGTTCAAATTGTTAGGCTTTTTCCCCCCTGGGAAAAAACACTGGGTTGGCAATTGGAGAGCTCAAAATAAGACCTGTGCTGTGTAATGTAGTGCCTTTAGGCTTATAGTAGTCACAGCCTAGGCGTCCAAATTCCAGCCTAGGGCAAGGGAAGCAACAGAAGAAGCTCTGCTGCCACTAGGAGGTCCAAGGAGGTCGGTTGCCTCCATGTTCCTCTGCCTTCCCTGTGCACATCAGATGTGTCTTCTCTTTTCCACACTCTTGTTCTGTTTCTTCTGTCTTTCTTTCTTTGCTGATTATTGGCCCTGCAGGTGGCACTCAGGGCTAAAGAAATTCCTCCTCCCTGATTTAGACAAAACTCTTGATAAGAGAACAGTTTGTCTAGTGCCTCAACGTCTCCCCTTAACACCTACCCCCAAGGGAAATTTAGACTCAAATTACTCTTAAACGGAATCTTTTTGAAGGGCTGAAAGTTATTGGTTTTTGGAGCATTCATAATGAAAAGAGATTTGAGTTTGATTTGTTAAATGATTAACATTTCAGAGACAGACAGAGATGCCACTTGGATAGGCCATTTTGGTATGTGTGCTGGTGCTTCCAGCATTGGGTTTGAAAATACAAATGGTCCACTGCCATCATTGTCCCATCTCTTGATGACCATGACGTGCCAGAAGTACTAGGCACCGTGAACTTCTCTGTACAGTTATGTATGCTGTTCCCATGTAGTATTTCTCCAGATAACAGGGATGGAAAATGTTTTGGTGTGAGATTTGTTTTCCTGCCTTGATCAGCCAAATCATTCCTGCCAATGCTCCTAGGGCAAGAGTGAAGTTTCTTTCTGTCTGAAGGGCGTGTCATGTGGCATCCCAGATACAGTGTTCTTGGTTTTTGGGACTGCTGTTTCAATACCAGCTTAGAATTTCTGTACAGTAAAGTTGGATCTCATTCGAATTAGTTTTTGGAATAACCCCCAAATTTGTGTTCTTGTGATTTGGTTGAACCACTTAATTGATATTTCCATTGATAATAAGGTATAGTAGTTCCAAGAACCAGGAATGTGGCTTTGAAAATGCAGAATTTTGTAAGAGATTGCCGGCCAAATTACTTTTTCATTTTTAGGAGTGTGTGAACCAGTTTTGGGACATGATGGATAAAGTAGGTGACATTTTTACTGCTTTACCATTCAGTAATTCAGTTTTGGAAGCCTTAAAGCTGGTAGCAGCAGCAGCCATGACGTTTCTGGATGTAGAAGCAGTTCACCTCAATTTTCTATTTTGAACTGTATTAAGTCTGGAGCCAGTCTGGTGGTTTATTCGGATACTTCCAAACTGGTTCTCATATTCCCCTGGCATACTGCTATGAATGCCCTGGCTCAGCCCTTTCAGTGTATTTTTGGTGGTGTAATTTAGAATTACAGGTGTGCAGTAAATCAGTTTTATTTTTAACAAACCTTAAAATGTTCTTGCTTAGAACTCCCCTGTATAGGTTAAATTACTTTTCTGTTTAATTAAATTACTAGCCATGTTGGATTGTGGGTAAAGGAATTTTTAAGAGAAAGGTAATCTTTTTAATTTTTTTATGATAGTGTTTATATTCAGTGTGAGAAGCCAAAAAATTTTACTGTTTACATATGTGTGATTCCTTAAGAAAAGTTCTTAGTCTTTTTATTATGAAGTTTTCAAAATATGTTTTTACTTGTGTCTTGGTATTCAAAATAAGTTTAAATGGTTATTTGAAACTTGAAATATTTATTTGAAATTGTTACAAATAAGTTTTAAGGTTTTTGAAGACTTGTTATTGCACAGGGATAAAAATCACAGAGGCAATAACATCCTAAACACATTAGTCTCAAAATAATCTCTAGAATGGACAAAGCAGAGATTTGGGCTGTCATAACCCAACTGCTCTTTATCAGTCTACATTTTAAGGGTATATCCCTGATGAAATTGTCCTGTTTCAGAAAACTGGTGGAATTAAGCTAGAATTATTTGTCCTCAACCTAAAGATTCTGAATAGTGTTATCGTTGCAGCATTGTGTAACTGACACACCTCTCAGAATTAAGGTAGAAGCTTTGAGATGGCAGGACAGGAACTTTTCTAAGGCTAATCATTAATCATGTCTGAGTTTGCCTCTTGCATCGCTAATTCCCCGTCTATCCCCATACTTGGACATCAAGTATATTTTATAGTTTCTGTCTAATTTTGGCATTTAATAGCATTCTGGGAGAACCTACTAATAATTCACATATTGTGTTAATTGGTCATTTTTCTCCTGGCTTTTCCAAAACCCTGGATGGGATCACAAAGCTTGTTTGGTGCCTACATTTCTTTGGTGGCACTATCATGAAATCAACATTGCTAATTTTTTAAAGAGAAAATAGGTAACCAGAGCTTTGTTATGTTCTGAGCCAGCCTGCCTTTTTGCTCACCCCCATAATATCAGTTTAGAGACATGAATTAAAGAGTTTCAGGGTTCTTAGAATTGAATACCCTCTTCTCCTGAGCGTTTCCCTTCCTGCTCTAAGTGTCCTGATAAGGGTAAGGAATAGGTTTCTATTGTCCTTCTTTTGACTACCTTTTTTTTTTTTTTGAGAGGGAGAGAGAGGAGGGGAGATAGACTCCCACATGAACCCCACCAGGGGTCCACCTGGCAACCCCTGTTTGGAGCTGATGGCCAAATCAGCCCAGCTATCCTGGGTGCCTGAGGCAGATGCTTAGACTAATGGACCAACAGAGTCCACTATCCTCAGTGCCTAGGGGCAATGCTAGAACTAATCGAGCCACTGGCTACTAGAGAGGAAGAGAGAGAGATGGGGGTAAGGGTGGTGAAGAGAAGTAGATGGTGCATTTACTGGGGATCGAACCCAGGACTTCCACACACTGGGCTAACACTATCCACTGAGCAAACTGGCCAGGGCCAATTTTTTTTTTTTTTTTTTTTTTTTAAAGATTTTATTTATTCATTTTAGAGAAGGGGGAGAGAGGGGGGAGGAGCAGGAAGCATCAACTCCCATGTGCCTTGATTGGGCAAGCCCAGGGTTTCGAACCGGCGACCTCAGCGTTCCAGGACGACGCTTTATCCAATGAGCCACCACAGTTAGGCCAGGGCCAAATTTTTCAATGGATATATTGCATGGAAAAAATGGCAGCTCTGAAGACCAAATTGTTGCTGGATTGAAAAAGTATTGAGAGCCAAACCAAGATTTTGGGAGTGACTTAAAACTTAAATAATGTTGTGCTATATTACTGGGAAGTCCTGTGTGGCAGAGGGCTGCTTGGTCTCCTGGCCTAACCTGGGAGCTGACAGCATGCAGCACAGTGTGAAAGTAGAAAGGAAAGTCAGTAATGTATTGTGTAGTTTACTCTCAGTCAGTCCCAAGTTTGGCAGCAGTCAGTGTAACTTAACTTGTGTAAGCAAAGATTTCTTTAAACACTTAAACATTCTGCTTTTATTTAATGCATCACTTCCTGGTGACAGAAAACCAAGGCCCATAGGGCATATTTAATCCAGTAGAAGTTCTCCGGTAGCTCTTCAAGATAATCTTAATGGGGGTCTGTGGAGCAGAATTTACTTCAATTTCAGAAAAATTCCTACCCTATTTGCCTTCTTTAGATTTTTCCCTTGTTGGAAATTCAGCCTGTGTTTTGGAAAGGCCTGTTAAGCTAGCTAAAGCATTCATGTATATGAGGTACTTGGGTTATAATACCCTAAGGGTTAGAGAGGTAGTGCTCCTCTGCTGTCACCACAGTCAGGGGCAATGAATGGGCTCAGTCATTTTCTAACTTGTCTATAGATTGAATAATCACTGTGTAGAATAATTATTTTGCCATATATATTAAAGAGACAAGCTAGATATGTGCCTATATAATAAACAAGCTTTCCAAATTCAAATACATATTTATTCTGGGCAACCCTCAATTAGAGTGGCTACCTTACTATGAGGTGAAAACGATAATATGCCCTGCTTTTGCATGCATTTCTCCCCAACCCCCTTAACTTATGGACTTTTTAAATTTTTTTTAAAATTTTTTTACAGAGACAGAGAGTGAGTGAGAGAGAGGGATAGACAGGGACAGACAGACAGGAATGGAGAGAGATGAGAACCATCAATCATTAGTTTTTCATTGCACGTTGCAACACCTTAGTTGTTCATTGATTGCTTTCTCATATGTGCCTTGACCGCGGGCCTTCAGCAGACTGAGTAACCCCTTGCTGGAGCCAGCGACCTTGGGTTCACGCTAGTGGACTTTTGCTCAAACCAGATGAGCCCGTGCTCAAGCTGGTGACCTCGGGGTCTCGAACCTGGGTCCTCCGCATCCCAGTCTGACACTCTATCCACTGTGCCACCACCTGGTCAGGCCTATGGACTTTTTTGCATTAGTTCTCTTCAGTGACTTGGGCCTCTGTACTCCCTCTTTTTCCTTTCCATTTCAAACTTGAGCAGTAAATGAGAACACAGAAACAAAAAATAATTCAATCTATTAGTCAATCAGAGTAGCTCCAAGGACTGCTTGATTTCTTTTTGGATTGCTCATCCGCTTAATCTCCTAGTGCCTTTTATTCTTTTTTTTTTCTTGAAGCAATATATATATATATAAAAAATTGTATTTGGGTTTTTTTTGTCACTTAAAAATATTTTCTCGCCTGACCTGCGGTGGTGCAATGGATAAAGCGTCGACCTGGAAATGCTGAGGTCGCCGGTTCGAAACCCTGGGCTTGCCTGGTCAAGGCACATATGGGAGTTTATGCTTCCAGCTCCTCCCCCCTTCTCTCTCTCTGTCTCTCTCCTCTCTCTCCCTCTCTCTCCTCTCTAAAAATGAATTTAAAAAAAAGAAAGAAAGAAAAAAAATAAAAAAAATTATTTTCTCATGAGGCAATGTTTTTAATTGCTTAAATGTTGGTTGGCCCGACCTGTGGTGGCTCAATGGGTAAAAGCATCAACTTGGAACACTGAGGTCCTCAGTTCAAAACCCCGGGCTTTCCTGGTCAAGGTACATATGGGAGTTGGTGCTTTCTGCTCCTCCCTCCCTTCTCTCTCTCTCTCTCTTTCTCTCTCTGACTCCTCTCTCTAAAATTAATAAATAAAATCTAAAAATAAATAAATAAAAATTTTTAAAAAATTAAAAAAAAAGAATGATTTCTTGGAGTATTTAAAAGTAACAGTAGGTGATACTATTTGACATCATTGGACTTTTCATAGTTTTTTCCTGAAGACATTTTGACGTTTAAACTGCAGAATTTGTCTCAGCAGCCTCCTTTTGGGATTCTATCCACATTCATTGGGGAGAGAGGTGCAGCAGTAATTTTCACTATTACCTATGAATTTCATTTCTGTTGACAATGTTGCTACTGCCAATTTATAAACTCTGCCTCTTTCAGTCCTGTGATCTTCTCTGGTTGATTGGCTCTTTTAAACTTTATTTCATTGAATATGACCAGATTGATAGTTGGCAAATTTTGCCTTCAGTTTTGTTCATAGTTGTATTGACTTTACTAAAACAGGTCTTGCTTTATTTATTATTTAGAGCTAAAAGAGAAGTAATCTTTTACAGGCTTTTATTATTATCTTCCTATAGGGAAGTATGAATTAGCAACTATTGCAGAGCCTGTGACATGGATTTGCTCACTTTTTGTGTGTGTGTGTGACAGACAGACAGGGATAGACAGAAAGGGAGAGAGATGAGAAGCATCAGCTCTGCTGTGGCACCCTAGCTGTTCATTGATTGCTCTCACATGTGCCTTGACGGGGGGAGGGGTACAACAGACCAAGTGCACCCCCTGCGCCCCCCCCCCCCAAGCCAGTGACCTTGGGCCCAAGCTGGTGAGCCTTGCTCAAACCAGATGAGCCTGTGCCCAAGCCGGCAACCCCGGGGTCCCAAACCTGGGTCCTCTGCACCCCAATCCTCTGCTCGATCCACTGCACCACTGCCTGGCCAGGCACTCACATCTTTGAATTGGTGAGGTTCCTCAGGGTCAAGATCAGGATTTATGAGGAGCTTGGAGATGATCCTTAGGAATAGCACTACTTATTCATGCTAAGGCTACAGTGACTGCCTCACTTATGGCTAAAGTGAGAGGAGGGAGGGAGGATTAGCTTAATGTAATTTTGTTTGGTTTTGTTTTGTTTTTACTAAGCTACTATTTGGGGGGGAAAGAGGGAGGTAACATTTTCAGCAAATTTTTGGTTTCAAAGGATTGAAGTTTGGTTTTGTTCCATCACTCGAATGTTAAGTGTGAAAAGTCTTAATTTCTAAACCTGGCTTTTGTTAAAATAACCATAAAATAAAGAGATTGGTTGGGACTTGTTTGGTTTCTATGGTTGCAGTGACATTTTTTTGATACATGTTTTTATGGGCACAGACTAGAAACTGTCCAAAGGCAACAACAGTATTTGATTTTTGATAACATAGTTGCAGCTGTTCTTGAGTAAGATATTGTGATTCATTTATTTATTTATTTATTTATTTATTTATTTATTTTTTATATTTCTGAAGCTGGAAACAGGGAGAGACAGTCAGACAGACTCCTGCATGCGCCCGACCGGGATCCACCCGGCACGCCCACCATGGGGCGACGCTCTGCCCACCAGGGGGCGATGCTCTGCCCATCCTGGGCGTCGCCATGTTGCGACCAGAGCCACTCTAGCGCCTGGGGCAGAGGCCACAGAGCCATCCCCAGCGCCCGGGCCATATTTGCTCCAATGGAGCCTTGGCTGCAGGAGGGGAAGAGAGAGACAGAGAGGAAGGTGTGGCAGAGGGGTGGAGAAACAAATGGGCGCTTCTCCTGTGTGCCCTGGCCGGGAATCGAACCCAGGTCCTCTGCACGCTAGGCCGACGCTCTACCGCTGAGCCAACCGGCCAGGGCCCTTTTATTTATTTTTAACGTTATTAGGTAGTAGTCACAGTCACAGCTCATAGGACATAAATGTGGGGTCTCTCCTCACTGTCTTAACACTACTTGGCATCCTCAAATGGCTGCTGCTGTTGAAATAAATGGCTCTTAACATGGTATCAGAAATGGTCACAACTTTTTTGAAATTACATTATGTACTTTTGTATGGGTTTTTTAAAAAGCCTATTTGTATGACTGTTCCTTGTTTGTGATCATTTTTCAGGTTGTCCCTCAGGAGTACATACTCCACACATTATTATTTTTTTTTTTGCATTTTTCTGAAGCTGGAAACAGGGAGAGACAGTCAGACAGACTCCCGCATGCGCCCGACCGGGATCCACCCGTCATGCCCACCATGGGGCGACGCTCTGCCCACCAGGGGGCGATGCTCTGCCCCTCCGGGGGGTCGCCATGTTGGCGACCAGAGCCACTCTAGCGCCTGAGGCAGAGGCCACAGAGCCATCCCCAGCGCCCGGGCCATCTTTGCTCCAATGGAGCCTTGGCTGCGGGAGGGGAAGAGAGAGACAGAGAGGAAAGCGCGGCGGAGGGGTGGAGAAGCAAATGGGCGCTTCTCCTGTGTGCCCTGGCCGGGAATCGAACCCCGGTCCTCCGCACGCTAGGCCAACGCTCTACCGCTGAGCCAACCGGCCAGGGCCTCCACACATTATTAAACTTACCAGTCGCTCCTATTTTCATTTAATTTCTGCACTGATTCTCCTTCCTGTTTTGTGTAAAGTGCTGATTTGGTTAACATTTTAGGAAAGGACAGGGAAGGCAAGACAAGGTTGTAACTTAAACTTTGAACACTTGGCCTCCTTTCTTTCAGTTGCCATGCAAGTATAATAATAAATGTGCTTTTCAAATTGTTGATTTTATTTAAAAACATTATTTTACATTTAAGGTTCTCCTTGCAATATTAATTTTAGAATTCTATAGTAATTTTAATATCCTTAGAAAAAATGAGTTACAGTAAGCAGGATTTGTTGAGGCCTTTAAGAATCCACTTGAAAACTGAGTTGGAGAAAGCTTTACCATCATAAAAATAATCCTTTAGAAAAGAGCCTGCTTAATTATTTTCTCCAAGTTAATGTTTTACATTTCTGTTTTCTTTGTGCCATCTTCAAGTTCAGCAGCCATTTTTATTTATTTATTTATTTATTTATTATTTTTTGTATTTTTTCGAAGTTGGGAACAGGGAGAGACAGACTCCTGCATGCGCCCGACTGGGATTCACCCGGCGTGCCCACCAGGGGGCGATGCTCTGCCCATCTTGGGGTGTCGCTCTGCCACAATCAGAGCCATTCTAGCACCTTAGGCAGAGGCTACAGAGCCATCCTCAGCACCCGGGCAAACTTTGCTCCAATGGAGCCTCAGCTGTGGGAGGGGAAGAGAGAGACAGAGAGGAAGGAGAGGGGGAGTGGTAGAGAAGCAGATGGGCGCTTCTCCTGTGTGCCCTGGCTGGGAATCGAACCTGGGACTCCTGCACGCCAGGCCGATGCTCTACCACTGAGCCAACCAGTCAGGGCTCAGCAGCCATTTTAGTGGTTGACTTTATGGATTTTAAAATCTGGTCGTGTTGGTCATGAATTGGCGATCCAAATCTTGAGAAAAATCTGCAGAATCTTTTGAAATGCTTTGTTTTCTCCCCCTTTATGTAGATTGGAATCAAGTGAGTTTGTTTAATTGTTTAGATGTAAACTGAGCTCCAAATTTGCATTTATCTGTGTCTTATAATGGGGAGGTTGAGAAAGCAGCAAGAATAAAGTCTGGCTTAATTCACTGAAGAGAATTTAGATGCTGCTCTGGTTTTGTGATTGGATATTCATCCAAACTTCCTACTTTTGACAGTTTCTGGGCCCAGTGCTGTGTGCAGGACCAGCTACAGAATTTGTGGGGCAGGCATACTGCAAAATGAAAATGCAGGGCCTCCTGTTTAAAAATTAGGAATTTCAAGTCACAAACAATAGTATTAAACCAAGCACATGGCTCTTCTGAGCACAAAGCTCTGGTGACTATACATACTGTCCATACTGTCCACCCTGTAGCCTGCCACACCGTGTGTATGCCTTTGAGCATATACACCTCCTGATGTTAGCATTTGAGCTCAGCTTAGTGACATTGCAATTTGTGTGCTGTTAACCTGATTTCACCAGTAGGAGTGTATGTGTAAAACTCTTCCTCCCTTCCCCACAAAAGTAAATTATGCAGACTTTTTTTCTGTAGATTTGGATTGCCTCTAGTCTTGAATGAGAGTCCAGACAGGGAAATTGATGTGGAAATCGGTGGAAATAGCTTGTTTGTGGTGGGAGGAATATCAAGGACATATTGTTAATGAGTTTCACCTACCTTTACTGCACACCTGTAATGCCTAGTTCTGTGGTTTAGAGAATATGGAGTGTTTCTGGGCTTTCTTATAAGGCAGAGGCTCCATACAAGGTTGCTGATGATTGTTCTAAATTCCCATTGTTTTCTTGGCTTTTCTCCCTTGGTTTATGTGTCGTCTGGAAACTGATTTGTAGTTGGTGAGGTAACATACGTGGAGCTCTTAATGGACGCTGAAGGAAAGTCAAGGGTAAGTGTCTGAGAGAATTTCTTCTGTGGATTACTACATGAAAAATGTAACTGTATGGTGGCGTGGAATCGAATGAAATCAGGAAGGCAGTGAGTGCTCATGTTATAGTAGCCATGTTTGATTTTGCCAAACATTGGAATGGGGTGGGAAGGGATTTGCAAATGGGAGTCCCACTTTTCCAAATGGCTGGCCAAAGAGCTTTTTGGTATTCTGTTTGGATGCCCAATTTTGATAACTGGGGACCAATTGTACGTAGCATTGTCTCTTTGTTAACAGAGGAATTGGCTGTGTGTGAATTATGCATGGAACTTTAGCGGTGGTATGTTAATGTAAAACGTGTGTTCTTGTCTAGAAAACGTTACTCTTGGTTGTTTGCTGCATTTGAAAGTTGTGTGACCCAAAGATTCTGAAAAGTTGCCTTTGTGCCAGTAAATTGTAAAACAAATACTTAACAACCTGAACGTTTAAAATTGGCCTAGTTTAAAGAGAAAATAAACTATTTTCTGTCGTGTGATAGAATGGCTTAGAATAACCAAAAGGATGAGCTCAGTTTATGGAAGGGATGGATTTAGGAGGAGTGTGATAAGGAATTGATTGAATACAGAGGGAAGCAGATCTAAAGTTTGTGTGATTTCTTGGAGAACCTGAATTTAGGTCTGCTTATTATAACTTCAGCAACTATAGAGCAGTGCTGGTAATGTGCAGGAAAAGGAGATAATAAGGCGCCCAGCTTTTAATAAGGAAGGCTAGGCAAGACACTCTGTCAGCTTCCTCTTAGAAGGGTTGATTTAAAAAAAAGAAACAACAAAAAAACTTTGTTACAAAAAACATTTTCATAACTCATTGATATTTACTATTTTTTTTTCTTTTTTCCCCCTTTCCTTGCTCTTCTGATTGGTCTGTGGCTTCTTCCAAAGGGATGTGCGTAAGTATTGTCTAGTTACTTATTGGCAATTGAGCCTTCTAAGTTGCAAGACTGGTTTCACTCATTTCCTTTTGACTCTTCATAGCGTTGTTGAATTCAAGATGGAAGAGAGCATGAAAAAAGCTGCTGAAGTTCTAAACAAGCATAGTCTGAGTGGAAGACCACTGAAAGTCAAAGAAGTAAGCTCTTGAAACACTGGATATCATTTGTAATTGTCAAATTGTCCTATTTGGAGTTTGGAAACGACTGTTTTATGGAGCAGATCAACCTGTCGTTTTGTGCGCGCGTGCGCATGTGAGTGTGAATGACAGAGACAGAGAGAGGACCGACAGGAAAGGAGAGAGGAGAAGCATCAATTCCTCATTGTGGCACTTTAGTTGTTCATTGATGGCTTTCTCATATGTGCCTTAACCAGGGGCTACAGCAGACACAGTGATCCCTTGCTCAAGCCAGCGACCTTGGGCTCAAGTTGGCGACCTTGGGGTCTTGAATTTGGGTCCTCCACGTCCCAGTCCGACACACTATCCACTGCGCCACCGCCTGGTTAGGCCAACCTGTCATTTCTAATGAAGAGGATTAGTCACTGGCTTATTCCTGTAAGAACTTTGAATTAGTGGCTGAGGACATCCTGAGCGACTGCTGCCTGTCTTCCGAATGTCTGGATCTTAGACTAGCCTGCCTTGTTTTTTCAGAGGCGTTCAAACTGAGTGTGTGGTTTCCTATTTTAAAGGATTCTATACCTATTGTTTTACCCAGTTAGACCCCTGTTCTTGGCCCACACTTTTTTCTTCAGTGAGGAGGGGGAGGCAGAGAGACAGTCGCCTGCATGTGCCCCGACCAGGATCCACCTAGCAAGCCCACTAGAGGGCAATGCACTGCCTATCTGGGGCCACTGCTCTGTTGCGACCGGATCCACTTTTTTAGTGTGGGAGGTGAGGCCATGGAGCCATCCTTAGCACCTGGGGCGAACTTGCTCTAACCATTCAAGCCATGGCTGTGGGAGAGGAAGAGAGAGAGAGAAAGGGGAAAAGGGTGGAGAAGCAGATGTTCACTTCTGTGTGCCCTGACTGGGAATGGAACCTGGGACTTCCACACTCTGGGCCAACACGCTACCACTGAGCCAAACGGCCAGGTCTCATTTTTTTTAATTGAGTTTGTCATGACTTCAATCATCTTTCATCAAATACCTTCTCCCCCTTGAAGGAGGAGGGAGGTTTTTTTCTTAATTTAACTCTCCCTTGACTTTTTTTTTTTAAATCTGTTCTTGGAAAATTTCAGTATATTCAGCACTCAGGGAGGAAAGTGTAGTAGGGTTTAAGTTCTCTTGTGTGTTGAAGGTAATACACGAAAGGGCAGAGTTCAAGAATAGTGTCAATACCAGAGCTTTACAGACCTGTCCAGATGTTACATAGGAGCCAGACGCCTGAATAATGTGAAGGATGGAGTACCTTGGTGATCCAGAACGGTTTTCAAACTTTTTGGAAAAATTACTGATGGGATTTGCAGGAATTACAAAACTTCATTGAATTAGTAAAAATCAACTATGCCAAGCCCATAAATGTCTTATTTCAACCTGAAAGTTCTATATTACATCAGCTAATTATGTTTTTAAAAAAATAAAACCTTTTATTTTTTACTTAGTTCATTTAAGAGCTGAATTTTACACCCTTTCTTCTTTGTTCCTTTGGCTGGGATTCTTCCTGGCCTGAATTTTTTGTTAAAGATTTTGAGAAAAGCTTTCCAACCTTTCAGTTTCTGAAATTTTGGGAGTATCACTTACTGTGCGAGCATGATTTCAGTTGTCGCTGGGTCAGTTAAATTTAACACTTTTGTGCTCGTTTTAGGATCCTGATGGTGAACATGCCAGGAGAGCAATGCAAAAGGTGATGGCTACGACTGGTGGGATGGGTATGGGACCAGGTGGCCCAGGAATGATTAATATCCCACCCAGTATCCTAAATAATCCTAACATCCCAAATGAGATTATCCATGCATTACAGGCTGGAAGACTTGGAAGCACAGTATTTGTAGCAAATGTAAGTAAATGACACCTGTCTCAAGTAGAAAAAGAAGTTTATGAAACAATCTTGTCAATGTGTTATAAAAGTAGGTTTGTTGTTTGAGAAGAAAAAACTGCAGGGGGTTATGTCATCTTATTGATCTGTTTTAAAAAATCAGCCTTGGGGTGGGCTTTATTCTTTAATGACCCCTGCAGTCATTTGGTTTGACTGGTCACATAGTGGGGGCTGTATTTATTGAGTATACTGGTGTTTACAGTTTACAAAAGTGGTAACTGAGTCTGCATTCCTCTAGTAGTTTATTTAAGTGGAGGGTAAAAAGTTTTTTTGTGTGTGTGTGTGTGTTTTACAGAGACAGAGAGAGGGACAGACAGGAACGGAGAGAGATGAGAAACATCAATCATTAGTTTTTCGTTGTGACACCTTAGTTCATTGATTGCTTTCTCATATGTGCCTTGACCGTGGGGCTACAGCAGACCGAGTAACCCCTTGCTCGAGCCGGCGGCCTTGGGTCCAAGCTGGTGAGCCTTGCTCAAACCAGATGAGCCCGCGCTCAAGTTGGCAACCTCAGGGTCTCAAACCTGGGTCCTCCGCATCCCAGTCCGACTCTCCACTGCGCCACTGCCCGGTCAGGCTAAAAAAGTTTCTGAGCAAAGATTAAATACTGACATACTGTCTTGTGTCTGGGATATCTTTGTTGTTTGCAGAAGGAAGGGTTTTTTTTGGTTTTGTTTTTTTTTCTTTTTCTGAAGTTGGAAACGAGGAGGCAGTCAGACAGATACCGCCTGCGCCCGACCGGGATCCACCCGGCATGCCCACCAGGGGGCGATGCTCTGCCCATCTGGGGCGTCGCTCTGTTGCAACCAGAGCCATTTTAGCGCCTGAGGCAGAGGCCATAGAGCCATCCCCAGCGCCTGGGCCAACCCTGCTCCAATGGAGCCTTGGCTGCTGGAGGGGAAGAGAGAGACAGAGAGGAAGGAGAGAGGGAGGGGTGGAGAAACAGATGGGCACTTCTCCTGTGTGCCCTGGCCAGAAATCGAACCCAGGACTCCTGCACGCCAGGCCAATGCTCTACCACTGAGCCAACCAGCCAGGGCCGCAAAAGGAAGTATTTTTAAAGAAAGTGAGTAAGAGAGGATAATGATAAATTTGGGGGAATAATTTCTATATTTAATTTTTATTTATTGATTTTAGTGAGAGAGGAAGGGGGAGAGAGAGAGAGAGAGACAGGAACATCAAGCTCTTCCTGTATGTGTCCTGATTGGAGATCGAACTGGCAGCCTCTGCTCTTCGGGACACTGCTAACAAACTGAGCTATCTGGCCAGGGCAAAGCTTTGGGGAACCCTTTTTTTTTTAATTGATTGATTGATTTTAGGGAGAGAGGCAGGGAGAGAGAGAGACAGGAATATTGAGCAATTCCTGTATTTTCCCTGATTGGGGATTGAATCGACAACCACTGTGCTTCCAGATGATGCTCTTAACCAACTGAGCTATCTGGCCAAGGCTGGGGAACCTTTTTCTCTCTTTTTTTAAAATGTTCAAATATAAGCATTACTTTGCAATGTATGAAGTGGCTTAAGCTGGGGTTTTTTTTCCCCCCCAGAGAAAAGGAACAGAGACAGTAAATGGCAGTTAAGACTAGACTTTATAGTTCTATTTGGCCCTGCTCAGGTGGCTTATTTGCTTAAAGTGTCATCCCCAATACACTGAGGTTGCAGGTTCAGTCCTGTCAGGGCACATAAAGTAATTAACCAGTGTATGCATAAATAAATGAAATAGCAAATATCTCTTCCTCTCCCCCCCTCCTCTTCCTCTTCTCCCTTCCTTTCTCTCTTGAAAAGTTCCTCTACAGTCCATAAATGATTTTTTTGTTTTGTTTCTGGAGGGGGTGCTGGTGAAATATTCTTCTAATGTTTGTTTCTAAACAAAGCATGTTATGTGCATGTAATAAAAATGTTTTCCTTAAGATTTCTACATTGAGCTTTTCTTCCCTGTTCTCTTGATTAGCTGGATTATAAAGTTGGCTGGAAGAAACTGAAGGAAGTTTTTAGTATGGCTGGTGTGGTAGTCCGGGCAGACATTCTTGAGGATAAAGATGGAAAAAGTCGTGGAATAGGCACTGTTACTTTTGAACAGTCCATTGAAGCTGTGCAAGCGATATGTATCCTTTTACTGGAATTCACCTCTTGTTGATTTGTCTCGATGTCTTAGTAATAATAGAGGTTTGTATGGAAAAGTGGTAATCTTGTATATCACTATTTCCTGAGTGACTAGAGGGAATGGCTACAGGCTTTGAAAATTCTCTGGGATGGAATTGATTTAGTTCTGTGTAATGGAAAGGGCTGGTTAGAAAGTAGGCAGTTCCAGCCTGACCTGTGGTGGCACAGTGGATAAAGCATCAACATGGAATGCTGAGGTGGCTGGTTCGAATCCCTGGGTTTTGCCTAGTTAAGGCACATGCACAAAACAACTATTATGAGTAGATGGTTCCTGCCCCCCCTTCTCTCTCCAAAAATCAATAAATAAAATCTAAAAAAAAAAATACAATAAAAGCCTTAACTTAATAATACCACCACTGGGATTTTTTGAAGGAAAAAAGGAATGAAAGTAGGCATGTTCCCATGAATAGTCTTTTCTAGTGATTTCTTCCCCCCCCCCCCAGTGTTTTTTTTTTTTTTAATTTTTTTTTTTTTTTAGATTTTATTTATTCATTATAGAGAGGAGAGAGAGAGAGAGAGAGAAGGGGGGAGGAGCAGGAAGCATCAACTCCCATATGCGCCTTGACCAGGCAAGCCCTGGGTTTTGAACCGGCAACCTCAGTGTTTCCAGGTTAACGCTTTATCCACTGCGCCACCACAGGTCAGGCCTCTAGTGATTTCTTTTTAAAGAGGTCTGATTTGAAGGTGGGAGTTCAAAGAATGTGTCAGTAGAGAGAAATTCAGTTATTTCATATATAAACCTTTGCAGGGCCCTATCTTTCCAGTGTATTGACAATACTTTGGAAGAAGCACTTGTCTTTTACCCAAAGCTGTCTACACCTACAGTTAAATTTTTGTAGCCGCAGTGAAGAAGACCATTCAAAAGGAGCACAGTCACTAAACTCAGGCAAGCCTGTCACTGAGTATTTTGCCCAGAAAACATGGTCCTTTATAAATGTTAGGACCTGGCCCGTTGGACATATACCGAAAAGTGATGCTTGTGCTTAGAGCAGCGGTTCTCAAACTGTGGGTCACGACCCCGGCGGGGGTCAAACGACCAAAACACAAGGGTCGCCTAAAGCCATCGGAAAATATGGCTAGAGGATGGTTTGGTGAGAGGTGTAAGGTTATGTGAATGTAGCTCTACACCTAAGGTACAAGCTGAGGATTACTTCTTTCTTTCCCCCTGGAGCTCTATTTCTTGTTCTCTTACCTATTCCCCTCCAGCTGTGCATACTTTTATTATTTTTTCCTTTTTATTTATTGGAGTGATACTGGTTAACAAATTAAACCAGTTTTAGGGTTCACTATTTACAACACATCACCTGTACCCTGTATTGTGAATTCACCATCCCTGCTGCTGTACGTGTTTTTAGAATTGAAAGAAATTGCCTTAATTGTAACATCAGCTATGTTTAACGGCCAGCTGCTCTTTGATAGACCAATGCACGTGAAAATGGTAAGTTAATAGGAGCTCTTTCTCTGTAATATACTCAAATTTAAGTCTGGCAAAATGTGGGATTGTTAAGAGTGCACATGCTTTGCTGTTATTTGTTTATTTTACTTGTTTTATTGAATTTATTGGGGTGACATTGGTTAGTAAAATGATGTTTCAGGTGTACAGTTTTATAACATCTAATATTTGACTAAGCAGGGGCACTTACCTTTTTTTCTCTTAGATTGTCAAATTTAAAAAAAAATGACAACAGCCAACACAACAATAGCTGTCTGGTGTTAATCAAAATTAACACTTTTTTTTGTCAGATTGATAAAAATATTTTTTGTTGTGTTGCAGAATTTTAGTAATTAGCTTATGTATGCCATGAGATGAAAAAAGTTGAAAATCACTGGTCTAAGTTCTTTGCTCATGCAGCTCTCACTTCAGATATATTTTTCTTTGCACTGTTGACTGATTGGCTGGTCAAGTGGCCAGTTGAGTATACTTCTTGAGCAAGTGATCTGTTTCAAAGAATAGTTCTATACCTAGGTTTCCAATTTTCAGTATGTTTAGTTAGCAACATGTCTTTTATGAACCTAATTACTATATTTCCCCATGTATAGAGATGCACCCTTTTTCAAAAAATTTGGGGTCTAAAAACTGGGTGTGTCTTATAGAGTGGTGGTAGGTTTTTTTGTGGGATATTTTTGTGGCAGAGACAGAGAGAGTCAGAGAGAGGGACAGATAGGGACAGACAGACAGGAAGGGAGAGAGATGAGAAGCATCAATTCTTCGTTGTGGCTCCCTAGTTATTCATTGATTACTTTCTCACATGTGCCTTGACCGGAGGGCTACAGCAGACTGAGTGACCCTTGCTTAAACCAATGACCTTGGACTCAAGCTGGTGAGCCTTGCTCACACCAAATGAGCCCGTGTTCAAGCTGGCAACCTTGGGGTTTCGAACCTGGATCCTCAGCGTCCCAGTCCGATACTCTATCCACTGCACCACCACCTGGTCAGGCTAAAATGGTTGTAGATTTTTTTACTTGCCCTTCCCACTTGAGGAGTTGTATGAATTTTATAATGAATAAAACCTGAGTTTAATAACTATGTAATTTTCCCCCCCGAATTTCGGGACCCAAAATTAAAGTGTGTCTTATACATGGGAGCGTCTTACACATGGGGAAATACAGTAAGTCTTTGGTTCAAACAGCCCTTAAAGTGTTATGGAAGTGCTTCAGTATAAACATGAGCCCTGCTGTGGCTGTGCCAAAGATAAGAGTTAATACAAGAATGACTGGAATGTGATACGGGCAATGTATGGAGTTAACACATTCAGGAAAAAATAAAAGGAACTAGAAAAGAATTATTACTATTTTTGTCTCATTTTATTTTTATTCTTAAGTGAGAGGAAAGGAGATAGACTCCCGTATGCACCTTGTGATCTACCCGACAGTCCCCGTCTGATTTCTATGCTTGGACCAAACGAGCTATTCTTAGCACCTGGGGCTGTTGCTAAAACCAGTGGAGAGGGAGGGGGAGAGAAACAAATGGTTGCTTCTCGGGTGCCCTGACCAGGGATTGAACCCCAAACGCCTGCATGCCTGGCCGATTCTCTGTCCACTGTCCCAATCATCCAGGGCCCTAAAATTGAATTTTCTAATTACTTGAAACATTCAATTCAGTTTTTTTTGTTTTTAATTTTTATTTATTCATTTTAGAGAGGTGGGGGAGGGGCTGGGGGAGGAGCAGCAAGCATCAACTTTCATGTGTGCTTTGACCAGGCAAGCCCAGGGTTTTGAACTAGTGACCTCAGCATTTCAGGTTGACACTTTATCCACTGCGCCACCACAGGTCAGGCCTATTCAGCATAGTTTTTAAAAAACTAGATAATTTGCTCACATGATTCAGAAGGCAAAAAGCATGAAAAAGATAGTGTGAGTGTTGCTTTTGGTTCATGCCCAGGTTTTGTCTGTTCCACACAGTATATACATATGTATATATTTTTAATCCTTCCCTCTTTACACAAAAGGTAACAAGAAATATCTTGTACTTTTTAATACTTGCATGGTATTCTGTGGTGAGGGTCTATCATAATTTACCAGATTAGTCCTCTATTGTTGTTTTCTGTCTTTTGCTGCTGCAAATAGTCTTTCATGAATACTGAGATTTATTTACTTTCCTTTCAGGATGAGAGAGCCTTACCAAAGGGGGATTTTTTCCCTCCTGAGCGTCCACAACAACTTCCCCGTAAGTGTCTAAATTATTATGGCTGAGATTTTGAATTTTATTTATACTAACCAGAAAACTACAGTTACTGTTGAACTTGTGTGATGTTTTCCTACAGTGTTCTTGACCATTCTTGAGGGAAAAGTTCAAAAAGTTTTTTTGTTTTTGTTTTGAGAGAAGGGGACAGAGATGAGAAGCATCAACTCATAGTTGTGGCACCTTAGTTGTTCATTGATTGCTTTCTCATGTGCCTTGACTGGGGGGCTCCAGCTTAGCCAGTGACCCCTTGCTGAAGTCAGTGAACTTTGGCTCAAGCCAGCAACAATGAGGTCATGTCTATGATCCCACGCTCAAGCCGATGAGCCTGTGCTCAAGCCAGTGACCTCGGGGTTTCAAGCCTGGGTCCTCAGCATCCCAGGCTGACACTTCATCCATTGTGCTTCCACCTGGTCAGGCATTTTTGAGTTTTTTTTCTATAGATATTTTTCAGAGTGAAAAATGAGCAGAGATTTACAATTTAGCAAGGATTAGTAGGATTACTTTGTGGTGAGGCAGGCCACCTGCCCAGGATGTAGAGAATGTAGTGTTGGGCATTTTGAAAAGTATACTGGGGAAGGAAGAAGCCAAAACTGTAGGGCTAGGCTGTACTCCAGTCCAGAAGAGATTGGTTATTACCATACAGCCTAGCAGTGTCACTCCTAGGTACACTCTGAGAGAACTAAAAACTTCCATCCATACAGAGAGAAATACACAGATGTTCACAGCAGTGTGATTCTAGCTGATGAGTAGGTAAATGCAGTATGGTAAATTTACAGAGTTGAACCTTATTCAGGCATAAAAAGAAATAAAGTGTTGATACATGCTACAGCATGGATGAACCTTGAATCCATCTTTAGGAAGAGTCCAGAACAGGTGAATCTGTAGGTAGAAAGTAGATGATTAATGGTTGCCAGGGGCTGGGGAGAGAGGATAAGTGAAGAGTGATGAAAATGTTCTGGACTTAGGTGATGGTGGTGATTGTATAACTCTGAATATGCTAAAAATCACTGAACTATATACACTTTATTTATTTTGTGACAGAGTGAGGGACAGATAGGGACAGACAGGAAGGGAGAGAGATGAGCATCAATTCTTCGTTTTGGTTTCTTAGTCTCCTTAATTCGTTGATTGCTTTCTCATATGTGCCTTGACTGGGGGCTCCAGCAGAGCGAGTGACCCCTTGCTTAAGCCAGTGACCATGGGATCATGTGTATGATCTCACACTCAAAGCTGGTGAGCCTGCACTCAAGTCAGCGACCTCAGGGCTTCAAACCTGGGTCCTCTGCATCTCAGTCCAGTGCTCTATCCACTGCACCACTGCCTGGTGTCAGACTGAACTGTATACTTTAAATGGGTGAATCTTATGGTGTGTGAAGTGCAGCAATCAAAATTTTTATATAGGCTTATTTGTAGCATCCAGGTGAAAATCTGCAATGGGGAAGGCTAGTTGATAAAATTACCACCTAGATGGAAATGGCACCCTGTAGTGAAGTCCTAGGCACTGCCATCTAGCAAGCCCACAGGGGTGAGCTGAGCCTGAGCACAGACTGCAGTGGGACTGCGAGTGAGGGTTGGGAATCAGCAATACAGACCAGCCTAGTGAATGGGGAAGGTAGGAGGTAGGGATCTGCTTGTGCTTTGCTAGGGAGTATTTTCCAGCAGGTAAGGCAGTTGGGGCCAGGCTATTTTTGAAGGACCAATCAGTGCCTCCACTCTGGAGCCCTGACTTACCTTTGGGGCCCAGCCCTCAGAGGCTGGATAGACTAAACTCTTGAGTGCCTTTGCAGTTTAGAATTATGGAAGTATGCATATGAGAGGCAGATATTGAAGGGGGAGGTCAGTGGCTTCAAAATAGAAGATGTCTGAACTGTTGGAAGTTAGTATTTATTGAAGGACCACATTTCTTTGTCATAATCAGTGTGATCATTTGCAGTGATCATCCAGGTTCAGGGTAATGGCTCTTGTAGATTATCTGCAAGGGTTGGAGAGCTGCTTGACAACTTTGGCAGGTAGCCTATTATCCTGGGAGCCTATTATCCATAGTGTTGGTCTCTGAGCACATTTTAGAGGGTTGACTTGAAAGTTTTCAGTACTTAAGGGAATAAGTACCCTTGGTGATTTCTTGCTGCTGTTTCAATTTAAAAACAGGGCCCTGTCTGGGTAGCTTAGTTGGGTAGAGCATCGTCCCAATATGCCAAGGTTGTGGGTTTGATCCTCAGTCAGGGCACATAAAAGAATCAACCAGTGAGTGCATAAATAAGTGGAACAACAATTCGATGTTTCTTTCTCCCCCTTCGCCCTTCCTCAATAATACAAATAAATAAAAAATAGAAATATTTGTAAAAAATAAAAACAGATGTTAATCCTGTTTAAATACTTGGGAACTGTCAGGTTATATTTTGTTGAATTTATTGGCGTGACATGTTAATTACAGGTTTCGGTTATACAATTCTAATACATAATTTGTATATTGTATTTTGTGTTCACCACTCCAGGTCAAGTCTCCTTCCATCACTATTTATTTCCCCCTTTATCCTCTTCTACCTCTCCCACCCCCCTTACTAATGAACTTTTTTTTTTTTCATTTAAAAATGTTGCCTGCTCTTTTTAAGATTTTTTAGATTTACCAATTTCACAGGTGGGGGAGCAAAAAGTAACTCGTAGTTGCTTCACTTTAGTTGTTCCTTGCTTGAGGTATGTGCCTTGACTGGGAAAACCCAGGGTTTTGAATCAGCAACCTCAGCATTCAGATCAGTGCCACCACAGGCCAGGCTTGTCTGGTTTTTTGTTTTGTATTTGCTTTTTAATTGTATTTTATTTATTTATTTATTTATTTATTTATTTATTTATTTTGTATTTTTCTGAAGCTGGAAACAGGGAGAGACAGTCAGACTCCCGCATGTGCCCGACCGGGATCCACCTGGCACGCCCACCAGGGGCGATGCTCTGCCCCTCCGGGGCATCGCTCTGCCACAACCAGAGCCACTCTAGCGCCTGGGGCAGAGGCCAAGGAGCCATCCCCAGCGCCCGGGCCATCTTTGCTCCAATGGAGCCTCGGCTGCGGGAGGGGAAGAGAGAGACAGAGAGGAAGGAGGGGGTGGGGGTGGAGAAGCAAATGGGCGCTTCTCCTATGTGCCCTGGCCGGAAATCGAACCCGGGTCCCCCGCACGCCAGGTCGACACTCTACCGCTGTGCCAACCGGCCAGGGCCTAATTGTATTTATTAATTTGAGAAAGAGGAAGGGAGAGTGAGACAGGAACACTGGTTTTCCCTGACTGAGGATCGAATTGGCAACTGCTATGCTTCGGAGCGAAGAATCTCTTATTAACTGAGCTTTCCTGCCAGGGCTTGCCTGGTCTTGATTTAAACAGCAGATCATGGTCAACTAGAGAGTTGTAAGTGTCTTAGACTACCTCAGGCTTTGTTGGCTATTTTGAGACCAGTTTGTATTCTTGGGTCCCTATTTGTGGATCATGAAACTGAAAGTGGGCTGGGTATCTGTGGGTTAGGAAGCTTTTTGAGTAGAGGATCCTTTCTCTGAATACACTAACTTCATTGTTATTAAAACTGCCTGCAGCCTGACCTGTGGTGGCGCAGTGGATAAAGAAAGCGTTGACCTAGAATGCTGAGGTCGCCGGTTCAAAACCCTGGGCTTGCTGGGTCAAGGCACATACAAGAAGCAACTACTACACGCTAATGCTTCCAATTCCTCTCCCCCCTTTCTCGCTCTCTAAAATCAATAAATAAAATCTTAAAAAAAAAACAAAAAAAACTGCCTGCAGCAGAGCCAGAGAATAGTGTATGCCCAGTGGTTAATTGGCTGGTTTACAACATTGGTTTTTGTTTTGTTTTGTTTTGTTTTTTTGTATTTTTCTGAAGTTGGAAACAGGGAGGCAGTCAGACACTCCCGCATGTGCCTGACTGGGATCCACCTGGCATGCCTACCAGGGGGCGATGCTCTGCCCATCTGGGGCGTTGCTCTGCTGCACCCAGAGCCATTCTAGCGCCTGAGGCAGAGGCCATAGAGCCATCCTCAGCGCCCGGGCAAACTTTGCTCCAATGGAGCCTTGGCTGCGGGAGCAGAAGAGAGAGACAGAGAGGAAAGAGAGGGGGAAGGGTGGAGAAGCAGATGGGCGCTTCTCCTGTGTGCCCTGGCCGGGAATCGAACCCGGGACTCCTGCACGCCAGGCTGACGCTCTACCACTGAGCCAACTGGCCAGGGCCATAACATTGTTTTTTCATGAGGAAAATCCTTTGAGCTACTAGGTCGGGAGGTGGAGGTAGGTGTGTTTGTCATGTTTGCCATGCTTGCCATGTGATGTCTTGAGTTGCCTTTTTTGATCAAACTTTGCTCAGCCCTGGCCAGGTAACTCAATGGATAAAGCATTAACCCAGCATACCAGAGGTCACAAGTTTGACACTCCCCCCCCCCCCCCAAAATCAGGGCACATACATGAAGCAGTGAGTACACAACTAAATGAAACAACTGAGTGAACAAGTTGATGCATCTCTCTCCCCTTCTCCTTTCTCTCCCCTTCTTCCTCCTCTCTCCCCCTCCTCCACTCTCCCTTTCTCCTCCTCTCTCCCTCTCTTCCCCATTCTCTCTCTCCCTCTCCCTCTCTGCCTTTCTTTCTTCCTTTTCCCTCTTCTCCCTTCCCTTCCTTCCTCTCCCTTGAACCAATGGAAAAATAATAAAACATTTCTCAGTTTACCATTTAGGGACATATATACATGGTCATGATTTTTTTTTTTTGAGTTGTTTATAGTTCTCTGTAACTTTCAAGTGAACTAAATTTTAGTTGCCTTTTTTTAAATATCACAAACTCTAATCTATAATTGCACACAAAAGGTTATTCCTTAGAAAGGAGAGCTTCCAAATGTACCAGTAGTGTTATGTTATGAGTTAGACCTGAGTTTATTGGTGGGGATGGAGCGTGACAGATATGACTTTTTTTTTAAGAGACAGAGGGACAGATAGAGACAGACAGACAGAAAGGGAAAGAGATAAGAAGCATCAGTTCTTCGTTGCGACACCTTAGTTGTTAATTGATTACTTTCTCCTGTGTGCTTTGACGGGGGGAGGGGCTACAGCAGACCGAATGAACCTCTGCTCAAACCAGATGAGCCCACGCTCAAGCAGGCAACCTTGGGGTCTCAAACCTAGGTCCTCTGCATCCCAGTCAGACACTCTATCCACTGCACCACCACCTAGTCAGGTGCTATGACTCTTTTGCCTTTGGGAGGTCATGCTTTATTTTAAGTGAAATCTGCATTTCTGATTTTCTCTTTTTCTTACAGATGGACTTGGTGGTATTGGCATGGGGTTAGGACCAGGAGGACAGCCTATTGATGCCAATCACCTGAATAAAGGCATTGGTATGGGGAACATCGGACCCGCAGGTGAGAATTATAGTGTGTATTGATTGGGGAAGTTGAAGGTTAAATTTATTAATCATTGGGATAATTGGATGTTGAGTAGTTCATAAAGAATACAGATTTTTGGCCCTGGCCGGTTGGCTCAGCGGTAGAGCGTCGGCCTAGCATGCTGGGGACCTGGGTTCGATTCCCGGCCAGGGCACATAGGAGAAGCACCCTTTTGCTTCTCCACCCCCCCCCCTTCCTCTCTGTCTCTCTCTTCCCCTCCCGCAGCCAAGGCTCCATTGGAGCAAAGATGGCCCGGGCGCTGGGGGATGGCTCCTTGGCCTCTGCCCCAGGCGCTAGAGTGGCTCTGGTCGCGGCAGAGCTTCGCCCCTGGTGGGCGTGCCAGGTGGATCCCGGTCGGGCGCATGCGGGAGTCTGTCTGTCTCTCCCCGTTTCCAGCTTCAGAAAAATACAAAAAAAAAAAGAATACAGATTTTTGAGAGGCAGGGAGAGAGAGACAATAATATCGAGCTGCTCCTGTGTGTGCCCTGACTGGGCAATCAAACTGGCAGTCCTCACACTCCAGGTTGATGCTCCAACCAACTGAGCTGTTTTACCAGGACTTAATTTTTTTTTTTTTTTAATTATTTATTTATTTATTCATTTTTTAGAGAGGAGAGGGAGAGACAGAGAGAGAGAGAGAGAGAGAGAGAGAGAGGAGAGGCAGAGAGAGAGAAAGGGGGAGCTGGAAGCATCAACTCCCATATGTGCCTTGACCAAGCAAGCCCAGGGTTTTGAACCAGCGACCTCAGCATTTCCAGGTCGACGCTTTATCCACTGCGCCACCACAGGTCAGGCCAGGACTTAATTTTTATTGATTTTTAAAGAGACAGAGAGAAAGGAAGAGAGGGGAGGGGGAAGGAAGCTTTTGTTTCACTCAGTCATGCACTTTTTGGTTGCTTCCCTTGTGTGCCCTGAACCCCAGGGATTGAACCCACAACCTTGTTGTTTCGGGACAGTGCTCTTAACCAACAGAGCTGACCAGGGAAAAAGATGTAATTGAGGCAAAATTACCTTCTTATCTCTGATTCATTTTGATTAAAGGCCATATTTTGTATTTTTCCTGAGTTGAGTCCTTTTTTTCTAAAGTCATCATACCTTAGAATTTTATCCTTGTATGACCTTCGGAGCTGAGATAGTTAAGCCATTCAGTAAAAGGCAAGCCAGAGAGTTGGTCTTGTTCAAGGTCACACCATCAGTTAGTGACAGAGATTGTAGGTCTCCTGACCATGGGACTATAGCACTGCCACAGTCTATTACCTAGACCCCCTTAGGCCTTGGTGTTGACACAGATTCTAGAGGTAGGGGCGTTGATGGATGCAAAAAAGCATGGAGGGCGCCTCCTTGCAGGACAGCGTAGCTGTTGCAGACCACAGGACATGTGATGCACAGTCTTGTTTTTATTCCAGAAGATAGGAAATAGCTAATAAATGAAAGCTTGGTTATGTAGAATAAGCTTTAAACTTTGCTGTTTAGCATTTCTGTGCAATAAGACATTTATCTATAAATGCTATTTAAAAATACTATATTTTTATAACTTCAGACCTAGGTCTGTTTTTCTTGAGATTCTTTTGAATTGCAAGGAATCAGTCTATCCTGCTACTATTAGTTCTATATGTCCCTGTGTTCTGCTCAGCTTGAACCCTGGGCTGACCTCAACAGCCTGGGCCATCACCTCAAATGGCTGTACTAATCTGACCACCACACCCTCCTGCCTGATATTTAAGAAGAAAGGTTGGGGTCAGGGAAGGGAAACCTCTGTGTTTTTAGGAATTGCTTTTAGAGAATTTTACCTTCAAAGGGATATTTTATCCATCTCTGATCCCACACTTAAGCCTTGGGGTTTTGAACCTGGGTCCTCTGAGTCCCAGGCTGATGCTCTATCTACTGCATCACTGCCTGGTCTCAAAGGGATTTTATTTGCCAGGGGGTGGGGGGAGACAGAGACAAAGACAGAGTCAGAGAGAGGGATGGATAGGGACAGACAGACAGGAAGGGAGAGAGATGAGAAGCATCAATTCTTTGTTGCGGCAACTTAGTTGTTCATTGATTGCTTTCTCATGTGTACCTTGACCTGGGGGCTACAGCAGACCAAGTGACCCCTTGTTCAAGTCAGCAACTTTGGGCTAAAGCTGGTGAACCTTGCTCAAACCAGATGAACCTGCGCTCAAGCTGGCGATCTCGGGGTCTCGAACCTGGGTCCTCTGCATCCCAGTCTGACACTCTATCCACTGCGCCACTGCCTGGTCAGGCCTTAAAGGGATTTTTAAGATAGACTTCTGCTTCCTGAAATAATCTTCTAGTGAATGTTCCCTAGTCTGTACCTGATAATTAGATTTCATGTTTAAAACTGTCTGCCTTGGTAATTTAAGATATGTGGACCCTACAGAATTTTGAGTCACATGGCAATATTTGTTACAGGCTTACATAAGTTCTTGGAATGTTATGGTTTGACAGTAGAAATGGTAGAGCACCCCTCCCCCCTTTCCTTGACAATTAAAATATATCTGTAATCAGGAATATTTATAAATTTGCTAGTTTAGAATTTTCTGTGGTTTTTTTTAGGTTCAAATGTTACTGCTTTTATATAATTTTAGTTTGCATTGACTTTTTCTTTTTAAGGAATGGGAATGGAAGGCATAGGATTTGGAATAAATAAAATGGGAGGTAAGAAATTTAAAATGAAGTGCAAATGTAATTGATTTTAGGGAATGGTTTTCTCTCTTTTTTCCCTCTCTCTTTCTCTTGGGCCTTGCATGAAATTCTCACTTCCGTTTCCAAAAAGGTTGAGTCTCAAAATTACTTAATTACTTTCACCTGTCAACCTTTCCAATGGGTGTCTTGGCTTTTGGTTCTGGTTTTCTCACTTACTGGCTCTGTGACCTTGGGCAAAAAACTTCATCTCTCTGGGCATCTCTTTGCTTGTCTATTCATGGAGAGGGTGGATCAGATCAGCTTTTTGAGGGTGCTGATTTTTAAGCAAGGGCACTAGTTTTTTTTTTCCTGAAAGTCCATAAACTTGGTAAGTTCCTTGCAGAAAATGCCCAAAGATGAAAATTGTGAGAAGAGTTTTCTTTTCCTGATCAGTCTAAGCAGTCTCCTAGGGATGGTGCTGAAACTTGAATTCTCTTTCAGGCATGGAAGGACCCTTTGGTGGTGGTATGGAAAACATGGGTCGATTTGGATCTGGGATGAACATGGGCAGAATAAACGGTAAGACAAGTGTTCCTTTCCTGCTTGCTCTTACCCTTTGCTGGCTGTTGGTTCTTGGGTGACCTTTAGGCAGCAGAACCATTTTTAATTAATGATTCTCTCCTTCTACTTTTCTACTGAATGTCTTTAAATTGCCGTAAATATCAGAAAGTCTTAAGTTTGTATTTCAGAAGTTAGACTTAATGTTAGGTGTTTATTTTCTTAGTCACTAAACTCTTGAGATGTCCTATGTTCTGAATCTTCCCCAGTAGTAGTCCAATAAAATTTTAAAGCTCCCCTTTTGCCTACAGCACTAGCAGACACCTGTGCTTATGTTTTACACATTAAAATGGTCTCTTAAGTGTAAGTGATTGGTTTTTGGGGTTTTTTTTTGAAGTTCATGTCTTTCTTGAAGTGCTGGATTGATGAGTTTTTGATTATCTGCTCTGATGACTCGAGTTGTGAGCAGAAGCATTAATTTAGTTTTTACATGATGCAAATTTTTGTGTACTGTTCAAATCTACAGGCCTTCCTTAAATATATTATTAATTACAATGGCAATGTGTTATTTCATTTAGTCCTTTTAAGAACCACATGATGTATTTCATCAGAAACTGAGGCCCAGAGAGTGACTTGCCTAAGGTCATATCGGGCGCAGGCTGTTTGACTCTTAATGTGCTGCAATCTTGCCTGTTAGAATTGCCCCCCCCCCCCCCCAGCACTGGCATTACCTCCTCCATCAGCAGCAGGGCTATTGAGTGTGCCATGAGAAACCTGCCGTCTTTCTAAAATCCTCTGGGTGTTGGTGAACTCTTTGACCCCACATGTGGAAGTAGTGTTTACTTTATACATATAAACTTCCTTGTAATGGAAAATCATTAAGGATTTGAGGTTAAACCTTTCTTTGCTGGTCTGTAGTCATGGATAATGTGGAGATTGTATAGAACAAGTTTACCTTACTAGAATAGACGTGATAAAATGTTTCTGATGAATAAACTGTTACTCATGGGGTGCCTTGTTCCAGATGATGGGGAAAGATGTAGGAAGGTCCTGCCCGTGAGTTAGCAGTAAAGGGACAAAGGTCTGTGTTGCTTGTGACTTGTGTGTGCATGGGATTTTCAAGGAAAATGAGAAATGGAGAAATTTAATTTGATAAAGTGTTTACTCAGAACAGATTAGTCCTTAGAAAGATGATTTGGGTTGTTATTCTAAGTGGACTTGGTGTGGTTTAGATGTAGATGGATACAGGGTGAGGGCTGTGCTGAGCCATGTGGACAAAATCCTTTGTGACCTGGCAGCTGAAATGCAGTATTTGCATTTTTGAGCCTGATAATTAGAGGTTTATAGTGCTGATTCTTTTGGAGAGTCACAGTGGAGGATGTGTTGTTAGGTTGTGTTCCTAGATGTTCTGAAATGTAGCTACTCAGAGACCTCCATTTTCTACAGTAGAGAACAGGGACATTCTTACATTTGAACTGTGTTCTGACTGGGATCTACTAGAGTGCTTGGGTGCTGGGTCCAAGGAAAGTTTTAATCACTGGAAAAAAATTAAAGATGTTTCAGATTTAATTTAATGTTTAGTTGATGACCATAATGCATGTATTATGGTCATGGGTGCTGACAGCATTAGACTGATTAGAAATTAATCATATTCATGGGGCCAATCAGTCAACCAGTGGATATCAAATCTTGATAGAATGGATGTAAAAAGATCACATATCAAATTATGACTGATTTGATGCACTATTTGACAGTGGAAAAAATCTGTCAAATACAGTAGAGTTCACATGGTTTCCTGAACACGATGGCCTGCTGACAGTTGGGAAGATGAGTTCTGAGGCCTTTGCTAGTTCATTAAAGCATGCATATGAACCCTTATCTGAAGAGGGTTGGGTGCTGCCTTCTTGACTGGCTTATGATACGGATTAAAGAAATGCAGCAGAGCTCCATTTGTTACAGTGCCACTCTGAGATTTCTGTCCTGCCTACCAGAAACAGGCTCTTACAAGTTACATACATTTCCAGCAGGTAGTATGCCACCAATCAATGGGATTCAGTTGGGTTGATTCAAACTATGACATCCACCATTGCCAAAATCTGCTTCATTTCCTTATTAAATTAAGCTTCATTCCTTTCTAAGCCAGCCTCCTTCCACAGCTCTAATAGACTTTATTTACTTTGTTGAAGACCATCTAGAAGTAAGGCCATTGTTCCTCCTGCAGAGACAAGGACCTTATCTCAGAAAACTGTGCTCTTCTTTAGAATATATTACTAGCTCAGTATCTATACTGACAGCAATTACCAGGGACATTAGTTTCTTGTCCCAGTGGGTGGAATTTGAGGCATAAAATCTTTGGGTTTTGTTTGGTTTGGTTTTTATGGATTTTAGAAAGGGGATGATGAGAGAGAGAGACAGGAACATGGATCTATTTCTGTATGTGACCTGACCAGGGATCGGGAACAGAACCACAAACTGTGCTTCCCAGTGACACTGTAACCAAACCAAGCAATCTGGCCAGGGCAAGACCTTTGTTTTTATAAACTATTATAAAATATTACAAAAACTCCTGTTGTTAGCATAGGGGAAAAAAAATAACAAAGTTACCCCAACTCCATTATGTAGATGGAAGCACTCCAGTTGTTGGTTTAGCAGTTTGGTTATAAGCAGGTGTATTTCTGCGTATATTCCAATGGCCTGTGCTCTGTACTAGATCACAGGCTTTTATGTTAGGGTTAGATTTTAGCTTAGACCTCGTCCCTTACCAGGCATGTGACTTTCGTCAAGTTACGAAGTCATTTGAGCCTCAGCTTCTTTGTAAAGGAATATTGATGGTGGAGGGTAATGTGTGTGTGTGCACGCGTGTGTGTGCTGGTTGTGAGGATTCCATGAAATAGTAGCACACATAAAGCCCTTGCCAGGGCAAGGGATGTGGCCAGTGCCTCAGAGATGGTGCCTGTTGCTGCTCCTGCAGCTGATCTTTGACTCAGCGTGCTCTGCCGCCCCCGCCAGTTACTGCAGTAGCAGGTGCTTGATGTGCCCGTGTGTGTGGCTGTGATAGAAGTTGTAAATTAGTCCTCCTTCACGGACTAAGGTAGGTTGTTTTCAGGGATTCATTTGAGGTGACCTTCCCCTTCCACTTCCCCTTCCTTTCTTCCCTTTTTTAAGGAATAAAGGGTGAATGTTGGTTTCCTGTAGGAAAACTAAGTGTGATGACTTTGTGGTGGCTGCCATGTGTCAATAAGAGATTATTGTTTTGTTAATGTCTGAAATATTAGTATTCCTGGAAAGGCCTAGGGTAATATTTTTTTCCACAGAGATGGAACGTGGCATGGGTGGAGGATTTGAGAGAGACTTTGCCAGAAACGAGATGGGAATGTCTCGAAGCTTTGGAGAGCCGCTTGGCAGAGGAATGGGTAAGAAGGCCTCATGGGCCCTGTGCTAGTAGGGTCTGCCCCTGTGGGTACAGGTGCACCCTGGTATTGGAGGTTCTTTCTTAGGCAAAGTCTTCAGGTTTTCTTTAGTCTTTTAAAAAATTGTATGTTTTTTAGACCTAGATAAAAACTTTTGGTCCTTGAATTTTTTATTGCTATCCATACATAGCACTATTTTCAGTCTTTTCAGGTGGTTTCTTTCTCCACATTGGTATGAGATGTTTGCTTGGCTGTGGGAGTTAAAACTGCTGCACTTTCGTAACTCTGGCTCTTTAGTCCTGGTAGGTGTTGTCAAGGACTGACCTGCCAAATGGAGGCTTGGGTCTCCTTGGTCCAGGATGCCTCTCCAGTAAGCAAGGATGGCATGGTGTACTTTTTTGATGCCTTTGAAAGAGAGCTTGATGAACTAGAGAAGTGTTATAGCGTTGGAAGTCTTTGAGTATTGGGTCTGTCTAAATGCAGGAGAAACTCTTTTTAGTTTTAGTTAGATTGCAAAGCAGTTTCTTTACTTTTACATGTCAACTTAATTCTCCTTCATTAGTGTGTTTGCAAGGAGAGTATCCTTTCTTGGGCTCAAAGGTTCGTTTTTCTGAAAGGTGATTTTGGATTTCCTCCAGCTCTGTGTCCTGTCATGCATCTTCACCTGCTTCTCACCTATGCAGATAAAAGGCTGCTAGATTACAGCCCCAGAGAGTGCTCAGCCTCTATTTTTATGGGACATCATGGGGCAGATGTGAGGATTTTAAGCTTTTTGGGTCTAGGCTTGTTGTTTGAGATAGACAGACAGGGAGGGGGGAGAGGAGAGAGATGAGAACCATCAATTCATAGTTGCTTCACTTTATTTATTGATTGATTGCTTCTCATATGTGCCTTGACCTGGGGTCTCAAGCCAAGTCAATGGCCCCTTGCTCAAGCCAGTGACCTTGAACTTCAAGCTAGTGACATTAGGATCATATTGATGATCCTGCACCCAAGCTGATAAACCTGTGCTTAAGATGGCAAACCTGTGGTCTAGCTGTTGACCTTGAGGCTTCGAACCACAAGCCTCAGTGTCCTGGGTCCAGTTTGTGTGAGCTGAGCTGTATTAGAATTTATGGAGGCCGTAGGAATTACCATTCAGTTAATTGGTGAGACATGCTTAACCAGATGGTAGCACAGTGGATAGAGCGTCAGACTGGGACGCCGAAGACCCAGATTCGAAACCCCGAGCTCACCAGCTTGAGCGCGGTCTCATCTGGTTTGAGCAAGGCTCACCAGCTTGAGCCCACGGTCACTGGCTTGAGCAAGGGGTCACTCAGTCGGTTGTAGCCCCCTGGTCAAGGCACATTTGAGAAAGCAATCAATGAACAACTAAGGTGCCGCAACCAAGAATTGATGCTTTTTATCTCTCTCCCTTCCTGTCTTGTCTGTCACTCTCTCTGTCTCTCGGTCTCTGTCTCACACACACACACACACACACACACACACGCACACACAAATTACAATGTTATTGGTAAGACATTATCTCTACGACCCCTGTCGTCTTTATGTTCTTCATGAAGATCAGAAACTACTGGCAACTTTCCCTTGGAGTGGACACATGTTAGAGACTTTGGTTTTACCTTTTCTTGACTATGATTAGGTAACTTATGTGACTTCCTTGGATTTTACTAGGCTGGTAGTAAAGATTTTTTTTCTTTTCCTGTACTTGCTTGATATAACTGGATTTATTCTAGATTGTTCCAGAGCTTTAGAATTTAGGAGTGAGTTCATAATCTGTATGTGACTAGATCAGTTAAAAGTATTTTATTGCCGTGACTAGATTTTTTTATGTGTTAATGGTAGAGCATTTAAAAAAGTGTTTTGAAATTTATTGTCATATAGCTATAAATATCAATTTGTGGCAAGCTATGGTGAAAAGAACAAGGTGGCACACGACTTTGCTCCCATGGGCACTTTTTTCTGCTCTGAGCCCTTAATTTTTTGCTGCTCATTGGTACGTCTCTGTGATGCTGTCAGCCTCCTCCTGGTTTCTGTAGTTGCGCTGTCGATCTGGTAAGGCAACAAGAAACTTGTCCTGTCCTGATCTGTATAAAAACATCACCTGCAGGGCTGTTCTCCTGCTGCTTTGGTACCTTCTCTCTGATTGAGCCTGTTGTCGTCTTCTCCAGAAACCTCCCAAAGTGACCATGGACAAGAAGAGCAAGGGGTTTGTTCTGGAATTCCTTGCTACTACTTGTCATCATACCCAATTAGTAAAAAGGTCTTCCTATCAAATAAAATATTTGTTAGGTTTTTAAAGTAGTTACCTGGATTAGTTTTCCAGAATCTTTTTGTTTGTTTGCTTTTAGAGAGCAACAGTAACATTGAGCTACCCCTGTTCCAGCCAACTGAGTTACCTGGCCAGGACCTTTTTTTTTTTTTTTTTTTTTTTTTTTTTTAGATTTAGTTTTATTTATTTTAGAGGTGGGGGTGAGAGTGATAAGGGGGGAGAAGCAGGAAACATCAAATCCCATACGTGCCTTGACCAGGCAAGCCTGGGGTTTCAAACCAGTGACCTCAGCATTCCAGGTCAAGGCTTTATCCACTGCGCCACCACAGGTCAGGGCACACCCCACTCTTATTTTTTAAGAGCTAGAGGAAAGGGGATAGAGGGGTGGGGAAAAGGAAATATTCATTTGTTATTCCACTCAGCTGTGCATTTATTGGCTGCTGCTTGTGTGTGCCCTGACTGGGGCTTGAACCTACAACTGGGGCTTGTTGTTTTGGGACAATGCTCTTAACCAACTGAGCCAGCTGGCCGGGGCCCAGAATCAGTTCTTGATTTTATTTTCTGTGTTGTTAATTTGACGGTTTAGTCAATTTGGTGCTTTTTTTTTGTAGTGTCTTTCATACTCAGTGTCCCTTTTCTCCTGTCAAGGCAGTAGGTCTTTGCCCTTGTTTGTGCAAACAACTGTACTTGGTGCTACAGGGATGTCGATAGATACATGGTCCTTGACCTGAAGGACCTGGGGCTGTAAGTGTAGCTAAGGAGACAATGCTGAAAGTGGTTCAAGTTAGCACTGGAGGTTGGTACATCAGAGTGGCCTGTTAAGAGACTTAGGGAAGTTGTTGATTCCCAGGCTCTCAGCAGCCATGTAAGTCACATACAAACGTAATGGTTTTCTCTGTGTTCAGATTGGGAAAAGCAGTGCCCTAGACAGCTTATAGAAGCATGCTGCTCAGAGAGCCCTGGATCTGAACAGAAGATGTGGTTTAAACTGGAGGGGTTGGTGTGCAAGAGGTTCAGCATAGGTGCATAGGTAGAGGGTGTCCTAGCAGACAGAGGGTTGGACAGCATCAGATGCAGAGGCTTGGAGGTGAGGGTCTGCCTGCGATGGGAACAGATTCAAGTTGGGTGTCAGAGCAGGGTGGCCTGTGAATGAAAGCCCATGAAAAGAATGAGGCCTTTCTGTTTAAATCAGTGGTGGAGCCTTTGTGAAGACTTTTGATGGGAATAGTTTGATCTAAGCTCTGTTTTAGGAAAATGAGACTAGGTCTGGGCCTGCTAAGCAGGATCTTTACAAATGAATAATAAGCCCTGTACTGGCTTGCAGGTTGGATGGAGGTCTTAATTCCTTGGTATACTTTCTCACCTTATTCCTTTAGTGGGGAGTTGCAGTACTAGAAACTGTCAATGGGGTAGGGTTTAATCTCTGTGGTCATAGTTGTGCTATTTTGATGTGATCTGTGGCTGTTGTCCGTTACTGAGCACACTTCAAGACTAGGTGGAGAGTGGGATGGTACAAGTTTCTTCTACATAATGAAAGACTAAGAAGAAACTTTTAAAAGTAATCACTAATGATAGCATTTGACAAACTAAAGAGGTTTGGAGGAACTGTCAGCAAACAAGCAACTGTACTTTATGTCTTGAACAGCTAAGTGTATTGGGGTTTTTATTTCCCTGAGGCTTTATCTGTCACCTAGCACCATCACAACAGCTCTTTCCAGGCAGGGCTGGTGGACTCAGCTTGCTGAAGTTCTTCAATGCACAGCTTGTTAAGTAGGTCATAGTTTCCAGCACTGCATGCAGTTGCTGCTGGTGTGCAGGGATTTGGGGGCTGTAAATGCAGCTACAGCTTTAGTTTGCTTTGGTACAACACTGAAATGTTGATGGATCTGGTGGGTGAGTGCAAGCTTTATAGTCTATGGGTACTGAGGGTCTGGACCAGCTTTTAGAAAAACTGCCACCGGCCCCATTCTTGCTTTGACTTTACAAATTCAGTTCATGGTGTGCACTGGCTCCTAGGTCTGCTGGGTACATTCCCAGGTGGCCCTACCAACTGGGCCTTACTCTGGAGATAACATGGGCTCCTTGCATCGTGACCCATCGTCAAGGATTCTGCAATTTTCCAGTAAAATGATTTTGTCTGTGTGTGTATTTCTTCCCCTCCTTTCCTTTTTACCTTTCTTAATTAGTAGTATTCCTCTGAAATTTGTAATAAACTTTTATTACCATAGAGAAATTTGGCTAATTTTTTTTTTCTTCCTGATTTTCTTAGAAATCCTAAGTAATGCACTGAAGAGAGGAGAGATCATTGCAAAGCAGGGAGGAGGTAGGAAACACTTAGTTTTGCTGTTTTGATTTTTAGACTAGGCTGTATTACCAGGGGGTAGTAAAGTCGTGTAGTAGTGAAAAGTGTGGGCTCTAAAATAGACTGCCTGGGGTGGGAGCCAGCTTCTGCATAGCTGTGTGACATTTGGCAACTTACTGAACCTCTCTAATTTTATACTGTAAAATGAGGATGTAATAGTACCTACTACCTCATAGGATTGTTATGAAAAGTAAATGAGTTAATACATAGAAAAAAGTATATGCCTAAGTGCTATGTGAACTATGTTAGCTATCGTCATAAAATGTTCATATAATTTGGGGGCTTTCTTCTTTCCAATTCTATAAAATTGTAAATTCCTAGAAGTAAATATTTTACCTGATTATGAAAATATGCCACCTAATACATAGAAAAATGCTTATTTAAAATATATGCATGTACACATAAAAACTCAGAAAATTATAAAAAGAGTATCTGAAATCTCACTGCCCACTGATGAATGCTGTAAACATATTGGAATATATCCTTCCATTAAAATACTTTTAAAAATGGGTACTTAAAACTAAATGTACTTTTTTTCAGCCCAATTTGTCCTCATGGCTCTGAGCATCTTGGCATTTCCTTGGTGACTCTGCTTGCTGGCACTTTCTGTGGTGGGCTGATTGTGAACTGCAGGCACCATTTCTTCCTAGATCTCTGCTGCTGTTGGTGTCTGGGTGGCAGTCAGTCTCATCTGACCCATCAGGCATACAACCTCCCCTACTTACCTTTTTTGTAGTTCTGAGACATTTCTGCCCTGAAAGTCTAATATTCTTAAAATTGTGCATATATTTTGGCACTTAGTGTTCTGTTATTCACCTAAGAAAATATATACAGTGAAGGGGAATGACTCATGCCAGGTCACAGTGTACTGGTCAGTTAGAGAGAATCAGTTGGAGATACTGGTGAGAGTCCTCTTTTTAATTTTCATCTTGGACTGAGCTGTCAGCTCAACTGCCCATTTTCAGAAGCAGGTGGTGATGGTGATGAAGCTTGAGTGAGAGGGCCCCACAGGCTCAGCATGTAGAAAAGCAGTGGGCAGTGGCCTTGGTGGTAGAGCCAGACTCCCCTTGTCCAGAGTTGCAGGTGTCACAGGGTCACTCTGCACTGCTGACTTGACAGCATGTGTCCACCTGAACTGTGGCTGTGAGGGACAGATCCTAGACCTTTTCCAGAGTCCACTCTGGTGCCTTCCACCTCTTTTCCTCCAAGCCAGCAAAATTACACACAAGTTGATTAGTAGTTTCCTTGACAGAGTAAGGTTCCCTGGAAGTGGTTGTCTAGGTTCATTTATACACAGGGATCTATGTTGGTGTTTGTTTTCTTTACCTCTTGCTTATATGGCTGTATAATAGCTTCTCTATGCCTTGGAGATACTAAGGAAATGCAGCCAGATTGGCCACCAGCAGGGCATCTTAGAGGGACAAATTGGGAGAGAATAAAGATGATGAGTGTTCTTGAATTGTCACCATGTAGTCCATTGCACCGGTGACCATTTAAGGGTGGGATTTCTTAGCCTCCTCTTTGAGAGTATGTCTCAAACTCTGGTGGTGGGAAAACTGCAGTTTTCAGGAATTGGCAGCAGTATCTCACAAAGCATGTCATAGTACTAGCACTTCCAAAGTAACATGGACAACAGTGTCAACACAAGTCCTCCAAACCCACAAAAGGGTGGGTTTTTCCTTTTTTAAATTTTATTATGGAAATTTTAACTACCATAGAAGTCAGAAGAATGATGTATTTACTACCTGTCTTTAATAGTTGCCAACATTTGAAGGGTGTCTAAATGATAAATTATTGTGGGACTTAGTTTCTGAATTGTGGGTGAGCTTGCGAAGTGCCCTGGCCTCTGCACCCAGATCACCTCCCTGGCACAGTCCTTCACATCTGCCTGTGTTTTGTGTTCCTTTTACAGGTGGAGGTGGAGGCAGTGTCCCTGGGATCGAGAGGATGGGCCCCGGCATTGACCGCATAGGGGGTGCTGGCATGGAGCGCATGGGCGCAGGCCTGGGCCATGGCATGGATCGTGTGGGCTCCGAGATTGAGCGCATGGGCCTGGTCATGGACCGCATGGGCTCGGTTGAGCGCATGGGCTCCGGCATCGAGCGCATGGGCCCACTGGGCCTTGACCACATGGCCTCCAGCATTGAACGGATGGGCCAGACCATGGAGCGCATTGGGTCTGGCGTGGAGCGCATGGGTGCCGGCATGGGCTTTGGCCTCGAGCGCATGGCCGCACCCATAGACCGTGTGGGCCAGACCATCGAGCGCATGGGCTCTGGTGTGGAGCGGATGGGCCCTGCCATTGACCGCATGGGCTTAAGCATGGAGCGCATGGTGCCCGCAGGCATGGGGGCTGGCCTGGAGCGCATGGGCCCCGTGATGGATCGTATGGCCAGTGGCCTGGAGCGCATGGGCGCAAACAACCTGGAGCGCATGGGCCTGGAGCGAATGGGCGCCAACAGTCTCGAGCGCATAGGCCTGGAGCGCATGGGCGCCAACAGCCTGGAACGCATGGGTCCTGCCATGGGCCCGGCCCTGGGCGCTGGAATTGAGCGCATGGGCTTGGCCATGGGTGGCGGTGGCGGTGCCAGCTTTGACCGTGCCATCGAGATGGAGCGTGGCAACTTTGGAGGAACCTTCACTGGTTCTTTTGGTGGAGCTGGAGGCCATGCTCCTGGGGTGGCCCGGAAGGCCTGCCAGATATTTGTGAGAAATGTAAGTAGATCTTGAGGAACTTCAGTGATACTCAGAGGGAGGGGTGGGGGTAGAGGAAGTTGGCAGGACTGAATCATGGCAGGTTGAAGTCAGAAGTCTTGTCCTCATAAAGGAAGCTGAGTAGCATGAAAGGCCACTTTGTCACTGTCTCAGAATTTGGTGCTGGTAGGATGAGGAAGGGATGTGAGAGCTTACAACACGGTGCAGCAAGAATGAATAGTGGGTGTTGTGAGCACACTGGGCTTCTTTGACTACTAGTTGGAACAGTGGTCTAAAGAACTCTGTAATTTTCCTGATTCCTTGGCTTGAAAAGCCACTAAACATTGGCGTGACAATACAAAAGAAAAAATGGCTGTGTCTGAAGTATCTGTACCAAAGTGACTGCCTTTAGTTACTGTTAAGTGGTTCTGTGGCCTGAAGCATAGGCAGCTGTGCATCCTGCTTTCTCTGTATGGTGTTCCCACAGACAGAAAGCCACAAGGCAGTGAACTTGGTGTGTTAGTTTAGAACCTCATTCCTGACCAACTTGTTTTGTTCTTTGTTAATCATCTGTTTGAAGGTCAACCAGTTTTTCTATAGTATGTAATAGGAAGTCGTTTTTTTAATTTAGTGAGAGAAGCAGAGACAGACTCTCACATGTGCCCCAACTGGGATCCACCTGACAAGCATAGTAGGGGGCGATCCTCTGCCCATCTGGGGCTCCTGCTCAGTGGCACCCAGAGCCATTTTTTAGCACCTAAGGCGAGCCCATGGAGCCATCTTCAGTGCCCGAGGCCAACTCACTCCAGCCAATCGAGCCCTGTCTGTGGGAGAACAGAGAGAGAGAAGGGGAGGGGGTGGAGAAGCAGATAGTCACTTCTCCTGTGTGCCCTGACTGGGAATTAAAGCCATGACTGCCACATGCGGGGCTGATGCTCTACCATTGAACCAACCAGCCAGGGCTGCAATAGGAAATCTTTTTTTTTTTTTTTTTCTGAAGCTAGAAACGGGGAGGCAGTCAGACAGACTCTTGCATGTGCCCGACTGGGATCCACCCGGCACGCCCACCAGGGGGCAATGCTCTGCCCATCCGGGGCGTCGCTCTGTCGCGACCAGAGCCACTCTAGTGCCTGGGGCAGAGGCCAAGGAGCCATCCCCAGCGCCCGGGCCATCTTTTGCTCCAATGGAGCCTCGGCTACGGGAGGGGAAGAGAGAGACAGAGAGGAAGGGAGGGGTGGAGAAGCAGATGGGCGCCTCTCCTGTGTGCCCTGGCCGGGAATTTAACCCGGGACTTCCGCATGCCAGGCCGACACTCTACCACTGAGCCAACCGGCCAGGGCAGGAAATCTTTTAAGCCACTCTCTGAGACTGGAGATGTTTATGTGTTTGATTTGGTTGAGTTACTTACCAGTCTGTTCTTTTTTTTCCCCCGCAGCTCCCATTTGATTTTACATGGAAGATGCTAAAGGACAAATTCAATGAATGTGGTAAGTGTTTGAGGAAAGCTTTATACGTGCTTCCGTATGTCGTGACATCAGAAATCTTAGCTGGTTGGGGATGCATTTGAATTGATTAGTGAATTTTCCATCCTAGTCTTTTAAAATATATGTGTGTTTGCTTGCTTGTTTGTTTGTTTAGTGAGAGGTGGGGAGATAGACTCCTACATGTGCCCCATCTGGGATCCACTTGGCAACCTCCATCTGGGGCCCATGCTCGAATCAACCAAACCACTGGGAAAGAGAAGCAGATGGTTGCTTCTCATGTGTGCCCTGAGACACAGATCAGGGATCAGACCTGAGACATCCTCACTTTGGGCCGATATTCTATTCACTGAGCCAACCAGCCAGGGCCCTCCCGTCTAGTCTTAGCCACTTTCTATTACTCTAGGGGGCTGATAGGACTTGCCATTTTTCTGCCTATGCAAATATTTAAGTAGATTTTGTTGAGTTTCCTGTTATGTGTCAAACACTTTCACCTTTTTTCTCCTTTTAAACGGTTTTTGAAAGGGGGTAGCGTTATTCCATTTTACAGATGAGTCAGTTAAAGTCATGTTTCCAAGGTCATAAGGCTTCTAAGTAACAGACCTGGGGACAAGATTGCTTTCCACCACAGGAACCTACTTGGGTTGTGCCTCAAAGAGCATTCGTCCAGCAGGTCCCATGGCGGGGAGAGGTGGCCTTTGAAGGCTCTGGCTACGCAGTAGCTCATGTGTAGACAAAGCTGAGGGTCTGTGATTATGGTTTTCTGGCACACCAGACAACCATTTTGGAAAGCTCACTTGTGGCCCAAAGGTAGTTGTTTCTGGGTGAACCCCCATCTCTCACCCCCACCACTTCTGTTCTTTTAACCGTGTCAGGTGGAGACCTGGCCCTAAGCCAGAGTTTGGGTGGCTTGCTGGATTGAAACTTCCTCAGTGTTCTCATTTCCTGTTTCAGTAATGGCTCGGATTTCACAAGTGCTTGAGCCATTGCCTGCCTTCTTTGCCCTCTGTCTCTACTACTCAGTTTCCACATTGTAGTGGATATTTTGAAAAGTCAGATTGGGTCATGCAACTCCCCTGCCTCCAGATACCTGGAGATGACCCTCAGCTGACAAGGCCAAACTCATAAGCCCCTGTACAATGTGTCCCTTCCTCTTTCATCTCCTTTCTATCTCTGAACCCTTGAGTTGTAAGTGCTCCTCTCCAGATAACAGCTTTATCAGCAAGTCTTCCTCTGGTGAACTTAACTCTATTTCAAAACATTCCCATGAGAAGCCCTCTATGATGATAACCCTTTCTCAGATTTTATGACTCTAGAGTTGTAATCCCCTAGTACTGGCTACACTGTCGTGTCCTTGGCAGTCAGTCACCGAGGTGTGGAACCTTGTGTTTCTATGGCTCTTCTCCTGTGCACTTGTTTCCATGGTGCTTGACACATAACCTGGATGCTTAATCAGTACTTGAATGAATATGTGAAAACCACTTGCTAATTCTTATACAACTTATATTTGGACAGTGCGAAGCATTGTGCATCATATTGGTGATGGCCTTATAAACGTGGTGTGGTGGTATATGGAAAACAGAGCCTCTGTAAAATTGCCAATAAAGTTGGCTTCATGTAGCCCCTTTTTTCTGTTAACTGTTCTGAGTATAAAGGCCCACATTGGAAGCTGCCAGCTTATGGGGCCAGCTGGTCAGAGCATTGTCCTGTTGGCAGAAGAATGGCAGTTAGGCAGAGGGGTATGGTAGTCAGATCCCAGTGGCTGTCGTCTGGGCACTCATGTGCCAGGTGTGAGGCCACTTTCCCTTCTGATTTAGACAGCTGAAATTCACAAGTGGTTTGGACTGACGAGCCCATCCTGAGGCTGAGCTCTGATTTACCTGATGAGTTGTGGTCTCTTCTTCCCTCCCTGTACCCAGGCCACGTGCTGTATGCCGACATCAAGATGGAGAATGGGAAGTCCAAGGGGTGCGGTGTGGTTAAGTTTGAGTCACCAGAGGTGGCAGAGAGAGCCTGCCGGATGATGAATGGGATGAAGCTGAGTGGCCGAGAGATTGATGTTCGAATCGATAGAAATGCTTAAGCAGTTGCCTTTTTTAAAACATCGATACCAGACCTCTGAATTTGTATTTTTTCTTGTTAACCATTTTAATTTGTTGGCTGATATATAAAGATGTTTAAAAAATTCAGTTGCTTTTTGGGGTAATTTGAATTACTTTTTTAAATGACTGGGGTTCCATTTGACTGTTTGCATTGAGATTGCAATGTGCGCAATTTTTTTTGTAGTTGTGGCATCTTGTTGACATCAAATATGACTTTGATAATAAATACCAGTTCCTGAAAGCTGCTTGTCTTTTTGTGTGTGTTGTGGGGGCACCACCCAAGGTTTGGAGAGCAGGAGCCACTCAGTCTCCTTTATTCCTTTGAAACTGAACACCAGGAGTTTTATCCCCATTCTTCACATGGTCTTAGACAATAGGCTGAGAAGTGGTCATCCCCATTTTTCTCCGTGGACTCTGCACTTTAGGAACTAATTATTTATGGAAACTTTATCCTGAGTGTGTTTGTTTTGTTCTTTGTTTGCAAGAGGGACAGACAGGAAGGGAGAAAGATGAGAAGCATCAATTCGTAGTTGCAGCACTTTGGTTTTTCATTGATTGCTTTCTCATATGTGCGTTGATGGGGTGGGGGGCTCCAGCCAAGCCAGTTACCCCTTGCTTGAGCCAGCGACCTTGGGCTTCAAGCCAGTAACTATGGGGTCATATCTATGACCACACACTCCAGCTGGCTACCCTGCACTCAAGCTGGATGAGCCCACACTCAAGCCAGCAACCTTGGGCTTTCAAACCTGGGTCCTCAGTGTCCCAGGCTTACACTATCCAGTGCGCCACCACCTGGTCAGGCCTGAGTGGAATTTAATTCTCTTGTGCTGGTGATGGAGAACCTGGCTGTTAGCTGTCCTGGAGTCTGGGAAGTTCAAAATCAAGATGCTGGCAGATTCAGTGTCTGCTGGTGAGGGCCAGATCCTGATTCATAGACAATGCCTTCTAGCTGTAACCTCACATGGTAGAAGGGTCAGAGCTTTCTTATTTCATTTATTTATTTAGAGAGGAAGGGAAAAAGAGGGGAGGGGGAAAGGATGCCTTCATTAGTTGTTTTACTCATTCTTTGATTGCTTTCCATATGTGCCCTGACCTGGGATTGAACACACAACCTTGTCATTTCAGGATGACATTCTCAACCGAGTTAACTGGCTGGGGCCCCAAGAGCTTTCTTTTATTTTTTTAGTGAGAGACACAGAGGGACAGACAGACAGGAAGGAGAGGTAAGCATCAACTCATTGCAGCACCTTGGCTGTTCATTGATTGCTTTCTCATGTGCCTTGACCAGGGGGCTACAGCTGAGCCAGTGACCCCTTGCTCAAACCAGCAACCATCGGGTCGTGTCTGTGATCCTGACCTCAAGCCAGCAACCTCAGGGTTTCGAACCTGGGTCCTCTGCATCCCAGTCTGATGCTCTACTCACTGCACCACCGTTTGGTTGAGCCCAAAGACTTTCTTGAGCTTCTTTTATAAGGGCCCTAATAGACCTCAGTGCTTCCTAATTTGGGCATTAGGGATTTGTATGGGGGTAGGGAAAATACTCCATCCATAGCAGCTTTTCTTTGCTGAGACAGACCAAGCAGTGTGTGAGTTTCTGAGCATGTTTAGTCCTGTGGAAGTTCAGGCTAAACTTGATAACCTGGGCTTTGTCAGAACTGAGTTGTCCCACCACCATCACTGTCACCAAAATGACCTCATACATAGGTCCACTTGAGTTAGATAGCTGTTTGCGTCCTATAGGGAGGGAGCAGCAGTTGCTACTTGTTCTTTTTGCTTGTGTGGGTTGGGGTCACAGTTTTGGGTGTGTTGTTTCCCTCTACAGAGCTAGCAGCTGACAGGGATCCAGTCGCATTGACTCAAATCTAGAAGTCTAGCAGGTTACCAGTTTCCTTGTCACCTCCCTGCCACACTATTTTCCTTCCTGGTCTTTATCCCTGAAGGGTGAGAATGAGGAGGGAATAGACGCCAAAGAATGTGCCAGTCAGGAGGTGAAGAAAAGACAAGCAGCAGTGATCACTTTAAAGAGGGGCTTTATACGATCCAAGTATGTGCTCAGGTGTGAGCCTTGGCAGTTCTGTGACCTCCAACCTGGGATCCAGGATTCCTGGGTTAGTGGTTGGGCTGGCAAGTTGTCCTGGGTCCCCACACCTGCAGGCCTTATTGTTCTTTGGGAAATGGTTGGCTTTCTAGAGGGTCTGCAGAGGGGGATGGGTGACTTTGAGTGATCCCTCTCATAAACAGCAAGCAGCCCCCAGGGAAGTAGGGTGGGGAGACACTGGTTCCCACCAAATTGCCCAGAACATCTACATACCCCAGAAGCCAACGTCATCATACACCTCTGTTTCCCTGGTGGAGAGCAGAGTTGGGTCAGCAGAAGTCATCCCTGGGCCCGTTAACCACCCCGTCACCCGCCCCCCGCCCCCCCCCCCCCCCCCCCCCCAAATCACAGCAGTACTCACAGGGGCAGCAGTGCAATTCTGGGCACGTAGCCATCTGCAAAAAGAATAGGGATGGTGAGTTCTTGGCCAACAGTTCAGAGCCTGTCTCCCCAGGGCTGCTGGCCCAGCTCACTCACACTTGCCCTTGGTGTCCCGGCATAGCATCTCATCCTTGTTGGTGAATTCGATAACCTCCAGGATCTCCCCACGCCGGATCCCCAGATGCTTGCCACCCCCACGACGTGTCTTGGCATTGGGGTCGATCATCATCTTCGTCTGAATTACTATCTCCCCCTCAAACTGGAGAGGGACACGTTAGAGGCTTTGGCTGTGCCTACCCCCTACCCACCCTAGGGGTCTTGGTCCACCCAGGGCTCTTGATTAGTTTTGTGTCCACACCTTGAACTTCTTCCGGAACTCCCTCTCAGCTTTCTCGGCCTTCCGGATCTGCTTCAGGGTCTTAGGGTCTGCAGGCAGCAACTGCTGTGGGTGAGGGGTCCTCTCCTTCCTGAGCTCCTCAAGGAAGTGGATGCTTATGAGCAAAAATGTACTCCTCAGGAGTTCCTTTCTACTGTGGTCTCAGAGCTTGCCCCTCCCTGCTTTGCCCTGTTGTACCTGAGCTCAGGTTCTTGTGGCTTCCTGAGGGGTTGCTGGATAGGTAGCAGCAGTTCATCTGGGAGCAGTCAGAACACCAAATTAGGGCAGTGAGTGTCCAGCCTCTCTCGACCCTGGGGGCTTGATCTTGAGTGAGCCTTTCCTCTGTCAGTTTTCAGTACATTCTCCCATTCCAACCACATCCCCTCCCAACCCTTGCCTGCCCTACCCCTGTCCAACCTCTCCCCAGGCCCTTGTCCTGGGCTATGAGTTCTAGTAGATTGCCTTCCATTTTCTTAACTCTTACCACACGTTAGGCATGGTGGAAATTTACAGTTAATTCATTTCAACCCTCAACTTGCTGATGAGGAAATCAAGGCCCTGAAAATGCAAAGTAACCCATTCAAGGTCACCCAGGTCATAAGTGGTAGAGGCAGGATGTATTAGGACGCTTCTGAGGCCACTTTTTTTGTGTGTGACAGAGGCAGAGAGACAGAGGGACAGTAAGGGACAGACAGGAAGGGAGAGATGACAAGAATCAATTCTTTGTTGCATCTCCTTAGTTGTTGATTGCTTTCTCATATGTGCCTTGACTTGGGGGCTACAGCAGAGCGAGTGACCCCTTGCTCAAGCCAGCGACCATGGGGTCGTGTCTATGATCTCATGCTCAATCCAGTGACCCCATGCTCAAGCTGGTGAGCCCACACTCAAGCCGGCAACCTCAGGGTTTCGAACCTGGGTCCTCTGCGTCCCAGTTTGATGATGATCTATCCATTGTGATACTGCCTGCTAGTCAGGCCTGAGGCCATTTCATGTCTGGTGCCCAGAGCAGGGTGGGCAATGGAAATTATAATAAGATTTGGGTCCAAAAATGAGGCAAAAGCATTTCCTGGAGGCAAACGAAGTCAGCCTATGAGAAGGGGCTAATGGGGTGGGGTTCTTAGACAAGCCTGGTTGACGATGAACCTGGACTGTGAGGGTCTGGGAGTGAGACAGCCTTCTATGGAGAAGGCTGCTGGTCATGGGGTTGGCTTTCAGTGAGAGCCTCTTGAACAGGTGAGTGAAGGCTCCAGAACCTGCAGCCCCAGCTCTCTGCTGTCCTCTCCGAATGACTCAGAGCGTCTAGATGTTTCAGACCTGCAGGTCTATCAAGGAGCCCACTGAAGGGTATTTGCATGGTGTTCTCACCCCTTCAGACCCTGAGCCTTGCATCCAGCCTTGGTGTAATGCTCAGACGATGGTGCCATTGTAGTCCCACCCAGACTAGGGGTGGGCACCCAGCTGGGAACAGTCTTCAGAGTCCCTACAAACCCACTGCAGCACAGAGCACACAGCTGGGCACTGTACTTTGGGGTGGACTTGGTACACCCTTGGCCCAAACTTCCTGGCAGTGTGATCCTGAGCAGACCTCATAGGGAAGGCAAGTCTCCTGTGGATAGCCTGCTTAGGTTCTGGGAAAGAGATGGGCCTGGCCTCCAACTATGCAGGAAACCTCTGGAATGGAGCAGCTACTGTTCTGTGTGAAGCAGAGAGTAGGACAGACATGGAAAGGACAAAGCGGCCTTTGGGACAACCCATACTTATAGTGAATCCCACACTGTCTCAAGAAGGGAAAAATCTAGGGACTGTGAGCAGAGGTGGGGATGGGCCTGGTCTGGTTGGGGAAGGAAGAGGCGTGGGCCATGCCTACAAAGCTGCTGGAAGTGGAGTGGCCACTGGCATTCCCTTCGCATGTCCAAGTCCCCAACAATGATCCCCCAGAGCCGATCCACGGCCTCACTGGAGTGGAAGTAGGAGGGGCCATGTCAGGAAGCTCTGTGCTAACTGCTGAGGGAAGGCTGTTGCAAGCAGCTCCCTGGGGGGAAAGCTCAGGAGAAGCAGCCACAGACAGAGGCAGCTGACCTGGGTCAGGGGTGCTAGTGGGTAGAAAGAGGTAGGATCCGAAAGACACATCTGATAGAATGATCCCCCACAGGAGGCCCTTCTAAAGCCAGGGTAGAGAAGCAAACTGGAAGTAGAGGGACCTAGCCTCTGTGTAATGGCTGTGTGAGCTGGGGTAAGTCACTTCTCAGGTCCTCAAGCCTCCACACCTGTAAAATGAGCATGACATTGTCTTGTGCAGATGCAGTGCTTGTGCGGAAGCCATTTTTGTTTTCAATCGAGGTTGGCAAAGGCACTACCCCTGCTTGGGCCTGCTAGGCTAGCATCCAGGAGTAGAGAATTGGAAGAAGGGAGAGAGAAGGGTACTTTGGAACCCCAGACACTTAGAGAAAGTGCCAGGGCCACATCCTGTGTCCATCCTAATCTTTTGAGTTCTAAGCTCAAGTCTTTAGGTACTTCCAACATAATAGGTCTATGAGGGAACCTGACACCTTCTTTGTCCCCACTCTGCACCCAGGTGTAGGCTCCAAATTTGGGCCTTGTCCATGCCAAGCTTGCTTGTGCCTTTTCGCCCCTGTGTACACACCACCAAATCCTCTTGCCACTTTTTACCTGACTCTTTCACCATCCTGGGTCACCCTGCTGCCCTGGCTACATCATGCTGACTGGCTCTTGGCCTCTATTCTGACATTCACCACACACTGTTCTGCCCACCAAGAACTGGTGTGACCTTTCTAAAAGGCCCCTCCTCCCCTCTGCTTTCTCCTCTGCACTGTCAAGGAGCTGGATTGATACTTAGCCTTATACCAGCAGTGTGGCAGAAAATACCCTTGCAATATGTGTCCCAGGTGCCCAGGCTGTCCAGGTCCAGCCCCACTGCCAACAAACCTTTGCCCTTAGGGCTGGGGCTGGAATCTGTCAGCCCCACATCATCATACAGTTCGTAGATCTCCTCCGGGTCCCTGCAAAGATACCTGAAATGAGGGCCCCTTCCTGACCCATGACCCTCACCTTAACCTCCCCCCCCCACACACACACACACACACTCACTTCAGGATATCTTTGGGCGGTCGGGCCTGGAAGTGGATTCCAGAAGAGTGGGCCCTCCACAGAGCTGTGGAAAGAGAAGCCAGAGGGAAGTAGGCACACACAGCCAGGGAGCCTCTGTCCCCTTCCTGGACTGGGGTGTACTGACCCACCTGTATCTGCTGCTGAGGGTCTCTCAAAGCTCTGGACATCCTTGAGGCCTGGGGGCAGTGGGGGTTTGGCTGGAGGGGGTCCCAGGCTGCTGATTGGAGGCAGAGGCCTCCGCTGGGGTGGGTGGCCAGGTTTGAGGCCCAGCCTTGATGCTCCACCGTGAGTGAGAGCTCTTGACCTCTGCTGCCTTGCTCCAAATCCTGGGGTGAGTGGGGATCTTGGGCTGGAGCCTGTGACAGCCATGGGCAGTGAGCTCTCTGAAGCAGAGCCAGGTAGTGGGGGCTTTCTAGAGGGATCTCCAAGGAACTTCTTGGACAGAGCACTGGGCTCTGGCTGTGAGAACTTGCGGGAGGGTCCCTGGCCTTCACGTTGTGCAAACTTCCTGGGGTGTAGACTGACCTCAGGCTCTGAGGATGTCCTGGGGAGGCTGCCCAACTTGGGCTGTGGGCACTTGGAGAGTGCTTTAAATTCAGACTGCCTTGGCCTCTTGGGAAACAGACAAACCTCAGGCTCTGAGGATGTCCTGGTGAGGTCACCAAACTCAGGCTGTAGGGGCTTCTTGGGGAGGTTACTTGGCTGAGGCAAAAATGGTGGGGTCGTTTTTGGAATGGCACTGACGTCAGGTTGTGAGAAGCTGGGGTGGGGCTTACTGGGTTCAGGCTTCCAGGAGGGTGCCTGAGGCTGCTGGGGCTTTTTTGGAAGCACACTGAACTCAGTGTGTGGGGGTTTCTTTGGAAAGGTACTGAATTCAGGCTGTGAGAGCTTTGGGGTGGCCTCATTGGACTCAGGCTGCCAACACTTCCTAGGGAATGTACTGAATTTGGGTTCTGTGGGGGGCCTGGTGGGGTTGCTGAGGTCAGGCTGCAAGGGCTTCTGGGCAAGTGCCCTGGGCTCCGACTGTAAGGCCTTCTGAGGGGCCTCACTGACCTCAGGTTGCAGGGGCTTCTTGGGCAACACAGTGGCCTCAAACTGTGGGAACTTTTTGTGGAATTCACTGAATTCAGATTGGGAGAGCTTCTTGGGCAGGTCAGTGAACTCAGGCTGCGGGGGCTTCCTGGGCATTTCACTGGACTCGGGCTGTGGGGGCTTCCTGGGCACTGCACTGGACTCAGGCTGTGGGGGCTTCCTGGGCACTGCACTGAACTCAGGCTGTGGGGGCTTCCTGGGCACTGCACTGAACTCAGGCTGTGGGGGCTTCCTGGGCACTGCACTGAACTCGGGCTGCGGGGGCTTCTTTGGGAGATCAGTGAACTCGGGCTGTGGGGGCTTCCTGGGCACTGTACTGAACTCGGGCTGCGGGATCTTCTTTGGCAGATCAGTGAACTCGGGCTGTGGGGGCCTCTTTGGGAGATCAGTGAACTCAGGCTGCGGGGGCTTCTTGAGGGGTTTCTTGAACTCAAGCTTCAGGGATTTTAGAGGGAGGTTGCTGGTCTCAGACTGAGAGGCCTGGAACTTTGCTTGAAGACTTCGGAAGTCCTGATGGCTCTCCTAGGGGACATAGTCAGGCAGGGACTGGCACATACAAGTGTTGTGGAGAGATGCCATGGAGACACATGGACATGGTCAACAGACACACACCCTCTTATTCTTTCACTCCTCCTCCCCTCCCCCCATGTCTCCAGTCTCTTCTCTTCTAATTGCAAAATACATCCGGGATCCAACTATTTCTTACTGTGTGTAGCATTAACGACCAGAGGCAACCTTGGACTCCTGGACTCCTGCCAACCCTCCATCTCTGATTAGCAACCCCCACAGCAGCCAGAGGAAGCCTGTTAACCCAGAGTCCCCAACCTGCATAGTTTTTCTTTTAGTACCTGCCACCATGTATCATATTTGTCACTTATATTGTTTTTTAAATGTGTGGGCAGTGACTTGGCTCATTCACTGCTGTCATTCCAGTGCCTGGCACACAGTAGTTGCTCAGTAAATATTTGTTGAAATAAAGAACATAGAGGGCACAAGTTAGGCATATACTCAGCCAAATCCAATCTTATGGCTACAGACTCATAGATAGGTGCAGACACTCAGAGACCTGAAGGCAAACGTGGGTGCAGGGTCTCTCACAGTCCCATGCTGACAGGGACATTCACATCAACAGTGCCCATGAAAACTGGTAGGCAGGCTCCCAAGCACCGGCACAGTCAGGCACAGTGCCATCTATATAGTATGTGCAGTCTGTCCCAGGTACAGTGCCGACCATCCCGCACCACTGGTCAGACAGGAAGATGCAAAAACTAGACCAGGCCTGCTCTAATGACAAGTTTGCCAGAAGTGGCCTTGCCACAGGCCCCCAAAGCCTGGCTTCAAGTGGGATCAAGGACATTGAGGGAGGGAAAGGTCAGAGATGCATGTCTTCTCCCCCAGTTTATGTTTTCCTTTCTAGAGGAGGTGAGAAAGGATTGCAACTCCTGCTTCAAATGCCTCTGTGAAAGTCCCCCGTACCCGCTGGGTTGGCACAGGGCTGCAAGGTGACCCATAGGGCCAGAAGGTTATGCCTGGGGTGACTGGCTGGCATGGGGGCTGGCAGCGGCTGCCGGACCCACTCTGTCACCCACAGGAAGACCTTGTGCTCACCCTGGCTGTCTGTTACCAGGTTGCTCTTCATGCTGACTGAGGGGCGGGTGGGGGGGGGGGTAGGGAGTCGTCTGAGCAATCCCACCATCCCTGTTAGAGTTGCAGCTTCAGCCTGGGCCACTGGCCCCTTGGAGCTTGGACAGTCCTAGAGATGTATCCTGGCTGCTTCTACCTCTGGGACTTCGTCGTGTTAGTCATTCCTATTTCCCAGGTGGGTTTTCTCTGCCATTGTACTCTTGGAATATGCCCCCCAATTTCTACCCAGCCAGCTCTCCCAGGGCTTGGAGACTCACTCACCATGGTGGCAGGCAGGTGATGGGTCTTGGTGAGAGTGGGAACTGAGCTGGGGCTGCTGCTTTCAGGAAGTGACTGTGGCTTCTGCTCCACAGGCCCCATGGGTAGAGAGAGCAGAGGAGGAAGGAAAGGAGGCGGGGACAGCCCTGGCTTGTCCCCAGCTCCTGTCTGGCACTTCTTGAGTTCCCGACCTGTCTGCTACTGTCCCTGCATTTCATGCATTGGAGGTCAGCACATTCTTAACACAGTCACTAGTCTCTTGGTTCTGCTCTCTCCCTCACCTCAGGCCATCACGTGCCCTGCTAACCTCCAGGCCCTGGAGAGGACTTGGTGCTAGACCCTGACGACGTCCTGCAGAGGCCTGCAAAGGCCAACTTCAGCCAGACTCTCCATGGGAGGTGGGAGTTCTCAGTGGAGAAGAGGCATAGTCTGCTCTGCTCTAGGTGGGAGACCCAGGAGTCCTGCGAGTGTGATGGGTGAGGAGGCCCTTTTGTTCTGTTACCTCATCTGCCTTCCTTATTTTAACGGTTCCTTGTGGTCCACCTCCCAGCTCTGAGCAGAACTTCATTGTTGCAGGGGCAGGTAGCACATGGGGCCATAAATAGCCCACCTGGATGGCAGATATGGGGGTGGGTAGGTGGGTAGTAATATCCAAGACCTTGGCCTGGGGAGTGAGAGAGTTGGAGGACACCCCAGATTCGCAGTAGACGAGGGTGGGAGGAAAGTCAAGACAGCTGGGAGGCCAACGAAGAGAGGGGATGAAGGTTGTGGGCAAAACCAGCACAGGCAGGATGTAAGTAAGGCCCAGCCAGGTAAGATCCCGGGGTGGGGGTGGGGGGGTCAGTTCACTGGGAGAGTACAAAGCTCTGGTTCTGAGTTTGGCCATGCATTGGCATTGCTTGAGGAATTTCCAGACAAAAGCTCCTGGAGATTCTGACTTAATTGGTCTGGGTGTGTCCACCTCTACACACTTGCTAGGTGACTCTAATGTGCAGCTGAGAAGCACCTGTGCCCATCAGTCAGTCACCTGCAGTCCCCATTGTTCAAATGCAGTGTCTGCTTCCAGTGAGTGGTAGGGCCTTAGATTCTACATGCCAGGTGATGCCCATGCTGCTGCTCTAGGATCACACCTGGAGTAGCAAGCACATAAAAATTTTCAAAAAGGCCCCCTGGCCAGGTAGCTCCATTTAGTTGAAGTGTGGTCCTCATTTGCCAAGGTTGCAGGCTCAACATTCTCCCCCCCCCCCCATCAGGACAGATAAAGGAATCAACTAATGAATGCATGAGTGAGTGGAACAACACATCAATGTTTTTTTCTTCTCTCTAAAAGTAATTTTAAAAATTAAAAAAAAAAAAAAAGTTTCCAGAAGGATCCAGAAAGACACATTGAGACAGGGAAGGAGGCTTTTTGTCTTGGAGATGCATTCCCAGCAGGAGCCCTTCTGGCGACTGCCCTGCCCACAGGACCACAGGCTACAGTTGGAAATGACTGCCTGTTTGAGTGCCAACTTTAAGAGCACAACCTGAGGGTTCTGGAACCTCTGTGCCTGCGCTTGCATACGGACATGCACCCTCAGTCACATTTCTAGATGTGAGTGTGCCCCTCTGAGTGGGGTCTGGGGAAGCCAGGGATGATGAGGGGTAGGTCCTCTCGGGGTCTCCACAACCAACCACCACAGGCTGGTTACAGACTGACAGACCCAGTGTTTGCTAAGTAAGGGATGATTGGCCAAGAGCATAGATAAGCTAAAGGACATGAATGACAGCCCGTGACTTCCCAGGCTCTTAGACTGTTGGCTATGGACATCTCCAGTGCAGAACTCGGGAGTTTGGAAGGTCCCTCCCTGGCCGAGCCCATTTGGGGAAGAGCACGCAGGCTCCCCGGCACAGTCCCCAGCGGACACATGACTGCCACGCCTCTTTGTGCTTGGTACCTTGCTGGAGGCATGAAACCATGACCATGGACCTGCTGCTGCACTTGAAGCTGCAGAATCAGAAGCCGGGAGAAATAAGCGTGGCCTAGGGTTTGCCATGGGGAGTTGAGGGTGTTGGTGGGGGCTCCTTGGGGCAAGTGTGTGGAATTCTGAGGGCTAGGGAGGGGAGCGATGGGGTTCCGTTTGCGTGTGGGCACAGCCTAAGCTGGATGCTGGGGTGCGTGGTCCCTGCACAAGAGCCACCGGCAAGGCACTGGCTACCCTAATGTGGGGGTGGGGTGGAGGCAGCAGCTTGGTGCAGCCACGTGCGGTCTAAGCACACTGGGTCTGGAGGACTGCCAACATGGGCCGCCACAGGCCCCCCCCCCCCCCGAAAGCGTCAGGGGCCCAGGAGGGGGTTGCTCGGGCCTGCGTCAGAAGTCTTCACCTCCCCCTCTCCCGGTGCTGTATGAGGGTGACCGAACCGGCCCATGCCAGCCAGTGACAGACCTGGTGTCAGACAACTGCTGAGCTGTGGACCAGCACCTGGCTGGCTGCTTGGGGTGCTCAGCCAGTTTAACATGAACCTACACCGGGCAGCTGTACAAGGTGGGTGCTAACCTGGATTGGCGGGTTCCTCATTCTCCCTCAGACTGACACTCCTGGGCGCCCTCTGCTGGACGAGCTGGGACCCTAAAAGGACTCATTGGTTTGGGCATATGGGAATTGGGGTGGGGTCAGTGGGACCCTCGGTGGAGTAATAGGTTGGCCAGAGGAAGGGCAGGGGCTGTGGAAGCCTAGAAGGGACACTAAGACAGCAATGCTTCTTAGGCGAGCAGACAAAATGTTGGATATGAGTCGGGAGAGGGTGACAGAAGAGATTGTTTCTGGAGTGGGCAGGGTACCCAGGTCAGGTGGTGACCCAGCTGCCTAAGTTTCAGGGCAGTTCCCATTGGCTCCAGAGGAGTTGTGGACCCTTTGAACTCATGGGAGGGGTGGCTGTATCTATATGGATGATGGGGGAGAGTAGGGGTCTCTTTGGAAAGGTCCTGACAGACTGGGAAGTGGCATCATCCCCTGGGTTTCGGGGTGGCTGAATGAGGGACTTGATGAGGAAGGAAAACTACTGGGCGGTGGTGGACCCTGGAGATGGGCTGGGGGCCTGGGGAACCAAGACCACTAAATTCTGTCCCTGGAGATGCAGGAAAGCCTGGCACTAGGGCCAGATTTCTCAGAGGGCCTAGGGAATGTGGGAATAGGGCCTAGGGGAGAATGCCTTTGGGGCCCTGCTACCTGGGTTTTCTCATCGCTCCTAACTGCCCAGCTTCTAGGGTGGCACAGAACCAGTGAGTGGTTTGGAACTAGGCCTGGCTAGAGTGAGTCAGGGTTTGGTCAGCTTATCTTCCTAGCCTTACCTTCTCTATGTGTAAAATGGGCCTCCTGTCCCTGCCCCACCTACCCAGGTTCTTGAAAAGGTCCAGGTAGCCATTGGTTTGGTGGACAGAGGGATGTGAATCATTTGCAAACATTTCCCAAGCCCCCTCCCTCTCTCCCAGTTTCTTTAAATCCTCACAAGGACTCCAGGGGTGAATATCATACCATTTTAAGGACTATGCAGTAAGAAGGCTGAGTCCTCCTCAGGATCAGTAGGGTTCCAAGGCTTCTAGCTGAGAAGTGGGGAGCTTAGGGGGCCCTGGAGCCCCATTGCCTGACCGCCTATCTAACTCCACAGCTGGTGCTAATCCACAACCACCACAGCAGGGGCATGGAGGTTCTCCATGAGATGCTCGCTCACAGGATGTCTTGTTTCCAAGGAGGAGAAGGGAGGAGATGGCTTGTGTGGCCCTGGGAATGAGGAGGTTCAAGATAGGGCTACTAGGAGAATAGGATCTTTGTTTTCCCAAGGGAGCTATGAGGAGCCACTGAAGGGTATAGGAAGGGGAGGGACACAACCAGAAGAGACCTGTTTTCAGGGCTGTTCAGACTGGTGGAAAGGGTGGGAAGAAGTGGTTTGGGTACTCCATTAAGAGTCGAGTGTTGGCCCTGGCCGGTTGGCTCAGCAGCAGAGCATCAGCCCAGCGTGTGGAAGTCCCGGGTTTGATTCACAGTCAAGGCACACAGGAGAAGCACCCATCTGCTTCTCCACCCTTCCCCCTTTCCTTCTTCTCTGTTTCTCTCTTCCCCTCCCACAGCCAAGGCTCCATTGGAGCAAAGTTGGCCCAGGTGCTGAGGATGGCTCCATGGCCTCCACCTCAGGTGCTAGAATGGCTCCAACTGCAGTGGAGCAACGCCCCAGATGGGCCAAGCATCACCCCCTGGTGGGCATGCGGGGTGGATCCTGGTCAGGCGCATGCCGGAGTCTGTCTGTCTGCCTCCCCCTTGCTCCTCACTTTGGAAAAATACAAAAGAGTAGAGGGTTGAAGCGGGACTGGAAGGGAACAAAATGTAGAAGATAAAACCAGCCTGAAAGGCAGATGCCAATAACTTATGGGACTTCCATTCGCAGGAGGCTTGACCCATAAAGTTTTGGTGACAGCAGTGCTGAGATAGCAGTGTGGCACCAGAGTTTGAACCCTGGTCCAGGCCTGACTTCCCATGAAGGAAGGGAAGAGGAGGACCAGAATGGGGAGGGGTAAAGAGGGGTCTTTCCAAAGGTGATCTTGGTGAACTCTGCTCAGAGCTGGGGCAGGTGGAGAATCGAGGAGGATAAGGATGAGGCCTGAGTACCAGCCTGCCACTGAGTGCCCAGCTCTGGGGCTCTGGCACTGCCGGCTATCCTATCAGCTCTCTGTGAGTTAACTAATAACGGCCTCTGGACCAGCCTCTCTGCCTGTCCTCCCCATTGACTCCCAAGACTTAAGTAAATAAAACCATTAACTTCCACCACACCTGGTTTCTGGAAGTGGTGGGACAAGACAGTGGACAGCGAAGTACTGGGCTGGAGATTGGGTCCCAGTGTTCAGGTGACAGGGGAGGCAGGCTATACAGGGGGGAGTGCCCAAAACTGCTAAAGAGGCCACTGTGCATAAAGGGCCAGGGACCTAGACACAGCACAGGCCAGTTCATCGCGCCTATTTTATTTCCCCCCCATCCCATCCATATCAGGCCCGCCTAAAATTACAAAATTACCCACACCTCATGTCCCACCCACTATGCAGCAGGGTTCAGAGCGGCGAGAAAACTGGACACTCCCCCTTTGATAGCAGCAGCGACACCGTGGGTGCAAGCGGGCCCGGGTCTGGGTGGGGCAAAGGAGGAAGCAGCTGAGTCTTGGCCCCGCCCCTTGCATCGGGGAACCCGTCTTACCCACCCCCGCGCTCCCGTGGGCCTTACCCGCCCCGGCGTCAGGGCGCGGCTGCCCAGGCGCCGGGGTCGCGGGGGCGATGGGGCGGTGGTCCTCCAAGTGTAGGGTCATGGCGGGCCGCGAGGCCGTAGAGAAGGCGCACTGCATGCACGAGTAGCGGCCACGCGTGTGCTCCCACACGATGCGGCTTGGGGCCGCGTGCCCTGCGGGCAGGCGGGGACCCTGTCAGTCCCGGCACCAGACCAGAGGTCTCGTCCACCCCCGAGGACGGTGTTCGTGGACGAGGGAGTTTCAGACCTTTCCCCACTTCCCATCAGCTCGCGGGCGCTGAGGGTCTGGCCTGGTTGATTCCCTTCCCGCGGGTGTTCCCCCTGGAATTGGGGGCACTGAACTTTCCATCCCTGGAACCCCAGAGGAGCGCGAGCTTTACACGGTAACGCCGGTGCAGATGAAGGCGCGGGGGTCAGTAAATTTTAAGGCAAAATCCTGTATTTCGGGGCTGGCACTGCTGCCTCCCACCATCTCCTGGGCCCTACAGGGCGTAGAACAGAAACCCCTCCAGCCTGCCCTGGTGGTCACCTGCACGCACCTGAGGGCGCGTCAGAGCCGCCCTGGGGTCTTCTAGGACTGCCGCCTGTACCTGCGGTAAACGAGCGGGTCAAGGTCAGAAATGGGAGCAAGCCCAGCCCACCGTTATGACGGTCCTGCCACTACACTCACCTTGGCTCTTTTTCCAGACAGCGGCGCTGGAGGCCGGCAGCCCAGGCGCAGCGGCCAGGAAGGGGCGCAGGCGTGGGGGGCTTAGGCCAAAGGGCGCGGGGTTCAGGTAGGGTAGAAAAGGCCCGGTGGGGGAAGGGGCAGGGGTCGTGAAGGGCTCGAGCAGCGGGAACTGCAGGCCTGGCACCGACGCAGGGTCGGACTCCACGGGGCGCTCGGGCACCGACGGTTCCTTGTCGAGGGCACTGGGTGGCGGCGGGGCTGGGCTCTGCGCATGCTCGGCGCAAACATGCAGATGCTTGAAGAGCGAGCGGTGCGTGCGGAAGCGCAGGAGGCAGTTCTCACACCTGGGGGCAGGCACAGGGCTGGGCTGGGTCTCCTGGGGCACTAGGGAGAGGCCTATCGAGAGCTTGTTAAGGGAGCTCGTTTCCAAATCACAGATCCCCCACCTGCGGGGGTAGAAGCTTGCTCTAAGCGCCCCCCTACTGCGGCCGCGACCCTTCCAGATCTCTCCGGGTCAAAGCCCTGGGAAAACGCAGAAGAGGTCTCAATTTTGACTTAGGTGACCACCTTTCCTCTAGGAAAGCAAGGAGAGACCGGATGGAGACATACCTACTTGGCCCTATCTCTTCCAGGTCCCCGGGATTCGCTCCTTGTAACAGTGTCTCTAAGGCAGGCAAGGGCAGGGCTTGCCCGAGGCTACACCCACTTCCAGAACCCCAACCCCACCCTAGCCCCCCGACTAGGAAGTGGAAAGCCCTTTACCCCAGGTAATGACTACCAAAACCAGGAGCAGGAGGAACTGACTGGGGCCTAGTGACCGAGGACCAAAGGAGTTTAGGGTGGTCAAGGTCTCACTTGAAGTAGCGATTGGGTTTGTAGTGCAGCTTGCCATGGGCTACCAGTTCCTGCATGCTGGGAAAGGTCTCGGTGCAGCTCAGGGCGGAACAGCGGAAGAGCTTGCCTGGCAGGGCAGAGATGGAGGATGGTGGGATGGGGTGGCCATGGGTCAGCCTGGGAACTCTGCCTGCCTCCCACCACCTACCCTGGTCCTACCTTCCAGGGACTGTGTGGGTGGGCAGTGGGTACGCAGATGTTGTGCCAAATCACGAACGCTTGGGAAACTGAGGCAGCAGCCAGGGCTGGAGCAGGGTATCCGCTTTCCTGTAGGATGTACACAGCGGTCATTCATTCCTCCCCCAACTGTGCTGTCCAGGGCTATGCCCCAGAGAGGCCCCTATGGTTTCCTACTAGGGTTTTTACCTCCTCTATCAGACCAAGCTGCCAGAGGGCAGGGGCTGAGTTGGTCTGGCTCATCACTGTAGCCACAGCCTGGTACTTGTGTGGTACTCAGTAAATGGGGATTCTCTCTAGATACCCCCAAGTATGGAGATACTCTTCACTCCTATTATTACAGGGCCTGTGACCCCACTGAAGGCCCTATCACAGGTCACCTGGTGGTGGGCGTCGCCTGGGAGGCCGCAGGTCCTCACTGGTCCTGGAGACTGTGCTGCTCGGGCCAAGGTTGGGTCCAGGGCCAGGCTGGCCACTGTCTGGGGCTGAGGAGGCACCCTGCTGGGCCCCTCCAGGCCCTCCACGTTCCCTCACCGGGGGTGTGGCTGCCTGGTGAGGACTTGATTCCTCTCCCATGGAGAAGGAGGTGGCTGCAGCAGCCACACCCTGGGACACTTCCTTGTGGGTCTCACTGGAGCTGGGCTCTGCAGCGGCCAGCATGGCTGGGGTGGGCCCAGAGGGTTCCTCCTCCTGGTGGAAGAAAGAGGTGGGGAGAACCCCTCTAGGCCCACGGTCTGCTGGGGCCAGCCAGGGGACCCACCCCCACAAGACCGTTGTACATTGCAGAAGCAGCTAATGCTCCCCAGACAATAAATACCCAGTCAACTCCCACCCTAAGGCGTTACCATTAAGGGAGGGCAGGGGATGAGGGCAGACTGAGTTCCTGTCTCGTCTCCATCCCCAGGCAGGGGGCTAGCTGGGAAGTATTCCAAAAGCAGAAGGCGACATCAGTCAGAAATTGCTCTTATCAAAGCAGCATCCCTTCCTCCCCAACTTGGGTAGGTGGGAGGTGCCTTACCCGGCAGGGGCGTGGCCTAAAGGGAATGGGAGGGACAAAGGCTATGAAGGTGGGCCTCTCAGCAGGGCGGGGCTAGAAAGATGCAGGTGGAGCCGGAGGTGGCCAAGTGGATTGTTTAAGGACGTCGATATATATGCCCTCCGGGCTGGAGCTGTGCAACGAACTTGGAGGTGTTGGGGGCCCCGTAATATAGAGATCAGGGGCGGAGCCCGAGACTTGTGGGCGTGGTCCAGGTAAAGTCAGGCCCGGAAGTAGGGAGTAGGACGCTCGCGGAGTGACCATTAGCGGCGGGGCGAGTGTCCGGATGTCAGGGCGGGGTTGGTCGGAGGATGTGTACGCGACAGGACCGCTCCCCGCCAGTCCCCGCTGGCTCGCCGTGCCCGCGTCCCCGGCGCCGCGCTCACCATCCTCGGCTCAGCTAGGCCTCTTGTTTCCACAGCTCCTGCGGCTCCGGCTGAGGCTGCAGCGACTCCCTGGGTGGCTGCAGGATCACACTCACAACGGCGCCATTTTCTGCCACCCGGCTCTCGCGAGAGCACGGGCGGGACCTGCGCACGGCGCTCCGTGCGGGGGTGGGGCCTGAAATCTGGGGTCCTCGACCGACTCATGGGGCGGTCTTGCAAGCCAAGGCCGGTTTTAACAGTTTTAACAGTTTGTGCGCTGAGAGCAGAGTCTACGAATGGGCATCTTTATCCCCTTCCGTCCCGTTACCAGCCCTCGAAAGGCTATAAACAGGCTTCTCCTTTTTGAAGAGGTGTTTAGTAGGCATCCTTTTTGGAAGGGAATTGGCACTAGTGGTTAAAAATTTCAGTACACTGGCCTGACCTATGGTGGCGCAGTGGATGGGGTGTCGACCTGGAAATGCTGAGGTCGCCGGTTCGAGGCCCTGGGTTGCCTGGTCAAGGCACATGTGGGAGTTGATGCTTCCAGCTCCTCCCCCCTGTCTCTCTCTCCTCTCTCTGTCGCTCTCTCTCCTCTCTAAAATGAATAAATAAAATAAATAAAAAAAAAATATTAAAAAAAAAATTTCAGTACACTGAGTTGGAGTGGGTCCATTGTGATAATAACTAAGGGCGGGGAAGCAAGTTGTCAGGAGAGGTGTTTCTAGGAGCATGGCACTGGTTGTACCAGAGTGGAATGAGTGACCTATCACAGTGGTTTTCAACCTTTTTGCACGTGGGGACTGGTGAAAATAGAATTATTTCAGGGACCACAAAAGCAGAAATCACCCTTAGCATAAGCTAATTCAACTAGATCTCTTGACTAGATCATTGGGTTAATAATATTCATACAATAATATTCATATAGTAAACTAAGATCATTGGGTTTATAATATTCATACAACAGGATGGTTACTTTTCGTGGACCAGCACAAAATTTCTGGTGGACCAGTGGTTGAAAAACACTGACCTAGCCTGACCTGTGGTGGCTCAGTGGGATAAAGTGTTGACCTGGAACACTGAGGTCTCCGGTTCGAAACCCTGGGCTTGCCTGGTCAAGGCACATATGGGAGTTGATGCTTCCTGCTCCTCTTCCACCTCTCTCTCTCTCTCTCTCTCTCTCTCTCTCTTCTCTCTAAAATTAATAAAGTCTTTAAAAAAAAAAACCGAAAAAAAAGAAAACCACTGACCTATTGTGCTGGATTCTGGGGACTCAGAGATGAACAGTACCAAGTAACTAACATCCCTGGCCTCAGAGGCTGCTTACTTTTTTTTTTTTTTTTAAAGAGACAGAGAGAGAGAGAGAGAGAGAGAGATAGGGACAGACAGACAAGAACAGAGAGAGATGATAAGAAGCATCAATCATCAGTTTTTCATTGTGACACCTTAGTTGTTCATTGATTGCTTTCTCATATGTGCCTTGACCGTGGGCCTTCAGCAGACCAAGTAACCCTTTGCTCGAGCCAGCGACCTTGGGTCCAACATGGTGAGCTTTGCTCAAACCAGCTGAGCCCGTGCTCAAGCTGGCTACCTCGGGGTCTCGAACCTGGGTCCTCCACATCCCAGTCCACTGCGCCACCGCCTGGGCAGGCTAAAGTTAGAACTTAACTAGTCAGATGAAAATAGTAGACAAACATAATTTTACTAAACAATAGGCCATTAAGTAAAGCAGAGTTATTAATCAATAGTGACCCTTTAGAAGCCTGCATAAGGCTGATGCCAATATTGTTGTTGCTCAAGATATTGTGTACTTAGAATGGCTTACCACCTGATTTATAGCTTAAAGAAATGTACTAACCTCTTCCTGGAATATTTGTCCATATTAAAGCAAAAATAACTATTAATCAATGTATTCTACATACCATTTGATTATAACTTAGTGTATAAAAATAAAGCTATACTAGTCATTGGCAGAGATGCCTGGCAGATGAACTGAAGAGTTTGGCTCTCTCACTCATTTCTCGCCGATGCCATCCATTCCTTTGGGGACCCCTGGACCAGCTGGAGTGGGACTCTGGCAAACGGTGGAAGGGAAGTAAAAGTAAAGAGAGACAAATATACAGTGATAGAAAATGATTTAACCTTGGGTGATAGGCACAGAATGCAATCAACAGTTTAAATGCTATGGAAATGTTTACCTGAAACCTATATACTCTTATTAATCAATGTCACCCCATTAAACTTAATTTCTTTTTTTTTTCTTTTTAGCAAGAGAGATGGATGGACAGATAGGGACAAACAGGAAGGGAGGGAGATGAAAAGCATCAGCTCACAGTTGCAGCACCTTAGTTGTTCATTGATTGCTTTCTCATATGTGCCTTGATGAGAAAGGCTGCAGCCTAGCCAGTGACCCCTTGCTCAAGCCAGCGGCCTTTGGGCTCAAGCCAGTGACCTTGGGGCTTCAAATCTGGTCCTCAACGTCCCAGGCTGACGCTCTATCCACTGCGCCACCATCTGGTCAGGCAACTTAATTTCTAAATTTTGAAAATTTCAAAAAAATTGGGGAGGGGATAGGGATTTCTCAGGGAGGGAGAGACAGGTTTTTCATGCTTGTGCAATTTGAATTTAAAAATGTTTCTTTTGATTATCTTTAATGAGTTAAAAACTTAAAAAAACAGCTTGTTTTCATGCAGCTTGGAAAGCTGTATTTGTATGTGTGCAGGGGAGATTGATGCAGCCTGGGAAAGGGTGAGGCCTCAGAAAGGACAGAGACCTAAAGAAGTTAAAGGAGGGACTGGACTTAAGAAATTTTGTAAGTCAACAGGATGTGGGCTGCATGGGTGGGGCCAAGATGACAGGTTTGCAGATGCTGTAACCTAGATGTGAGAAGCTATTAGAATATGTTAAACCCACTCCCTTCTCCATACCCAGCACCCCACCCAAACTGCATTCGTCCATCCCATCCAGAAGACCCTATTTCCTGCATATGTGGTGCCTGCCACAGTGGTAATGGGGAACGTGGTACGTGGCTGTACACCAAAGTGCTGGGAGTGGCGGCGGGGGACATCTGCAGGGTGAATCCAGTGAGACAAAGCGCTGGTTTCCTCTTCAGCACCAGGAAATGCCCAGCTGAAGTCAGTGGCTCATGTGGGTTGTCCTCCCCTCCTTGTCTGTCTCATCTAAGTCTTACAGTGAGAGATGTACACAATGGTGGTGGGCAGAGTGAGAAAATCAGAGATGAAAGGAACCAGGGATATCAAGGGACTGGCTAAATGCTTTTGTATAACAATTGACTAATAAAAGGCAGTTGAGATCCAGTTGCAACGTTGGGATTTCTTTTCCCCTGCCTGTTGTTGTGAGTTGGGGGTGCAGAGAGAGAGATCAGCAGATGAAATGTCAGTGAACTAGCAAAGGACCACTGCTTGCTTAGGCAAATGGTGCTGAGTTCGCGCTGTGTCCTATTTTTATTCACAAGATTTCAAAAAGCTTGTTTACTTAGAAATTGGCATAGCATCAAGCATAACCTTTACTTAAAGATACATAGAATACATCTGCATGTTATAATAACAATACAATATCAAAAGGCATTATCTGCTATTGCTTCTATGGTCCCCACAACAGTCCTTTCTTTATCTCAAGGAATGGCCATGAAGGGAGCAGTAAAATCTTATGAGAATGTTTTACTGAGAAGAGAGTCTAGCACCCTCTTTCGGTCACATAGACTTGTTTCAGTGACTCACCTTCGAATCACAAAACAATTCTCTTGGCAAAACATTCTTTTCTTGTTAACTGTGCTCCCACCCAAGGTCATGCAGTGGGTTATTCCACTACACCTGCCACACTCAGTTTCCTCAGGTAGGTACAGAAGAGAGAGGATATGGATCCAGCAAAAGGCTCAGCTGGCCAGTCAGTCCCTGTCCCTCGTCTGGCTCAGTCTTGACCCCACCAGTTTCCCACACTGGCTGCTCTTTGAGGGGCTAAGCACAGAGGAGGTGTCATCTGAAAAGCCAGGATCCTTAGGCTCAGACCATGACAAGACTCCCAGGTGGTTCCAGCTGCACCTGCATGGAGTTCTCAAAGGCTCAGACTTCAGCATGGGTTTGGAGACAGCTGGGGGGAGCAGTAGCCAGACTGACCCCTTTACCTGTGACCATAAATGCAGAAAACCAGGGCCCTCGAATGTCAGAACTGGTCTGGACCCCAGGTGAGTGATGGCTAAGAAGGCACAGATATGAGGTGGGAAGCAGGGACCATGGGCGGCCCAGGTGGATTGTGGGGGGCCATGAGGGACCTGCCTCCTTCCTCAGGGTCCAGTCAGGTCCCAGATGGGTTTGGGGGCTGCAGATTCAAATCTAACAAGATCAACTGGACCATTTTCTACAGGAAATCTGGGATGCAGCTTCTGGAAGCTGGCAATTGGACAAACAAGCTTTTTAAGGCTTGGCTCTATGAAATCTTGGGCAAGCACCTCAACCTCTGGCCTTCATTTTTTTCCATCGTAAAATGGTGCATTTGCTGAAGGTTCTGAGAAGTTTGGCACTCAGTCAGTTCATACTTCTACCTGGCAAATATTTATTGCCTCACTGAAGGAGGGAGCTCACCCTAGTCAAGGCCTCCCAACTTTGCCCTGTGCTCTGCTGATAGAATAGGACTCATTTCATACTCACAAGGCAGTTGGAAGGTAGGCTTTGCTGTAAGCCCTGTGTGACACAGGAGGAAATGGGTGTGACACAGAGGAGGTCAGGGCTTAGGAGTGGCTGCAGTGGTGACCCTCAGACCCACCCACGGCCTGCGCTGGGCTGGAGGCCACAGGACTGGACCTTCTGGCTAATGTGGCCAAGGGAAATGAGACCCTTGCCAGCAGGGTCTGGTTCCCTGGCAGGCGGGACAGAGTCCTGGGTCCCCTGCTCAGATCTTCTCCACATAGTTTCCGGGGAAGAGACCCTCCTGGCCATGCAGCCGGCCTTTCCACCAGCCAGAGGGATCTGTGGGAGAGAAGAGAGCGTGTGAGGCATGGCCCAACCCTCCACAGAGAAAACCTTCATGCTGACTCTGTCTGTCTTACTCATTTCCACTGGCCTGGCATAAGGTAGGGTTTGAAAAGAGAGTGACAGATGGAAGGGAGGGAGGGATGCACACATGGTCTTTCCTTATCACTGGCTTACATGTAATTTTCTAGGCCTTTTGCTTGTATTCTTCTCTCATCATCTCCTCCCACATGCCCTCCTCTCAGTCCCCATGGTGGACCCAGAATGACCTTCATGGGGCTTCCCCACTCACTTGCAGAGGGTACTGTTGAGTTCCAGGCCCCTCTTGGGGAAGCCCAGGGGACTACAGTAGGAGATGGCCTGGGCCATCCAGACATGGTCCATTTCCTACTTACAAAGGGTCTCTGAGGTTCTGCTACTGTATCAGCCCTGTTTGACAGGTAACAAAAATGGGGCTGGGGTTCTAGGTGTGATGCAGTGAGGCCAGGTTCCCAAATAGCTTAGCTAAGGCCTCTACTTTATGCAACCACTGGCACTGAAGAGGGTATCTGGCTGAGTGTGGGAGCTAGATGGACACTTCTGCTATGTGTTAATGGGGGCTGCCTGGCTGTATCAGGGTTCTGACTCCTCCCACCTTTGTCCCTGCATACACACCTTCTGTGAGGATCTCAATGACCTCATTCACATTGAAGCTCAGCTCATCCACATCTTGGCCCACGTACTGGTACAGTGCCCGGCACCGCGGGCCATGTGCCCGTGGCTGGGGCTTGGGTCGTCCCACACCGGGCACTGGCCGCTGCCCCACACTGCGCTTTCTCTGCATGCTGTGGGCACAGGGAGCATTCATCACAGCCCTAGATAACTCCCCCACTGCCTACTCACCTCCTGGGTTTGCCCTCCTACCCCACCTACCCGGCCATGCCCTGGTCAGGCACGTTGAGGAATTCTGTATTGTGCTCTGATGGGGGCCGTGCTCGATGGCATTTGCTGGCCCTCAGGGCTGAGGCTGGAGGGCCTCGAGGAGGCCGCTGAGAGCCTCCTCCAGATGTGATATCCAGGGAAAAGGGCCCCCCTCTGGCAGAGGGGGGCACCCCATTGCGGTCCATACCTGTGGTGGGAGCAAGGATAGAGGCATTTATTAGGGTGCTGCAAGGAGTATCTGGGGAGGATTTGACTCCAAGTTCCCAGTCTGAGGGAAGAGGCAGCCACACTCTCAATCCAGTATGGTGACTGAGTCAGAAGGAGGGACCCAGGGGCTAGAGGGGTTCTGCAGGGGTAAGATTTCTTCCCACCCCCTTTTGTGGTTGGGTCATGGAGGATGAATAGGAGCTCAAGTGTGATAGGAATTTGGGAGACAGGTAGACCAAACAGCCTCAGCAAAGGCCTGGAGGTAAGAGCAAATCTGGGTCCTGGCAGGGTAGTTTCAGTTGGTTAGAGCCTTGTTGCAAGACACCAAGTGGCAGGTTCAATCCCCATTCAGGGCACATAAAAGAATCAAACAATGAATGCATAACAAATAAAACAACAAATCGATGTTTCTCTCTCAACTCAATTTAAAAAAATAACAAATTTGGTAAATTGTCAAAATAAGAGATGGCTTGCATGACAGGAATGTAAGAAAAGAGGTCAGTGATTAGAGCAGGGGTCAGATTCTGCAGGGCTTTGAATACCAAACTCAGCTTAGCCTTTATTATTTGGCAGATGGGGAGCTGTGGAGAGTTCTGGACAAGGAAGAAGAGAGCTGTCAACTTTGCTTGTTAGATCTTGCTTACAGGAAGTCTGGCTTAGGTCACAAGCCCACAAAAGGCAAGGAAAGACACTTAATGGGAGGCGTCTCCTTACCGCCGGGGGGCCGAAAGGCTGCCCGGGAAGGGGCCTGGGCCGACCTTCGAGATGTTCCCTGGGCCATTCCTTTCCGTGAAGGCTCTGAAAAGGAAAGGGGGAAGGATATAAGGTATTGAGTGGTGGCTAGCGTAGGCCAGGATCTTGGCCCCCTCCACAAGTCCTGTCCATTCTGACTCCGCCTCAAGTCCCGCCCTAGGCTCACTGGCTTTGCCCAGGATTGACCCCTCTCTTCCAGGACCCACCTCTCCCTGGCTCCTTGGGCCCGCCCACCCAGGCCTCTCCCCCATCCTAGCCCACTCACAGGTTGCCTCTCTAGCCACGCCTTCTCCGCATTTCTCTCCCCAGTATTGGTCGCCTTTCTCTAGACCCTCCCTCCATGGCCCTCACCCCCTTTCGACCAGCCTCACTGGCTCCGCCCTTTCAGTCTTTATTGGTCCCTTGCAGCCACTTTGGCTCCGCCCCTCCCCCTCCCCCGCTTCTACGCAGACTCACTGGAGCTCTTGGGCAGCCCGTCACCCACGCTGACTGTGAGGGACCGGCCGCCAGCCTTGAGAACCGCCATGTCACCGGATCCACGTGAGAAAGTGACGCTACGGGTGCTACCTCCACCCCAGCCCTCCTTCTTCACCCGGAACTGTAGTCTGCGGGAAGAGGAGGAAGCTGTGCAGGTGTAGCCTCCTAAGCAGGAGGTTGCCTCCCTACCCTGTCCTTGCCCGGCCGGACACCGGTGGGTGGCGAAGCAGTTAGGCAGGCACGTGGGGTGAGAGTGGGGGTGCTGTGCCTAGACTAGCTCGAGGATGGTGGTTGAGTGGGGAGGGGCGTACGTGTCGCTGAAGGTGAGGGGCAGGGGCCTCCGCGCTGTCTCCTCGAAGCGCTTGCACAGGAGGCTGACGAACTCGGTCTTGAAGATGCTTTCCAGGAAGCTGTCTGCCGCGGCTTCTTGGAGGATGAAGAAGTCGTCCTGCCGCGTGCTGGGTGAGAGGCAGGGGAAAAGGCAGGTGATAGTGACAGGTGAAGGTGTCAGAAGGATTGACATGGGAGATGGCAACCGGGGAGGGTAAGGTAAGTGGCAAGTGAGTTACACAGGTGGGGAGAATTGGGGAAGCGGCAAAGAGCTGGAAAAGGTGGTAACAAGAAAGGGCCAGGTAAGGAGGCAGGTGAGGGTGTTGTTGGCAAATAAGGATCATGAGTGTGGGGGCAAATGAAGGTAACAGGTAAGACCAAGAGCGAGTTAGATGTATAACAGCAGGTAAGATGATCAGGGTTACAGATGAGGTAACAAGTATGAGGACAGCTGAGGATGACAAGGGAGCAGATGAGGGTGACTGTGGGGCACGTGGGCACCTGGCCTCACCTGAGGGAAACTCCCTGCAGGGCCTGGATCTCCAGCTTCTTCTTTAGGACTTCACGCACCTGGCCCTTCTCTGGTCCCTTCTTCACCTTCTCCCGCCCAATCATATAAACACATCTGGGCGTCAGGATCAAGTCCCTTTTGATGGGCTGTGAGGATGCAGTACCAGAGAGGCTGATGGCAGGGGCCCTGGGCATGAGGGTCAATTCCAGGCAGAGGGGTTGGCTGGCAAGTCAGGGGAGGGTGTCCCTCCATGTGAAGGCATATGAGTGGTTATATTATGTACGAAATAAGCAGTTAAGTAAGGGTATATTAACTAGAAGGAGGTGTCTGGGCCAGTGACAGGTACAGGATAGGTGAAGGTATACCTGCTGGACATGGGTGTCCAGGCCAGGTGTGAGTACCTGGGCCGGATAAAAGTGTGTAATTGACAGGTCTGTCTAGATTGGGTGAGGGTGTGTGTACCTAATGGATAGATGTGTCCAGGATAAGTGAGGGTGGCCCTGTAGTCAGGGCTTTCTGAATGAAATGAGTGTGTAATTGTGGAAAGATATGTCTGGCCTGGTGATGATACATCTGATGGACAGGTGTATTTTGATTACATAAGGGTATATTTAATAGATGTTATCTACATTAGTTGAGCAATACCTATGGACAGATGAGGGCATACCTGTGATGGACAGGTGTATCTAGTCTAGGAGGTGAATATATACCTGAGGGTGTACCTCTGATAAGGGTGCCAGGCTGGAGCCAGGGTTCTGGACATATCCATTTGCCAGTGTCTCACCTTGAAGCGGCGGTCGTACTTGGTGACCAAGTCAGCAAAGTCCACGCGCTCCCTCTTGCCCAGGAACTGACGCAGTTCTGGCCGCTCCTCCAGTCCCAGGTAGTCCCCAACAAAGTTCCGATTGATGCTATTTCGTCTCCGCTCCTTCTTGTTCAGCAGTATGTTGGAAGCTGTGGTAAAACAGGGTCATGGGCAGAGGTTGTTGCCTGGCTTTTCCAGGTCCATCTGTCTCAGCCCTGAGCCTCCTGCCTGCAGCCTCTCACCTTCCTCCCGCATCTCCTCGTACTTCCGGATTGCCACGTGACGCCGCCAGGCCTTCTGGATGGTGCGGGCAAAGCCATCAAACTTGCGCTCTCGCATCTCCTCCAGAAGGAAGAGCTGAGAGAGAGGGACTGGTGGTGGGTCCTGGTGTCTTCCCAGAGCCACAGTTTACATTTTTCCCCAAGCCCACCCCACCCCACCTACATACTCTTGCTCAGAGGTACCTGCACCAATGCTGTCACACTATGGTCAAAAATTTCTTTCTTCAACTGACATGACCCATGATTCCCTCCAAATATGTGGCACAATCCTGCATTACAACTGGATTGTCTAGTGCAGGGGTCGGGAAACTTTTTGGCTGAGAGAGCCATGAACGCCACATATTTTAAAATGTAATACCGTGAGAGCCATACAATGACCCATGTACGTTATGCATTATCCAATAAAAATTTGGTCGTGTCCCAGAGGACAGCTGTGATTGGCTCCAGCCACCTGCAACCATGAACATGAGCAGCAGGAAATGAATGGATTGTAATACATGAGAATGTTTTATATTTTTAATGTTACTATTTTTTTAATTAAAGATTTGTCTTGCGAGCCAGATGCAGCCATCAAAAGAGCCACATCTGGCTCGCGAGTCATAGGTTCCCAACCCCTGGTCTAGTGGGTTCAAATCCCAGCTCTCCCTATCGTAGCTGTGTGGTCCTGCCAGAAATGGTATAACATCAGTTTCTCACACTGCTCATGAAGCTGTGCCATGTCTTTCATGTGAGGTGTATCCCTGCTTCAGAGATGTTGGAAATGTGAATCAATGTGGATTTTACAAAAACAACTAGAAACTGTAAACATGAACGTCTGATGTATGGGGCTGGTCAGGGCACATACACAAACTGTGATATTTCTGTCTCTCTCCCTCTCTTCCTTCCTCTAAAATCAATAAATATTTTTTTTGTGTGTGTGTGTGTGTATTTTTCTGAAGTTGGAAACGGGGAGGCAATCAGACAGACTCCCACATGCGCCCGACCGGGATCCACCTGGCATCGCCCCTGGTGGGCATGCTGGGTAGATCCTGGTCGGGTACATGCGGGAGTCTGACTGTCTCCCTGCTTCTAACTTCAGGAAAAAAAAAAGCTATATCTTGGCCTGACTAAGCAGTGGCGCAGTGGATAGAGCGGTAACTTGGACGCAGAGGAGCCAGGTTTGAAATCCCAAGGTTGCTGGCTTGAGCACGGGGTTGCCAGCTTGAGCATGGGATCATAGACATGACCCCATGGTCGCTGGCTTGAGCAAGGGGTCACTCACTCTGCTGGAGCCCCCCAGTCAAGGCACATATGAGAAAGCAATCAATGAACAACTAAGGAGCTGCAATGAGGAATTGATGCTTCTCATCTCCCTCCCTGTCTATCTGTCCCTCTCGCTGTCTGTCTCTGACACACACACACACACTCTCTCACTCACACACACAGAGCTATATCTTGAAGGATTTTTATAGCTCTGGCTGTTTGTAACTATTTATAAAAGGTAGGGAGTCTTTGCACCAGGAAGAAAAAAACCAACATTGCAGTTTCATATGTTGCAGGCAATCAAGTGATTTACATATGTATTCTTTTGTTCCTCTAATACCCTATGGTTGGGTCTGTGGGCAAAGTGTGTTTGAGTAATGCCTCATATAGATTGTCTAAATAGCATGTAAGTGCATTCTGTGGTTTCTAAGGGGGAAAGGTATGAATAAGGGGAGACCAGCCTGTAAAACTGGGAGTAAGCCAGTCAAACAGGAACGCTCTTCCCCTTAGCTCTTCAGGAAATATGGGACAAGTGTCCCTAACCTCATGATTTCTGCTCAGTAAAGAGAATTTTTTTCAATTTGAGAAAAGGACCTTTTTTTTTTTTTTTTTTTAGTGGGGGGGTGGTGGGACAGACAGGAAGGGAGAGAGATGAGAATCATCCTAAATCCAATATGACTGGTGTCCTTATAAGAAGAGGGGAATTTGGGCCCTGGCCAGGTAGCTCAGTTGGTTAGAGTGTTGTCCCAATACACCAAAGTTGCAGGTTTGATTCCCAGTCAAAGCACATACAAGAATCAACCAATGTGCCTGACCAGGCGGTGGCGCAGTGTATAGAGTGTCAGACTGGGATGCGGAGGACCCAGGTTTGAGACCCCCGAGGTAGCCAGCTTGAGCGCGGGCTCATCTGGTTTGACCTTGGACCCAAGGTCGCTGGCTTGAGAAAGGGGTCACTCGGTCTACTGTAGCCCTCCAGTCAAGGCACATATGAGAAAGCAATCAATGAACAACTAAGGTGTTGCAATGAAAAACTAATGATGCTTCTCATCTCTCTCCGTTCCAGTCTGTCTATCCCTCTCTCTGACTCTCACTCTGTCTCTGTAAAAAAAAAAAAAAAAAAAAAAAAAAAAATACACCAATGGGCCCTGGCTATTTGGCCCAGTGGTAGAGTGTCTGCTTGGTGTGGATGTCTCAGGTTTGATTCCTGGTCAGGGAACACAAGGAGAAGCGACCATCTGCTTTTCCACCTCTCCTCCCTCTTCTCTCTCTGTCTCTGTCTCTCTCTCTTCCCCTCCAGCAACCATGGCTCGAGTGATTCTAACACATTGGCTCTGGTGCTAAGGATGGCTCTGTGGAGCCTCTACCTCAGGTGCTAAAAATAGCTCAGTGGTGAGCATGGGCCCAGATGGGCAGAGTATCAGCCCCAGGTTGGGGTTGCCAGGTGAATCCCAGTCAGGGTACATACAGGAGTCTGTCTCTTTATCTCCCCTCCTCTCACTTGGAAAAAGAAGAAAAAAGAAATAATCAACCAATGAGTGAATAAATAAATGGATCAAAAAATTAATGTTTCTCTCTCAAATCAAACTTTTTTTTAAAAGGGGAATGGGGACACAGACAAGGCCATGTGATGACAGGCAGAGATTGCAGTGATGCACCTCTAAACCTAGGCACACCAAGGATGGCTGTCAACCACTAAAAGTTAGGGAGAGGTAAGGAAGAATTCTTTCCTGGGATCCTCAGAAGAAGCATGGCCCTGTGACACCTTGATTTTGGATTTCTAGCCTCTGATATGTGAGCAAATAAGTTCCTGTTGGGTTAAACCACCCAGGTTGTGGTGCTCAGTTACAGCAGCCATGGGAATACACCTGGGATGATGGGCAGTAAAGGCCAACAGATGTATAACATGTCCGAGGATATACTGTGTCCATGTTTACAAGAAGCAATCCAATTCAGGGGAGAGTAACAGCACCCTGTAGGACTGGGGTGAAGATTAGACAGAACAGGAAGTCCACTGCACAGTGCCTGGCACATAGTAGGGGATTAGAAATACCTAAATTAGCAGGACAGTCCTTGGTGGCCAGGAAGAAGGTAGAGAAACACATGGCCACTTGTGTCAGAATCATCTCAACATAAGTGCATTTGTGGTTGAGAGAGGCTCCAACTTCATTAGGTTCATTTATTTCCTTGATACTTTTTGTATATAGCACAGTTAAACTTTTCTTGTTTTTTTTTTCCTGTTTTTATTTTATTATTTTCATTGGGATCACTTTTATTTCCTGTGCAAATTCTCAGTTCTTTTTTTGATTATACAAATTTCCTACCAAAAATTTACCTTTGTGAATTTCATCATTCACACTGCAGTCTCAAAATGTACAGACTGCAATTCTTGTCTAAATTTGATTTTAACCTCTAGTCTTAGCCAGTGCTAGCTTTATTTTGTCTATTTTTTCCAGTGTCATGATTATCTCTTTCAGAGTCAGATTTTAGTCCACCAGTAACCAGCAAGATGGAGTCTCTCTCCTGTTCATTCTATTTTTCTTCCCCTCCCTCTTTCCATTTTTTCTTTTCTGTTACAAATTGAATTGTTGTAAGTGAAGTTTTAGCCAGGGATATTTTTGGTTTGTGATCAGATTCTATTAGTAACAGTATCTACTTTGATCAGCATGGGAGTTTTGCCCTGCTCCATTTCCGACCTGGGCCGGTTCACCCCTCCTTAGGCAACCTGGTGGTCCCCCGCTCCCGGGAGGTCACCATATTGATATTGATGCCGAACTTAGTGTGGACACCTGATTGGTATAGCGCACTACAGCCCAGAACTCCTGGGCTCAAGCGATCCTCCAGCCTCAGCCCCCCGAGTAGCTGGGACTACAGGCACGGGCCACCACGCCTGGCAGTAACAGTATCTACTTTGAATGTGATTCCAGAATATCTTCAGTTTTTGAAGCAAAGTGCATCCATAGGGAAAAACTCTAGGAGGTAGAAGAGGACAAAACTTGGGGACAGATTCCCAACCTCCTAACCTTCCTTTGTAGCTGTGAAATCTTTAGAGTGTCTACCCCTCTCTATTTCTGGCTTGATGAGAGAACAGTTGCCTGTAAGTACAGTAACGTCAAGGCAGTCATCTCAACAATTTGGTTGTCTGCCTCAAGACCCAAGGATCCCGCAGAACAGGTGCTATGATCATGCAGGTGCTGAGGTACCCAGCTGGCCCTGTCCTGGCCCTGTCCCCATCTCACCTTTCCTTGCTGTTCCAGCTTGTCCATGATGGGGGGACCTAGCTTAACTATAGAGTATGGTGAACTAACTCAGCTCATTGAAATGGTCATCTTTCTGTTTGCTTTCCAACTTCACACAGAAGCAGGGGGCCAGCAAACCCTTAGGGGACTCCTTGCCCTGGTTTTTGCTGATGTCAGTGTTGTTGTTGTTTTTAAAAACTTCCCCAGCTTTATTGAAATATAATTGACATAGAACACTAGAAGTTTAAAGTTTACACGAGTTGATTTGATACATGTATATATTGCAAAACAGTGATCACTGTGGGTCAGCTAACACCTTCCTCACCTCCCATAGTTAACATTTCTTTTTCTTTTTTTGTTTTGTTTTTGTTTTTTACAGAGACAGAGAGAGAGTCAGAGAGAGGGATAGACAGGACAGACAGACAGGAATGGAGAGATGAGAAGCATCAATCATTAGTTTTTCATTGCGCATTGCAACTCCTTAATTGTTCATTGATTGCTTTCTCATATGTGCCTTGACCGTGGGCCTTCAGCAGACTGAGTAACCCCTTGCTGGAGCCAGCGACCTTGGGCTCAAGCTGGTGAGCTTTTGCTCAAACCAGATGAGCCCGTGCTCAAGCTGGTGACCTCGGGGTCTCGAACCTGGGTCTTCCGCATCCTAGTCCGACGCTCTATCCACTGTGCCACTGCCCGGTCAGGCAGTTAACATTTCTTTTATGTGGTAAGAACATTAAAGATCGCCTGACCTGTGGTGGCGCAGTGGATAAAGCGTCGACCTGGAAATGCTGAGGTCGCCGGTTCAAAACCCTGGGCTTGCCTGGTCAAGGCACATATGGGAGTTGATGCTTCCTGCTCCTCCCCCTTCTCTCTCTCTGTCTCTCTCTTCTCTCCCTCTCTCTCTCCTTTCTAAAATGAATAAATAAATAAAATAAATAAATAAAAAGAACATTAAAGATCTACTCTCTTAGCAACTATTCAGTATATAGTACAGCACTGTTGGCTATTGTCACTGCTGTACAGGAGGTCCCTACGACATATTCCTCATTATTGCTTTGTCTATTCTTTTCCATGAGAGCAGGGGCAGCATAATGTGGGTGCTGCTTCCAGTCTTCTGATAATAGGCTAATGGCTAATGATGGCTCACTGGAGGAATTGTTCCTATGTTGGAGAATGTGCAAGGAGGTCTGACTTTGATATATCAGAGCCTGAGGCTGGTCTTGGAAAAGAAAATAGCCACTTTGACATGAGTCTCAGGCTCAGGGACTCAATGTGTTCTTGAATGGTGTGAAAGAAGAAAAGAGAACAGAGTAGGAGAAAGGAGAGAAGGAAGGACACGAAGAAGGAAGAGAAGAAAGAAAGAAGAAAAGACACAAGGGACAAAAGGGTATTCTGGATAAGTCATACATCCTTATCCTTTCCAATGGGTTTGTCACCACAAGTGGCCATGTGTTTCTCTACCTTCTTCCTGGCCACCAAGGACTGTCCTGCTAATTTAGGTATTTCTAATTCCCTACTATGTGCCAGGCACTGTGCAGTGGACTTCCTGTTCTGTCTAATCTTCACCCCAGTCCTACAGGGTGCTGTTACTCTCCCCACTTTCCAAATGGAGAAACTTGAGGCACAAAGGGGTGAGGAAACATGTCCAAGGTCACACAGCGGCCTGAAGAGTAAGTCCTGAGCCCTTGCAGGTGATCCAGATTTCTTGTCTGTCACTCTCACACACACACTTACTGACTCAGGGTTCTTGACGAAGACCTTGGTGCTCCCCATCTGGTACTGGTCCTGCTCCATGTTAACTGCACACAGCAGGTGCTGGACCCCTTGACGCTTGTCCCCGTGCCACTGTGGCCATGTCTGGGGGGTCAGAATGGCATACCTGGTGGCAGAATGGAAGGGTTTGAGAAGGTGGCTCAGGTGGTGGTTATTCTGTAGATAGCATCTGGGGTTGGGAGGGGCAGGGCACCTCACCTCTGTAAAAACTTGGCAAACTGGCGGCGGTAGGCAAAGCCTGCCCGGCGTACCCTGATGTTCTCCTTCAGACCCAGGTACTCTACCTGGTGCTTTACCCTGGGGGGAAGGCAGCCTGAGATCCATGGTGGGGCTTAGCTAGCCCTAGGAGTGGGGGGCACTCTACTGGAGGCAGGCTGGGGGCTAAGGTAGGGGGAGAGGTTTCAGCACTGGTCCTTGAGAGTCAGTTCTGTGGGGTGGAAACCTGGGTTTGGACAGAAGGGTCTGTGTTCTGTGGCCAGCCACTTCTAGGGTGGGTCCTGGGGTCTGAGAACTGTGCTAATCTTTAGATCATTTTTCCATCAATCTGCAGCCATCCCTGAGGTCTGGGTGGGGGGTGTTGGTCAGTTCAAGGGGTTTTGTACTGGTCCTAGGGGTCAGTCTGGATTAGTCCTGCGATGATGTCGCACAACCCTTGGAGAGTTCCAGAGAGGGGGGCAGTCTGGTGGACAGGCAGTGTGGATTGCTCAAGCCAGTAGCCAGATCAGGCTGGGGGGGGGTCACCTGCTCTCTTCCCAGTCACGGGGCCGCTTGGTCTCGTTGGGTTTGATGCAGCGGATATAGTGGGGTGTGCACTTCTTCAGTGTGGCTACCAAGTCGTTGGCTTGTTTCTGAGGTGGAGGAGGAGGCAAGGGGGTGGTGCACAGAAGGAACCCTCTGGCCCCTTTCTCCTCCCACACACTGGGGGGGGGGGGTTTGCAAATGTTTGGTGATGGAGTAACTGAGCCCACAGGAAAACAAGTTCCCCAGAACATTTCTGCCTGTCTTTCAAGTACCAATACTTTGAATTTTAAAAATTGATTTAGGCCTGACCAGGTGGTGGTGCAGTGGATAGACTGTCAGACTGGGATGCAGAGGACCCAGGTTCGAGACTCTGAGGTCACCGGCTTGAGCGCGGGCTCATCTGGTTTGAGCAAAGCTTGCCAGTTTGAACCCAAGGTCGCTGGCTTGAGCAATGGGTTACTCGGTCTGCTGTAGCACCACGGTCAAGGCACTTATGAGAAAGCAATCAATGAACAGCTAGGGTGCTGCAATGAAGAATTAATACTTCTCATCTATCTCCCTTCCTGTCTGTCTATCCCTATCTGTCCCTCTTTCTGTCTCTGACACACAAAACAATTTGTAGATACTAGAAAGGAAAGCGTTCCTGGTGAAGGTTCAGGGAGATCAGCAGGAGACTCTGGTGTTGATAGTGGTTCTACTGTGTGATCTGTACTTCCCTGACCCTTGGTTTCCCCTATCTGCCAGGTAGGACTAGTCCCACGTGTATAAAGAGCCCTGTATTTGCTACCAGCGGTAGGATGGCACACCCATGTCCATAGTAGCACTGTTCAGAATAGCTCAAAGGTAGAAACAACCCAAGTGTCCATCAACAGAAGAATGGATAAGAAAAAGCAGTATATTCATACAATGAAATATTACTCAGCTTTAAAAAGGAAAGAATTCTGACACATGGTACAACACAGATGAACCTTAAAGACATTGTGCTCAGTGAAATAAACCAGACACAAAAGGACAAATACTGTACGATTCCACTCATAGAGTATCTCTAGATGAGTCAGATTCATAGAGACAGAAAGTAGATGGTAGGTGCCCAGGGGCCGGGGGAGGGGGATGGGGAGTTAGTGTTTAGTGGGGACAGTTTCAGTTTAACAGGATGAAAATGTTCTGGAGACAGATGATGGGATGGTCGTACAACAATGTTAGTGTACTTAATGCCACTGAATTGTACACTGAATGGTTAAAATGGTAATTTTTTAAAATGTATGTTTTATCACAATTTTTAAAAGGTGGAAAATGGCCAAAAGGCCAAAAAAAATTATTAAGATGATGCTTCAGGACTTGGCTGTGGGTGGGCCAGTTGGCCCAGTGCACTGAGGTGACAGGTTTGATTCCCAGTCAGGACACATAGAAGAAGCAACCAATCAGCGCACAACAAAGTGGAACAATGAGTTGATGCTTCTCTTTATATATCCCCCCCTTTTCTTTTCTCTCATCAATGGAAAAAACATTTTTAAAGATGGGGGTTCACTTCTGGATTTAGGGAGTTAGGGGGTTATCGAGGAAGCTGGTTCAAGACTCCTAATCCCGGAGCTGGATGCAGACTCTGCTGGACAGGGGGTCCCAGAGACAGGGACAGAAGACCTGGAATGGGGGAAAGACAGACAGAGACCTCCACACACCTGTCTCCTCCTTGCCTGCCCTGAGGCTCACCTTGATCTTGGAACCAGCAGTGCTGGGGCGTCCCTTCTTTTCTATATCCAGCTTCTCGGGGAAGAGCATCCGGAGGAAGGCTCTGAGCAAGGAGAGAGAAGGGGTTTGAGGTGCAGCTGGACCTAGGGTTGCCCTCTTTCAGAAGTGGGGCTGTCTAGGTTCCTGAGACTCAGAGGGCATGCTGAAAAGTATAGTTCTTTCTGAATGTGGAGAGTGAGATGTTGAAGAACAGAGGGTTGGTTTCATCCTTTTGGTTCCTTGAGTATTTGATCTGTTACTTCTTCCATGATCACACATGACTTGGGTAGCAAGTAAAGTAGTAAAAAATTAAATGAAGTAGGAAAATATATCCAGTTGTGTAGCATCTTGGGCAGCAGGGGCAGGTCCCCTTGTAGGCACTATCCTATATCCTATACACACAGGCTTGCATGTAGGACACGGATGCCTGCTGCTGCATCCCTGTTTATAATGGTCAGAGATGGGTACAACCTAAGTGTCTTGTCAACAGGAGGTCAGTTAAATACACTTTGTACATCATGGCTCCCTCTCTCATCTCCTCAGGGATGAGCAGACTGTGTAATAGATATATGGAGTATCCATTTGGGGGAATTAAAGAGTTCTGGAATAGATAATGGTGATGGTTGCATAACACTGTGACTGTACTTAAGGCTACTGAATTGTATCCTTTAAAATGGTAAAAAGGGCCCTGGCCAGTAGGCTCAGTGGATAGAGCATTGGCTCTGCATGCAGACATTCCGGGTTCAACCCCCCAGTCAGGACACGCATGAGAAGTGACCATCTGCTTCTTTTCCCCTCCCTCTCTCCTTTCTCCCTTCCTCTCTTGCAGCCAGTGGCTCAGCTGGTTTGAGTGTTGGACCTGGGCACTGAGGACAGCTTGGTCAAATCAACTGATTTGACCATCGGCCCAAGATGGGGGTTGCTGGGTGGATCTCGGTCAGGGTACATGTGAGAGTCTGTCTCTTTATTTCCCCTTGGCCTGACCTGTGGTGGTGCAGTGGATAAAGCATCGACCTGGAAATGCTGAGGTCGCCGGTTCGAAACCCTGGGCTTGCCTGGTCAAGGCACATATGGGAGTTGATGCTTCCAGCTCCTTCCCCCCTTCTCTCTCTCTGTCTCTCCTTTCTCTCTCTCCCTCTGTCTCTCCCTCTCCTCTCTAAAATGAATAAATAAAAAAATAATAATAAAAAGATTTAAAAAAAAGTAATGGTAAACAGCCCTGGCCAGATAGCTCAGTTGGTTAGAGCAGTAGTAGTCAACCTGGTCCCTACCGCCTACTAGTGGGCTTTCCAACTTTTATCATGGTGGGTAGTGGTGGAGCAACCGAAGTATAAATAAAAAGACAGATTTAGGGGGGAGGGGAGGGGCATAAAGAAAACCAGATAGAAGGTGACGGAAGACAATTTGACTTTGGGTGAGGGGTATGCAGCATAATCAAATGTCAAAATAATCTGGAGAGGTTTTCTTTTTCTTTTTCTTTTTCTTTTTTTTTTTTACAGGGACAGAGAGTCAGAGAGAGGGATAGACAGACAGGAATGGAGGGAGATGAGAAGCATCAATCATCAGGTGTTTTTTTTGTTGCGACACCTTAGTTGTTCATTGATTGTTCTCTCATACGTGCCTTGACCGCGGGCCTTCAGCAGACAGAGTAACCCCTTGCTTGAGCCAGCGACCTTGGGCTCAAGCTGGTGAGCTTTTTGCTCAAGCCAAATGAGCATGCACTCAAGTTGGCGACCTTGGGGTCTCGAACCTGGGTCTTCCGCATTCCAGTCCGAAGCTCTATTCACTGCGCCACCGCCTGGTCAGGCTGGAGAGGTTTTCTTGGAACATATGTACCCTGATTTATCAATGTCACTGCATTAAAATTAATAAAAATAAGATTAAAAAAAGATAGATTTAACTATAGTAAGTTGATTTGTAAACATTTATTCTGCCAAACTTAGCGAAAAGCCGACATAAAGTACTTGGTAAGTAATTATTATTATATGCTTTAACTTGCTGTAACTCTGCTTTATAAATTTTATAAAGTAAAGTTACTTCCCTACTTTATAAATCACCATTACTGTGGAACCGGTGGGCAGTTAGAAAATTCTGCTACTAACAGAGATACAAAAATGGGCAGTAGGAATAAAAAGGTTGACTACCCCTGGGTTAGAGTGTCATCCTAAGTGCAGAGGTCGCTGGTTCGATCTCAGGTCAGGGCACATACAGGAACGAATCAATGTTCCTGTCTCTCTCTCTCCCTTTCTCTCTCTAAAATCAATAAAAAATAAACATTAAAAAAATAAAATGGTGAAAAGATAAATTTTATATTATGTGTATTTTATCACAGTTAAAAGATTAAAGTAGCCTGACCTGTGGTGGTGCAGTGGATAAAGCGTCAACCTAGAAACACTGAGGTTGCCGGTTCAAAACCCTGGGCTTGCCTGGTTAAGGCACATATGGGAGTTGATGCTTCCTGCTCCTCCCCCTTCTCTCTCTCTCTCTCTCTCTCTCTCTCTCTCTCTCTCTCTAAATCTCTCTCTCTCTCTATCTATCTCCCCCCTCCTCTCTAAAATGAATAAATAAATAAAAATTAAAAAAAAAAAGATTAAAGTAAAAAAAGAATAGTGCCCTCTCAACTCTCCATCTCTTTATCAACTTATTATTATTATTTTTTTTCATTTTTCTAAAGCTGGAAACAGGGAGAGACAGTCAGACAGACTCCCGCATGCGCCCGACCAGGATCCACCTGGCACGCCCACCAGGGGCGCTGCTCTGCCCACCAGGGGGCGATGCTCTGCCCATCCTGGGCGTCGCCATGTTGCGACCAGAGCCACTCTAGCGCCTGAGGCAGAGGCCACAGAGCCATCCCCAGCGCCCAGGCCATCTTTGCTCCAATGGAGCCTTGGCTGCGGGAGGGGAAGAGAGAGACAGAGAGGAAAGCGCGGCAGAGGGGTGGAGAAGCAAATGGGCGCTTCTCCTGTGTGCCCTGGCTGGGAATTGAACCCGGGTCCTCCGCACGCTAGGCCGACGCTCTACCGCTGAGCCAACCGGCCAGGGCCAACTTATTTTTTTTTTTTACACTAGTCCCAGTGGTTCTCAGACTTCAGTGGGCACCAGAATCACCAGGAAAGTTAGATAAACACACATTGCCTTGCCCCACCCCTTGGGTTTCTCATTCACAGGTCTGGGCTGGGGCCTTATAATTTCTAACACATCCCCAGGGGATGCTGATGCTGCTGGTCCAGGGACCCCACTTTGAGAACCACAACTATGTGCCTTCCAATATGGTGGCCACCTATGTGCCTTCCCATGTAGTTGTTGAGAACCTTGAAACTCAGCCTGTCTGAATTGGGATGTACTATATGTGTTAAAATACACACTGGGTTTCAAAAAATAAGCAATATGGAAAAAGCAATTGCAAAATGTATCATTAATAATTTTTAAGTATTGCCCTGGCTGGTTAGCTATGTTGGTTTAGAGCGTTGTCCCAATATACCAAGGTTGTGTGTTCGATCCCTGGTCAGGGCACGTGCAAGAATCAACCAATAAGCCTGACCTGTGGTGGCGCAGTGGATAAAGCGTCGACCTGGAAATGCTGAGGTCGCCAGTTCAAAACCCTGGGCTTGCCTGGTCAAGGCACATACGGGAGTTGATGCTTCCAGCTCCTCCCCCCTTCCTCTCTCTCTCTTTCTCTCTGTCTCACTCTTTCTCCTCTCTAAAATGAATTAATAAATAAAAAAAAAATTAAAAAAAAAAAAAAAAAAAGAATCAACCAATAAATACATAAATAAGTGGAACAACAAATCAATGTTTCTCTTTCTCTCTACCCTTTCCTCTCTAAAATCAATAAAAATAAGCCTGACCTGTAGTGGCGCAGTGGATAAACCATCGACCTGGAACGCTGAAGTCACCGGTTCGAAACCCTGAGCTTGCCTGGTCAAGGCACATATGGGAGTTGATGCTTCCTTCTCCTCCTCCCCTTCTCTCTCATTCTCTCTATCTCTCTCTCTCTTCTCTAAAATGAACAAAGTCTTTAAAAAATTTTAAAAAATAAAAATAAATTTAAAATATTTTAAAAAATAATTGATTGCATGTTGAGATGATAACATTTTGAGTGTTGTGCATTAAAGAAAACATTTTAAAATTTCAACTGTTTGGCTTTTTACCTTTATTCCCTCTTCTTTTTCAAGTGAGAGGAGGGAAGATAGACAGATTCCTGCATATGCCCAGACCGGAATCCGGGCAACCTAGCTTTTTTTTTTTTTTTTTAGTGCCTGAGGTGGAGGCTCCATGGAGCCATCCTCACCTGGGGCCAATGATCTCAAACCAATCAAGCCATTTGTCTTTTTACTTTTTAAGTGAGCTTACTGGAAAATTTAAAATTACACAGTTGGTGGGGATGGTGATTGACTGCGTTTCATCACAAAGGATCTTTCTGGGATGATACAAATATTCCAAATTGGATTGTGGAGGTGGTTGTCCCAAGTCTGAAGTAAAAAATCACTTTGTGTGTGTGTGTGACAGAGACAGAGAGGCAGAGAGAGGGACAGATAGGGACAATACAGACAAGAAGGGAGAGAGATGAGAAGCATCAGTTCTTCATTGCAGCACCTTAGTTGTTCATTGATTGCTTTCTCATATGTGCCTTGATGGGAGGGGGGCTTCAACAGAGTGAGAGACCCCCTGCTCAAGCCAGTGACCTTTAGGCTCAAGCCAGTTACCATGGGATCATTTCTATGATCCCACACTCAAGCCAGCGACCCTGTGCTCAAGCTGGTGAGCCCACACTCAAGCCAGCGACCTCAGGGTTTTGAACCTGGGCCCTCTGCATCCCAGTTCAATGCTCTATCCACTGTTCTACTGCCTGGTCAGGCTCTTTCTTTCTTTTTTCTTTTTTTCTTTTTTTTAGGTCAGAGAGAGAGAGTGACAGAGACAGGGACAGACAGGCAGTAAGGGAAAGAGATGAGAAGCATCAACTCCTAATTGTGGCACTTTTTGTTCATTGATTGCTTTCTCATGTGTGCCTTAACAAGGGGCTCCAGCTGAGCCAGTGACCCCTTGCTCAGCCAGTGACCTTGGGCTTAAGCCAGCGACCGTGGGCTCATGTCTATGATCCCACACTCAAGCCAGCGACCATGGGGTCATGTTTATGATCCAGTGCTCAAGCCAGCGATCCGATGCTCAAGCAGGATGAGCCCACACTCAAGCTGGCGACCTTGGGGTTTTGAACCTGGGTCCTCAGAATCCTAGGCCAATGCTCTATCCACTGTACCACTGCCTGGTCAGGCAAAAATATCATTCTTAAACTGGGTGCATTTCATGGTATGCCAATTATACCTGAATAATTATCTGTGTAGCTTGATTTCTGCTAGATGTGGACTGTATTGAACAGTACTACTCTAGACCAGCAATTTTTAATTGGTGTGCTGCAAGAAAATTTAAAACATGCAATATATGGCTGTTTAAATCAGGGCACTGACTTCTTTCCCCTTAGAGTGTCAAATAAAAAAATGACAACAATAGCCATCTGGTGTGAATGAATCAAAAGTATACTGATTTCTTTTGTCAGATTCGCAAAAGAATATATTTTTTGGTGTGCTGCAGGATTTTAGTAATTTATATGTGCCATGAGGTGAAAAGGGTTGAAAATGGTGCTTGGTCTACAGCAGAGCTTGAACAAAATTTTGAGGTATAAAAAGCCAAAAGTAGTCTTTTTTGTGGAGTCTTTAGGGTTCCTATATACCAACAATGAAACATCAGAAAACGAACTAAAAAAAATAATCCCCTTCATGGTTGCAACAACAACAACAACAAAATACCTAGGAATAAACATAACAAAATGTAAAGGACCTATATAATAAAAACTACAAAGCATTGTTAAGGGAAATAAAAAAAGATACAATGAAATGGAAAAATATTCCTTGTTCTTGGATAGGAAGAATAAATATAGTCAAAATCACTATATTACCCAAAGCAATATACAAATTTAATGCAGTTCCCATCAAAATTCCAATGTCACTTTTTAAAGAAACGGAACAAAAAATCATCATGTTTATATGGAACTATAAAAAATCCAGAATAGCCAAAGCAATCCTAAGGAAAAATAACGAAGCTGGGAGCATTACAATATCTGACTTCAAATTATATTATAGAGCTACGACAATCAAAACAGCATGGTATTGGCAGAAAAATTGACACTCAGACCAATGGAACAGAATAGAGAGCCCAGAAATAAAACCGCATATATATGGTCAAATAATCTTTGATAAAGGAGCCAACAACACACAATGGAGAAAAGAAAGCCTCTTCAATAAATGGTGCTGGGAAAACTTGAAAGCCACATGCAGAAGAATGAAACTCAACTACAGTTTGTCCCCTTGTACTAAAATTAATTCAAAATGGATCAAAGACCTAAATATAGACCTGAAACAATAAATTACATAGAAGAAAACATAGGCACTAAACTCATGGACCTTGGCCATAAAGAGTACTTTATGAATTTGACTCCAAAGGCAAGAGAAGTGAAGGCAAAGATAAATGAATGGAACTACATCAGACTATGAAGCTTTTGCACAACAAGAGAAACTGACAACAAAACAGACAGCCAACTAAATGGGAGATGATATTTTTGAACAGCACAGATAAGGGCCTAATACAGGGGTCCCCAAACTTTTTACACAGGGGGCCAGTTCACTGTCCCTCAGACTGTTGGAGGGCCGGACTATAAAAAAAAACTATGAACAAATCCCTAGGCACACTGCACATATCTTATTTTAAAGTAAAAAAACAAAACAAAACGGGAACAAATACAATATTTAAAATAAAAAACAAGTAAATTTAAATCAAGAAACTGACCAGTATTTCAATGGGAACTATGGGCCTGCTTTTGGCTAATGAGATGGTCAATGTGCTCCTTTCATTGACCACCAATGAAAGAGGTGCCCCTTCCGGAAGTGCAGCGGGGGCCGGATAAATGGCCTCAGGGGGCCGCATGTGGCCCGCGGGCTGTAGTTTGGGGACCCCTGGCCTAATATTTAAAATATACAAAGAACTCATAAAACTCAACAACAAACAAGCAAACAATCTAATAAAAAAAATGGGAAGAGGACATGAACAGACACTTCTCCCAGGAAGAAATACAAATGGCCAACAGATATATGAAAAGATGCTCATCTTCACTAGCTATTAGAGAAATGCAAATCAAAACTACAATGAGATACCACCTCACACCTGTTAGATTAGCTATTGTCAACAAGACAGGTAATAGCAAGTGTTGGAGAGGCTGTGGAGAAAAAGGAACCGTTATCCTCTGTTGGTGGGAATGTAAAGTAGTACAACCATTATGGAAGAAAGTATGGTGGTTCCTCAAAAAATTAAGAATAGAACTACCATGTGACCCAGCAATCCCTCTACTGGATATATACCCCCAAAACTCAAAAACACTGGTACAGCCTGATCCGTGGTGGCGCAGTGGATAAAGCGTCAACCAGGAAATGCTGAGGTCACTGGATCAAAACCCTGGGCTTGCCTGGTCAAGGCACATATGGGAGTTGATGCTTCCAGCTCCTCCTCCCCTTCTCTCTCTCTGTCTCTTCTCTCTCTCTGTCTCTGTCTCTCCCTCTCCTCTCTAAAATGACTAAATAAATAAAAAAAAATTAAAAAAAAAACAAAAAACACTGGTACATAAAGACACATACAGCCGCATGTTCATCGCAGCATTGTTCACGGTGGCCAAGACATGGAAACGATCAAAAAGCCCTTCAGTAGAATATTGGATAAAGAAGATGTGATACATATATACTATGGAATACCTGACCAGGTGGTGGCGCAGTGGATAGAGTGTCGGACTGGGATGTGGAGGACCCAGGTTCGAGACCCCCGAGGTCACCAGCTTGAGCGCGGCTCATCTGGCTTGAGCAAAAAGCTCACCAGCTTGGACCCAAGGTCGCTGGCTCGAGCAAGGGGTTACTCGGTCTGCTGAAGGCCCACGGTCAAGGCACATATGAGAAAGCAATCAATGAACAACTAAGGTGTCACAACAAAAAACTGATGATTGATGCTTCTCATCTCTCTCCGTTCCTGTCTGTCTGTCCCTATCTATCCCTCTCTCTGACTCTCTCTCTGTCTCTATAAAAAAACCAAAACACACACGCACATACACACACTATGGAATACTACTCAGCCATAGGAAATGATGACATAGGATCATTTACAACAACATGGATGGACCTTAACATTATTCTGAGTGAAATAAGTAAATCAGAAAAAACTAAGAAGTATATGATTCCATACATAGGTGGGAAACAAAAATGAGACTCAGGGACATGGACAAGAGTGTGGTGGTTACCAGAGGGAAGGGAAGGGAGGAGAGGGAGGGGATGGGGGGAGGGGAGGGGCATAAAGAAAACCAAATAGAAGGTGATGGAAGACTATATGACTTTGAGTGATGGATATACAACATAATCAAATGTCAAAATAACCTGGAGATGTTTTCTCTGAATCTATGTACTCTAATTAATCAATGTCACCCCATTAAAATAAAAAAAAGCCAAAAGATGGTACCTGGCCATGGTCAGGGAAACAGTCACATGTGTTAGTACAGGAAATGTGAGGTGCGATGTGTCCTCACTGCATGGAAGGGGAAGCTAGCTGCAACCAATGCCTGGATTAAGGGAGGCTTGAAGGGTTAGTGTTGAGTCAGAATCAGTCACTAGAAATACTGTCCTGACCACACAGTCCATGGCATGAGGGAGCTCTGGGGAAGATGAGGTGGTCCCCGGTCCTCTCCCATCCCCAGGGATGGGTTCTGCCCCAGTGTTCCATGCCCAGAACCACTCACTGCTCACTGGTCTGCATCAGCTCAATGAGGTCGGAGAAAAGAACATCTCGGTTCCTCTCGCAAAAGCCGCTGACATCATAGGAGACCTGGAGAGATGTGGCATGGGGCAAGTGAGGGGCTGAGGCCAGGGTGGATCAGGATCAGAGTTGAGGGGAGCTGGTGTTACAGTCCAGGTAGACTGGGTTAGAGGCAGGGGGCTGATGGTTATAGCCCATATTTGGGGGGTGGGCTGCAGCTTGGGTGGTTCCTGGGGTAGGGGTTCTGCCACTTAATTTGAAGTTAAAGGTCAGAGCATCTGTGTCAGGGCCAATTGAAGGAATGGGAAGCTGAGTCTGGAGAAGGTGACAGCAATGGCTGGAGACCCTGGAGGACTTCAGCCAGGCTTGTGAGATGGGTCTGCCATCCAAGGTGGAGGCTCTCTGTAGTGCTGGCTGTGGGTATTCCCTGGCTCAGGGACACAGGAGCTCCAGCCCAGTTTAGGGAGAGGTGGGATGTAGCAAGCCAAGGGTACCCCTGGGGCTGTCTGCCATTCATGTTCAGGTCAGTGGGAAAGTCTGCAGTCCTGTCAGTTGGAGAGCGGGACCATGACCAGGGTGGGAGGCCAGTGGATTTCTTAGACTTGGGGAGGGGTCTGCAGAGGGCTCTGGCCCATTTTGGAGGGTGCTGGCCTGCAGCATGGGCTTGGGGTCTACAGATTGGGATCAGAAGTTGGTGGGCTATGTCCTGCATCAGAGGTTAGTGGGCATTGCATCTCAGAGTGGGGTTTGGGGAGTCTGCTGCCCAATTTGGGGTCATTTGGAGGGAGTATCTGTACTTTAAGAGGAAAGTGTCCCATTTGTAGGGGGAGCTGTGGGTTTCTGAAGCTCTGGCTGAAGGCATGGTGGGGGGCCCAGGCCAGTTTCTGGGGGTCAGCGAATGGGAGGGATCTGTGTTTCTGGTCAGTTTGGAAGGGCTGGAGAAGGTGGGTAGAGTTCTACAGCCTTGGCTGGGAGTCCCTAGGGGGTCCTTTCGTTAGGAGGTTGGGAGGCTGCAGCCCGGAGATCCTGGTCTGTGAGGAGGTGCCACTGGGGCCATTTGGGCTGTGGGGGGAGACAGGGGAGACAGGCGCACCGCACCTTGCCGGCATAGTGGTGGATGACGAAGCCGGAGCTCCAGCTGTTGAAGTGCTCGTGGGTACCCACAGCCGCCTGCAGCTTCTGTAGCAGTGTTTGGTCGGCACCACCACCTGTGGCGTGCATGGTGGCACACACGTCGTCCAGGACACTCATGATGCCTGGGGGGCTCTGCGGTTGTGGGAGGTGTCAGTCACTCAGCCTGGCCTTACTTCGCCTGAATCTCAGCACAGAGACCTTCCCTAGGGTGGGAGTGGTGGTGGGGGACTTCCAAATTATAAGAACAAAAGGTGGTGGTGGTCCCAAATGTGTGTGTGTGGGCAGCTGTGGAAGTTCCCTGGGGTGCAGGATGGGGTGAGGGACCCTATAAGAGATCCATGTTTCTTCCCCTTTCCTAGACTGGGATGTCTGGTGGGGGACCTATCCCTGAGCAGGCTGCCTGGGGGAATGTTGAGTGAACAGGTAAAAGATGAGCAGGTGGGCAGAATGAATGGGTGTGGTGCCTGGTGGGAGGTGTCAGTTGTGCTCCTGGGTAGCCAGGGGCTATGGGAACCTTACCCCTCCCAGCTCTCCCAGGTCTCAGGCTCAGTGCTGGGGCCCATTGAGACCCCTCTAAAGCTGGCCTTGCCCTCACCAGCTTGTTTTCAATGAGGTCACAGACGATTTTGTTGTTGAAGTACTGGATGGGAGTCCAGCGGATACCCTCCTGGACATACTCCTCCTGGGGGGTGACAAAGGGGGCAGGGATGTATGTATTTCTAGAATGTATGCTTAAGGATGGGTGATGAGAGTGGGGTGGGCCACTGCCTTCTTTCTCTTCAACAAGGCAGTGGGCCGCCTCCCCAGCAGACACGGAGATGCAGGTCTTTGTGAAGACCCTGGCTGGCAAGACCATACCCTCGAGGTCAGCCCAGTGACACCACTGAGAATGCCAAAGCTAAAATCCAGGACAGGGAGGGCATCCTGCCTGACCAGCAGTGCCTGATTTCTATGGGCAAACATCGGGAGGATGTGGCCCTCTCTCAGACTATGATATTCAGACAGAGTCCACCCGGCCCCTGGTGCTTCGTCTGGGGATGTGTGTGGGGAGGTGAGCGGCATCATCAAGCCCTCCCTCTGCCAGCTTGCCTGGAAATACAACTGTGACATAATCTGCCGCAAGTGTTATGCCTGCCTGTACCCTGTGCTGTCCTGTACCCTGTGCTGTCAACTGCTGCAAGAAGTGTGGCCCTCAACAACCTTTGCCACAGGAAAGTCAAATAAGACTCCTCCACCATGGCCTTGACACAGGGTGACCTCTTGCCTGAACTCTGTGGCCCGGGGGCCTCCATGAAGTTTCCTTTTTGTTGAGAAAAAGAAAGAAAATGGGGTGGGCGCTCCCCCCAAATCTCACCAATTAGGACTGTTTCCTGGAACAAAGCCCATACCCTCTGAGTGGGGCAGGCTGGAAGTGCCACCCCTGGCAGCCCTCAACCACAGACAGACCGGAGCTTGGGGAGACACAGCCCCGTGGCCTTTCTCCTTGGTGAGCCAACCCTGACATCTGTTCTGCAAAGTTACTCTGGGGTCCAGCAGAACTGAGCTCCGGGTGCCCTAGTGTAACCTGCTTATTAACGTACCCCATTGGGGCTTTAAAAAATCTCTGCCTCACTGCCTCACTCCTCTCCTGGTCTCTGCCCTGAATCCTTTTCTGAGGCTCTGCTTCTGTGGGACAGGTAGAAGGAAAACATCAGGGATTTTTATCTGTCCTTTCATGGTGCCTCCCCAGTACTGTAGACAGTGCTTGGCACACAGTAGGTGCTCAATAAATCATTGTTGAAGGAGTGAAGAGGTTATTCCCGAGCCCTTGTCAAAGCTTTAGGGGTGGAAAACCTCTTCTATAGGAAATCTCACAGTAGAGGCTGGCTAGGTCAGCAGAGAGAGATGGAAATAGGGGACTGAGGTATTCCCTGGTGGCTCTGCCACCTTCATGGTCCTGCCCCCAATCCAGTGTCCCGGGTCCCTGGCCACTTGACTGTTCCTGCCCACCTGCTCGGCCTTCAGGGTAAGTTCAATAAAGATCTGTTGTAGCTTCTCGTTGACAAAGTTGATGCAGAATTGCTCAAAGCCGTTTTTCTGCCAAAGGAAGAAAAGAGTGCTTCCTTCAGTGGGCTAACGCTTGGAGACTCCTGGGCCACTGGGAGAGGGTGTGGGCCTGGGAGCAGAGACCAAACCTGGAAGATCTCAAAGCCATAGATGTCAAGCACGCCAATACTGTATTCTTCCTGGGGCTTCTGCATAGCACGGTTGATGGCCTGTGATGTGGGAAGGGACAGGAGGTGGGTGTCAGCCTGCCACTCTTGTTATGCTCTTAGTACATTGTAGGCTGTGTCCCCTCACACCAGTCTTTTTCCTCTTTTCTCCAGCTTTGTGCATGCCCCCATTAGTCACCTATATGAGGAACCCAGAGCATCATCGAGTTTCTGCCTTGGGAGCTGGCTCTGCCTTTTAACAACTCTGCCCTTCTATTTTCTTATCTTTAAAATGGGTGAAAAATAGCAACTGTTCATAGGGCTTTTCCCAGGAATTAAGTAAACTGATGCATGTAAAACAGTTACAACAGTGAAGGGCACACACTGCTGCCGTTTGTTACCTTGACATATTCCATCCCCATCTGCCCCATCCAGTCCACCACCTTGTCCTCCAGACAGTCCAGTCCTCCTCCTGGCTCTCAAATGCACTCACCCATCTCCATCACCACTGCCCCTGTCCCAGTCCAGGCCTGAGTTCCACACCACAGCCAGAGGGAGCCCTGAGTCTTCCACATGACCACCACCTGCCCCTGCCTGATGCGTCTCAAGGCGGGGAATAGGTGAGGTTGTGACAGTCCAGGCTGCCTTCCCCATTTGGCTGATCCCCGAGCGCCTGTCCCACCCCTGGCCCCTGCCACTCTTACCTCCACGAGGAAGTCGAAGAGACGGGAGTAGAGTCCCTTGGCTAGGGCATCGCGGGTATAAGTTGCCTGCTCCACATTCAGGGTCACGTCGATGGACTCACTGCGCCCACCCCAGCGGCTGTCCATCTTGCGGCTGGTCAGCTTCTCCTGTAGCCGCCCGCTGTCGATGCCCAGCAGGTAGGCGGGAAAGGCCAGGACTGCCATGCAGTGGGGGGGAAGAGGACAGCTGGTCAGGCTCTTGTCCCTCAGTGCTTCTGTCTCCCCTTGTTTTTCCCAGTGACACTGAAATTGTCCTTAGGATTTCTCACCCTTTGGGGGCCAAACTAGGAGGAAGTGTTCACACACCCATACATGCCTGCTGCCCGCCCTCCCCAGCACCCAAACTCACGGTCCACATTCTCCACCCGGGCATAATTCCCATCTTCACAGAAGCTTATATTTCCCAAGTGCAAGATCCCTGCCACGAGCTGCAGGACCAGCTGCTGGACGCTGGGTGGGATTCCGATAACCTGCATTGCGCTCTGTGGGCACAACGGACGCAGAGCTTGGGCCACCATTCCCCACCTCCACCCTGTCCCGTAGGATTGGCTCCTGGGGTCACAGCACAGGCTCAGAGTCAACACACTTGGGTCCCCGTTTTGCCTCTTTTCACCACTCACTGTGTGACCTTGGGCAAGCCCCTACATGTCTCTGATCTCAGTTTCCTGATTTGTAACACTGGGCTGGAGGTTGATGCTCACCAGAGTCTCACTGAAGTTGCTCCTGTCATCGGTGCTGTCCACCTTGTAGGTGTCCGACTGATTGAGGTAGTAATAGTAGTCAGGGGTCATGAGCCCCAGGTTCTGCCGCTGCTCCTGAGAGGCCCCTTCCAGCAGCTGGAGGGTGAGCAATGCTCAAGCAGTGGACTGGTGCAGGCCTTGTCCCCCAGTCCGCACTGACCCTCCCATGTTACCTCCAGGTGGGACTCCCTCTTCTTCATACCTGGTAGTAGATGTGGAAATTCCTCTCATTTTCATTCTGCATGACCACGCGGGATTTCTCCAGCAGGAAGTTAGAGATCTTGCCCCCATCTGGCTCCCCGCCACGGCTGAACTGGATTTCAAAGTACTTGCCCTGAATTCGAGAGAACCATGTCAGCTCCCAAGGGGTCTGGGGGTACAGGTTGGAGAAGGACTGGGATGGGTCTTAGGGGCTTGGCCTCTTTCCTCGTCTTACCCATGTGACTTCAGCTTGCTTTCCTTCCTTTCCCTGCCTCCCACATATGTATGGCTTGTCTTTCCCACCAGTTCCTTCTCTCTTGCCTTTGCTTAAGCTTTTTCTTTAACCCCTCTCTGCTGATTCAAGCCCTCACTCAGGGCGCTTGCCCTGTGCCTGGCATACAGAAGTATGACATTTTATAGACCAATTTCCCAGATCTCTGCCACAACACAGAGGCCCCCATGTCTCTATGGGTCACTACTGGTTCCAATGATCCTGAATGTCTCCCACGTGTCCCTGAGCCTGGAGCAAAGGCCTCACAAAGCCCCTCCTTTGGTCTCTGACACCATCTGGGTTCTTCTCTGGCCAGAGGTTGGAGAGCTGACAAGTTCCATTCATTTCCTTTCTGTCTCCTCCAAGCAATAGACATACAAATTATATTATCACACTATACTAAGAGCTGTTGTATGTGACATATACTTATTCTATTGTACAATGAGACCATAGAAAATAAAATGTAATTATATATTTTGCGGTTTATCCATGTTTTTTGGGTGTATCAGGAGTTTGAAAACACACACTGTGTAATTCCATTTATAAGGAGTTCTAGAACAACTGAGACTAATCTATGGTGAAAAATTCAGAGGAGTAGTTGCTTGCGGAGTAGAGTGGGGGTAGAAATTGATGAGAAAGGGACATCTGGAGCAACAGTAATGTTCTGTATATTGACAGGGGTTTGGGTTGCACAGAGTATGCATTTTCCCAAGCTCAGTGAATGGTCCACTTTAGATTTAGGTATTTTGCTGTTTTTTTTTTTTTTGTTGTTGTTGTTTTGTTTTTTCTATTGATTGAGAGAGAAGCATCGACTCATTGTTCCACTTAGTTGTTCCATTTAGTTGTGTGCTTGTTGATCACGTCTCATAAGTGCCCTGACAGGAGATCAAATCCACAACCTCATTGTGCTGGGACAATGCTTTATCCACTGACCCACCAGGCCAGGGCAGCTGCTGTCTGTAAATTTTACTTTAAAAGAAAAATTAAAAAAACTGTAAATTTATAATGACTATAATTAATGCTCTGCATGCTGAATGTATTTTTTTTTTGGGAAAGGCATGGATGGTGTCAGCAGCTTGCTTTGTAGTGTATCAAAAAAATAAGATGGATGGAGATGCAATAAAGCAAGTCTAGAAAAATGTTCATTTTATTATTCTTCCAACTTTGCTGTGTACTTGAAATTTGAATAACAAAATATTGGGGAAATACTTAAAATATAATTATATTATAAATGTATATTAGAAAACAAATATAACTAATAATATTTTGGGAAATAAAAATCTCATTAGTGTATGAACTTTATTAAGTCATTTCCATGTGCAGGCATTGTATTGAAATTGTTGAGGTCTATGAGATGGATTTTTTTTTTTTTTGTGGCAGAGACAGAAGAGAGAGGGACAGATAGGGACAGACAGACAGGAAGGGAGAGAGATGAGAAACACCAATTCTTTGTTGCGGCTCCTTAGTTGTTCATTGATTGCTTTCTCGTATGTGCCTTGACTGGGGGGCCACAGCAGACCGAGTGACCCCTTGCTCAAGCCAGCAACATTGGGCTCAAGCTGGTGAGCCTTGCTCAAACCAGATGAGCCTGTGCTCAAGCTGGCGACCTTGAGGTCTCGAACCTGGGTCCTCCACATCCCAGTCCGATGTTCTATCCACTGCACCACTGCCTGGTCAGGCTATGAGATGGATTTTAATATCATCTTCATATTATGGATGAGAAAACAGAGACTCAGGAAATTACATTGTATTTTTTTTCCAAGCCATGTATCTAAATAGTGACAGAACCTGGACCATAAAGGACCTGAAATGTGACTAGGAACAGACATGGCATGGTTGCAGCCAGCAGAGTAATTAAGAATGTGACACAGACACATCACATTCTGCCAACAGGGAACACTTTTTCAGTGAACAATAAACAGGTAGTGAGTGCTCCATCTAGGAGCATGTGTTTCCTGTGACCTGGGGAATACAAGTAGAGGAGAGAGAGAGAGAGAGAGAGAGAGAGAGAGTGTGTGTGTGTGTGTGAAAGAGAGAAAGACAGAGAGGTAACAGAGCAGAGACAGAGACAGAGAGACAGAGACAGAGAGAGAGGAGGGTGTGGTTGCTCCAAAAGCAAGGCTGCAACTCACAAAACGACTGGAGTTGTTGTTGCGCACAGTCTTGGCGTTGCCGAAGGCCTCGAGCAGCGGGTTGGACTGCAGGATGATATCCTTCACGTGCTGGGGGCAGAGGACGGTGGCATGGGGAGAGGTCAGGCTGAGGCCGTGTGGAGAGATAAAACAGCAGGAGTGGGAAGAAAGCTGGCGCTGCTTTCTGTTTTTGCCTTACCTGCACCTTCTCGCCCCCGCCGGACACTTTGGAGATGTAGCCCATGATGTATTTGGCTGCCACCGTCTTCCCAGCTCCACTTTCTCCACTGGGGACAGGGCAGGCAAGGAATGATCAGTTGGCCAGGGGTGCCGGGGAGGGGTTGGGGAAGTGCCCTTTTTAGTGTTGGTCATTTGATCATTCATTCATTCATTCATTCATTAGCTACTGTGTGCGAGGGACTATTCCAGGCACTGGGGATACAACAGTGAACAAGACAGGTACACGTCCCTGCCCTGCTGGAGCTGACCTTTAGAGAGGACAGATGGACAATAACAGAGGGACAATGTCAGAGGGTGACAAGGAAAGGAGAGCTGGCTGAGGACAGAGAGAGATGGCAATGCTCTGTTTGGATCAGGGTTCTGAGTAGCTCTCCCTCAGGTGGTGATGCTCTTTGGGCAGGACCTGGGCAGGAGGGTCTGGGGACTCTTCCACACCTGATGATGACACACTGGTTCTCACAGTCGATGAGCATGTTCCGGTACATGTTGTCAGTGAGGGCATAGATGTGGGGGGGGTTCTCATACTGGGCCTGCCGGGGAAGGCAAGTCTCAGCCCAGGGCTAGGGGCCAGGGGTCCTGGGAACTGTGCCTTCCACCCAGCCCCGGTCTCACCGCGCCCTGGTAAATTTCGATCTCTCGGTCGGTGAAGTAAGGCATCTGCTTGAAGGGGTTCACGGAGATGAGCACCGAGCCAATGTAGGTCTGGAGGGCGGTTAAGAGCCATGCAGTGTCCTGACATGCTTTGTCTCTCAAGGGCCCTGTCCCCTCATCCTGCTCCCCCAGGGCCTCCTAGAGCCCAACTGCTCACGGTGGTGGTGGTGGGGGGGATGGAGATTCTCAGGTGTGTCCTGGGTCTCTTAGGAAAAAACAGGGATGGGTCCAGAATGGGAGAAATGGGGTATATTGTGGCTGAGCTACCCCAGGGCAGAGGAAGAAGTGGGAGAAATAGCCACTCCCAAGCAGAGTTCTGCTGTCACTCATTTATCCCCTATCCTGTCACCCGGTGCTCTCACTGCCCAACCCTTCCTCCATTCATCTGCTCAGGCATCTGTATGTCCTTTAGTGCTGAAGTCCCTCTGCCATCCTTTCTTGTGTTCACCTACCCACCGCCCCATCTTTTGGCTGGTCATCCTCCTGTCCCTCTGCCCTTCATTTGCCTGCTCCACACACGGCCCAGGATACAAAGATATAGTCATCCATGAAGCGTTTTCGAAGGTTGCCCACGATGGCATCTTCAGTGATCTGAGGCAGCAGCACCATGTCATCCACGCCACTCTGCTTCACATTGTGGCTCTGCCAGTGGAAGCGCTCCTTACTGCCCTGGGGGTAGGGGCAGTGGGGTGGGTGTGAGCCCTGGCAAAGGGCCCCTGGAAGGTGGGGCTGGGGCTTCAGTGCCCCGCCTGGCTCACCTGCATCCCCAGCTTCTGACTGTGCCTCACCTGCTTCCTCATCTTGGAGATACCAGGAGAGAAAGGGGGGCAAGGTCCAGTCTAGGCTCCCTGCCTCCTAGAAGCAGGCCAGACAGAGTGACAGTTCCTCCTTCCCACTTCCCTTTCAGCCTCCCTGGTCCTCACTTCCCCAATCCCCTTCTCCCTGCTCAAGCCCAGGGCTAGTCCCTGGCATGGGATCTGCTACCCACCCCTCCCAGCTGGAAATGGCCTCCTTCCTCCCACTCCCCTCATCACTCTCCTGGTCATGTGTAGCAGCTCATTTCTTTTGAGAGCCTCTCAGAATCACATGCTCAGTTGTGACCTCTGCCCTCTGTGCTAAGCTGTGACCCTACTCCTCAGCTCCCACAGCTTTCTTCTTCTTCTTTTTTTTTTTTTCTTTCCATTTTTCTGAAGCTGGAAGCAGGGAGAGACAGTCAGACAGACTCCCGCATGCGCCCGACCGGGATCCACCCGGCACGCCCACCAGGGGCGACGCTCTGCCCACCAGGGGGCGATGCTCTGCCCATCCTGGGCGTCGCCATATTGCGACCAGAGCCACTCTAGCGCCTGAGGCAGAGGCCACAGAGCCATCCCCAGCGCCCGGGCCATCTTTGCTCCAATGGAGCCTTGGCTGCGGGAGGGGAAGAGAGAGACAGAGAGGAAAGCGCGGCGGAGGGGTGGAGAAGCAAATGGGCGCTTCTCCTGTGTGCCCTGGCTGGGAATTGAACCCGGGTCCTCCACACGCTAGGCCGACGCTCTACCGCTGAGCCAACCGGCCAGGGCTCTTCTTCTTTTTTTAAGTGAGAGGAGGGGAGATAGACAAATTCCTGCATGCGCCCCAACCAGGTTCAACCCTGCAATCCCTGTTTGGGGCTGGTGTTCGAATCAATTGAGCAATCCTCAGTGCCTGAGGCCAATGTTCGAACCAAATGAGTCACTGGCAGCAGGAGAAGAGGGAGAGAACGGGAGGGGGAGGGGAAGAGAAGCAGATGATCACTTACTTTCCTGTGTGCCCTGACCAGGAATCAAACCTGGGACATCCATATACCAGGCTGACACTATCCACTGAGCCAACCAGCCAGGGCCAACCCTACAGCCGTGCTGCCCCTGCCCCCATTCTCTCCATCTTCAGAGAGCCTTTGCCTTGCCCTGTGCCAGCTTCAGCATCTTCCCAGGCTCCCACTTTCTGTTCTCATTTTCTCCTTCAGGTTTTCAACAGTTGACACCTTCCTTAGTGTCCAAGGCAGAGACTCAGACACAAGCCCCCCGCCCCCATAAAACTCTTCTCTAGGAAGCCTTCCTTCAATATATTCTGCTTTTAGCCCAACTTAACTCATCCAGTACCTTAAACACTTAAACACACTGGCTTTCTCAGGCCCACTCTGCCTCTGTACAGTACACCCAAAAGTCTGGGAGACAAAAGAGTGATTATGGCCTGGGGCTCCCCTGTCTGGTGCAGTAATGCTCAGATAGCATGTCCCTCCCCCATGAAGCCCCTTACTCCCAGGCCAGGAGTTTCTGGGATGCTGAAACTGGGACCGAGTCCTTTCTCAGCCCCAGCAAGGAGGACCTACAGAACGAACAAGGGACGGGGCGAAGAGAGAAACTGACTTCAGCAAAGACCCAAGACCACCAGGGATGCCGAAAATCAAAGTCAGTTCTTCAGAAAGGACCAACGATTGCCAACAGATCCCAGGGAACAGAAACAGGTATGCATGGCAGGGGGGACTCTGACAGGATGGTGACTGTGGGCAACTGTAGGGCAGAGTGAATGAGAAGCCAGCCTCTCCTGGCAGCACTGGGGAGCCACAGAAACTTCCTGAGCGGGGGAGGTGCACAGTCAGAATCTGGACACACTGGATAGATCTCGGTTCTGATCCTGGCTGGGTTACCTAACACTGCTGTGAGCCTACACGGCCTCATCTATCAAGTGGGAGAAACAGCTCACTTCCCAGGGTTGATGTGAAGATGAGCTGCTCTGGGGAGCAGAGTGGGGCGGGCAGCTGACGCTCATCCCCAGCCTGAGTGGTTATGAGGACGGACCTGGGCACAGGGGCACGTGACAGAATTAACATGCATTAAGCTCCTATGATGGGCCTGACCTGACACTGGGCAGGGCAATTTGCCAAGATTACCAGCAATCTTTATAACAACTCAGTGGGGTGTAGATAGGGAGGAAACTGAGCCACTTGGCTCAGGACACAACTCAGTTGTTTCCAAGGGTGTAGGGTTCGAGTCTGAGTCCACCTGCAAAGGCTAAGTTCTTGCATCTACACCTGCAAGTGGCTGGTTTCCACAGACTGTTTGGACTAGGACTTGAATGTTGAGAAGGGTTTTGATTATGAGCAGGAAGAAGGTGCATCAGACAGAGTGAACCACCAGGCAAAGGTGAGGAGGTGTGACTGAGGCAGGGACAGACTGCAAAGGAGTGGGTGGGGGGGAAGTCAGGGCTTGAACTTCTCCAACTGCTTCCAGTCTGAGTAGTCAGAATGGGTTTCTCAAATGGCAAATCTGGTCTCTTCTCTCTGTGGCTCTTCTCCTGTGACTTCCCTGCACCGTCCTACTCATTCATTCTACAAAGCACTCCTGAGCACCTACTATGTGCTAGTAATTGAAGCCTTTGGGAAGAACTTTTTCAGTTCTTTACTGAGTTGCCTCTAAGCCTTTGCAGATGCTGAGCCCTCTGCTCAGAACACCCTTCCTGTCTAGTGAATGCCAATCCGTCCTGTAAGACTTGGCTCAGGGGATGCCTCCTCTGAGAAGGCTTCCCTGAACCCAGACCAGGTCAGGACCCGCTCAGCCCACTGGGCTTCCCTTACCATAGCTCCATCCACGCTTTGGACATCCCATCTATTAGCCTAAACTTCTGGTGTGTGAACTCCTGAGGTAAGGGGCTCATGCCATGCCTAGCTTTACAAAGCAGCAGGCTCATTTGAATGAATGAGTGAAGGGATGAATGGAGGGAAGCGATATCCTGAAGAGCCTTGAATGCCCATCAGAAGAATTTGAGCTTGAATGCCTGAGGCTTGAGGAGTTCTCAGCAGGGCCATATCACCTCTGAGGACACTTTGGGAACTGTGGGAGCATTTTTGGTGTCACAAGGATGGGGACAAGCCTGACAGTTTAAGGGGCCAAGGGGGCCAGATTTACATTAAATACTCATCCTGTCTGTAGCTCCCCTCCTCACCTGGCAGGTGTTCATGTAAGTGACAAACCTGTTTATATAACCAATTATTGGAACCTAGAAGCACATTTGTTTTTATTGATCAGAGGGCATCTATTTTTACATGGTTGGTACACATTGCATTTTTTAGAAATGTCTTCAGGATATTTTGTTTTTTTTCAGATTTGTTTTGTTCAGCTGAATTGTTTTTCAGACTTTGTTCAGACTTTCCTAAGAACTGTTCGGTCTTTGGAAGCTCCTGCTATTCGTGGTAAGTCTGTTGGCATATCAAGGCATGCCTGTGTCCAGGTGTGAGCACTGTCCAACAGTTGCCTACTGTCCTGAGCACCTTCACCTTTATGCATGCATTTCATTGTCAATGACTTTTTCCTCCATATTCTAGGGGGATCACATTGATTATTTTTGAAGTGTTTCACTGAATTTCATTTCAGGGCTTCGAGGGGGCCTGTCAGGATTGAGGGTGGCCTGCAGGTGACAGGGCCAGTTGGGAGAAGCAGGGAGTGTTGACTACACTCCAAGCTACTGACGAGCATTTTTGCTCAATGGGGACTGAGAGGGACTCCATTGAGAGTGTTGGTGACCTCGGGGTCAGATGTCAGATTGGGAAGTCAGGAAGTGTAGATAAAGATCAAGGATGCTTTGAGACAGTCTGGCTGAGAAGAGGAAGAGGGTAAGAGGCTGCAGGGACAGATCGTGTCAGAGGATCATGTGTCTTGTTTTCAAGATGAGCAGACCAGAGTGGGTTGGTTCTGGTGGGGCAGGAGAGGCAGCAGGCGGGGATGTGGATGGGTGGAAGCTACTGGGAAGGACAGGAAATAGATTCTCTCTGTGAAGACCTCAACAGGTGGGGCCTTGGGTGGTAACTATGGTAACTGACTGCAACAATAGCAAAAGTAGTAAACACCCCATAGGGTACTTATTCTGTGCCAGACTCTGGTCTAAGCTTATCCATGAATTACCTCATTTAATTCTCTCAATATATTCAGAAGTCAGTACTATGATTAGGTCCACTTTACAAGAAGAGAAAACTGTCACAGAGAGGTTAGGTGTCCTCCCCAAATTCATACAGCAGGAAGAGAGGACCTGTGTGTGTGTGGGGGGGATTAGCAAGGCTGTTTGTCCCCTAGCCTGGGCTGAGTCAGTGGTGATTGGGTCAGATGAGGATGGGGCGGGCACAAAACTGGTCCTATCCAGGGTTTCCCCTATGGGGCCATCCTGGTCTCCATGCTCTTGGGCCCCTCAGGCAGAGCTGACACTCAAGACCACTTCCTTTCTCTGAGGTCAGAGTCTGCACAGAGTCTGGCTCTGTCTGACTGGCCCTCTTGGTGCTGAGGACTTGGTTCCTCTTCCTGTCCCTCCCCACTTCCTCCACTTGGCTGAGTGGCTCTCTACCTCTTTTAGCCCCTACCATCTCTCCCTGTGTCCTGCCCCAGGCACCCGGATCCCCAGACCCACTCCTAGATCCATGTAACCATAAAACCTGTAGGTTGTTAGCAGGAGAGGGAGAGAGGATTTTGCTCAAGGAGGTATAGAGTCTAGGAGGGCACTCAAGACTTATGGCATGGGGTCGACTGGGTGTGAGGCCTGGGTTGACAGTTGACTGACTATATGACCCCAAGAGGCCACTTTACTTCTCAAAGCCTCAGTTTCCCCACATGTAAAATGAATTCCATAATAAACTTTCTGCATGGGTTTTCTGAGATGACTAAATGAGTTAACACAGAGAACAAATGCACTGGGTGCCTCAGGAAGGGCAGCTGGTGGTCCCAATAACATCAAGTGCAAATGATCAGTCTTTGATAACATATAGAAACTGGTCAGCTTAGAAGCACCACAGGAATGAGCCTGACCCATGCCTTATGTAATGGGTATTCCCATCTCTGTGACCCTCAGGTCTCCATGGGTCAAGTTGAAACTGTTTGTTCCTAAGTCCCTTCCTTGGGATGTGGGGTGCAATGAAGAGGTTGTGGTCACAGTTGACCACAAGCCAATTATGACTCAATCTGCTTTGGCTCTTATGAAAGACAGTCAGGGGCTCAAAGTGGCTGGGGTGGGAAGGGGAAGATTATTTCTTACTTCAGCTCTTCAGAAAGGTCTCCTCAACCAATGACAGAGGGCATGGGAGGTGGGGCTTTCCTGGTACCAGAGGAGGATGTGGCTGTTTGTGACAAATGTGATGGCTCCTGTAGGGCTGGGGCATTGGAGCCCTGTAGTGAACACACTTCTTGAGCCCCTACTATGCATGGATGTTGGTGGCACCAGGCTTAGCAGAACTCAGTATATCCCAAGCAGGTAAAGTGAGTTTCCCAGGGGAGACTGTGGGTCCACATTAGTTGGTACCAAGGAGAGATGGAGTGATCAGTGAGGGCTTCCTGTAGTTCTGGCAACATGAACTTCCCAGGCAGAGTTGGTGGTGGTAGCAAGGAGCCGTGGACCAGGAAGGCCTTGGGTGTGTGTGAGACATGAGGATCCTAGTTTCAATGGAAAAGAAAGTCCAGACCCAAATGAGGCAGGGATGAGTGGCCCGAGCATGTGGTGAGAGCAGCACCCCCCTGGGTGTCCTCTTATTTGTAGAAGGAGGTTATAATGTCAGGGTGGCTATTAAAAGTGTGACCTTGGGAGTCACTGAGTTGAAATCCTCTGCACTTTGGGGTTATACAACAGCTTGCCTAACCTCCCAGCCTCAGTTTCCTCACATGGAAATGGGACCATTGAGGGCCACAGACCTCCCAGGGCAGCTGTGCAGATTCAGTGGGGGCAAAGTGTGCAAAGAGGAAATGCTAGCCATCACCAGTAACAGCAGCAGTTGCAGTAAATTGGCCTGTCCAACAGGCACAGGGCGCGGGGCCAGGAGGAAGGGCTGAATGAGGGAGCTTTTGCAATTTGCCCCAACTACTCCAGGAGGTGATGAGCAGAGCCCCAGTCTGGAGAGAGCAACAAAACAGCCACTTCCTTCCCTGCTGGGGTCCTGCAAGCTGTGGTTGCCAGCCGGAAGGAGGGGCATAGCTTCTGTGGCTGCTGGAGACAGCCCAGCCTGTGGCCCTGCCTTGGCCTCGAGTGAGCCTGGTGCCTTGGTCCTGGGGCAACTCAGTGGGGTTTTGGGCCACACCCTACATTCCTACATTGTGCAAACAACATTCTCACCTCCAAAGGCTTCCAGGGTCTCTCCCTCCCTTTGGGGAGGACTGCAGTTTCTGTTTATCCTAGTCAGAGGTCGTTCTCCAACATGTGGGGACCCTTGTCCTTCCAAACTATTTCCTCTCAATTCTCTCTGGCACCCAGTGATTCCATGGCCACTGCCCCTGGATCAAGCCATCCCATCACTGGTCTTTCTACTTCATGTGCTCTAAAAACAACCATTAACTCATATCGCCACCATCACCACTCAACGACAACAGATTGCATCCTTTACCCCACCCCACCCTTAACCACCACCAAAGTAAAAAAAAAAAAACTGCTGATAACCTCAATGGCAGCACCGTCAGCCAACATCAAACAAAAATAATTGATTCCACCATCAATGTCCCTACCATCACCCATCACCATCACCACCTAGCCTCCCTAGCACTAGCAACCCATAATAACTAATCACCATCAATAGCCACCATCACAATCACAATACTAGCAATCAACAGCTGCACAAAGTCAATTACCGTTGGAGCAGGAATCACCAGTACCCCTTTCAAAAACCAGCAGTGTGCATCACCCACTACTCCCAAGATTGTCATCAAAAATAAAAAACGAACGACCGACAGCAAGTGAACACTACCAACATCACCCAACTCTAACAGTGACCACCAACTGCCATCATTCCATAGATCCACCCTCCAGGTGAAAGCAACCAACCTCCATCCACCGATGTACAGCACTAGCTGGCACCAAAAGCAACCACACCACAGTCAACTAACCCACAGAACCATTGTGATCACCAACACGCACAGCCAACAGCAACATGATCACCTCCAGTGAAAACAACCCAACAGCTATCTTTCAACAGCAATTCCTCTCCAACAACCAGGAATGAGTCACCTCCACCCACCACCATCATTAACTCCAGCCATGAATGAGCATTACTGTCGGTGGTGGTTACTGTGTATTGAGCATATGCTTTCTGCTCTGGAAAGCACTTTGTAAACATTGTTTCACTGAATCTTTCCACAGTCTTCCTGGCACTCATCACCCCTCCAGGCAGATGCCAGAGGTATTGGTTTTATAGATGGGTTGACTCTTTTTCTGCCGAGGTCCTCTGGGGTGAGTTTCTCCCTTCCCAGACCCTATCAGCCAAGTGAACGTTAACTAAGCATTTTTCACACAGCTTCCTTGGGAGGGGTTGATTTTCTCTCAAGTAGCAAATCATTTCCTATGTTCTTTTGGTCAAAGCCTGCCCATGTAAGCTCCTGAGTCTTCCTAGCTTAGCTCTTTCTTGGAAGAGTTCCTGTCCCAAGCCCAGAACTCTAGCTGATGGCTTAGTTGTGAATTACCCAGATGGACCCTTGGCCAATGACGTCCAGTTTGTCATCAGCTTTCAGAAGTTAAGATGTTCTCTCAGACTAACACCATCCTGCCTCTTGTTCTACGTCCCTGCCTCCACCTTTGGTCAGCTGCTTGCAGCCACTGCCAGAAACCCCGCAGCTGTCACCATTGCCTCTGTGACTGTTCCGGCCACATGCTGTCATTGACAGATTGACAAAAAAAGAAAGCTGAAGTGGTTGCAGATGCATGGAGCTGGCGAGGTGTCTTAGCAGCAGCCCAGGCTCGCTCTCGATGTGTGTGCTATGCTGCTTTTGGGTCTAAGCACATGACCGTGACAGGCTCCCCATCCTGCCATCAGAGTCATTATTAGACCTCTATCTCACCAGGCAGCGACACTTTTGCCTGCAACATCCTGCCTGCCATCCTCACATGGAAGGATACCAGGGGTGGTGTGGACACGCTGTCTCACCATCTATTTCTGTGGTCGCTACAGCCAGACCACCCGTTATCCAGACAGGCATGCTGACACTATACTGTCATTACACCCCACCACCCATATGACACAGCTTCCCCTCCCAGGCTGGGACTCTGATGGCTGAACCCACAGACCCTCTGAGTTCCAACCGAGAGGTCCCCAAGACAGCTTCCACATCTTGATCAACTTCCAAATATGACATATGTGGGAACTGAGGTGCAGAGAGGGGAAGTGCCTTGCCCAAGGCCACATGGGGAGATAAGGTACCAAGCTGAACTGGAAACCAGGTTTCCTAAGCCCCCCAAAAGGGGTATGTCCCTGTCCTTGCAGACACTGCGATCCCTCAGAGCCCCCATCGGCCTTCCAGTTCTCACCCCTGCCCCCATCATTATTCTGTCATCCTATTAGATGGGAGTTTGATCCCAGTGAAAAATGTTAGGAACACCTGAGCTGCATGGAAGGGCCCCTAAAGGGCCTGTGTGCCCCTCCCCATTGTTCTACTTTCTGATGATGGCTTCCAGGGCACTCCACCTGGCTGGTACCCCTCACCCCTGCATTTCAGGGCCCGTCCCCTCAAAGGACTTACCATGGTGGGAGATGGTGTCTGGGTTTCTGGGGTGTGTGTGTGTCCTGAATGGGTGTGGCAGGGGTGCAGGCTCAGGAGGCTCCGGGGGGTGACTGGGGCATGGCCTTGCTCCTTCTCCTTCAGCAGACTCTCAGCCCTAGTTCCTCTTACAACAGCCCCCTCCACTTCCTTTGGCGGGAGGGGCCCATGGCTACAGGGGAGGGAAACTGGGCCCAGGGGGTGGGGAGATTGCTCCAGCTGCTGGCAGGGCTGAAGGAGCTGGCTGTTTAGGGGTCTGGGGTTGAGCCTGAAGGGAGAGGCCAAGGATTGATGGTAGCTGCTGCCAGACCCCAGAGGCCTTTTCTCCAACTCCTTGGGGACAGGGGCTGCAGCAAGGAACACACAGGTCAGTTGGCTGCAGGACTGACCACTCTAATCAGGGTAAGCCTCCTGTAAGCATTTGGGCTGTCCGGGTCTCTACAAAACCATTTCAGACATCTGTGTTCTCCAGGCATCTCTGAACGTGAACCTGCTTTCAGAGTGGCCTCAGATGGCCCTTCCTTTAGAACAGTCTTTGGAATTTGGAAGCACATGCATGCATGCACGGATGTCAGGGGAAGGGCAACGGGAGTGGAAGGTACCAGCAGCCAGATCCCAGTCTTTGGAGTCAGATCTGGATTTAAGGATCCCAAGTTCTGCTATTTCCGGGGTCTCCCACGTTCTCATCATCAAACAGGGTCTTGGGACCACTCAGCAACTTCTGGCACACACTGGATCCATCAAGTGTGGACCCATGGCCTGATCTTTGAAAGATCAGCAGGCTCACTAATCTCTTCTTGAGAGTTGAGGAAGCAGCAGTTCTGTGAGGCTGCCACCTCCCATGCCACGCAGCAAGGAGGTGGCAGAGGCAGAAGCCTGGATGTGGGGAAAGTCTAGCAGGGAGGCAGGGCTGGGATATCCTTGTGGTCCAGGGTTGCACAGCATTTCACCTACCAAACGTGTCACCCCCTTGTGGCCACATACAAGGAGGCACCCTTTTCCCTCTGAGTCTCCTGTGCACATTTCCTCACGGGATTGGTTTGGTGCCAGCAGAGCTCAGCAAATGCCTCCAGGCACTAAGAGTGAATAAGCAGGCAGGAGAACACTCCCACTTTGTAAGGGAAGGCTTTTGGGAGAAGGCAACCTTGTGCTGAGACTGCAAGGTAACCTGAAGTGAACTAGGTGAAGAGGGAAGAGGTGGTACACCTGGCTGGAAACTGCTCAAGCAAAGGCAGGCACCAGATCCTGAGGCTTCAGGAGCCTCCGTGAGAAGCTGTACACTTGTCCTGAGCTCACTGGGCTCTAGTCTGTGTTGGTAAAAGCCGCCTTCCAGACTGCTGGGGCTGCTTCCAGTCTGGGTAGGGACACACACACCACGTGCAGAAATCTACACAAGACAGAACTTTATTGATGTAGCACTTTCTGGCAAGGGGTGTGTAGGCCCCAGGGCAGGGCCAGTAGCACCATGATGGGTGTGGCTGGGATGTTGGGATTCCCCTGCAGCAGGCTGGGCACAGGTTAGGGTGGATCTTCCCTTCTCTAACCCCCCCACCCCCCAGCTGCTGTAGTCAGGAGGTGTCAGGGAAGTGGTGCTAATCCCCTTAACCTCATGAAGGACCCCCTCCAGCCCAGAGTGGAGGAATAGGGCAGTGCTGGGGGTCAGGCACTGGCTGACCCCCTTCCCCACCCCCAATCTTCACAGTATGTATTCCCATCAAAGGTG